>NC_071531.1:54702386-55902386 GCF_026979565.1 Vidua chalybeata | reverse complement strand
TAGTGTTTTCTCTGCAGAGGCCCTGGTTTCCCTTGGCAGATGTGAACAAATGGTTGGAGTCAAACCTGTTCTGAGGTTCATCCAAATATGGATTTTCTTGAGTTTGTAAAAGCCTTCAGTCAGATCAAAACTGTACTTCTGTCTTGTCCAACTTTAGCATGTAGTGAAAAGAGAGTGTTATTCATTAGAAAGAGTGGGATTTGCTTGCTCTAACTTTACCGTCTCAAAATCAGGCATCCAGTCTAGGGCATTTTTTTTCTTCCTGAAATATAGACATTTCCAGGGTATGTAAGTGAAAAGCAGAGGTATCTAAAACAAGTGAGACAAATTGTTTTCTCTTTCTCTCTCAACTAAAAATTCAGGCTAGAGTGAGAGGCTTTAATATAGATGCTTAAATTTTATTTGTTTAAAAGTAGATTATGGAGAAAGAGAAGGCTGAGTGTACAGGCACAGCAGTTATATTTTAAAGCAGATGTGACTTTAAACCATACTCTTAAAATAATCAGCAATGTTCTTTGAGATTACTGTTAAGTCTAAGAAGCCTAAACGTAGGACACTAGCACCTGGCTTCTCACAAATTATCAATCAAAACACATTTGCAGATGCTACATCTTACACAATAATTACATCTGACAGAGAAAAAAGAAAGGGGTGATCTATCCCTAACAGAGTTTCAGAAAGTAAAATTCATTATATACATTATTTTTTTAAGTACTAACTTTATTCACCAGACATCACTTTTTCTTCATAGTTATACAGTGTAGCTCAGAGAGTGAAGAAAATTCTTTGCAGGAAGCTGGTGTTTGAAGTTTTTATCCACAATAAGATAGCACCTTCATCTGACAAATTTGAGATTATATTTCTTTAAGCAGCATTGAAATATTGAATGTTTGACAACTTCTCTAATCCTAGTTCTGCACATGTCTACAACTCCATGTAATAATCATTTGGTTCAAGAAATCAAAAACTCAGCAAGCAGTTCAATAAAAGTCAAAATGCATTTCCTCCAGCACAGAATAAAATTATCTCATGTTTTACTTCTTAATACAATGACTTTCTTCAGGGAAAAAAAGAGAATTTATTTGTTTTGTTGAAAAATGAAAATGCATAATTTGTGGGAAAATGTGCAGCCTCTATGCAAGGGTAAAACCTTTTTCTCTTTATTTATGGTAATATGGGATTGTGAAGGAAATACCAATTAATGCAAATTTCTATTTCAAATTTTATTGTAGTAATGTACTGTCTAATGTTACAGTGTCAACAACATAACCAGCATGATGGTGTTTTCCCTATTCCTTAATGATATAAAAAGCTCAATTTCAATTGTCTACCCAATGAATAAGAGCATAGAACTGCTAGCTGGAATAGCTTTTACATGGGAGATTGCTTTTCTGGTACATCTCTTCAAAAATTGATATGTGCATAAATAGAACACCTATGTATAGAATATGGATTGTAAGTAAATTGACTGAGAAGATCTTAAAGCAGACCAAAAATTAACAATCCAAGGAAGCCTACAGTAATGGGAACTGAATAAATCCTGTTTTGAATTGTGTGCATTGTGCTGCAAAGACAGAAAAATTTAAATGTCTCTGTTGCATTGTCTGTATGTTATTCAAGGTAGTCGTCTATATAAGGTCACTGAAAATAAAATATTTTTCTTGAATTAATCCTTCATTTGATAATGAGGGATTTCTATAACTTTTTAAAATATTAAGCAATGCAAGAAGAGATACTTGCAAAGTGAACTATTGAAAAGAAACACTTTTTCCCTCCATCCAATATTAACTCATGTCTCATTCTGATCAGTCTGAAATTTTAAGGATTATGTCTACTCTTTTACTGAGCGAAAGTAGAAAGATCAGCTTCTGAAAAAACATGGTCACCACTGTGTTAAATACAAATTCTTTAAAGTTGAAACCATTGTGCGGATGTATTAATACCCTTAAGTGTCAAAATGCCTAATATGTATGCTATATATATATCCAGCATATATGCTAATAATTTTTAGCGGGCATATTTCCTCCTCAGACCTGGATTGCCATGCTTGACCTTCTGCAACAGTAACATCCATCTCTCACCTTTCAGCACAACCTGATACTAGCTTTTATAAACATAAACACAGCTATTTCCACATAAAATAATGTAATAAATATTGATTTTTTGGGGTTTTTTTAAGACATAAAATTAGCTTTGTTTTTACTTCACAATGGTCTATTGATTTGTATTTAGTTATTAGACATTGATCCATTACCTTCTTGTTTTATGATTATAGCTTTATTGTCACCAAAAGCATAACCAGATTAAAATCTGGCCTGTTATGTAGACTGATATTTGTGTGTGTGTATGTGTGTGTGTGTGTGTGTGTGTGTGTGTGCGTGTGTGCATGTGTGTGTCTTGGAAAATGGAACATAAAAAAAAAATTGAAAATGTGCTATTGAGTGTTGCTAGTTCCACTGCAGGTCAATCATTACAATGGGTGATGGAAAAAATAATAGTTATTACAGGTCACTGAACTTTGTAACATCAGTGGCTGTGCACTGTTCAGAAGCTATTTTAGAATTTATAAAAGGAGTTCAAGTTCATGAACTTTTTTCTTCAGTAATTTGTACCCATTGCAAGTTTCAAGATTGTTGTAATTTCAAAGTGAAAGCTACAGAGAGAACCCTACAGCATCAAGACCTCCCAACTTAGACCAACTTAGAATGGATGCTTTTTCTGCCTTTACTGTACTTGAGAAGAAGTTCATGCCAAAGGGTAGGATTCAAAACAGCTTGTTAGTTAATCAGGGAGTTGCTTAAAATTATCATAGTCTCTGCAAAGTATCCAAAACTCACTTGAGAGAAATATCATACAGTTTTATTCACCAAATATGTCTTACAACTGGCTTTGTTTGCTTCAAGCCACAGATTGCCATGACTGGATATCTAAGTCTCAAGTATCAAAAGAGACTTTGACACAGCAAGGAGACCTCAACTTTATCCAAGGGATCAAGGAATAGGAAATATCTTTTTTTTAAAGACTCCAGTAACGGCAGATGAGCTGCCAATCCATTTTTGTAAAATAGGCTGATGTTAGAGCTTTACTAAGGATATACTTTCAGGACTTTCTTCTGAGACAGTGATTTAAACCAAGAGAAACTTCACAGGAGTGTAATGAGGATATATGAGGCAGAGTGCTTAGGAGTTAGCAAAGCCTTAACTGTTATTGTTTAATTATATTTGGCTAGTTCCGTATTATATTTAGAATTATATGTAGAATTTTCCTTCTCAGTGCACTTGTCAGATTAGATTCCTTTCTGAGTTTCCTAACTGTCTACTGGTAGACCATGTATTCTTCACACATGGAATTATTACATTTTTTGATGAAGACCTAAGCAACTATGGTGAGATGACATTGTCTAGATGCCAGGTGCCCACAAAAACTGCTCTATCTTTCCCCTCCTCAGCTGGACAAGGGAAAATGGATGTAAAAAAAGGTTTGCGCATCAAGATAAAGACAGGAAGAGGTCACTTGCCAATTGCCATCGTATGCTAAACAGATTAAACATGGGGAAAATTAATTTAATATATTACCAATTAATTCTGACTAAGGTAATGAAAAATAAGAGCTTAATCTTAAAACATCTTCCCCCCACCCCTTTCTTCTTCCTGGATTTAACTTCTCTCCTGAATTCTCTACCTGCTCCCCTCCAGCAGCCCAGAGCATGGAAAATGGGGGCTGCAGTCAGTTCATCACACATTGTCTCTGCCACACCTTCCTTCTTAGTAGGAGGGCTCCTCATATCCTTCCCCTGCTCCATCGTGGGGGTCCCTTCCACAGGAGACAGTCCTCCATAAACTTCTTCAGTATGACTCCTTACCACAGGCTGCAGTTCTTCATGAACTGCTCCAGAGTGGGTCCCTTCCATGGGCTGCAGGGACACAGCCTGGCTCACCATGGTCTTCACCACAGGTTGCAGAGCCTGGAGCACCTCCTCCCCATTCTGCAACAACCTTGGTTTCTTCAGGACTGTTTCTTCTGCACATTCTCACTCTTTTCTACTGGCTGAAATTGCTGTCAGGCAGGTTTTCCCCCTTCTTGTTAAATCTGTTATCCCAGAGGTACTACCACCATCACTGATGGCCAGCAGTGGGTCCATCTTGGAGCTGACTGGCATTGTCTCTGCTGCACATGGAGGAAGCTTCTGGCAGCTTTTAGTGGAAGTTACCGCTGTAGATGCCCACTGCCAAAATCTTGCCATACAAACCCAATACAGCACCTCACATGGCTGTGCATTTAGTCTCAGAGCTGAGTGTTACTGGGTTCTCAAGAGGTTCAGTGGGTGAACTTAACACTGCACCCTACAATCAACATCTTGGCTCTGATTTGAACTACTAGAACCAAAAATATATCTTTGATGTTGCTGGGGCTAATTAATATAAAGTTGGTGCTACAGGATGGGGAATAGAACTTTGATTGTTCCCTGTATTTATCAGCACAGATGGAGGCACTCAGTTCACTTCCTCTTCAAAAGACTGGGCATGTGGGAAGAGGAGTGGTTCTAAGCTGACTCAAAGCAGCATATGTGCTATTCCATAGACCTCCATATACAGAGATGGAAACTTCATATGTTGGAAAACAGGCAGAGAAACTTCCCTCATTAGAAGCCAGAGGAGGCCAATTAACTTCAACTAAAAAGGCTGCTGTCTTTGCCAGTATGCTATGCTGTGTTACAAAGTGCTCTGGTCTTATCTAGAAAGCTTCAGGAGAAAGAATGGGATTTGGTGTCAGGTGAGCTAAAGAATTTGCTATAGAGCTAAAATGCCTGATCTGAAAAGAGCCACCTTAATGTCCTGCTGTAGCATGAGTTGGCTGAAGCTGAGCAGCTTCAACATTACCTCATCCATAAAGACAATTGCCAGTACGGAATAAACACAGGAGTCAAGCAGAGAAAGACAGGCACTAAAAAATATCTTTACATTACTAATTTCTGACCTTTGGTACACTTAAACAAAAATTTAAAAAAAATAGAAATCCAAACCCTGCAAATTCTTCATCTTTCTCAAGCTGTTATCTTGCTTTCTGAAGAGATAAAACCTTCCCTTGGCCTCCTGCTGCTTCATTTAATCTTTTGTGATTTAAATATAACTTCATTGTGTTTGGAAGTAGTATTTGTTAGGGAGAAAGTTAAAGTAATTCCTTCACAGGGATAACAGAAAAAAACCCAAAACAAAGCAACTCCATAAAAACAAGATTATTTTTGATCACAGCATGTGATGTCAGAAGGGGCAGAGTAGACATTAGAAATTGTCTGACTGAGGAATGTGCCGTATTGTCACATGCATAATTCATTTTCCAGATAATGTAAAGTGTCATATACAATGTTTCTTCAAAATAAATATGAAGAAAAACAACATATTTATCTATTCCACTCATGCAGTATACCAGAAGGAGAAATCTATTCCTCTTTGCACTGAGGGAAAGGACTCTGGTGGATAAACTTATACTACCTGCATACACTACTAAATTAAACTTTTTTGAAAACTTTGAGTTATATGTAGGAAAAATATTGTGATTTTCAGAGAAAGATCATGACTTCTTACAATACTGGTGTGTTTATTTATAGGCATCCAAGACAAAAATAGCTTTGGAGGTTATGATTCAAAAATTATTTGACTGCTTTCACTTTACTCAGACAGCTTGGAGCAGAGGATCTATCCATCTTAAAAAAGCATCTCTAAGTTAAAGTGATCATACCTGTGATGACTTTAATGTAATAATAACCATTTACATTTTTTGTGTGTCTCTAAGGTTCACCTTATTTTGCTTAAAAAAGGTTACAGAAATTGCTCTCATGATTCCTGACCTCAGATTTCACTTGTAAAAAAAAAAATCATATTTATATAATAAGACTGTTCTATGATTCATTCATTTTCTTAAAGTAAAAGATAATTTTTAATATCCACTGTTTTTTTTCCAGTCCTTATCTGAAAATGCTTATATATTTTTCTTACATTTTTATTCTGCATGTTCCTC
Source organism: Vidua chalybeata (assembly GCF_026979565.1). Classification (NCBI taxonomy): domain Eukaryota; kingdom Metazoa; phylum Chordata; class Aves; order Passeriformes; family Viduidae; genus Vidua; species Vidua chalybeata. The sequence continues at coordinate 55,896,368 of NC_071531.1, read as the reverse complement.
AAAGTCTGTAAATTTAATGTTTCAAATATCACTGTAAATCATAGCAGAAATTCCAACAAATTAGTTAATTTTAAATCTTTTTACTGACATGCAACATGTGTTTAACAATGTGCTTAATGAGATGATTAGTCAGAGGCTAAGTGCTGATATTTTGACTCACCTAGCATCCTATTGTTTTTTGATTGCATTCCACATCTGTTTTCTTATGGTACTTGTGCAGTGTGTATAAGGCAGATAAAATGCTTAGAGCTTGATAGGTTAAAGAAAGATACCCAGTCTTTAATATTTATAAAGACAATTAGTAATATTCTACTGTTTGCAGCATCTTCATGCTGGAAGAGCTTTAGTGCATTAATTATTCCAACAGTGATATACTATTCTGTTTTAAGTAATGGGAAACTGTGGCACAGCATTGTTACGAGATTTTACCAAGATGTCTAACTTCTAGTGGTAGGATTCCTCTCTCAGAACTTTTCAGTTCTGAAGTATGATCCATTTGACCCCTAGGAACTCTCTAGAAACAGATCCACACATCTGTGTTTGTCTGTTTCTCTGGTTTGACCATAAAGATGATTTGCCCAACTTGAAGTATTTGTGGTATTGGTGTCTGGACACAAATTAGAAGGCAAACCTTTTAATTATCAATCAGTATATTTTTTTCCACCCTTTGTGTGAGCTGTGCTTCTTTCCCTGACTTTATGTGTTTCTTCCAAGTGGTCAATTCATGGCTGTACACTGTTATAAAGGGATTATATTAATTATCCTCACTCTGGATTATCAGGTTACCATACTCATGATTATTCATTGCACTTTTGGCTTGGTATTTTTGAACCTGTTTAGTCTTCCTTTAGACACATTATGACAACAGCAGATTTCAATGGCAGAGAACAGCTTGTTCAAAATGAAAAGTTATTATTTTATTCAGGGTGCTGAAGCAGCAACCAAAACCCAAGTAATAACCTCCCTTACCTAAAACCTGAAATCTCCTCAAAGATGTGACAATTTACGTATAACAAAAGTTGTTCTGTCTTCACCTCCTTCACTTTCCATTTGGGCTGATACAGAGTTTTGACATCTCCATTTGCCTTTAAACAGTATTGCCTATGGTTTATCTCTCAATTATTTTCAAACTCTGCAAAATGTTTCACATGAAAAAACATGGAGGTTTCAAGATAAGAACACTATTTCCAAATAGGTCCCTGTGAATTTAGTCCAGTTCATGAGTCCATAAATGATAAGAGAATTGATGCCAGTAGCCACCCATTTGAACACTGAGGATTCAGTGGCTTAACTAGCAATGCACGGACTATTAAATAAGAACATATATATACATAAAATTACTTTTCTTCCCCAGCATTAAAGCTGAGTTAAAAGAATGAGCTACTGTCCCATGATGCCACTTTTCTCTTCATTAAAGTTATTTGTTCGTTATTTTCATTAGTAACCTTCTACATGCACTTTGGGAACTGTTTGTGACAAGAAGACCATGAAAACTTCATAATTATTTTGTTGGAAACACTTATAACTCCCTCGGCTACCTCTGTAAAATAGCTCATTCTAACATGTGCTAAAATACTGAAATCAAATGTGTAGGTAAGCTTTTAAAAACACAAAGAATTTTTCAGAATTGCTTTTTCTTGAACCATGTTAAGGGATAAATATGTCAAATATGAAGCCAGATATATGTGATAGTTTACACGTTTAAATATACAGAAACAGGACTTTGAAGTTTTATTTCTATCAATATTCAGTGCTCCAGACATTCCTTCTACCAATGCTCTCAAAAGGAAAGAGCAAGAATAAAGATAAGGATGCCATTCCAATTTACTACAGTTAACAATGGTTGGTTATAGTAGCATAGATTTAGTTTGAAACAGTATTTTATTTCTTTTTTCTTTTCCCAAATGTTCAATCATATTTCAATGCAGAGAGTAAAATTCACACTCTTCCTCTTTTACATTTCTAGTTTTTGTATAAAGTTTTTAAAAGGTCCAGAAATGAATTGCATAATGTTTTCCTCATAAATTTTCAGCATAATATCTCAGTTTATACTGCTGAATGATCCCAGCTGTGGCAAAGTAGTTTGGATTTACAGATTTTTCTTGCTGTAGTATTGCCTATTTTGATGAATACAGTGATAAACACTCTCACTGAATTCTTCTTCTGGCAAAATATCAATTGAAAGTTTGCTCTAACCCATGTAGAAGCATGAGGCTAAGGCTCTTTTTTGAGAACATTCTGCACATATCAAGTTATACCAGAGAGGTATCTATGGGGTGCAAATATTCCTCTTCAGTGAGACAAACTGATGGCATGCTTATTTTTCATTATGCGGTATACGGGTGATATTTAACAATCATGCAGACATAAATGTAATTTAAACTAGTAGCAGTTACTTTTGCTGTCAGGGATGGCTTTGCTATTTAGTCTATTAGTCTAAATTTTTTTCTGTTTCTTTTAGTTAATTTTCTTTCTGCTTTTTTGCTTCTTTTTTCTCTCTTCTATATTTTTTCCCATTTTTTTTCCTGCTTCTTATTTAAGGACACTGATTTTTACTGCACCAGTTTCTAACAAGAATAAAGTTTTACATTAATATACTTTGATACTTCAACTAGATACCTATATATTTCTATTTTTCCTTCTCCTAAATATAATTTCTTTTGAATTTCAGCCTTTTTTTTAGGTTACTTATAGAACATTTTTCCTTTTTGTTCTTGTATTTTTATTTTCCACTTCTTAAAGGTTGTTTTAGCTGGTGTTTTGATTTAATTGCAGCCAACTATCAAGCTCAACACAACCAGTTGCTCACTGCCCCACCAGCAGAACTGGAGAGAAAATCAGAAGTGTAAAAGACAGAAAATTCACGGTTTGAGATGAAGACAGTTTAATAAGAAAGACAGAAGCAGAATACACGAGCAAAATAAAACAAGGAATTGGTTCAGTTCTTCCCATGGACAGGCCGGTGTTCAGCCATCTCCAGAAGAGCAGTCACCATCTCACATAACGGTGACTTGGAAAGACAACAGCTAGTACTCCAAATGTTCCCCTCTTTCTTTGGTCAATTTGAGTCACCTGTCCTGGCTTTGTCCCCTGTCAACCTTCCAGGCACTTCCAACTTCCTTGCCAGCAGGAAAAGCAGAAAAGGCCTTGGCTCTGTGCAAGTCCTCCTCAGCAATAACAAAAACATCTTTATATTATCAGCCTTATTTCAGCAGAAATCCAATCCACAGCCCTATACCAGCCACTGTGTAGAAAGTCAACTCTACCCTGGCCAAAACCAGCACAGATAGTCATTCTAGTTCATATTGTTCTCCTGCCCTGAAAAGCTTTTTAATTCTTCCTAAGAATTATTATTTTTTTTATGTCAGAGTCAGTTTAACTAAGGCAGTGATAAAACATGTTAATATTTATGGATATTTTGGGAATAAAAAATTGTCTATAGTTTTTGTTTACTTTGATTGCATTATTTCTAAAAGTATTTTTACTTATGCAGTAGTTTTTATAGTTATTATTGGCATTTGCTACATGAACAACTCTTTTTTGTTCTTTGGGAATTTTTTCCATCCATTTGCAGCATCAACACTTCAGATGGGAGAGGTCTACATGTAGATAATATTGAAAATTTTGCCTTCCATGGTAGGTGCTACTTACAAAGCCATGTTCAATAGTGAATTGCATATAATTTCCTGAATCACTCAAGACTCAAGCTACTTTAAACTGGATCACTGAATAGAAAATTCCAGTGCATTGAATACTTTGATTTTTGTAGCCCTTACAGCTCATAATAATAGCTATGAATATCATATGAGTTGTAATGACCAAGTTTGATAAAGATCCATGAATTCAAAAAAATATGATTGCTGGGTGTATTTGTGGACAGAATTTTATTGTATTTATACATTTTGTTTTACAAAATGTTTTCTTTTACTTGATTAATTCCCAACATCGATAATTTGCTGAGAGTTCTGTGTTGTCCTGTATTTTTCATTTTTCAGTCTTATTTGCAGAACCCAATCTTTATCATGATATCACAGTAATTTAATAATTGCCTTTGTTCTTTTGTCTTTCAGTGACAAGGGGCTTGTCTTTATGTATCTTTTCCATTCTAGTGTACTGCAATGTAGACAGTTTCCTGCAGTTCACATTAAATAGCTCTTGATCACAGTCAATCAAAGGCAACTTCTCATTTTGCCCTGGAGAACCCATGATTTATAGGCTGATGACTCTTCTCTTAGGCAAAAGCTGAATTTCAGTCATCTACATTATATCAATTTACTTTAAATACATAAAACATTATCTTTATTCTATGATTTTCATGTCTGCTTTCCTTCTCAAAGGAAAATGCAGTGTTGACAATATAGGACTGGATCAGTGTTGAGTGCTATGGTACCTTTAAAAGATGTGTTCCATGCATTTCGTTACCAGGTAGGTTCTACAGCTTGAGCTCTGAGCTGTCTAGACTTTGAAAGGATACAAAAGGTTTTTAGGGGTTGCAGTTGCATTATCCAGTAAGAAATGCTAGGAAAATTCTTACATTATCCCTAGAATAATTGCACCATTCAATGTCTATTTAAAAAGTACCTAGCTTTTTACACTCTCATAAGAAAATTTTTCGTTCTTCCTTGGCCTCCTTTCTGCTCTTTTCTTTCAGAACATTGCAAGGGACTAATTTATTTCTAAGTTAGTTTTTTACTTTACCAACTAGTTTAAAATCTAGTATTGAGACAGAAGAGATATTTGAGAAAGATCAGTCCCATTACACCTTTTCACTCATTTCCTGCTTTATGCAGTTGAGATAGAGACTTAAAATGTTATTTGATATTAAGATATTTTCTGTTTCTCCTCTGAAAGTTTACCCTCACGGGACAACATAATGAAGGAGAGAAAGGAGAAGCAGGGGAAAAATTGAGAAATTTTTTTCTTAAACTGAAACTATGGGATAGAATAGATAATTATAAACTTCATGCTTGCTCAACTCAATGCCCAAAAATATTCTGTCTGATTTGATGACTGTTTGATTAGATCATAAAAAGCTCAGCCTTATGCTAAATACTTATTGCCTTCTGGTTATATAGTATGCAAATTCCTAGAAGTAGGAGGAGAAATTTAATGTGTATATATATTTGATATTAATGGTTTGATTATTTTCCTTCTTTTTCAGGAAAGTTTCCTTCTTTTCAGGAAAGTACTTTTTCCGGAAAGTAGTCAAACCATTGATTCTTCGATATAAGGATGTTTTCCTTCTATCTATTTTTCATCTGTAGGTACTAATCTTGGAGAGTACCAGACCAGGTGGACAAGCAATAGAGAATGAGGCACTCTTAGCTTGCAAAGCTTAGTTGTGAGACTTCAGTCAGGGGGGGAATTGCCCTTGCTTTGCTTTTCCTGGTCCTTGGATACTTTGTGGTTGTGACAAATATGCCTTACTCTGCTTCAAAAAGTTAGTAAATGTTGCAGGAAATTGAGTAAAGGATGGTGAATCTCATTGCAGTATTAGCCCTTTCTCTATTTTTTTTTAAAGACATTAATCCAGCTGTCTATAGACACTTCACATTTTCCTTGAAGCTGTGGACCACAGTCAACTGAATGTATCTTCACCTAACATTTTTCTATGAAGTTTCAAAGGCAATGTTCTGGGTATTTTTCTTGATATACAAGCCTGTCTTCTTTTTTTCCAGAAAACTGTATCATACCTGAAGCAATGCATATAATTACATAAATGAAAATAAAGATAAAATCTAAAGTACTTGTGAGTTATAAAGAAGCTTTGATTCTTTAATGCACACATACTTTTGTTGTTGCAAGTGTTTCTCAAACCTTAGAGTAAGACGACAGATAATTCCTGTGGAAAGCAGTGTAAAAATATGTTAAAATTGTATTTTTCTTTGATCCAAGATTGGTGGTATCCTGGGCTGCTTTTTGAAAAGCATTGCCAGCAGGTTGAGGATACCTCTCTACTCAGCCCTGGTGAGGTCACATCTTGAGTACTGTGTCCAGTTCTGGGCCCCTCAGTACAGGAGAGACATGGAGCTCCTGGAAGAGGTACAGAGAGGGCTACAGAGATAATCAAGGGACTGGAGCATTTCTCTTCTATGAGCATTCTCTTCATTAACTAATGAACATTTAAATGATTCAGTCATTTATAGGATGAAAAAGCAGACGTTGTCTTGTCGTGAAAATGGCATAAATTCTGTGGGGAACAAAAAGAATGTTTTCTGGTCTTTATCATCTTAAATAAAACAGCACATTAAGTTTAGTTTCTGACTTCTCCAGGAACTGCATGCTTTTTACTGGAGACAGTAGCTGAGTAAATTTGGAGGACTATGTCACATGTAGCTTTCACCAAAAATACAAGAGAAGAAATTTATTAGGAGGCCCACTTCAGAGACCTTGTAAACAGTGAAATTTATATGAAAACACAAGTAGATCTCAGAATCAATAATGATCATTGTCAACAATATCATCATGATGTGCAATTCTGTAGCTTCTTTTAAATGAGATCACAAAGAATATAAATAATTGCAATTAAACTTCACCAACTCCCTGTATAGCAGTCTGCACTTTACCAGTCCCATACATTTTTCTGTTAAAGTCGTGATCTGTATTTTTAGAATTTTAAAACATTTTTTGTCATAAGAAAAACATAAACAGAATATTTGAATATAAGGATTAAAGAATCAGTATTCTAAAACTGTAGAGGATAGGTATTTATTGCTGAGCAACACAATTTCTGACTAGCTTGCTAATAATATTTTCAAAAGTATTCTATTAATATAGGACACAAGTCCATTTTCAGAAGTGAAAATTAGATTGGTATTACAGTATATTCACTTGCATTTACACCTTTATTCACTTAGAAATCACACTAACCAAGAGGCCACAATACAAAATATTTTAATAGCTTAAAAATGTGGCCCTTTGGAACCTCAGACTAATTACAATTCAGTTCAATCTGGGCTTTTAATTGTCTAAGTTACTTTTGAAAATTTAATCTCTAATTCATTAATGCCCAGATGCTTACAATTATAACGGTTTTTAAATCCCTCTTAAGTGCCAGCTAAGAGCCCAGATACCTTTCAGACTCTGATGTTCAGTAATTTTGGCCAATGCCACCTTGGAAATACTTGTGTATAAACTGGAGACAGTTTTGCAAAGCATGACATTTACAGAGATATTTTATTCCTTATTGACTGCATTGTGTGAAAATGTACTCCACATCGAAATATATCCATGAGATATTTTCAAGTAGAAAAATGAAAGGTATACCCTACACTGTAATTTTTTTTCCCATTCTAAAAATATCTAGACCTGCTTCAGGCCTCTTGATTGTGTGGAAGGCTCTACTCTGTCTTTCAGATTTAGAAAAATATAAGATTGCAAGCCCTTGTGTATTTAATCATACATGCAAAGAGTTAATTGGAACCATCTGTTTCTTCAGGACAGAGTTGAGTCTTGTGAATCACCTAGCAGGAATCTCTCTTTCCCTGTTGACTTTCTGAAGCAACTTTTAATATAGTATCAGACACAGGAAGAGAGTCCTATTTTTATATTTACATCAGATGTTTTGAGACAGTCAAGAGCTAAAACACTTGCAGCAATGTCTGGAAGAGGAAAACATGACAAGGAAAGAATCAGAAAACATATGGGATTTATTTGGAAGTTTAGAACTGCATGACTTTCAGCATCAACATTTTGTGCAAAGATGGCTAATTCTGCACAACTTTCAACATCATCATTCTATGCACCAGCACAAAGAAAGAAAAGTGTTCTTTGTTTCTAAATAAAGAGATGGAAGTTACTTTTGTACTTAGATCACTTCACATGGTGCATAACACAGCAGGAACAGGCATGTGCTTTTCACACATGCAATCTTATATATATATATATCTGTTATATATTGTGTGATAGTTGTTGAAGTAAAAAAATCCACTCCCGTAAACAGTGCAACTGATGCGAGTGGTGTCACTGAATACTTGCCTTGTATTTTGCAGGAAATTCTGAGTGTAGCTTCCAGTACTGTGGCAGCTCTGGAATGATTGATAGTGTGCAGGCATATGCATATATATGTATATTTTCACGTTCAAATAATCAAGGTTTTGGTGGTTATTTGCTTCTGATTTGTATTTACAGTGTTTTTTCTTATTAACAAATTTTGTGATAGCAAGATGTTAATTTGTATTAAAAGGGGAATTTTTGTTATTTTATATTTTCAACAATAAACAATAAAATTTCTTCCTCCACAAGTGAAAGCTTATCATAGTCTAAGGAGAAAGCTACATATTTTTTTGTATGTAGTAGGCATACAAAAAAATATGTATGCCTATTGGCATACTACTTGGATACTACTCTCAGTATCCAAGAAATGTAATCACTGAAGTTCATACTCTAAGGTAAATGGTATACAACAGTGTTAAATGAGGGTGCTGCCTGAAGACAAGAGTTCTGGAGCTGTCTTCAAAGCCTGTACTGCTCATGTAGATCTTAATTCAAAACTTTAACATACTGCATATGGTGGGGCTGAAGCAATTCACAGCAACAGCAGGAGGTGTTAATGACAACTTCTATGTGTGTAATTTCAGCATATTTCAGGACATAGAAGACAATTGATGCTTTGGGATCTCATGTATGTGTGAGTTAATTATTCTTTGTAGCCTGAGATTTAATTCTTCCAGGCAGGAGAATTCATGGAGCTTTGGTTATGACTTTAAAAAAGAGATAATTGATTAAGAGATAATTAAAAAAAAATTGTTAAATAGAAAGAAGAAAGATATGTAGTACCTGACACCCAGAAAGTAAAGAAAAAGTAACTAAAAAATCAGATCCAAAACTAAATATTTCTATTGGTTTCACAGACATGATTAAGGCAATTCCAAAAAGCCTACAATGTACCCTGATCTTGCTAACAGTAATGAAAAAAAAAATATAAAACAGTGGAAGAAACACTTTTTAGTGGTGACAATAAATATCCTATCTGTTTTTCACTCATCCCGTAAACCAAATTTGTTTATTTGTGAGAGGATAAAAAAAGAAAAATTAAATGTTTGTTTTTGAATGTATTTAATGTCAAATAGGCTCCTTTTCTGAACATATTGTTGGCTGTATTAGTGCCAATATATTTTCCTCTTGAGAACAGAGAATATATAGGATATTCTTGTGACTTTCTTTTATCTGAGCCACTGTTTCCATAGATGAAAATAACAAGCAAGACAACATGTATTTATAATATAAAGCTCTATTCTGAACAGCAGGCATTGTTCTGGCTTACATGGAAAGAATGCACATGATGAGGGAAACCAAGGTATGGCTGGTGATTGGGAACTTACCAGGTCCTATTTAGGTTTGTGATCTTTGTGTGTTAGCAAAGTGATTCCTCAAGAAGAAAGGTTTGGAAGAGATCTAAGGGACTCTTGATTCCAATTCCCAGACACCGCAAGCAACTATATTTTATAGACTGTAAGAACCTATGCCCCTCACATTAGGCTTTTTTGTTTTTTTCCCAAAATGATTCCAGGATTAATAAATTTTGCAACTAACAGCTTATCAACTATGAACAGACAGTGGTATGGAAGGGGTTTCACTGGGAGCAAAAAATGTTTTCTACTATAAAATTCAGTTGAAATGGACAGATTACATTGGGCTGTTAACACAGTTTCCATTCTGCCATAATTTAGTTAAAAAAAACCAACCCAAGTCATTGTTGTTTGTTTAGTGACAATGAGGTGGCTAAGTATATGTCTGTTGTTTTTCTAAAACAGCATCCAAATATCAGAAATATATTTTTTTTTACCTTAGAGACACCACCTTCTATAGAGACTAGCAGATAATTTTCTGAACCAAACTCCTCTTTCCTAAGTTAGTTACCTAAAGTGCATTTACATAGATTTTCAAAAGAAATGCTTGCCTTTTTGCAACAGCTCACTTCCTGCAGGCCAAATGTAAAATTATTCTTTACGCTTGAGGGACTATGTTTGGATGAGCTGATGATCTGCCTGAGTGTTGCCTTTTAACTTGTCTAGGCTGGGTGGATGGATAGCTGTGGGCTGATAAAATGATCTCATTTAATTCCTGCTGTTGACTCCTCCTCTCGCCATCTCCTTTACCTTTTCTGTGTACAATGTTCTGCTCATTCCTGCCTGTACTTGAGTAGAGTCCCCTTCCTCATATTTATTTTAAGGAGAAAAGTAATATGTTTAACATCAGGCACTGCAAAGAGAGCATCTGGCTGTCAATATTTTTTTCCTGGAAAATCAGGCCAGAAAGGACACTGTTTGTTAAGAGCTTTCCAAACCACTATTCATAACTTCATAGCAAGGCTGCTTCTTGCTTCATAGACTCCTGAAGACTCAGTAGTCAGACTAAATTGGGAACTCTATGCTCTGGGACAGTCACAGGTATGCAGGCATGCCGAGTAAGTGAGAATACTTTTTGACATGTGCAATATAGAAAGGATTTGAACAAGCCACTTCCCTTAATTGTGGGGTACAGTTCATGTATATAGATCCTTACACTGTCCACTCTTCACTCTACTCAAAAACAGCCCAAGATAGAGGGTACAAAGTCCGAGAAACCTACCAGAAATCTCATCACAATATCCTAACCAATATCCTTAATTTATTAAAATTTACCCTTTTAAAATCAAACCACTTCCTTCCAGATCAACTATTAGCAAAATAAAATAGAAACAATCATGCCCACACAACGCAGTTAGAAAATCTGCTGCCAGTGATATTTTTCAGGCTTGAAGAAGTCTCCAAGCAGCTGTCATCTGCAGTGCCACTATGATTGCACAGTCTCTATAGAAAAGCTACTAGTAATATGTATTTTTTCTTCTCACAGGATCCTCAGATTCTTTTTCACACTAGCTCCCTGTTGCCATATAAGTTTCAAATTTTTCCTTGTGGTGTAATTTGATTTTTCTTTACTCTGAAGCAGTGAGTGGATTATTTGATTCCTCTTTTCTATCATCTTCTTCTTTCCTCATGGCTGTAATATCTGTTGTGACTATAGAAAATTAAATTGTGTAAGCACAGCATTTAGATTTTTTTTTAGAATCTAAAAGAGGATTAATGTGATGGAAGATAGGTTAGATGAACTTCCTTAGAGAAAGTTAGTAAGACTTTGAATTTGACTCAGGGTTCTAGGGAAATGAAAAGAACTGAGTAGAAGACTCCTGTGATTATTTGCCATACACAACACTGATGATGAAGAAAGCAATTTCACTCTGTTATGATGAGAGACCCATGCTAGTTCTGAAGCCCATTCATGCAGCATGAGGGTCATTAAAGCATGAATCATGAACTGAAATGATGGAACAAAATCTTCTGGATAGCCATCGGTATAATTTTTGCATTTGATTAGCTACTAGCTGAGAGAAATTTGGGAAAAATGGCAAAAATGTAAACATGTTTGATTAATTAAATAATATTTATGAGATCTCTTTTTGCCAGAAAATGCTTTTCGCAATAAATAGAATTTAGTAAATAAATCCGTGTCTTTCCTAAACTACGCTTGTCTCAAGTTCTTTTGCTTAATGATTTGGCCTCGGCCACCATGGTGTGGCTCATATATTCCTACAACAATATATTAACCCTTCCCAGTGATTTTCTCTGTTCTTAATTATTCTTTCACTGTATTTTCTTCTTAAGAAAACAATTTAACACAAAATTTTTAGTGTAAGTTCTATGTACAAATTAAATATTATTAAAGATCTTGTAAGACCACTTGTGAAACACATATATGTCAATAAAAAAAGATGGCAAATTTTTCCACTGCTGTTAGGATCCATGAAGTATCTTGTTGGACACAGTATTTTCAGAGAATCATTGAAACTATATTAGATTTCACAAAGCCAATATTAGTAGTATTTAACAAACTAATTGAAAGAACATTTGGACTGATGAAACTGGATAATTACCAGTTGGTACTTATTCTCAAATATTGGCTGAAGTTTAAAAGACACTTGTGGGTAGCAGTTTATGTCCACTTTGCAAGGTCTCACTAGGTGATTTAGTTTTATAAATTAAATGGAAACACAGAAAATAATATATAAATGTCTACAAAGAAAATAGAATCACATGTATGAATTGTTCCAGAAAAAAATATTTTAAATATGTCTAGTATTTTTTAAATTTCTAATGATTTCTTTAAATAAAATATAGAAAATATTTAATAAAGCTTTTTCATGTTCTCAAAGCATAATGATGTCATTTGTTAGATGAATAAGGGCTTTTCTTTGAAAAACTATAAAAAGTTTAACATCGGCATGACAGATCACTACAGAGACCTCTTAGATAAAAGATCCTAGAGTTTGTAGATTAGCAGAGCTATATGACATTACTGTGCCAAGATCTAAACCCTCTTAAAAGTGTGACCTAAATGGACCCTTTAACATTGCAACAGGATAGTTGTCTATATCTGCAATGGTAATTTTATGTTATCACAATATCTCTGATTCAATTGGTCTATACTTCTTTTAAACTGAAGACAAAGCCAGCATTGAATTAGCTGTCACAATCACATGTTTGTGAAATGATAAAAGCACATGTTTTTAATTGCAAATAATGAATGCTGATTAGCATAAAGTTAAAAGCTTCACTGTGAAGCATGACAGACTCATTGAATAGTCACAGTGAGGTCACCATAGTCTCAATAGAGCGGTCATCTTATAGCAAGACTGAAAAATAAACTTGATGGTTCTTTGACATGGTTTTCTTATAGCCTGCATTAATATCAAAAGAACAAGTCAAACTTAAGTATTTCTTGGACTGAGTTGTAATGATAGAAATTTGGTGGGGGACAAATTTAGGATGGGCAATTTTTCAAAACTACTTTGCAGTGTGAATATTTAACATCCATGCAATTACTTTTTCTATAAAAAGGCGCATTGGAACATTTTTAATTATAATACTTAATGTTTTCTGTCTTCCAGATTTGGTTTTCAATGAATTAACAAAGATCTTTCAGCACTGAAGCACTTATATTTGGTTTCTTCTGATATAGGTTCTCTGATGGACTAAACATAGTAGGAACAAATGCATCATTTTCCAGAAAAAGAGAAAAAGCAATAAAGCTTCATACTGTATCTATAGCATCAGCTCCATCTGTTTATAATAAAACTTTGTGCCTTCAAGGTAAAAATAAATGAATGAATGTCTCTTTTTCTCCCTTTTTTTTTACTCCTTTCTCATGTCTGATTATTTTAATTTGATACTTAGATGGACTTTTTTTTTGTTTTCACTACTCAAATCAATAACTACGTCCTATAAGGTTTGGCAGCTGTATGTCATAGATGAATCATGAACACTGAAGATGCCACAGATCCTGCTCTGAGGAGTTTATCTGCAGTAAGTGGAAATGCTAGGAATGACCATGACAAAAATAGAAGGAAAGAAATAACAAGTTAGTGTTAATTAGATCATGCAGTCAGCTAGTTATTGCACAGCACATTGATTCCATGCACTGTCCCCCTAAGATAAACTCTGAATAAACAAATTGTAGGAAAGGGAAATCTTTTCCAGATGAATGACAAAATTAGCTCAAAATTATAGTAAAAGTTTTTTGGTATTTACAGGGTTGGTGTTTTTTTAATTTGTTTTTAACATTATTTTATATATCTTTGAAAACAATTTTCCCAAAGCAAAAAAAAAAAAAAAAAAAAAAAAAAAAAAAAAAAAAAAAACCAACAAAAACAATCTTAGTACTTTTCTGGTACACTGAACAGCCTTGAGAAACTGGACTGAAATATTATCATGAGGGAAACTTCAACTGTTCTTACATAAGTGATTTTTCCAGAAAACCATTATGATTTACTCAAATATATTTGTTGTTTGGAATGGTGTTAGTAATTAGCATGAATAACAGCTGGCCTGGTTTTTGCTCATAAGCAATCCTTTGTAGCTGTCTCATGTGAAGAAGCACAGCTCCTTTGAATACCTGGAAATATTATGCATTATATTCCTTTTACTTGAACAGTTCAAAATGATTCATGGAATGAAATTTCCAGCCTGATGATAAGACTCACATCATGTGAGCACCTGAATGATTCATTTAAGATGGAATTTTCTGGGTAAAGCCTTCAGATAAGTCAGAGTTTATTGCTTCTATTAGCTGAAGTCAAAGTAAAAAACCCAGGAGACAGATAGATAGATAGATAGATAGATAGATAGATAGATAGATAAGAAAAACTTATGTGTAAAAGTGTTTTCTCTGATCTAGATTCCCGATCTATGCTGCATTGGATATATATGCTAACTGTTGAGACCACAGTCTACCTTTACATAAAGATCTGAACATTATAATTCTAGATTATAATCAACAATTGTCAGAATCACAAATTTACAAGCTTAGTATTCTTATGTCCCTTTCAAGTGAGTTTTGTTCACATTGTAAAACCCCAGTACACTTGAAAACTTGGAATAATGTGTTTCTGAAGGCACACTGATTTGAAAGGTACCTGGAGGTAGTATCTAATGAAATGTACAAATGAAAATTTTAGTCCCTGTTTAACAGCAAAGAAACAGAAAAACCAGTAGAAAAGACCAACAATCTTCAAATTACTGTGGGAGAAAGTGTTTTAGTTGTAGACCTTTTCCATCAATGCTTATTTTCCTGTGCCATCAGTTTTAAACGCTCCCAATATTTGATCTCTGATTTACTGACTATGTCATTGATGATTTTCAAACATCTTTTCCACACTGCCTCTCATTTTCTGAATCACAAAATCACAATTTATCTTTGCTAATGATATTTATAAACCTCTAAGAGATTTGATATGTGCACAGCATATTCATATAATCTCTGCATGCAGGTATTCAATTCTGAGTGAAAAAAGATTCTCTTGTCCTGGGTAAGAATTGTATTTTTTTTCCTCAACAACTTAAATAATGGATAGGATTCATTTTTTCCAATTTCCTAAACAGCCAAAATTGTTCAATTGGGAAGACAGATGCAAATAACATGCATATATATTTGTGCACATAAGTAATATATGTCCATATATACATGCATCGTTATGGAAGCCTCTAGAAAAGGTAATTTTTAAGGAAATACAAATGAAAAATGTTCAGACAGGCTATAATTAACTGCAAAATTGAGTGTAAACTCTAACTAGATAATCTGTGGTACTCATTATTAATGGAAACTTCACTTAATTTACATTTATACAATGTCATTAAATCAGTTTAAAAAGTCTGAGAATTATTGTTGTCTATGCAGAATAACTTTTCCTTAAACAACCAATAGTTTATCAAATAAAGACTCCAGATCTCTGGGGAGGAAACTGCCTGCTCTATTAAATGCTACAGTTCATATTATGGAGTCATTCTGCAATGACTCTGATGTGATCTGCCTGCTGAAAGAGTGAAAAAGTCACTATGAATGAGGGTTTCTATTAATCCATTTATATAGTGATAGTCTGAGAATTTGAAGTCTTTAAATGTCCAGAGGCCAGTATGTTGCTTGTACACCTGACATCAGATTGGTTGCACACATTTTAGATGTCTGCAATATAAATACCTCTTTTTGATAAATTTTTCTGTACTTCTTCTATAGCTGGTGGAAAGAAACAAGAACTTTTGTGTTTGAAATTGTCTAAAGTAGATTTCTGCATTAGGACAGGCAAGGTCTCTTCTAGATTTCTGAACACACTTGTTTTCTTTCTCTTGAGCAGAAAGTTTCCTGCTCATGCTTACAGTAGATGTTCTTGATTCTGCTGGTTTATGCAGAGGATCAAGGGCTTCATATTCAAGCCAGCAATATGAATTTAATACTTTTCTGTTCACCAGTGCCTGATCTTTGTCATCATTTGTATATCTATGGAAAATTATATCTATGCATGTTGCATCAATAATTATTCTGTACACTACTGTCCCAATTACAAAAAAAAACAATTTTGGCACAACCAATTACACTGTGTCTTACTGGAAAATTATCAGAAATTTGAAGAAGTTGTGGAGGATGTCTGATATAAACTGCATGCTTTGATGTTGCCTGTAAAAACTGGAGGTTAAAGGAATTTTGAAGGTGTCTTTTCAGCTTTATTGTATTACTAATGTGAGGCTATACAGTTAATACATACAGTGATAAATCAAAGCTACTAGGAATTGCTAACCAAATAGAACTTATTCTGCACATCATTATGTAATGATGTATATAACTGACAAATTAAAATCACAGTTTCAAAAGGAAAGAAAAATCAATCAAATATTGAAGAAACAATTTATGGTGTCTCCTATTACTATTCAAATGTAAAAAAAGTTTTCTCTCCTAGAGAAAGCTGAGCTCTTTCTAGCTTTATTCTTTTTTAAAAATCCTGCTATGAGTTAGGAGAAGTGTATAAATAATATGAGAACAAGATTGTCATTTATGTCACATGCCATAAGCATTGCCTACTTAGAAATGCCATAAACATTTCTAACCTACTGGTTAGAAAGCACTTTTTGTTTCAATGGAAAATAAGAATATTGGCATTATTTATACAGGTTCTTGATTCACTGGCACTTGCAGCTTACTGTCTAATCCTGCCTGCAGTGTATATAAGTGTAAACAAATACTCTTCAGACATGAATATTCAAGAAATTAACAGATGAAGTTCAGCTATCTAAATTATTGAGGAAAAAAATTGCAATTCCTACCCAAGGTGAGAGCATTTTACTTTTTACTGAGGGAGCATATGAGTATTATCAGATTAGACAAATAATGTCTTGATGTGCAAATTTAGGCAGACAAATTCTCTCATAAATGACTTTACATAATTTTAAGCTTTCTAGGGATATCTGTAGATTATTTACTAAAACATTCAATTTTAATACAGTCATTTTGATTCTTGAGTTTTGAATCAAAACACTTGCATTTCTTACTAGAATTTTCTCGCTCTCTCTCCACTACACTATTTTAAAGGGTTCTTTTGACTCTGACATTTAATAGTTTGCATTTCTTTTATTTTAGAAAACAGTTTCAGTGATCTGAAACATTGTGCTGTTGGATAAATGTGACAAGTGTGATTGATGTTATTCATTGCTGTTTATTAAACTCTGAGAGGACATAAAATGTGGTAGATTTTTTCCAGCTACCAAAGTAGAGATTAGCCTCATATTAGACTATGTAAGGGAAGGCTGCTTGATCAGAAAGGTTGTCGTGAAGGTGTTATAATTTTTTTTTAATATGAAAAATTATTGATAATTTTTATTAGGTTTTATGAATGGCTTTATAATATACATTGTAGAAAAAGGACTTATGACGGGATGTGAATTAGGGATGTAGATATGCCTACAGACCACTGTCACAGGTGCTGTCAATATAGGAATTTCTGGAAGAATCACAGGGATACTTACGGGAAGAGACAAACATGAAACCAAGCTCTCAGGCTGGCAGAGGCAGAAGGTCACAAGTACAGCACACACACCATACTCCCCAGGTTCACCAGCACACACTCAGATTCCTTAAGCACCAGCACAGCCCCTCTGTCTGCCCTGCCCCAACATTCCTGCCTGGATTATGGTCCCTCCTTATCCTCTCCTTGGGTCCCTGACTCACTGTCTGGTCCCACTGGGTACTCACTGCAGACTCTGGCAGAGTAGATTTCAACCCCTACCAAACTGTATTTTATGTAAAAAGTATCATGGGCCAGGAAGTATAAAACTGAGTCCTGATCATAATTATTTCAGTTGCTTCAGAAACTTGCATTTTTATGTAGCACTGGATGAAAAATTAACAACAATAGCAAAAACCAGTGAATTACTGAATAAACTTACTGGGTTACACACTCTTCCCTTGTCCCTGTGAATTTGAGAGGCATCTGCAGAAGTGGGTCTCCATGGCAAGGGAGTACAAGCTGAGACTGTCCTGTGGGGTCTGAGCATGGTGGGCAGAGCCCAGGACTGGTTAGAGGGTCCATAGGCAGCTCTCAACATGGTAAGTGATGAACCAAGTCCAAGGTGCAATCATGAGATCCAGAGAAGAGCAGGAGGAAACCGTGACACAGCCAGGGTTGGAGACAGGTGCACCTACACTGTAGCTCAGGTTTGGGTACCTACACTGTAGGTTTGGGTACCCAGACCTGGGTTTGTATGTCCCCCCTGGGTCCATGGGCAGAGGTAGGGAGAGGTCCTGGGGAGACTGGGGAGGGTCACAAAGGCCTAGTTGTATCCTAATGGACTCTGTGATCACTTTCTGCAGAGTAGCTCAGTATCAACAGTTGGAATGGACAGTAGTGTGGTAAAAAAAGAGCTGAAAGTCTGGTGAATAAATAAATATTTTATGAAGTGGTCAACACATCTTGAATTTCTTTATGTTGACAAAATTAATGCTTCAAATTCTTATGCTAAACTATTAATCAAAAATTGGTTTTGGGGTTTGGTATGTAGTCTCATTTGTCCAGAATTTTTTTCTGTGAGTTTGTCATGCTTTAGCCTCAGCCAGCCACCAAATGCTATGCAGCTGCTTGCTCACTCCCCCACCAACATGACTGGGGAAAGAACTGAAAGAGTAAAAGGTAGAAAGCTTGTGGGCTGAGATAAAGACAGTGAATAGGGAAAAGCAAAAAGCAGACACACAAGCAAAGAAAAACAAGGAATTAATTCACTGCTCCCACAGGTAGGCAAGTGTTCAGCCATCTCCAGGGGAGAAGGGCCCCATGACATGGAATGGTTGCTTGGGAAGAAAAGTGCCTTCTCTCCAGATGTCCTCCCTTCCTCCTTCTTCACCCCACTTTATATGCTGAGCATGATGTCATATGGTCTGGAATATCCCTTTGGTCAGTTTGGGTCACCTGTCCTGGCTGTGCCATGTCCCAGCCTCCCACACACACCAACCCCCTTGCCCTCCTTAGCAATAACAAAAACATCTCTATTTTATCAACCCTGCGTGTAGCACACATCCAAAATACAGCCCCATACCAGCCACTGTGAAAAACATTAACTCTACATCAGCCAAAACCAGCACAGATTGTTAGAGAAAACTTCTCTTTCCCTACCTACGCATGGCCATGCTGACTTTTCAGCCAAGTAATGAGTTTTTGAAATATCTGTTTTACCACTACAGTGGCCTGGAAGAGGTATGTGCCCTCCAAAGAGGATTCAAGCTGATGAACTTAGGCACCAATCATTCTCCATTCTTGTGAGGGCAGTGTAGGCGTTTCCTTTACTGGGTCTAGTTCCTAGTCTGTCATGGTCTATGACATCTCACTGTCAGAATGTGTTCCACATTCCTCAAATTCCTTCAGCTTAGAATTATTTGGAAGGTTCTCTGTCTTGTCTGTACAGATTTTATTTTTCTTTTTAGAAAAATCCCTTTGATTTTAAATAACCCACCCCTTTTCTCCATCTTATTTGTGATCTTTTAAAAACAGTTATATTTTTCTATTACACTGCTCCACTCTATGGAAGTACATTCTCCCTGAAGGGATTATGGCCCAAGGAAAGTCCATGCTGGAGAAGGTACATTTCAAAGCATCTGTTGCTCTAGATAAATCCATGCCACAGCAGGGACACCCTGAAGTATCTATCAGTGGTCATGGATTAATTTACTACACAGCAGGTACTGAAGATACTGTGGTCCTTGGATAAGGCCACACTGGAGCAGGTACATCCCTGAGAGGTCGTCTACAGATGACGTCATGCTGCAGCAGGAGCGAGGGGAAGAGTTCACTGCTGACCCAAAGGGATCAAGGTTGAAGACTGCAGTGGATATACCTTTAAATTGTTGTAAGCCATGACTTGAGATGCATTTTTCTGGAAGTACTTCAGGAAGAACCAGCTGAACGAGTGGAGGATGAGCATCACAGGAAGCAGGACAAGTGCAGTAATGACCCAACCTGAGCTCGAAGGGTGGTGGGGGGTTAATGAGGATGTACTGGGTATTGCCTTACCTATTAAAGCACCTTTATTTCAACTCACGCAGTTTTGGACTTTTACCCTTCTGATTACCTTCTCCAAGCCACTGGTGGAAAGTGAGTGTATGCTGTGTAGAACTGAGCTGCCTACCAGGGTTAAGCTACAAGAACAGGAAAGAACTGAACTCAGCTCTATATAAACTGCACTGTGAGGAGCGTGCAGTGGTGCAGTCAAGACTTATCCAAGAGAAGGTAACAACATCATTTATGCAGCTGAACAACACCCAGTTTCTGTGATTCATAATATTCTGACAAGGGACATACCTTGCCAACAAATTCCTGAGCAAATATATTGGCAGCTGAACAACAAACATTTACAGTTTTGCTGAAGTCCCAGTTTGTAACTCTACCTAGTAAAAGAAGAAACACATAGCCAGAGATTAAATTTTCTTTCCTATGAAATTGTGTTAAAATACTGCTTTTTGCATCGTGCTTTACAGAATTTTTAGCAGTTTTTATTCCACAGTACTAATGAATACAGTATTAAATGACTATGAAAAGAAAGATGAATCTATTATAAACAATTTATGCATTCCCAGCCTTTTAAATGTATTATCAGTACACTTTTAATTCACATTAATCACTTCTAAAAGAGCCCTGAGACAATTTCTGCTCATTTGTGAAGACATATACCTACTTAATCATCTGTTGTGACTTCTTTTGAAGTAATGTTAGTGTTTCATTAGCAGCTAATTTCTTTAGACCTAGAATTACTCAAGAGATGATTATATAAAAGTCAGACTCCTTCACAGTTGAAAGATAGTGCATTGGCAATTAAATCTCTACTCTCAGGCCTATTCTTGTATCTTAAAATGAAAACAATGAGACTATCTCCTACTTCATTGAATACTGCACTCAGCAGAGATTTTTCTGGAGCCTCCATGAGCTGATAACACACATGGTAGCAGTGTGAAACAGAAATTCATCTCTCCTCATCTCCTCATTCCACTAAATACATGCATCAAAAATAACTGTTTCTGCATATTTTATATACATATTTTATAGCAGTCAATGGAGAGAAACAGGTACCTATAGAACATTTTTTTTCCTTACAGCTGAATTAAAGAAGTTCAAGGAGGAAGACTGAGTACTGATCTGTTGCATCCTGGAAGTGGGTTTGAGGGGTTCTTATTTGTGTTAGCTAGCCAAGTCGTGTGTACCCCTGCGCTTCCCCTGTGTCGTTACCCCCCCCCCCGCGCGGTTTCTGGCCCCATGCTGCCTGCCATTGGGCTATCCCCTCTGCCGCTCCTGTAACCACTCCCCCATCCTGCCCCGGGAAGCCCCGTCCCCACGATCCCACTCAGCCCGAGGCTCGGTATCCACCCCTGCAGGGTATGCTGGTTGGTCGCTGTCCTACATCATCATTGCAGCACTTGCATGGATTGGGGGGCAGCGTCTTCCCTCCCTAGCACATCCCCTATATCATCCCGCTCCCTCCCGGGTTCCAGCACCATTTCCCCCACGTGGAGTGGGAAGCGTGGGTCGCTACCCGCCCACTGCAGCTCTCAGCGACAATAAAGCCTTCCTGCCTTCCTCATGGGTGATCTGGACATTCCTTCACTCTTTACCTCTGACCCGTAGTGCGGGCGACAGAACCCGGCAGACCCCAACCCACGTGCCAGTGCCAGTGGCACATGGGAGAGAAGTGGTAAACCCGGAAGTCCGGGGAGAGGTGGCGCCAGAGGGCGTTGGAGCTGTCCTGGACCGGGGAGAAGGAGAGAACGCTGCACTGATCAGCCATAAAATTTTGACTCGCTTTCTGTCTTTGCCTTGAACCTCTATCTCTCCTGCACAGCTCTGCTATATAAGGAGTAAACCCTAACAAGTATTGATATGACTGCTTGTTGTCACTTAGGATTAGTGCCCAGCCTTTTATTCATCAGTGAGAACATTGACGTAGACTGGAGTTAATCTCATCCTACAGCAGATGTTTAACTGCAGGTAAATGGGTTCAGTATAAATGTATCTCTGCCCTTTTTTCTTCTGTATGGCCATAGAGGACCATAGGGTGACATGACACATTTCCAGTTATGAAAAAGTCTGCTAAGGACTTATAAGCATGCACTTAAGAACATATCCAGTTTTCCTAGGTTTCTTGAGTTAAATCCTATTTTTTTTCTTCTTTCAGTGTCCTCACTTCCTTAGTAAACAAATATTAGCTATTTATCTTGTTTGCATTGCATCTTTATTTAGAATGGGACACATATAAACAAGATATTTTCCTTTTTTTTAAATTTTTTTATGTCATAAAAATTTTCTATCAGACTGGTAACTTTTTATGGACAGTGACCAATTTTTTCTTTTTTTTTTTTTTTTTTTTTTTTTTTTTTTGCTATGGTAACTCATGCTCTTATTTGCAAAAGGTCAAATATAATTTATAAAATCATAGAATGGCAGAATGCTATGGATTGAAGGGACCTTATAGATAATCTAGTTCTAAGCCCCCTGCAATGGGCAGGGACACCTTCCACCAGACCAGGCTGTTCAAAGCACCATCCAAGCTGGCCTTGAACACTTCCAGGGATGGGGAATCAACAGCTTCTCTGGGCATCCTGTGCCAGTTTTTTACCATCCTCACAGTAAAACATCTCATCCTAATATCTGATCTAAATCTATTCCTTCAGATTAAAGCCATTCTCCCTTGTTCTATCACTATATGCACTTGTGAAAAGTCCCTTTCCATATGTCTTGTAGCAACCCCTTTCAGGCACTGCAAGGTGCCATAAGGTCTCTGTGGAGCTTTCTCATCTCCAAGCTGAACAGCTCCAACTCTCTCAGTCTGTCTTTGTAAGCAGAGTTGGTTCAGGTCTCTAGAATATTGTCTTCATGGCCCTCCTCTAGGCTCACTTCAACAGGACCATGTTCTTGTTAGCTGAGGAGCCCCAGAGCTGAATGGAATACTACAGAGCTGGTGGAATACTCAGCAAAGCAGAGAGGCCCTTTTGGCCACAGCGCTTTTGGATGCAGCCCAAGACATAGCTGGATTTCTGGGCTGCAAGTGCAGAGTGCTGGGTCATGTTGAGAAAATCTTAAAGCTAATACAGCGATGAACTGATTGAGTTATACAGGCATGTATGAGAAAAAGTGTGAGAGTGAGGAGGGAAATTCATTATAAAATTCTCAACACCTAGGGCCCATTCATAAATTCACGAAGTATATCCCATTTAAAGAGAACAGTGAATTGCAGTACTTCAGGAATAGAACAGAAATACTGACTGGCAATTCTTATCAGAAATAACCTTCCTATCTTTTGCACTATAGTTGCTTGATATTAGCTGCAATAAATCTCACTCATTCTCCTCAGTTCCAAAAGAAGCACTCTTTTAAAAAAGCCCTCATTTAATATTTGTCTTCAAGTAATTTAGAAGCGTGCAGTTCAGCTTGCTTCATTTTGTCTGCAAAAGATAATTACAAGGTTGTGAATCACTATGTTTTCAGCTGAGTCAACCACCTAAACTAATAAGCCATTTAAGACATCCTCATGAGCAGATTTTTAATATCTGAATACAGCTAATAGATGTGCAGCATTTCAGTCAGATGAGGAAAACCATAGCAGCTTTGCACAGGTGTTGCTTTTATTTTTGTTTCCACAACCCTGATCATTAAGAAGACAACCTTGGTCATCTGTTCCAGCTATATTGAGTTACAAGGCAGCATGGAAAGAACAATATGGACTAATGAGACTTTGAAATCCTTTCATGCTTTTCTGAGTTGTAAATACCCCAGCCATCTATGACCTATCATGAATTAAATTAACCTTAAGTCTGTCAGATAAATCCTGTCCTGTTGTTTCTCCCTGGAAGAGCACTCTGTGCTAGACAATGAAAGCTGTGAAATGAACGCTTATGAACAGAGTCAAATTTTCTCTAATTTTGGGCTGCGTTGTCATAATGAAGTAGCAAGACACAGAGCCCCAGATGAGAACTATTAGAGCTTCACAATGCAGATATTCACATCTGATAATTTTTCTTTTCCAGTGCAAATACTAGTGCTATTTTTGAGGTTAATTTAGAGAGGTTTCAGGAAATTAACTTCTTTTGTACTCTGCAAAAGTGGTTTGCTTGCTTGACAGGCATGTGCTATTCACGGTATACTTTTTGTGTGAATTCATGAAGGATGTAATTAAAGGGATTGTCTGTGTTCAGACAGGCAACAGATTCACTATAAAAACCAAACAAAACCAACTTATTTGCTCTTCCTCTTCAGGATCATCCTCACTGCTGAAGTTACGGAAAACGTACTTAACTTGTCTATATGGCTTGAAGGTTAATATGGGATAAATCTTACTGATGGTAAATAATTGTCCACTAGGAAGGTGTCACAAACACGTCATGGCTGCCAAAATAAGTCTTGGCCTAACAGCAAACCTACAATTCTGTGGGAGAAGAAAAAGCAACAAGCAAGGATTTATTCCATATCACTACTCAAATGGTATATGTCTGGAAAATGTCTGTGGAAAAATGATCCACCAGTGTGCATTAATTGGATGCGGCTGGCTGGGCCAGGTGGTAAGGTGCTTGCCATGGAAAGATGCAATCTGATTTCAGGTTCTTATTCTGACTAATCTAGAGAAAGGATCTGAAACCTTTAGGCATACACTATTCAGAATAAAAATCTGCTCATTTCTTCCAGGAAAGCTCCTCAGCATTCTTTATATAATTAAATATAAACATTGAACCAGGAAGAAATAGAAAGAAAGGGGTTTTTAAAACTTGGTAGTTAGCATGTGCAATCAGACTGTGAGAGGAATAGATGTTCTCTGAGTTCAAATGTGTCTCCAGGGACAAAAAATTGAACTGGAGTTTTCTGGGTTTCAGCTCATGTCTGTACTATAAGAAAGTTGGTGCTTTTTTCTTTTCAATGTACTTCATTGAAGTGAAACTTTCTGACAAGATATTTCTTAAATAAATTCCCTACTTGTTTGACACTAATGACCTTAAGCACTTAAATGTACTAAAGTATGCTTTAACCCAGTACTTGGGATTCTTCCAAAGATCATTGAATCATAGAATGGTTTGGTTCGGAATGAACCCTAAAGATCATATTTTTCCAATCCCCTTGCCACAGACAGGGACACCTTCAATTAGACCAGGTTGCTTGGAGCCCCATCCAACCTGGCCTTGAACACTTCCAGGGGTGGGGCATCCACACTTCTCTGGGCAACCTGTGCCAGTGTCTCTCTGCCCTCAGAGTAAAGAATTTCTTCCTAATATCTAATCTAAACCCACTCTCAGTTTGAAGCCTTTTCTCCTTGTCCTATCACTACATGCCCTTGTAAAAGTCTGTATTCCTCCAAGGCTACCTACCACTCCTTCCCTTTTGTGTTGGAGGTTGTCCAGGAGCTCCTTGCTGATTCACATAGCCCTCTTGGTGTTTTTGTCTGACTTTCTCTTCACTGAAATGCATCACTGCTGAGCTTGGAGGAGGTGATCCCTGAATATTAACCAGCTTTCTGGTGCCACTCCTCCCTCCAGGACTTTATCCCATGGTACTCATGAAATATAAGCCTTATCTGTAATATAAGCCTTTATCTTTATCCCATGGTACTCCAAGAAGCCCCGACGATGCCAAGGTTTGCTCTCACAAAGGCCAGGCTAGTGAGCTTGCTGTGCATATTCTGTAACTCCTCCTTTTTATTTCCCACACTACATGTGTCTACATGTGTTGAGATCCTGATGAAGCTGACTCACTAGATGGAGTGGCTGGAATTCTTTTGTGAAGCTCTCCAGGTGTTCACAGTGATCCCTCTCCAGGCTCTGGGCATCTCTTTTTGTCCCTGGCATCAAACTGCCATCAGTGGGATGGCCTGGGGTTCCCCTGCCCAGCGTGTAGGAAATGTGTACTGGAGGTACACTATTTTTATTTGCTGCTGTAAAATGAGGGTTTTATGATTTTCTGCCACACCTATTGTATCTGGAGCACTTCCCCAGACACTGGGAAAGATTTCAAAGCATATTTGAGAATAAATATTCACTGTCAAATGAAAATAGGATGGAGAAAGAGACTGAGTACTAGACCCATGATCTGTAATTACCTTGGATCCTTCAAAGTGGCTATTTCCTACGAAGATCATGTGTAGGTGGAGCAAGCACTAAGTTGGCCTGAGTCATTCAATTGCACTTGCATCAATTTCTGGCTCTCCTTTAATTAATGCAACAAAGGTAACCCTTGAACAATGATGGTTATAAAACCTGAAAACTTCTTTGAAGACAAGTATTGGTTAAGTTGGTGGATATTTATGAAACTCAATACAGAAAGAATATTTATTAAAGATTAGATCTAAGGTGCCTAAACCCTAGAGAAAAAGCCAGAATATTAATCTTTTAATATTCAATCATCTCTGTTAGCATATGTTTTCATTACTTCTCAGTGCAGGCCACATTTAGAAACTTACTAAGTTCTTTTCAAAGAACTTATGTGCTTTAGCTCAATAGCTCATTTTTCAGTCAGCTTTTCTATTTTTCTTTTGGGGTGTTTCTCTAATTATAGAATCAGTCTTTGGATTTTTGTGTTCGTTGTCTATGATGAGAACATTTCTCAAATAATTTTTAGACTTCTCTTGATCATATGAAAAGACTTCATTAAAATCACTGGTCATTGTAAGATGGATTTAACTTCAACTTTTCAATATTGTCTATTCAGAAGCACTTTCATATCATTGCAAGTTATCTGTCAGCTAGGTCCCAGTTTGTCTGAATAAGAAAAAAATATTTTCTTAGATTAAAGTAAAACCCATTTGTAGCTATCAAGCCATATTGTTTTACAACACTAAACAGACATTACTGTGATCAGGCTTCTTTTCTCTGAAGTACCTTTGCTAGAAGAGAAGTAAACACTTTCACTCTTGGGAGTTCTTAGAGCTGGGTAGTTTCCTATTCACATACTACATGCCCATCACTGAGAGGTTATAGAGCTCAGACTATTAGTACTTGTTCTCTATGAAAGATTTAACAGAAGACAGAGATAAAAGTATAAAACTTTTTCCTTGGCTCAAAAGCAAAGTGCAGTTAATTTTGCTTGATCTTTCTCTAACACATTGTAATTTTTTTTTTTAATTTGAGTCAGATTATGAGACAGAGAAAATCACAATCCTTGAGTTGAGTCCTTTATGGTTTCTAGACATAAGGATACCCTTTTTTTTACCTGGATCCCAAAAGGGCTTTGATAAGAATGTGTCTCAACACTCAGCTCAGATAAACTGACAGTGCTTCCAAAGATGTGCAGTATCAGTACTTCATATCCTTAAGGGAACTTTTGCCAATAGCTTTATCAAACTCAAGCACAAGATCAGAATTATTTTCTGGCACAGTGCTGTACTTACGAGCTGAATTTAAGGTGCATAATAAGCACTTGCCTTCTCTCTCTTGTAATATGGATATTTCTACAGTTAAATAAAAAAGGGTCAGAAGGGAATTCAAGGACTAAATGCAATAAAGTTCAGGGAAGGGCTGCAACCCAACCTCTTGCATCCTCCTCTCATCCTTGGAGATTGGTTAAGTATATTTTGGGGTGGAGCCATAAATAGGGATTTATCCTTTTGGTTTTGTCAATTCAATACCTGAGTCCTGAAATAACACTGTAACAACAACCACCTTGTTGCCCTAAGGTTCTGTTGGCTTGAAATTTATCGAATAAGTTTTTGTTGACAATTGATTACATACTTTGATACATTACTGGAGATTTCATCTTCTTATATCACAACTAATATTATTTTAAACCTGATGCCCAGGAAAAATATTATAGTATTATAACAGTATGCTTCCAGTTATTTTTCAAAGAAAGCCAAAATTTTGTTTATCAATTAGACTTTGCATGGTTTGCATGAGTTTCTTTAAGCAGTTCTTTAGAGGAAAAATTTGTTTTCTTTTTCAGTGATTTTATAACTTCAGTAAAAGTTAATTTATAAACTATAAAGTTAATGTGTTTACTATAAATATAATATAAATATTTACAGGTATTCTAGCAGAGATAATGTGTTGCATCCCGGGTTTGGGTTTAGATGTCTAATCTATGTTAGTTAGCCAAGTCCTGTGTACTCCTGTGCACCTCTCATGTTTCCCCCTGCCCCACGGTGTCTAGCTCCAGGCTGCCTGCCATTGGGTTTTCCCCCCTGCCACTCCTGTGACCACTCCCCCATCCGGCCCTGGGAATCCCGTGTCCACTGCCCCATCCCCACGATCCCACTCAACCCAAAGCTTAGTGTCTGCCCCTGTGGTGTTTCGGTTGGTCTCTGTCTCACGTCGTCACTGTGGCACCCACACTGATTGGGTGGGGGGGTGTCTGCCCTCCCTATCACATCCCCTATATCATCCCGCTCCCTCCCAGGTCCTGGCGCCATTTCCCCCATGTGGAGTGGGAAGCGCGGGTCGCTACACCCCTACTGCAGCTGTCCACGACAATAAAGCCTTCCCGCTTTCCTTCGTGGGTGATTTGGACATTCCTTCCCTCTTTGCCTTGTACCCTTGCACGGGCGACAGAACCCAGCTGACCCCGACTGGCGTGCCAGCAGCAGTGGCACGTGGGAGAGAAGCGACAGACCCAAGCGTCCGGGGGGAGGCAGCGCTGAAGGGCGTTGGAGCTGATCCGGACCCAGGAGAAAGAGCGCGATGCCTCAATAATGACCATGACATTCATCATTTTACGTCTTTTAAATGATTATTTATTCTATAGTTAAAAGAAGAGGCTACAACATCCTTAGAACTCAAACAATGACAAATATCAATGTGTTTTATTTTTGCATGAAACATTTACCAAATATTCATGGTAACATTTAAGCATGTGTCCAAAATGATTGACTTCTGATTTTTTACTGTGAAAAAGTGACAAAGTATCTGAGGAGCTGGAACCTGTGCACCTTTCTGTCAACACTGGCAAATTAATTGAGAAAGAATGGTTATGTTTTTTCTTTAGCATGTGGAATTTAAGTATATCAAAACCCCACAATAAAATGAGATAATGCAATCCTTTATTTATTAATAAATGCTTAATGGTTTTCCATAACCTACACTTGAATGGATTGACAATGCAGTGTTGGTTATATGGCTCATTGTATGTAAGAACACAGACTTATGGTGGAAAGGTTTACATAAGACCCACAGAAGTACATAAATTAGGAATTTTTTGTAATTTATGATGACGGTTATTCGGCAGATGGAGGCCCATCTTGAGGTTCATATCTCTAGCACCCAATACTTCTCTTACCTTTCTAAAATTAAAGAGCATTATTTGGCTTTGAGATGACATGTCTTGCAGATGTGGCTACTATGAGATACCTCCTATGTCAGGATCATAATATATATTTAGAAGAATTAAAATAAATGCTGTGATTGCACTTAACTCTCCCCAAAAGCTAAATATCAGGACTTGAATGGATAACAAATACAGTTTTGTCAAGGAAATGCCAGAGCAAAGATGCATGGTTTACATCTGGAAAGTTACAACTCTCATATTCTTTTATAACTCCACATGGGACAATTCAGAATTAAGGGTAAAACATGAAATATCTGCCAATATATGTGATTTTTTTTTCTATGACAGGAGTTGAAATCTGTCCCCAGACTCAACTGTTGCAAAAGACACCTAATTAATAAATCACATAAAGCATGTAATTAACAAATCAGTGTAATTTCCTCACAAGTTTCTGATCTTTAAAGAAATTAAAAGTTAAGCAGTGCATAACAATTCCACTTAACTACAAATCTATATGCAAATAAGCAGTTTTTAGGGTAAATAAACTCTCAATGGTCTAGACCAGATTACAACTGAAATTGGACTTAGTACTCATCATGGCATTGAGAACATTGTGATTTATTTAGATTTTTATTTATGCCATAGAAATGCTGATATCTAGATTCTGCTAGAGAATTAAAATGCCCATCAATATTACAATACAAAAGGCAGACTGACTTTATTAACAATGCTTGTTGCAATAAACAAACTCTTGATACATTCTGCTAATTTAAGTCTTCAAAGTTATTTCAAAAAGTGATGACTGGGGTGTGTGAACAACATCCAATCACAAAGAAATTCACTCAGTGTATTAATTACAAGAATAAAGAACATTTTAAACATTCATGAAAGGAGAGAGCAGTAGATGAGGACAACCTCAATTGCTGAAAACATTAACTCAGAGTTTCATGCATATAAAGAAAATGTTAACTTAGAATTTCATGTTTATGGAGAACTAGCTGTGAACTATAAATGAAGACTGTGGTGAAGGGTAAGGCTTTCAGATAGGCACAATGGTAATGAAGAAGAGTCATTAATCACACCTAGTATATTTAGCATTTAAAGCTTTTATGGGTGATCTGGAAAGACACTAAATGTCATGCCATCAAAATAATGGATGATGAAAATTTGCCAACTATGTTCAAAATAGCAAAGGAGTACTGAAGGATGTAAACAGAAAATACAAACAATGAATAAAAGAGATCTGAGTTTGCTTTTCAGATATTCATCGTCTCTGAAGCTTTTGGGTGGATTTGACTTTTGAATGGCACCTTTCTCAGATATGTTCTTATACAAATTAGAAGAAATAATGTGATGCTCAGTAAAGTGTGACACTGTAAGAGGATGTAATGGACATTATCTAAATTGTCTTCTAAACACTGCATTTTCTCCCTGATGTTCAGTAAAATCTATGGGATAAGTATCTTGGTAGTTATTTTGCTTTAAACATTGTCAAATAATACTGATTATATTAGTCCAGACTCTTTGAAGGTGGGCAAACACAAACAAAGGAAGGGGAAAATTAGTAGGAAGCAGTTAAACAAAAATTTGTAAAAACTGGCTTTTATCAGCAGTTAGGTAAATTTACTTTTGAGACTACAGAAAGCTGGAAGTTAACTAAAAGTAATAAATATAAAGCAGTGCAATTTCTTCACGAGTTGCTGATCTTTAAAAATAACAAAAATTTCAATGTAAGCAGCGCATAATAGTTATATTTAGCTACTACTCTATAACAAGCAATTTTTAGGATAAATAAACCAGTTATATATTAGATGCTTATGATTATTTTTTAATATTCTTACCATGGAAAATTTTACAGTTTTGCCTTAATGTCTTATTCAGTGCATGACATGTTTCATCATTCGTTTGAGCATACTCAAAATCAATAGAATCCTAAACAGATACCAAGACCCATCTAGACAGAACTGATTAGAAGGGCAAGCTTTAGCTGACAGGTAATTGGGCATACATGACAATGTTTTAATTGTATTTTACTTCCAGTTAAGTCAACAACACAAGTAGAGGACTTTTTGTTACATTTACAAGGTATTTTACACATTTTCTCCTCTGGTTTAAAATATATCTAGATATTAAAATAATTTCACTGTAGGCTCTATCAAAACAAGTACTAAATCAAGAATTTGGTCTGAGAAGGAAATATAATCATAATAGAGCCAAATGCTCATGGCTAATAATTGGGATCAGGTGATATTTCATAGCATTTTATTTATAGGTTATGACAGAATTGCACCTGATACTTCCACCAGTCGCCTTCCTCAGATGATCACCAAAAGAACATATGGAATAAGTGCCACTGCAAACCTGTAGCCTGCAAGAAAAACTTAGGAATTCTAGAAATTAGGAATTCTTAAGGATCACCACTTTGAATTAGGTTTGTTTGGGGATGTTTTTTTTACATTCAGGAGCTCTTAGATTTTATATTTACTGGTGAAGTTACCATGCAGTGATTGTTATCCCACAAACTAAAGTTCCCTGTTAAATTTTTTATGAGGGGAAAAGAGGAGGCTGTATTTACATAGAAAACATATCTGTAAAGTTTATGTCTCATTAATTTCCTCCCCTGCCCAAAGTGTTGTGCCCAAAGCCATCTGTTATGGTACAGGCTGTTTTAAGCTGCAGGAAGAAGGCTTTGCTTAGGTATCACAGAATCACAGAATCACAAGGTTGAAAGAGCCCTTCAAGGTCATCGAGTCCAAGCCAGCTCTAACACCTCAACTAAACCATGGCACTGAGTGCCAAAGCCAATCTTTTTTTAAACACATCAGGGATGGTGACTCCACCACCTCCCTGGGAAAATGTGCAAATATGCATATGAAAATCATGGACTTCACGGAAAACACATTCTAATTGCTATAAAGGTTTTCTTTTATTCTCAGTGATAAACTGCTGGTTCGTTTTTTTTTTTTTTTTTTTTTTCCCTTCATATGTATAGCCCAGACTTGTACTGAATTTATAATACAAGCCTTGAAAAAAGTTTTTAAATGTTACAATCCCGTGAAAACCTGATTTATAATGAATGGTGATATATTTTAAACTGTACCAACTTGCCATCTTGGATCCCATTAAACCTAAGGCTAAAACATATTTTGAATTACTTTATTACATTTTATTTCATAAAAATAAAAGAAGTTTCAAAAGTGTCTAGTTATTTGGTTATTGCCTAAATAAAGCAGATTCAAGATGTTGATTCTCCACAGCTCTACACCTTGTTTTATCATCTGTTATCATATGAAGCACATCAGGAATGTAATCTCTCTGAATATTGCTTTACAAAAGGTGTTAACACCAAAGTACCAGAATCTGCTCAACCAGAACAGATTTTTCATTTGCAGGATTTAATGCCACCTTGCACCTCAGTTGTCAGCCTGGGAGGTTGTTTCTACTGCTCCTAGATCTGTCTTAAGTCTTGACTCTGCCAGCAACTCAACTGTTTGGTGACAGTGTAAGTGGTTGCCTTTCAGCTAAAACAGCTGTTTGATTCAGAAAATATTACTCCTTTCTGGTTTGCTGCAAAGGCAGAGGTTGGCTTGGTTCACCTGAGCTTGAACAAGGCAGTTTAACTTTACACGGAAATGGGAGAGAAGCACTCATGTGGGCAACAATGGATTCGGCTGAGAAGTAGTGATTAACAGATTTATTTCCACTGATATGGTGAAAAAAGGAACTCAGACCCCTCAAGTCCTTTCATGAAAGTTGCTTGTAATTCCTTCAGGATCCATGCATCCTGTGAGGTTGATATTTTAATATTTTAGAGTTGCTTTCAGAATAAATGAGCTGGTAGAAATAAAAGTGGCATAACAGTCATGGTTTTAACAGCAGGGTGTGAAACATATTGACTTCAGCTTTTTGGAAGGACTAAATTGTACAGAGTATGTTCTCATGTCTTCTCTGAAATGGCTTGAAAGAAATAAGCTAAACAATTGGAAGTGGCATAAACCCGGT
This sequence comes from Vidua chalybeata, assembly GCF_026979565.1. NCBI lineage: Eukaryota > Metazoa > Chordata > Aves > Passeriformes > Viduidae > Vidua > Vidua chalybeata. The sequence goes on along the minus strand of NC_071531.1, from coordinate 55,863,289 downwards.
CCTTTATGTTAGTATTTTTGTCTTCAGTTCCTTTACCTGTAAGCCTTTTCCTTTGCAAAATACTAATTCAGAATTGTTCTCTGCAATGCAACACTGATGTGGTTTTTTTAGATTCCCAGGACTTGTTCCAGATTTGTTCGGTGGTAAAGATCTCTGCAGTTTTCCTCTTTTCTTTGTTTCTACAGTTACATACCACATTAGTTCCTCTGCTGCTCAGAGCAAGGATAAATCTCTGTATCACAACAGAGTGCCACAATTAGTTCCATTATGGTCCCCGTCAAGAACTGAATCTAAATATTTTTACAGCGTATGGGTTTGCACAGACATAGTAAAGATGTTAGTGGGGCATGCTTGCACCCTGGTACCAGTGCCCAATATAAAAAGAGGATTATCTGAAGAAAAAAAAAAAAAAAAAAAAAAGGAAAAAAAAGTGCTGCAAAACTACTTGCTCATGTGTTTGTTCTGGCAACTGAGATCTGTCTTATGGCTTTATACAGCCCTTACATATGGCATTACAGTCTGAGAAGCCAATGAAGATCATCAAAGGCACTAAGCTTGTATACCTCTCCAAAGCCACAGCAGAGGCTTGAGTACCAGAGAATATTGTTTGCATGAACCCTGGCTATCTTGGAAAGAGGAAAGCTAGAACTTCCTCTTAATTACAGCTTTATATTAGAAGCATAAATTCAATTTTGGTCAGCCACTGAAAATTGAGTCAATACAGCCAAAGGTTTCTGGGCCTCTTTGTCTCTGTACTTCCTTACAAATGAGACACCTATGATGATCAGCTGAAAACTTCTCTAAACATCTCAGAATATGCTGATAAGTTTAGTTTATTAAACAGCTCCCATTTCCATTTCACACTCTCTGGCACCCAGGCTGTGCACATGGCACAGTGCACAGAACAGAGTGCTTGTGAGACCCATGCCCTGCTGAGTACTTTCTGAAGGCTATGTGAGAATAGAGAATTATGGATAGTGTACAATGTAGAGGAGGTTGAATGTTTGCCATCTTATTCTTTTCATTTTCTGACATTGTGACCTGGAGAAGACTTCTAGGTTAAAGACAAAAGAAAAAAAAAGAGAAAAGAAGTCAAACAAAAAAGCATCTGCAATTTCTCATTCATTGACTGAAGGAGGTGAAAAAAAGAGATCAAAGCTATGCAGTCTATCGCCTATTTATATCATCCTGTGCCCAGGAATAAAATTTAGCTTAAGGAGAACAATGTGTATAGCAAGAGGCGTGAAGAAGGGGAATGTTGCAGAGACAGCAATACATTGTGTGGAATCACGAGGAAGAAATGAGAGGTGTCTGGAAGAGAGATGGGCAGTTAGAGGTAAGTAGGCCTTCATGAGTGATGTTTATTGGCGACATGACCACTGATCTGAATATAAATGGCTTTATTTACTTTAAAATCTTGGTCTTGAATTAAAATACCTTCTCCTCTGAGTTGCAATAGTAGAAGCATTTTTAATACATCAGGTCTGTCCCTTCCCTGTCTGTGTAGTTACCTTGATAAGTCCTCCATCATGAATAGCTAGATTCATAGCCTTCTTTTAGCCTTCCATTTGCCAGTACGAATTTTCAGTGGCAGATATATTCATAAGAGTCTGACAGAAAAAATACATTATAACATTAGCTTAAAGAAGAATAAAGAATAGCTTTCCATTTAAAGTTATGTAGAAGAGTCTTCATTGTTTATTTTTTTATTGATTTACTAAATTAATAGGATTATTTGAAAAGTTTATTAGACATAAAACTTTAAATCTTTGAGCCTTCACACAATTTTCCTAGGAGCCTGTAAATACTGCAGAGAAACATTTCAGTTTATTAGAGAGGGAGCATTTTCTTGATGTCAAGTCAGCACTGAAAGTGAAGAATTAGACAGTCATTAATGTATCTGGTTGTATTCCTGTGTTGAGAGGTATTCTAGGGCTGGTTGTGTAAAAATGTGTTATAATGAAGCTTTGTTTTCTTTTTAATCAGTATTAAAGAGACTTTCTATAAAAAAAAAAAAAAGTTAAAATACATCCATTACACTTCATAGTACTTTGTAAATACCAATCTATGAAGTACTGTTATACCATACTCATAGCACACATACCATGCCCCAAATCACTGTTTTTCTCAAGCTGCAGAACAGTGAAGTAGCAACACTGGGATATAAAAAAAAAAAAGGTAACTGTTCATTTCTGTTACCTGCTTGTATGGTAAATAGGAAGGAAATTTGAGGGAAGTATATGGTGCTTATCCTACTGGCACAAGATTTTATAAAAGGCATTTCTCCTTTGAAATCTTTTAGGATGCCATTACTACTCATGTTTTCTAGTAGAAACACTGTAGATCGAAGGCTTAGTTCAATTGGCAGTACATTTTGTAGAGTCTCAAGAAACTGAAATATATACATATATAAAAATGGGTCTTTCCTTGCAAGAAATGTAGATGATTGATACATAGGTTTATTTCTGTTCTTATATCTTTTAAGTTGAGTGTCATTTTACCCATAGCAGTAGAAGGAAGCATTAGCACGAAGAAGACAGTAGTCTCTTGTGCCTGGGTAAGTACGTGCTGTTCCTTTGCTGTACCAGAAGCAAAGCATGATTGTGAGTCATGAATGCAGACCGAAGCCATGTGCTGCATAATGCTTGCTCCTTGTTTTCTGCAGATCTCTGGTTAGGAAACAACTAAGATTGGTCCTGTCCTCCAGTTCAACAACTGTTTGTTTTAGATACGTAACCAAAAATATACACTCAGGTTGAAAATGTTAATGAAGCAGCTACTTAATTAATTGTGTAAGTGTCAATAAGTGATTGGTAACTGCTGATAATGGTGCTTTTAGTATTCATCTTGCACATAAAGCAGTGGTGGATTGGGTACAACAGAATGTTTTTAATGGTTTTGTTATCTGCAGAGAACAGCATTTTCTGCATAGAAATTCAGACTATTCGAAAAGGAGAATGTAAACTAGTTAGGACATTATTAACTCTCAGAGTACTGCAAAAGGAATAAAAGGGGGGGAAAATCCAGGTTATAAAAAGTGTGTCAATTAGAAAATTATTCAACAGCTGGAAATATAGGTTTGGGAAAACTTCAGCCTAAATAAAATGTTAAGTGGCTTCTAATTTTCTGAAAATAAATTAAATAAATTAATTTCATTCTTAATTAATAGAAATGCAAATAATCTCATGAAGTAAAAAACATTATCATGTCCTTCACAGATTGCACACATGAATGCCAAGTCAATTTAATGTGTGGTTGTAAGAAGAAAAAATTGTATATAAAATTACCAAGATGTTATATTTCCATGGGTTAAGTCTTTCTATCCGTAGTGTGGATTATACTTTTCTCACTACTGCGTAATCATCAGTCTCATGAAATGGAAGGAAGGAGATGGTTTTGTTCTCTAGTCATTGCTATCTCTCTCTTGTGTGACTCAGAGACTCCACAACCTATAATATAGAAAACAGTGTTTTATTTCATGTTCCCAAGAGAGCAATTATAAAAATTAAAGTGTATGACAAACCATATAAAGCTGTATGACTGCAAATATTGAAAATAATCCACTGTCAGTGCTGAGGTTGAAATGCATTTTCACATTGAAAGTGGATAAGAAGTGTTGAAAAAATGGGGTCTCTTTTCTGAAATAATAACTAGGAAACATAAACAATTCAGAAACTCCTATACATTTGTTTTGGTGCTCATATCCCTGCCTGTCATTATAATATTTTTTTTTTTATTTCAAGTCAATGATGCAAACTACTGCATTAATTTTCTTTACATCTTTTATAAACAGTGCAGAGATCGCATCCTAAGATGCATAGTGAAGAACAGCTGAATTAATTTATGATTATTTTTCAATAGAGGGTGTTTAAATGACCAGATAAAACCAGATAAATATTATTTTATTAACGAAATTAGCTGGAGTTTCACCTGAAGAGTCTGTTCAGCCTCAGCAGATGTTCTTGTAAGCTACATGGGAAAATTCAGTATAAACTTAGAGACATAACAAGTACCATTAAAATTAATGCAGAATTGCCATATCACAGCTGCTGACAATTTTTTCTATAAACATATTAAAAATTCTCTGTCTGATCCTTTATAATTTGGTTTTAGTCTCTCAGATTGCCCTATGCAATCTTTTCACTCTTTTCTGTTTCATACGTATATCCAGTCCATACTACTTTGTCATCCTCAAAGCAGAGCTGTCTTCTTTTTTCTGAAACAAAGTATTGAATCCATTATAAAACATGCACATGAAGATAAAACTCACCAATGCATACAGAAAACAGCTAGTGGTACACCTTCTCCATATTTTAGCCTTTTCACATTCCTTTTCTTTTCCAGATCCTAATAATTCTTACTATTCTTTTGTCAAAATCTAGAAAAGACTCTGTTTTTTTCTAAGTAGTCATGGATTAAGCGTACTTAGATATCTTCAGAATGACATACATGTAGTTTCTCCAGTGGCATGTGGATCACATGTCCTAGTCTGGGCTGTCTCAGTGCGTTGCTGGTTCATTAATTCTTCAATATTCTCAAAGATCTGTAGACACCACCGCTTTTTTTAATCCTTCACTTTTTATTGAACAGTTGTTTGGCTGTTTGAATTCCTTTGTGTTGGCTTGTGGGTTAGTTTTTTTCCCTCAGGTGAATTAGCTGGTTTTACTAAAGATTGAATTCTCTTATCCTCTACAGATTGATGAGGTCTCTACTTAGTTTATTGAAAAAAATTTCCTATTTATTATCATTATCATTATCATTATTCATTATAATTATCATTATTCCTATTTATTACCTATTTATTTCTTAAAATAAAGGCTGCACAGGATCTTAATAATTATTACTGTGACACAGAGCTGTGCTATTAAATATTTTATGAATTGAGTTTTAACAGCTATTTGGGTGTTTATCTGCTTCTTAAAGCTGTGGAAACTTGATGCCAAAATGTCTCCGCAGATTTTGACCTGCACTTTGTTGCATTATTTCTCTGTGCTCTGAGTACATTCAAAGTTGAATAATCTAATTATTTTATTGCTATATTGGAGTTTCTCTTTTACACCTCCAATCTGTAGTCCCAGTCATTAGCAATGATATTATACAAAATCATATATCATTTTGCTGCTGAATACTCTCTTTAAACCAAGACTTGGTCTAATATTTTATCATTTTAATGGCTTTTGAAAGTTTGAAGGCAGTTTCATATAATGGTGTTCTTTCTTATAAGAATAGAAATTATATATTCGTATGCTGACTGATTAGAGTCCTAAAGCAAAAAACAACAGCAATGGCAAAAAGGCTTTTCTAAAGAACAGCTAAACTTTACAAGGAAGTACCTGATGAGCTGTGGTCATTAGAATATTCATTAACTCCACCTACTTTGGCATTCTAAATTGAGACACTTTAAGTAAGTTGTCATAGATTCCCCACATAATCGATGAAGAGACAGGTAGACAGTGAGACGATGTCAGAGGAGAGCAGTCAGAGATCTGTGAGAGAGCTCTCATAGAGAGTTCATTTTTGACTTCATCAAAGGGCTAATAAATTTAACGGCAACTACTGAAGCAGCAGAACATACAATTATAGCTGGGATGCTACCCACAGGCTCTTTAATCAGTCTGTCCTTTATCTCTAATATTTTGAGAATCCAGTTATTAAATATTCTTTCTCTGAAATAGGACTGTGCACATGAATATATGCAAAATTTCTTGTTTATTGGAAATGTCTGTATCTACCATTTTCATAATGAAGGACATATCTAGACAGTGTTGATTTTTTTGTTGAACTCTTTTTTGTTTTGCTGGCATCATCTATATTTACCAGTGTCCTATCAAAGAATGAGATTCACGGTGCCTTTCAAAAAAGGACAGAAAATATGAGACACATTTAAAACCAAATATTTTCCTAGATATGCTTTATAATAGAATGTGTGTCCCAAGTTAATGTCGTATCACTGTCATAAGGCATAGGGGTTATTTGGTGTGGGATCCATTGAAACAGTGTTTTTAATCAAGTGCTTTTTATTTTATGTTACACAGGAGAACAATATGCTATAAATTCTGGAAATTCCAAAGATGTTTGGATTTTAAGGCTTAAGAGGAAAACTAGTGTTATCAGTTAAACCAATTTGTTTAATCACAGGTAGATATTTAAAACTGGTAATCTACTTTATAATCTAAATACTATAAAAAATCTTTCTTGCAACATTCAATTCCTTTAAAAAGAAAGACAAAAATGGACAAATAGAGAAAACAAATCTGTACATACATGCCGATCAGTTCAACAGATACTGGACACCTTTAGGTATTGCAATGTCTTCATTGCTAAATTATTTCCATGTGGAAATACAAATCATCCTTTTTCTTCCTTTCTCCACACTCCTATTTGTTTCTTTCTCTGCTGACTTAAAAGAAGGAAAAATTGTAATGCATAAGGTGTGTTCCTATGCTCAATCCTCTGCATCTCATGAGTTTACAGAATGAGAAGTGGGAAAGGGTCCCCACATCCCACCACTACCCATGGGATAATGTACTTCTGCAAGTACAGGTCCCTGGAGGTCCCTGTAATTGTTTATATGAAGAGAGGGTATGACAGAGGATTGGCAAGCAAAGGATGAATTGTTGTGTGGTTAGGTGTTGGCATCTAGTTACGTCACTCATTTTTCCCGGTGCAAGCAGTCTGTGACAACTTTATAACTATGTTTCCTCATAAGGAACATTTCACTGACCTTTGTGGAAGCCTTGATTTCCTCTAAAGTTAGAACTAGGTTTTGCTGAAGCTTTTTGCACTAAAAATACCCAATGAGAAAATGGGAAATAAAAATTCTCTTGCAACTATATGTTTGAATGGTATTTTGATCTCAAAAAATCAAAGCAACCCAACACAGTTTGAGTTTTCAAATCAGGAGTTCTGAATTCTGAGGAATTTAGAATGGAAACAGTCATTTCAGTAAGTACACGCTCTCTTTGATCATACCTGCCAAAACTTTATGTTTCAATATTCTGAGTTACAAATTTGTGGAATACTCCAGCATCGAAAACAATTGATATGAAGACCTGTTGTCCTTAAAGGTAAAATTATTTAAAGTCTTCAGGTAATAGACAATTCAACTTTTTCAAATAATTTTGAAAAGGTATGTTCATTTTTTAGCAATTCACTTTCTGTAGATGCTTAAGTTATGCATGTAGGCATCCAAAAACTGCTACTACATCCAACAAAAGAGGAGACTTAGGGGAGACCTCATTTCAGTCTACAACTTGCTCATGAGGGGAAGAGAAGGGGCAGGCACTGATCTCTTCACTCTTGTGGCCAGTGACAGGACCCAAGGGAATGGCCTGAAGCTGTGTCACGGGAGGTTTAGGCTGGTTATCAGTGAAAAGTTTTTCACTCCTGGTGATAGATGGTTGGGCACTGGAACAGGCTCCCCAGGCTCATAGCACCAGCCTGACAGAGCTCAAGAAGCATTTGGACAATGCACTCATGCATATGGTGTGACTCTTGGGGATGGTGCTGTGCATGGCTAGGAGCTGGACTTCGAGGATCCTTGTGGGTCCCTTCTAAATCAGCATATTCTGTGATTCTGTAATTCTGTAAAAAATGTGGCTTACAGTATCTTCATCTACCTCATTCATAAATGAAAACATTGTGCATAGACTTGGGAAAAAGAGTTTCATGGTTTCAATGTCATGGAGGCTGAAGTTATGACCCAAAGGGTCAGATATGTGCTGGTGTTTAAGTGGGACAAACACATCTGGTAGTGCTGGAGACTTCCCAATAGAAAGTTTAGAGACAAATAAGCTTGGGCTTGAAAAATGCAATCCATTGAAAATACCAGTTATAATAAAAATCACTTTGTCAAAAATTCTTTTGTAAACAGACAACCAGCATTGTGGTTATACGAGCAAGATATGGTGCGTTAAAAATAGGAAACAAAGATCCCTTGGTGGCATCTGTCTTCAAAATCCTCCACCTCCGCCTCTGAGTAAATGAAAAATGCAAGTGATAGGTTGGAAACTGAACATTTCTTGCAACCACAAAATCCATACATCTATCATGCTACTTGATCTTTTTCTGACCATAGAAAACAGAATAAACAATGTGACTCAATACATTTAACTCTGTTCATTATATATATTTTGAGAATAGCCCAACTATATGTATCGTCAACAGAAGTTCTGAAACACTGGAGTAAACAGTCACAGGACAAAGGAAATTCACAGGAAAATGAAAATCTTAGAGAGAGATTTCTTCTGTTTCATTTTGTATGTACTTATAATTGCAAAATAAGAGGCCCATTTAACTTCTGTACACAGGCAGACATAGTAACACACATATGCATGAGGGACAGTATAATTGTATTGTGTTAATTAAAATATGTCTTATAATAACGGCTTTTGCAGTGTTTTCAAAGGAGCAAGCCTATTTGGGTCAGCTTTACCCTAATTTTTGTTGACTGGATAGAAATATGTAATGCCATTTCACATTCTAAAAAAAGAAACAACAGCTGAGCTGTGGCTCAGTCACCACATTTTTCAACCACTGAGAGCTCAAAAACCACAGCAATGAAAATTATAGGAAAATGTCTGAGGATTCAGATACCAAAGAAAGCCTAAGACCAAGTGCTATAAAATTTGGACGTGGCTGCTCAGCTAGGGTGGGTATGACAGGGTACCCTACACTGAAAAGTGAGGGGGAGAGGAAGTACTTCATTAAGCCTAGAGCCAGGAATGGCTTCTTGGAGCAGTACATTCAAGAGTGTAGAGGCAGCCAGTATCTTCAGTCATGTTGGTTGCCCTGGAACAAAGAGGTTTTTCTTTTCTGGGAATAGACACACTGTTCAGTTTGGCATAAGTGATGTCCCAATATCAAACATCAGCTCTGAACAGAAGTTCCTGGAAGAAGTTGTAGTAACCTGAGGAAGACAGATCCTATTCCCTTTGTGCAATAAGACAGGTCTTTATTTCAGTATTAATTATTTCTAAATGTTGAAACTTCTTCTGTTGGTTTGTATCTCTTGTGAATATACATTATCTCATTTGCACACTTGTAAAAATGACAGCTATTGCATTCAACTATTATGTACGACATGTAAAAATTATGTAATCATAAAATATTATCATGAACACTTGGAAAGTATATGTGATTATTTTTTCTAGAACCATATTTTGACTAATTAAAAAAAAAAAAACCCTTTCAATTTTGCAGGTATTTTTCTTCTAATTCTTTAGTTTTTTTTAAAAGAGCTTATGAACATGAGATACCTCAGGGAATGAGTTATGATTATGAACTAATAATGAAATGTCTGTGAGGTTGCCAGCGCTTTGTCCTCTTCTTTCTAGCTAATAATCACCAGAATATGCCACTATAATATCACAGTGCACACCCTGTTGCTCCATTCTGTTTGAACATTAAGGGTCACAAAAATATACAATAAAAGGGAAACATCCCCCCTTTGAAAACAAAAACATAATAAACAGTCAGCACCATGACCTCTGAACCTCAGGAAATGCAGATTTCCAAAATATTTAAAACATCCAACAAAAAATAATTATTCCTGTTATTTAGAATAATGACCTTCCTTGTGATTCAAAAAATGAGAAAAACTGGCAAATACTCCTGCTGTCATTTGCAAGGTCTATAGTGACCTGCCTCAGAGAAATGTTAGCAGAGTCTAGGACTGTAGAAATTACTTTATTTCATCCATATCCTGTGGAGCAGGGCAGGAAAAAAACCCTTGATTCTTTAAGACAGTTTGTGCCACAGCAAAATCACAACCCTCTACTTTCCCTCCTTTTCCACTCCAATAAAATCTTTCCCACATATTCAATAATCCAATATATAATAACAATCCAAATATCCAATGAACCAATCTTTTTCTAGACATTCTTCATTAAGTCTGTAGCGCTGCACAGGGTTGCTGTGACCCAAGTGCAGGATCCAGCACCTGATCTTGTCCAAATGGCCCCAGCTTGTCAATGCAGCCCATCCAGATCCCTCTGCAGAGCCTTCCTCCCTTCCAGCAGATCAGCTCGGTGTTGTCAGTGAATTGACTGAGAGTTCTCTCAATCCTCTCACCCAGACCACTGATAAAGGTATTGAACAGAGGTGGTCCCAATGCAGAGGCCTGGGGAGCTGTGCTTGTGAGAGGCTGCCAACTGGATTTAGTTCCAGTCATCACTGCTCTTTGGACCCAGTCACCAGTGAACAGTGCACACATCCGAGCCAACAAGCAGTCAGTTACTCCAGGAAATGCTGCGGGAAAGGGTGTTAAAGGCTTTACTAAAATGTGGGTAGACAACATCCACAGACTTTCCCTTATCCACTAACTGCATCATATGTACCTATAATGAGATTGTATTAGTAGTCCTTTAAAGGTGTTTATTCCTCTTTGCTGGCTAGGAAGGGAGTTAGAAACATGTGACTGAACCTTATTCCAGAGTAATTTAAGATATTAAGTAATACTTCTGCCCATATGTCTGAAGATGAAAGTGAGTTTAATCTATTTCACTAAATATTTATATTTTATTAACACATAGAAGTAAATTACTATTTTTATTGGCTTTATAGCACTAGGAAAATCAATGGCATATGTATACATGTGTTGACAGTATTAGCAATTTGTGATAGTCAAAAATTATTTGCTTCCTTTTCAGAAGCAGTGAACTGGAAGTTTTTGATTCAGAACTATTCCATGACCTATGGGCGAACATACTAAAAAACTGCATACCCTCATATACACACCTATACAGCTGCACACAGATGTGGTTTTCTTAATGAACCACAAGTCGGAAAAACTAATTCTTAGCCTGTTGAATACAGAGAGCACTGAAAGTAAATACTTCCAGGTAGAAAAACTTCTAGGAGTATGTAGAGAATTTTCTAATGAATTATGGGAGGAAGACAATATAAAATGCAATTATAACAAGGAAAATGTTCTTGCATAGAGATCATGTAGAAATACTGGATAATATTGCAAAGCTGCAATATTTTGACTTTTGAGACCCCAGAGGATATGCTGGATGTACGGTGATTTCAGGGAATTGTATAATTGGAATTGTGCAGAAAACTTTAAAGAGCAGCAGGCCCTGGCTTTTCTGATAGCTAACAAGGTTAGTTGCAGCACCTATCAAGACACAAAATCTCTTTCAGTTGTTGGTAAGACAGGTTTCATAGAAAAAAAAAAACATCAAAGAAGGAAAGAAAAAATAAGTTTCTTAACTGGAATGAATTGATGCATAATAATCTGCAGTAGAAAAAAATAAATCTGATTTCAGTTTTAATGTCAGCTCATAATGCAGTTATTTTGACATAATAGAGTGTCATGGTTTGACACTGGCGCAATGCCAGCACCCCCATGAAAATGCACCTTCCCTAAATAAATGCTGTGAGATGTTATCAGGGACAGAGCAGAGCAGGCCCAAGCTTAATAACAAAGGAAAAAAACTTTATTAAACTACTACTAATACAGAAAACACATAAACTAAATCCAGGATGAAGACCTTTTAAAACCACCCCTCCTCCTCCCAATTCCAAACACACCCAGCCATAAAACATCACCCGGGATTCTTGATCAAATTACCACCCTTCAGGTAATCTATGCTTAAACTATCAAGGGAGAGAGAAGTCTCTCTTGCACCACAGGCCCCCCAGGAAACACAGCTGCCCCCCTGTGTTTCCCTGTCACACATGGCAACCGCCCGGAAGAAAAATCTGCCAGTGTGACACTCTCCTTTCCATGTCACAGTGCTCTCACCACCATGCATGGACAGACTGCTCGTAGGGCTCCTTTAAGGATGCTTTGCCACGGACCCAAAGATACAACAGTTCAGTTTCTCATCCTGGGACTACAGTCCCCCCCATTTTCCCCTGGGGCCGTGGGGTCCAAAAACAGGACTCATCTTCTTCCCGAAGACAGAGGGTATCACCATTCCCTCTTCAGCTCTCTTCGTTTCTCGCCATTCCTGTGCTGTTCGAAGCTGAAACAGGTCTCCCTGGGTCACCACTGCATCCCCCTAAAATGCAGTCTCTATTGCAGGAGATTTTGGTTCAGTCCATGGCTAACAAGAAAAGTCCAGCTAAAAAGCTACTTCATCATCTCCTCCCACCTAAATATTTCTTCTTCTAACATCTCAGGTCCTGGACTATCTCTCTTCCACTACAAATCAAGGAGGAGTAATACTTTTAAAAAGCCCTCATTCCCTCGAAAGGGTTAAAAGTTCAGACTCCCTGGACGGCCGATATCTCAGTCCGGCGTTCCGCCTCCCACGCTGGGCATTTCCCCCTCCCTTCTCCTTCTCCTCTGCCGGCAGATTTCCAGGTGCCGCCAGGCTCTCCATCTCTTTCCCACATGGGGGGGGGGCAAAGGCATCTCTGCTTCTCTCCACCCTTCCGTCCACAGGAGCTGGCTGGGTTCCAGACCCTCAGCCCCCTCGGCCTACCTGGACAAGGCCGCGTGGCTTCCCCTCCCCCACCCAGCCTAAGGCTGGGCAGGGGGGGAGTCTGCACTCTCTGACGACCGGAACCAAAAGAGAGAGTTCTCCTGGGAGTTCTTGCTTTTAACCCCCTGTGTTCTCAGAGGCGTGTCCATACTTTCAGTGGTCACTCCAGGTGCCAATATCCAAACCTGACCACTGATTGGTTTGACCCAACTTCCTGGAAAAAATTCACTTCCATGTCAAACCACGACAAGAGTAAAAAATTGAAATGGATGTTCTTTGGAAAAAAGGACACCAGTTGCAGTAGAATTGATACCCAAATGGGGCTTTGTATATCTAAATCTCTGAAGTGAGTATGACTAGAAAATATACTGGAGTTTTTTTAACAATTAAGAACTATCATTGTAGAAGACAGTGAATGACTACTAGTACGTTATTATGTCATTAATTTTTAATGACAAATAAATGTTTAAGAAATCAAGATTATATTAATAGATTTATATATGACTGTGTGTATGTATGCAAATTTGACTTTACATAAATTATAAACCAATTACAAATGTTTTGCTTATAGATTCAAAAATAATAATTAAAAAAACCTCGTTGTGTACTAAGATGAATTGATAAAATTTATTTCTTAAAAGTAAAAACCAGAAAAGCCCTATCCTCTTCATGGTGCAGCCAAGTGTGACCAGACATGCATGTGATATTGACCTCTAGGAGAACCATCCCTTCCACATTAACAACAGAATTAAGTCTCCTCCATTTCCCCATTCTTTCCCCCAGCCTGGAAATTAATTGTAGAAATATACATTTTCTTCTGCCTTTATAATTATCTACAACAGCTATGTAAAATTCATTGGAATCTATTAGTTTCTCGGAAGCAGTATTGAACGTTTCTAAGATAGCGTTTCTAGGTATGCTATTAAATTGGGACATCAGCATGATGAGATGATCTCTCCTTTAGAGTCATAACAAGTATATTCCATAATTTTAAAAGGTTATTGCTAAGTTACCTACAAATCTTAACCTGAACATATTGATATGTGAAAAATCATTATTTAGTACCTTGTTCAAGTCATCTTGAACAGGGAATTCTATGATTTTGTTGAAATGAAGCTGAAAAACTCAAGTGGACGCAAAGTTTTCTCTGTGTATTTCTTTGGACAGGTAATGTAAGGCAGATGAGTGAAATCTGTCTGTGCGATGTGTCACATACAAGACATGAAGATTTGAGACATTCTAAATATTTAAAGGTTTGTTATTAAAATCATTAACTTTGGAGAAGTGTGACAAAAGAAACAAAAGTTATTAGAGGACTGCAGTGGATTTAGGAATTTTTCTGTCAGTTAGTGGTGGGACTGGGTGACTGTCCTTGATTGTTGAGTATATGACCTTGGCTTGCTGATGAGACTGATTTTTTGTGTTCACTTGCCTTTTTTTATTACACTTCCATCTGGAAGAAAGGAAGCTGGGATACTCAGTGCTCAACAGGTAGCAACCATTCCGCTCTTACATATAGTAATCTGCAATTGTCAATAAGGGCATGAGAGATTGAATAAATGAAGACTTATATGCTATGGAATATTACCTCCTAGTATAGAAACTCTGATTTTCACACTGAATTTTGTTTAAGTGAACACCAATATGAAAGTGAAATTCTGAATTTTAATTCATTTAGCAGCAAAGTTTTAATTTGAGACTAAATTTTTGTCTTTTACATAAGGAAATTTTTCAAATATTAAGAGATTTTTGTTGGCTTTAGACCAGAATTTTTTGTATATGTATTACAATGATGATGAAAAATTATAAACCTCTTCCTAAAACGTTTGACTGCTATATTTTTGCCCTTAGTAATTCAGAGTGCATTTTTTCCTTATAAATATTGAACAAAATACTTTAAAGTAAAGGAGTGAGAATGAAAATAGTGCCATCTGCTTGCTCAGCTTGAAACACATTACTGCTTAGCCTACCCAATAGTGTTCTTATTATTTTACAGTGGTTAGTTTATTTCATATTTGCAATAAATTTGCAGGAAAAGTTTCCATAGTATCCCATAAATGAGTTAAAATTACTGAAGACAAATACAGAAAGAAACATGGAAATAGATTCTGGATGGAAAATGGATTTACTGAAGCAAAAATAAAGAACTCTGGCTATACTTTGTGCCAAACTTAAAATAGTTCCTTATTGGTACTTTTATTTCACATATATAGAATATCTGATAATTAGCATGGTTGTTAATTAAAGATTATTACTTACAACATGTTTTAACTCCACACATGGGAAGGAACAGCTAACAGGGGCCACCATAATAATTATTTTGGTTTCTTTCTTTATGTTTAATGCTAAACTTGTGCTTCAAGATAATGCACTGCTGGATTCCATCTATTCAGGTTGGACATCTACAAGCTGTAATCTCTGGTTATAATGGGCACTGTTTTTCAAATTGTCATAGAGCCCTGAAGACATTATCTTGGCTTCTTTTGAATAGGAGATCAGCTGCAGAATTCTTCTGTCATTGCACCTCACCATTGAGCTGCAATGGAAGATCAAATCAAGATAAAAAGCCTCATTGTGGTAGCTCGAAAACAGACATGCAATAAAAAGTGTACCCAGAAGTACTCATAGTCTGGCCTTTGACAAGGCTGAACAAGTAAATGAGCCACGTGGAGAGAGCTGGAGGCAGGGAGAGACAAAGCTGAAGTGAAACAGGAAAGTCATTTTATGCTAAGTAGCTTTCTAGCCATTTTCAACAGAGGTGCTTTATAGAGAGAGAGCATGAAAGTATATAAGAGGAATTGGTGGTGGTCAAACAATTTTCAGAGTGAAAAGCTGTGAAAACTAAGCAACTGTTTTACAGAAATTGTACTCCTAAAAATAAGAGTGATCTGGAGACTAGAATGAAGTCAATATGCTTCCAAAATTACAGTTTATAAGTAACAAAACAAACAGGCAAAAAAAACCAAACAAAAAGCAACCAAAAAACCCAACCCTAAATGTGTTAATATTTCAGCATGTCCAAGTAGGTTTACTACTAAAAGGGTAGAGAAATGGTCTAAGGAATGTTTTATATTTGAGACTGATGACTGTAAAGGAAACTGAAGGGAATCTCCAGGGCATGTGTCTATGAAAGGTAACTTGAATGTGACCCTATAATCCCAGTTTTGTATAGACATGAATTACAGGCCCCTCCACTGTGGCCAGTGCACTGAGGTGGATCTGATTACATATTTTCCTCCAAGAATGCATCCTTTGAAAAAAAAAAAAAGGAGCTCCTGAACTGAAATGTTCATCTTTGTTTGGACATAGTTAAGGGCAGTAATCTTCTAAGTGAGGAATTTTGCTAGGCAGACAGGGTAAAACTAAAGGACACTGAAGATTAAGCCCACCATGTGTTCTTCTTTGTGCCCTTGTCTTCAGTCTTGCTCATATCAGTAGCTTTCAGAGCTTCCTGGCTGCTGTAAACTGTCATTTGTTTGACAGCTGTTCTGTGACATTAATTCTAATACTGTAATACTGTTCATGTCTGTGGAGCACATCAAGGACTCATTTTTATTTGTGTTTCATTGTCATCTTACAAAAGATAACATTTGTTTAGAGGTTTGGTTTATTTTTTTCCCTTTCAAGGATTCTTTAAACCAGTTGAAATATGCATTATAGCTGTATGATTAGATATCCTTTCTGCAAATAGATAAATAGGGAAAATATGCCTCTCGTTAAATAGTGAGAGTCTGATAATGAAGGAAATTATTAAATTATCACTAGCTGATTAAAATTCCAGTTGCTCAAAGAGAGATTCTTGCTCTCAGAAGCTCAAAAACTCTCCAAATCAGAAATATTTTTTGATATTTGGTGCTGCTTCTGTGATGGAAAAGATAAATCAACTTTGATAATTAAGAAGTTGGACTACCAAAGTTCAAAACCAGGTGAGCAATTTCACTCCGACAATGACGAGTCAGAATTATTAAAATTCATTCCTGACTCTCAGATCAATTTGCTGGAAAAAGTTTCGGAATAAAAGAAAAGGTGACATTTTTAAAAGACGGTTGAAGTCCTGAATAGTTTCTGTCTTGACTGGTTAAACTCAAAGGAATTATTCCTTAATATCCTTGTATTTTTTACTAACTTCCCCTTCCCCAATGTGTAAAACTTTACACAAAGTTCTTCCACATTTGATTATAGCTCCTCATCAACTGGATAGGTTTCATAGTTGTCTAGAGAGGACAGAAAATATTTTCTGAGATGAAATGGGCACTTTTCTAAAATTTAATTTTCTAGGACTACATATTACTTTTTCAACTGAAAAGTTCGCAGAAAAATATTATGATTATTTTTAGGAATTACTCCACTGTTACTAACAAGTCAGAGCTGAAAATCTGTCAGAATACACTCCAGGTTATTTTGCATATGGATGAAATCAATGTTAAATTTGTTTTGAAAATTAGATTACTGCATTCCTTCTTGATATTCATTTCTATATACATACCGAAACAACAGTTTCTTAACTTTATGTTAATTTTTGTTGTACCAGAAATATAATTTATACTTCTGTATTATCAAGACTATTTTCCAACTGAATTAAGAAGAAATTTTTCCATATAATGCATTAGCTTGTCCTCTTTCACTGAATTTTTACCAATGTAAATGTTAGATATTTTAGGATGATGCCATGCTGTTTCAGGGTTTTGATGTCACATCATTTCACCTGAGAGCTGGGTCTTAAAAAAGGTTATGTCCTTAATATATTGTAGTCTGCTTTAACTAATACTGATTTTAAAACACTTTGTTAACCTACTAAGATGAAAACAACAAGACTTATTGTTATGTTTATAAGACTTTAAGTTTTTTTACTTTAAAAGAGCATACTATTCTTCTGATAAGAGTTGCATTAAAATGAAGATTATTCTGTTGCTTTTCTTCCCTATGGGAACAAGCAGTTTAAATTTTACTTTAATTAACTTTCTGCTCAACAATCAAATAGCGAACATTAGTGTTTTGCAAGCACAGCTATATTTTCATACTTTTCCTATAGCTTTCCTGTAAAACACTCATCATAAACGGCAACCTATAAAAATTATTACTTTTCTTCATAGTCTTCCAATGTTTTTATCAAATTATTTTCTTTTCCAATATTGTCAAGTGAAAGAAAAAAATTCTTATAAATATGCTTAGAAAAAGTATGTCAAAATTAATCCCACTTTGTATGCACATGAAAAAATGCAAGGATTTTCTCTCAGGGATAATGCATACAATTTGCATACATACCTACATTTATGCTCAAATATATCTCATTAGGATAATTGTTTTTTACAGAAAATCAAAGCTTCAAATTCAAGTAATGCCCAACTGTGACTGAAAACAACTGCAGAGAACATACTGTGTAGCAATTTTTTGGTCTTTCTAATAGCAGTTGGTCTTTAATAACTCAGTAGGCTACATATGCTAGCAGTGGTATATCTGCAAAGCAGTGCTTTCTTTGCTCTTTAATGCAATTCACACCTCACTTAGTAGTTGCACCCATATTAAGAGCAATAGTTCATAGTCACAGGGCCCTGAAAATCCTGAGCTAAGTCTGCTTTCAGTAGACGGTAGGAAATAATGCTCTCCAGGGGTCATTTCCTACACAGAAATTTTTGTGATTCTGCACCGCCCTTTAGTGAAGTTTAAGGAAGAGCAGTGCAGCAATACAATACATTTCTGTGCTACAAGGTATTTTCAAATGGGTAGGAAAGTCTTCATTAAGGACACAGTCCACAACTGACAAAGACACCCTTTCTTCATATACAGCCATTTCTTCAAACTCAAATGTGCACAAATTTTCACACAAAAAATGTTTGGTAATTTTACTTTCTCTCTTTTTTTTTTTTTTTTTAACTCCCTTGGCTATCTCTCACTACCTAGAATTTGCATGGCCAGGAATTTCTTGTGTGGTGAAGTACATTCACCAATTAAGATGCCATCTACATAGGAAATATACTCAAAGATACTCAAAGATGGAGCTTACCACTTTACTGCATTTATTTTAATAATCTATTCTAATTCTGTCAAAGAGGACACAAACTTTTTTATTATTATCCAAACTGAACTAAAATTTTTTTCACCTTTTTTTCCCACCACTAGTCTAATTTCAGGAAATTTCCCAAAATGCTTACAGAAATCAAATTTCACTAGTCAGTTATAGTGAATGAAAATTGGCTTCTGAAGCTTTAAAAGCCTGCAGTTTATCATTAATTCAAACAGTATAAATCCATTTAATTTGTGTAAAAGCTATGTCTTGATCCAGTAAAGCACATAAGGCTAGAGGCAATAAGAATCAGAAATCCAAATTCAGGCAAACTAAGTTAACAAAGCTTGCAAACTAAAATAAAGAAATAAATAATAAAATAATGGTTTGATATTAGGAATTTCTAGGACCACTGTG
Organism: Vidua chalybeata; assembly: GCF_026979565.1. NCBI lineage: Eukaryota > Metazoa > Chordata > Aves > Passeriformes > Viduidae > Vidua > Vidua chalybeata. Next base: position 55,844,434 of record NC_071531.1, on the reverse strand, counting down.
TTCTTAAGCAAACACAGGGCAGGCAGTATTCCGGGCAAATATCTCAGTCTCTCTCCTTGCTGTGCCTGACCTGCACTAAGGAAATGGGAGCTCTTCTGAGTAAGTCACCATATCTTACTGGAAGATGGAACCTAAGTAAACTGGTATTAGGTATGCATTAGGTGTGTAGGGCAAGTGGTGGTCTGAGAAGAGACAAGCTAGACTGAATTATCCATCAAGTGTTCACAACCAACACAGGCTGGGGAATGAGATGCTGGAGAGCAGTGCTGCAGAAGAGGCCTGGGTGTCCTGGTCAGTGGCAAGTTGAACATGAGTCAGCAGCACCCTGGCAGCCAGGAGGGCCAACTCTGTCCTGGGGTGCATCAGGCACAGCATCACCAGCCAGCCAGGCAAGGGAGGGGATTTTCCCTCTCTGCTCTGAGCTGGGGCAGCCTCACCTTGAGTGCTGGGGGCAGTTTTGGGTGGCACAACGTAAGAAAGACACTAAACTGTTAGAGAGTGTCCAAAGGAGGGCAATGGAAATGGTGTAGGCCCTTGAGGGGAAGCTGTATGAGGAGCAGCTGAGGTCACTTGGTCTGTTCAGCCTGGTGAAGAGACCTAGGGGACACCTCATTGTGGTTACAACTTTCCTGTGAGGGGCAGAGGAGGGGCAGGCACTGATCTCTGTGGTATACAGTGACAGGTGACCCAAGGAAATTACCTAAAGCTGTGTCAGGGGAGGTTTAAGTTGGATATCAGGAAAAGATTTTTCACCCAGGCGGTAGCTGGGCACTGGGGCAGGCTCCTCAGGGAAGTAGTCAGACCACCAAGCCTGACAGAGCTCAAGAAATGTTCGGACAATGCTCTCTGACATATGGTGCAATTCTTGGGGTATCCTGTGCAGGGCCAGGAATTGGACTTCATGATCCTTGTATGTCTCTTCCCACTCAGCACATTCTGTGATTCTATGATTTTTATTTATTCTTTTAATAGTCTTGCTGTTAGATACTTTGTGTTATCTCTGTTTCTTCTCATATAGCTGTGCTACCTTTCCAGACTCTGGTCCCAGGACTGCTTCTCTATTTGCACTGAAACTTAATTTACAACTACTTTTTGGAGCAGTGCTTGGAAGCCAGGTTTCTTCCAGCTAGTGCCCTAATCACTAGAAAGTATAAACTCAGCCTATTCCTCAAATTATTTTCTTCTGTTCTCTCTTGAAGTGGGAACTTCCAGGAATAAGTTGATATAACTGCTTCTGGTTATGGAAGCTCTTAGTCACTAGCTATTTCCCTTAATACATTCTGTGGAAGCAAATGGTAATGGTTTATATGTATTTGCATATAGAAAAGGCACTGTGCCCATTTCAATCCTATTAGGTCATGAAATTCTAGTCATGCATTTTATAGTCAGGCTGTTGGAGAATTATTTCCTTCAATAAATGTAAGAACATGATATGACTTTGTCCTATTCCAGAAAATTCTATCTATTTCTATTTCTACTTCTTGTCTCTTACAGTTTATAAGACAGAAAAATAAAATTAAATTCTGCTTGATATATACAAAGATTTTGAAATGCCTTGTCAGGCCACATTCAGTCTCTGTCTAAGGAGAAGATGTAGATTGGTCTCAGGGAAAAAAAAAAGGAAAAGGCTTCAGAGGCTAGTGGCTTGCATGAGTTTGTACAAGAAGCATTGTGAGCTCTTGAGTATATGTGCATAGTGACACCCTTCCAGGCCCCTCTTTTTAGGAAAAACAACAGCATTAGCTCCTGGCAGATTGATCCTTGCTGCCAACTAGAGAAAATATTCAGCATGCTCTCTGATAGATGTTACAGAGTATGGATAATATTTCAAGCAGCAGTGATTTACTTGAGTTTTACCAAACTTTAGCCTAGTTGTGTTTCATGAGACTGTAAGATCTTTTTTCCTGCCTCTCCCATGTTCTCTACTGGTTACATGATTTTTGACATACTTGTATTTTCCAGAATGGCTGTGTGCAGACAGCTGGGAGGAATATCCATTACAGATGACATTTCCCACAAAATGCCCTCACGTAGCCTCTGATATAATTGTTGTCCACTCTTCTACACAGTGATGTCATATATAAAAGAAAGAATTTGCATAGACATTTGGTCCTTTGTTTTAGGGCATTTCTCTAAATAATTTCTTAGAAAATACATAGACCAAAAATTGTAGCATTTAAACCCTAATCACATACATTATATTGAACTGACTTATCTGAGGCACAGTCATCACAACATCAGCTGCATTTACTTTGGAGTTCTAGTAGCATTTTGATGGATTTCTTAGTTCAAATGGCCATATTTTGTGGCCAAAGCTCTTAGACTCATTTGATAAAGCTACATATATTGCCAGTATATCTTTAGAGTATGAATAAATAATAAAATACTTCTGCAAGTACATAACTCTCTAGCTTTGGGCCCCATAGGAAATATTTTGGAAAGCAAACTATACAGCTTTGGAAGGAACCGGAACACTTTCTCCTCAGAGGTAACAAAATCTCTTTTCAGTTTAAATTATATAGTTCACACACTGCACAGTTTAAACAGAGATAATGTAAGTTTCTATATATAGTTAAATTATTTTATGCCAGTTTTTTTCCTTTTCAAGATTTCACACCAAATTATAAATCAAAATATAAATGCAAGGTATTAAGTATAACTTCTGGTTCCTGCAGTGTCAATTACTGTCAAGTCACTCAATCAGAGATTCTGAGAGAAGTCCTTGGCATTAACAAGTGCTCAGCAGTGATTATTTGCTTCATATACTCTAGAGTTATTTTGATTAGTGCTTAGGAAGAAATGTGCTATTACTCTAAGCTTAATGTTGATGTAATTTTAAAAAGAAAATTAACGTCTGTCTGTTATCTGATATGAAGATATTTGAACAGTGAATTTTGTGTCTCTGATATTAATGAAAACAAATGCACTTTTTAATGAAATTAACTTGATGTTGGCACTTTGCTTGTGAGAGAACATAACAAAAGAAAAAGATATGCTATATATGCTTTCCATAATTTATTGCAGGTTGACACATAAAATAAGGAAAGAGCAAATTTAAGAACCAGAACATGAGCTGGTGAAAATTCGGGACATAGATTTGAAAACATCGGTGAACTTGTACAATTACTTAAGGAACAGCTTGAAAACAGTGAGAAAGAAATGCAAAATGAAAAGACCCAGGAAATGAAGTTGTGTGTAAACTAAGGCTCCTTTTAAAAAAAAAAAGACATAATATACAGAATTCATCCTTTTTTTAAAACTGTTCCTCTTATCACATTTATTACAGCAAATTAAATTATTAAACTTTCAATCATTGATAGCAGAAAACCTGACATGAACCAGCACCTTCAAAGCTAAAAGAATTTCTTATATGTGTGTGGTGCCTTACTGGCATGGGGGAGCTGGGAAGAGAGGAAGGACTAATTGCTCTGTTGAGTTGTGCTGCTTTTAGACCTCGTGAGTCTGTTGAAGAAAGTCATACTTCCCTCTTGCAAACCTATTTCCTTCACTGGTATTGGGTGGTTCCCAAAGAGATTTCTTCCTGCTGAAAGAAACAAGTTGTCCTGGTTCTGGCCAGGAGGGTTAATTTTAGCAGTAGTGAGGAGACAGGAAGGCCAGGACCTGGAGGTTATTTGATACCAGGTCATGTCATTTTCCAGGGATGAGGGGAGAGCTCACTTCTGGGTCAGCATGGTAGGGTTGTCTCATTACTGTTTCAAATAAATTGTTCTTATCTCAGCCTGTGATCTTTATGTTTTGTGCTTCCAATTCTCATCTCAAGCTGCAGGGGAGGTCGGAGAGGAGAGGGGGAGCAAGCAAACAGAAGATGGTTGGAAGATTTTCAGTGGCAGCACTAAATTCAGGAGTACCAGTCCTAAACCACGACACAGTTTTAGGATGGGACAGAGATGAGAAGCACTTTGGGTCTCTTGGAAGCACTCTGTGTACAGTTTTAGACCTGATGAGATTAACAGCCCTTGATAAAGAGGTAGCAGTGATTGAGGGTTCTGGAACAGATTTTCTATTCCCAGGAACACAACTAGTGGGACTTCCTGAAGCATGCCAGATACCAAAATGTACACTTTGTGGTCATTAAGTAGTTGTCGTCTCTTGCTCCTTGCTCGTGAAGTTGCTTCCAAGGTCAGCTCATCATTAGACCTTTCACACTACCTTCCTATCTTCCTTGGCATGTGAGACTTCTGACCAGCCTATCAGACAGTTAGAAATCATCAAGAGTGCGACCAGTGGGTTTCTGCTCAGTGAAGTGATCCAAAGGAGATCAGGTCTTATCTGTATTTCTCGACATAAGTATTTCAGTTATTCACCACCATTTCCCTGATCTGTGCTTGGTGTTTTTATTTTTTAATTCAACAACTTAGAATTCTAAACTATACTGTCTCTTCACAGGCCTACTTAATTGATCTGAAAAATATGTGCTGCCTACTTTTCCTTACAGTTGGAGTGTCCTATGTCTAACTCTGAATCTTGATATTGAAGTGAATCTGAATCGGTCTTGGTAATTTCAGTCTGCAGTCATTTTGTTTTGTCCTTGCTGAAGCTTAGTGCTAATGTTTAAAGCTAGGTGCCTTACATTGTGGGTAATATCCTTCCTCTGAATTAGCAAAAGCATCATGCGATAATTTTAGTATTTATAAGAACGGTGTTTAATATTCATCTACTTGTTAGTCACTGTTTGTAAAGCAGAACATAAAGTCTTATTTTCTACTAATTTTTCTCTTTATTACCAAAGCAATTTTACTTGCCAGATTACATTCATTCTTTCCCAGAAAGGTTGTAAAAAGATATGGAAGTCTACTATTCATCTACACTCTTTACTTTTACTCTAGTTTGTATTGTATTCAGAATAATTTAATCTACTATCTTGTGTCAGACTAATTCTAAAGAATAAAGTACTGTTAACTAAATTCTCTTATTTAATTGTTTTCATATCTCATTGTATACAGGTTATGTCACCTCTGTGCTTTGATATCTAACAGAAATATCATTATTTTAAGCAATGAAATAATAATGTGAATAATATAAATAAAAGTAAAATACAAGATACAATATAATATGAAATACTGTTCTTCCTCTGTAAGGAATATCTGTTGCATAGATATCCTTTTTTTTTAATAGGAATTCATTTTCCTTTAACATCTGTATTTGCTGCAAAGGGAGAAGAAAATAAAAATTAGCACTTACACTGCGATAGGTATAGTACAGCTAATTTTTTTTTAATTCCAAAAGACTGTTCTCATTATTATCATTACTTTTAACAGAAAAATCACACACAAAAAGACAGGCATTAAAAGTTTTCTTAATTTACGTTTTTTTTCCAAACAACTTGCTGTATATATTCTAGTTCAGTAGCTTACAGTAGTTAAAGAAATTAGGGAATGAAAAACAAATTTTCAAGCATACATTTGTAACTGTATGGTCTGAATTTCTAGGAATTCTGTAAGGTCCCAGTAGTCATTATTCTATTTACTGCAAGAATTTAGCAATCCAAAAATGGCACAGATGAAAAAAAAGAGTTCCTCTAGGAGAAAGATGAATCTCCCTTGTGCACACTAAACTGATGCCTTAGCAGGGTCTGGTGGTTTTGTCTTGAACTAATGGAAAGAAAAAGCACTCTGGAAAGAGTTCCAGAGCTCTGTGTGTATGGAGGGATTTTCCACAAGTGAATATCTCCTTTCTTTGGGTAGAGATATTCATCTGTCTTCAAGAGTTAAGCCTTTTTATTTTTCCAAAGCAGAATGCAGATGTCAGGAAGGCTTTATCTTACTAGAATACTCTAAAATAAATTTTTCACTTTTGTTGAAATGCATATATTGGAAATATACTTGATTTTTAATGTACATTTTATTTTCTGTTATTTTCTCTCCAATGTTTTAGTCTAAGAATATTTCAGCATTTCATTTAATGTTTTTCTTTATTTTTGGGTTTTACATTATTTTTATAATCTGAAATTATTTTATTACATGGACTTTTACAGCTGATTGCCTCTGGAAGTATGGAAACCTTTATATTTTGTTTTATTATTTTAATTTCTGGTTTATTATGTAAGTTCAGTTTTGACAAGCTGTTGTGGTTTTTTTAAGCAGTACTTTCCTTAGTGATTTAAAAATAAATTCATGACATTATGTTATGGCTTTATATGTTAGTAGCAGTTGCTCACTTTTCTCTAATCATGTGCTGTGCATGAGCCAATGAGTAGGTAACATGTAACAAAATTCTTATACTCCCAAAACACAGACATAAAGATGGCCTAAATTTGAGGAAGCCAATATTCCATTATCATGTCACTTAGTCTTACTTTGTTGGCTTGCATGTAAAAGTAAGGGGTTAAGGTTACCTTTCTTCAAATGTTAATGTAATTTCTATAGTATTTTAGGGCACTTCTACTCTCAAAGATTTGCTGTAAATGATCACAACAGGTAAAATCTGTTGATCCCTAAAGGTATATATGCATATCCAGGTGTTTCCATGGATTTCAGTTCGTATTTTCAGGAGTGGATTTGATGCCTAAAGACTCTGTCTTTCTGAATTTGAAATTTCTGGTAAAAGAGTACATGTTTACACATCAGAACATCAGCTTTAATCCACTGCAGCTGATATGTTAAGAAAATGATTGTGATGGTATATTAATTGTAACAGAAAAGATTAGTGTTGCACAGGTCTTTATAAGCTCAAAAATCAGTTTTTTCCTGTTACCTAACTCATATGTTTCATTAAATTACAATTACATCTGGATTTAACATTCAAGATATGAAAAAATTTCTTTTTGAGACTGTATAATTCCCAGTAATTTAGAATGAGAACACGGCATTGCAACATAAAACGAGACAAGTGAGAAAGCAAACAGGAAATACCTTCTCCAAAAGAAAACAGAAGATATTTTGTGGATTTATTGTGTACAAGTAAGAAACACACACATTTGTTTATCATTTCCTATGTATAACAGCCTTGACCTATTTAAGCAAAGCTCACATAAGAGCAATAACAGTAAAAATACATATTAATGTTTAATAATAATGATGAAATAGTGAGTTTCTAGAATTTACTACTAGGAAGTTCTTGGAATATGTTTTTCAAAAATGTTCAACAGAACTTGACAACAGAATATCACTAACCTTGGCCCGCCTTGAGTTTTGTGAGAAGCAGCTTACACCATGGGCAGGAGGGCTCAGTTTTCCCCAGCTCAGAAGCCATTGAGTGCTTTTGTGCTGCCCTAACCTCCTTCTGGCGCAGCAGGAGCTGCTGCATGTCCACAGCTCTTCATAAGTCATGGACCAAATGTGGCTTTCTCCTTTCTTCACTGTCATTAAAACGGTAGTATGGACTAGGTAGTGGAATGAGGTCATAGTTTGTTCAAGGGGCAGTGGCAGCTGTCTCTTTGCTGCTGCAGAGATGCAGAAAAACAGAAGAGGAGAGGGCTGGGAGGGAAAGTTATGAGATTTGGTTCAGAGACAAAGCTGGCCAGGAAATCCTCTTCTAAACACTTTTCTGCTGAATAACAATGATTTACCAGTTTTGTAGGACATCTCAGTGCAGTTCAGTTCTGTTTCACCAACATTGCCCAAGCTCTCGCAAGTGTGTTTACCCATCTCGCTGCTCTGCTAGCAAATCTGATCTGCTCTGTACCCTGGTTCAGAGTGTCTGGCTTTCTCCTGACTGTGCTGATGTGGGCCTGGATATACCCAAAAGTGCTGGGAAGATACCACTAGAGGATCTGGCCATCTAGCACTTGTATGATGTCTGTTCAAATTAAATAAACAATGCAAATCGGTTCAAGCACTGTCTCAAGCACAACTCTCCATCAGCTCCTTGATGTAGTTGTAGCTTGTGAAGGAAATATTCTCCCAGACATTGCCTGAGCCTGGTTGAGAGATGACATAGGAATAACAAGTTAGCTGTTTTGGAAGGGAAGACAATTTGCCAAGTGGAGACTAGACACACCATTGTTCCGTTGAGGGATCTTTCATTATGCCTAATTTGCAAGTTATTCTAATATTTTTTCTCTATTAAATAAACTGTTCCCTAATAAACTGTACCTGACCATTCTCATTAATCTTCTCTCAGAGGAGGTAGGTGTGATACATGCAAGAATATTAAAGTTGCCTTTATCTTGCCAGCTGAAGAATTGAAAAAACATGTATACCTCTGGACATCACACAAGCACACTTCCTTGAATCAGGACAGCTTTGTTGCTATCAGGGTTTGAAGTAGCTCGGTTGCTAATCCCTTTTCTGATTGCAAAAGTCGCATACTTTTGGAATACAAAAGAGTAAAAGTGAGGTAAAATTATGAAATAGAATTCTTTTCAAATCTCACTTGAAAAGTATCTAAAGAGATAACATAGAGCATTATTTAAATATACAGCCTAGCAGCATCAGTACAGAGCAGTAAGTTCCTGAATTGTATCATTGGCTCTGATAGAAATTCCTTCTGGTGTTGCTTAATTCACTCACCCTAGCTGATTTATCATGGAAATGCTACAAGGTATTGAAAAGAAGGTTTATTGTAATAACATCACAGGTATTTATGATAAACAATTCACTTCAATTGTTACATTGCCAAGTGGTTTGCAAGCAGTTATATTACAACAGTTAAAAATTGCATTAGCTTGTGTCCTTTAATATTTGCACTTTCTGTTCTCCACATATTTTCTCTATAGCACGAAATAACTAAAACTTTTGAGGAAATTAGTGGAAAATGAAGCTTATACATTTAAGCAGTCACTTGATAACACATGCTATTGCATGTCACTAATGTAACAGACATGAGAGTCTTTAAAACATCAGAGGCAAAAACAACTTTTATTTTTGGAGAATCCTCCTCAGTTAAATTGCATCAGTTATAGAAAGACTGCTGCAGGTACCATAAATAATTACTTCAGATTATTGATATTTCCAGTTTCTTTTCTACTTTTTAATCATAGTGTCTGATCTGACTTTTTTCTCTGTTTTCAGCCCAGAAATTTCATGTTCTGTTTTTGGCTTTACAGTTTTAGAGTAATTAAAAAGTCTTTCAGTGATCTGAAAGAGTGTACCTGGAAGCTAAAATATGGAGTCAGTTTTACCCTCAGTCCATCTGTCTCATGGAGTGAGTTAGCTCTGAAAGCAAATGTTGTTTGAAGCACACAGTGAGTATCAAGGCTGAAGGGACAAACTCTGACATGCATAGGCAAGGTCAGCTTCAGGTTTGTCTTGTGGAATCAAATTGCATAGACTTGTTTTGGGACTGGGCTTTTATCTCTGCAGCTACTCATCTCTGAGGGATTAATAATATTGGTCAGTAGCAGAAGGCAGAAGATGGGCATATGAGTTTCCTTGCAATGCCTGGATACTGCTTGTGAGTGCTTTGGCTGGTAATCAGTCACATTTCCTGCTCCTTCCCCCTAACCTCCAACACTGAGCATACATCTCCAGGATTCAGCTGTCTGGACACATCATTGTTCACTTGTCTTACTAATGGCTAGCTCTTTATATTTCACTCCTTTATAAAACAGAGACTTTTGACTTGATTTTTACAGTTGCTATTACTTGACTTCTGTTTTTAAGTCAAAATTAGACAAAATTTAATAGGTGTGAATATGTAAAAAGAAGTATGGACAACGTCTACTGGCATATATTGACAATTTTGAAGGGCTGGAAAGAACAAACTGAGGTGAGGGAAAACAGTTCTTTTTAAAGCTGCAATTGTGCACTATATATTCCCATTTGAAGACAATTTTTGCAAGTTACTTCATTATTGCTTTCTATAAATCAATAAATAAGTCCCCAAACTTTCAATACAAGTCTCTACAGATATGCACATTAATCTGAGAAGGACAAGACTTTGGAAGAATTTAAAATGAATAAGTTCCCTATATGGCATTTAAGAAGATGAATGTACTTTTTTTAAACCTCTGATAATTTTATGAAGGTGTATTTTATGAAGGTATGTAGGACAATGCATAGTTTAAGCATGACCACAACTTTAGCAGCTGTATGATCAAAGGTTAATAGAATAGAGCACAATAGTTACAGTTGGAAGGAACCTTCAATGATCATCTACACCAACTGCCTGACCACTTCAGGGGTGACCAAATGTTAGAGAACGTTAAGTGCATTGTCCAAATTCCTTCTAAACATTTGACTGGCTTGGGGCATAGACCACCTCTCTAGGAAACCTGTTTCAGTGTTTGACCATGCTCTTGGTAAATAAATGCTTCCAAAAGTCCAGTCTAAACGTCCCCTGATGTGCTTTGAACTATATCCATGCATCCTGTCACTGGATCCCAGGTAGAAGAGCTCAGCACCTCCCACTCCACTTGCCCTCCTGAGGAAGCTGTAAAGAGCAATGCTGTCACCCCTCAGCCTCCTTTTCTCCAAAGTAGACAAGTCTGAAATCCTCATCTCCTCCTCATAGGACATTCCTTCAGGTTCTTTCACTATCATGAAATTCACATTCATCCATGCTTCTTTTGGATGCGTGGACCTTCATATCCTTCGTGAATTGTGTGGCCCACACAGTACTCCAGGTGAGGCCATACCAGTGCTGAATACACCAGGTAATCAACTCATTTATCCAGCTGGTTATGCTGTGTTTGATGCACCCAAGGATGGGATTTGTCCTCTTGTCTGCCAGGGCACAGTACTGGCTCACATTGAACACCCCTAAATCACTTTCTGTAGGTCTGTTCTCCAGCTACTCCTCTCCCATTTTATTTTTGTTCCTCTTGTTTCTTCAGGTGTAGAGTCCAGCATTTGGTCATTGTCATGTCATGTCATGTCACTGATAGTTGCCCAGCGCCCCAATGTACCAGAACATGCTGCAGAGCCTTAGTCCCTGAGAAAACCAACAACACATACCAGTTTAGTATAATAATCAATAGTATTGTTATAATTATTATACAATCATTTTAAGTAAAAGAAATAGCATTATATACAATTATTACATAATATTTGTAAAACTATTTCCTTCTCATCCTCTTTCTCCTGCAATAACGTAACATCCACACATATGCTGATCAGACTAATTCTACCACCAAGAATTACTAAAAGAACATTTTATAAAGAATATCAGAACAAGGTAAGTGTTCTGCAATGTCCTTGTGTTGTAGTTTTCTGGATTCTACTGAGTCGTTTGTCTGAGACTGATATGAGTAGCTGAACTGTGTTTATAAACTCTTGGTAGCTCTTCCACAAATTTTTATAGTTGCTCTTGATCTTATATACAATTTTTCATGCACAATGTATCATAAATGAGTTCCATCATTTAACTGCATTTTATGCAGAAGAATGTTTTTCAGACTGACGTCTAAAATTTGCTGCCTCCTGTTTTTTGCTTTCTGAGACATGGAAAAAGAACAAATGATAAAACCCAAAAAACAACCAACAAAACAAAAAAAAAAAAACCAACAAACCTGTCAACTTTCTTGGACATTTGTGGTTTGATAAATCTTTATTGTGTTAAAAATTATTTAAGTTTTTCTTAAGATGAGGAAATAACATTATTTGAATCACTAGTTATTGCTCTTCTTCTTTTGGTCATCATATTACCTTTCCCTTTACTTTTTCCAAGGTTTTGCTTTGCTTTGTTTTGTTTTTTTTTTTTTTTTTTTTTTTTTTTTTTTTTTTTTTTTAATAAGGTGATTTGGTTGATTTTAACCAAATATTCCTGTTCCAGGAACATTGTGTATTGTACAGTACCACAACATTTTCTTTCTGATTAGTTCTCCATTGCTTACCTAATAAATAGTAATAATCAATTTGCTTGTTTGACTGCTTCTGAACATTAAGGTGATTACTCTATTTTCATAGAATAATGTATTATAAATCTGAAACATCTTTCCTCTCTAGTACAAACCAGTGCAAAGTCCTTCACTGTGCATACAAAATTAGAATTGATTTTCCCGTTATTTTTCCCCATGAGTATCACTAACAATAATAATTTTCAGCCTGTGAATCTAATCACCATAAAACATCATTAAAGCTAATTGAACATTTATATAGATAGTCACAAAGCTTACCCTGTTATATTAGAAAGTAAATAGATAAACCCTCATACTTTTGGACAGAGTTGTTTGCAATAAAGAAATTAAGTTTTATAGTACTTTCCCTCCCTGCCCCCCATCCAGTTAGTTAGGAGTAAAATCCAAGAATTTCTCAGTCTTCTGTAAAAATGCTAGGAAATGCTGAAATTCTAGGAAATTCTGTCTCTGCAACACTTCAGTGTGTTGTTACACATTACACAGTTTCATTGTCAAGCATTCACTTGAATGAATGGATGGAAAACCAGTCAGAATTTGAAGCCAGCCCCTAAGGAAAAGCTCCAGTAAAAAGCTACATAATATTCAGAGGGATAAATGTTTACATTTTGACTGATTGCTATATTTTTCTGGTTAATTTTATTGGCAGAATCTAAGAAGTGTTCACTGTAACTTAATTATTCATTTGCATTTTTCTATAGCATGCCTGGTGTGATGCATACCACAGATAGGACACCAAACAAGAAAGTTTTAAGTACATGTTGGTGTAAAAATTCCTGTGTTACAATTATACACTGTGGCAATGTCCGTTGACTTTAATGAAAATGAGAATGATATGGAACAATATTTTTGCAGCACATTTTGAAGATAAGACAATCTTTGCCTTAATGTTTTCTTTTTACTAACCTGCTTCACAGCAGAGTATCCTTGACTGAAAGCACTTAATTCATTGCTCTCATGAAATGCTGCAAAAGTTTCTATTATGCTATAATATTAAGCCTGATTATTAAGAACCTTTATATGAGAAACTACCTTAAATTAATGAAACAAACTGAAATCTTAATTGCTATCTGTGATCTAGGCATATAGCATATGAAGTACTGGAACAAATGCCCTCATTAATTTATCTAGAGCTTTGAAAGAAATGTCCTTCATGAGAAAATGCAAGACACACTTATTACCTTCAATGTCACAAGCAGGGTATTCTAATCTTGGAGAATATTATTTGAGACAGAGATAAGAATGAAATAGAAGCTATTTTATGGTAGGAAAGCAGAAAGAGAACTTTGCTCCTTTTAGTATATCTGTACATGTATTGGAGGACTTAAAGGGATTTGCAGTTAAATATATAGATTTAAATTGAGGTAAAATGACATTAAACATAATAGATGGGTCACACATAACCATACCTGTAAAAAATATAAAGAGATAGAACATAATAATCAGATATTCTTTTGAATATGGAAACAAATTGTCTTTTTCATTATTTCAGAGATTGATTTAAATTAAAAAACCATGGAAACCATAGAAATAAATTTTTAAAAATTCCTTAATCTGCCACTCTCTTGTAAACTTCTAATGACAAGGCTCTGACAGATGGCCTTTAGGCCTCTTTGGCCATCCTACTTTATGATCTCTAATTAAGTCCAGATCACATCTTCCATCTGGAAAACACTTTCTGGCAGCAGGAATTCTGGCTGCAGAAGGCAAATAAGAGGCTGTGCTGCAGGTTTAGAGACTCTGAGCAGCTAAAGTCTCCTCAAGCTGCCCTTAATAACATGTAAGCTTTACCAGTAGTTTTAATATTAGTTGTATTTGAACATGTAATCCTAAGTAAAATGAACTAAAATACAGCATGTACTCATGCAAAACTGACTATCACAGTACAAGTTGATATTTTTATCTAACAAGTTGGATGATTTTCTAGGTTAATTAAATGAAGGAAACCTCACTGATTTGTATATTGGAAATGTAATCAGTGAAACATCACCTAGAGGATGACAGCTGTTTTAAAGCTCAAATAATCCATTCCAGGCGTACTTGTGTAGGAAGGGAGCTCAAATGCCTCATTCCCTTCTGGAATACATAGGGTATCCAAGACATTCATGTGGAATTGGTTGCAACAGCATTGAACCTATGGGACATCCATGCTTCCTTGGAGTGACAGCTGAAGATGTGGTGGATATGGTAAAGCCTCAAAGTATTGTTAGGCCAAATATAACCAAGTCTCATTTTTTCTTGTCTGCCTTAAAGTGTATAGATTCTACTCTTAAGCTCCACTACCTGTATTAACTAGGCCTTCATTTTTTTTCTAGGGGAATGTTGATCAGAATTTATGTAAAATCATGAAAGGAAAGAGAAATCAATGGATTTACTTTACCAAAAAAAAAAAAAAAAAAAAAAAAAAAAAAAAAAAAAAAAAAAAGGCATAATGAACTAAATTTTACTGGAGAATTTTAGTAATGACCTTTAAATATTTGCTAATGGAAATAGGCAATAAAATAAATTAGGAGCAGATCCTACGTGGTCTTTTAGATGACCTTAAGGAGAACTGAAATATTAGGAATATAGTGGAGTAAAATAGTGCAAAATAGCTGGTCATAAAATTCAGGGACAGTTAGTGTAATTTCTGGTACTGGCCTGGAAATCATCATCTGAAGACATCAAAGGACAAAAAAAATTGTCTGAACACAGGGTAATTTTGAATCACTAACAGGGTATGACAGTGGAAAAGCAAATATTCTTTAATGCATGAGAATACACATTTCCAGTAGAAACAAGAAATAGTTCATGTCATGCTAGCCACTGAACATAGGCATTTAGAGTCAAAATATGATCCTATCTGCTTAAGAAAAACTAGTCCGCAATAAACAAGTTCAAATAGGCAAGAAGATCAGAAGAAGAAAAAAATCAGTAATTATAGAAAAATGTATATTCTTTATATATATATTTAAAAAAATCAGGGAGTAAGAAAAGAAAAGAGTAAAAATATATAATGTTTATGGAAAGAATTGTAGACTGATAGATAGAAACATGTTTCTAGCCAATAGAGAACAAAAGCTTTGGAAATTTCTGATTGGATTAGCAGACACTGCAATCCCAATACAGGTATTTCTTTACACTTTTCCATTTTGAAGTCTGAGTCCCTACATAATATCCAGTGGTTTTTAACTTCTGCATATTTTTTCCTATTCAAAAGAAAACCATCTATACAAATACACTGCCTGCTACAGGAAATTTTTAGATTTCTTTTTCCTGGGATAATTAAAAAAAAAGAGGGCGTTCTAAATTGATGTTTGTTCATTGTCATGAACATTCTTATCATTCCCATCATTTGTTCTCATTGGGCAGGATGAGAATATCAAAAGTGCAAAATGCTTTCAATCTGAAATGACTCTGTACAAATTTCACAAAGAAAGAAAATGTGTTGTTCTTTTTAGTATCTTTTTCTTTCCTTTGGTTTAGCCCAAATATAGGAAGTTAATAATTTAAATAACTCCACTTCCTTTTAATAGAGGAAAGCATCACAAGTCATTACTCTACCTAGCTATAAGGTCAATAATGTGATCTCTTAACTATTTCAATCCCCTGAGTCAATTGCCCACAACACTCTATTTAACAAGTCCCTCTAACTCAGGGTGGAAGATCATTTAATCCCATAGTTCAGTTGAGATTCTGGGAAATTTCTGTGTGTGTTATTTTCAGGATTAAGAAATTTTCACAGATGAAGGTAAACCGAGATTGCTAACATAACATAAACACAGATTATAAACCAAAATGTTTACCTAAGGCACCAGTGCCTTTCTCTATTTTTTCTTCTCTTTTTTTTGTCCAGAAAAAAATTGACTTTTTTGTTTTTTGAAGTCCACACTGACTCACTCACTTTTCCCTTTTCACTTAAATCCCCTACTCTCCCATTTTCTTGTCTTGTTTGGTATATACCTTTGTGACAGGTAAGTAAGAAGCTTAAATGTACATTTTTAAATGCTCATAGGAAAATCATGCAACCAACAGCTGAAATTACTCCATATATATCACTCTGTATGTACCAAAAGGAAAAAATTCAGACAAAAACATTTGTCAACAAATTTTCATTTGAAGACGTGATTTCAGTTTTAATTAGTGAGCTGATCCTTTCTTTTGTGTTGAAAAAAAAAGAACACTCAGGTCACTGGACTCTTATCAAATGGAATTTATTTTTCTAAATGCATCTATTTTGTTAGGAAATAGGTATATACCCAAGCTATATCTCCTTCTTAGTAAACTATTCAAAGACCTCAGACTTTTCTTATGACTTATATGAAGACTAAAATTAAGTGGGAACTGAAAAAAATTAAAACTATTTATATCAGTTATTACATCAGAAATAGGAAAAAAATAACTTGAAAAAAAATTTAAAATGTTACCACATGTTCAAGCATGACATTATCTTACAAAGATGAGCAAAAAAGCATTAATAAACCTGGCCTTCATTTCATACATACATTATAAAACATGCACAAAATAGGTAAAACTAGAGGAGACAACTGACCTTTTATGTAGCTTTCATATTCAATATACACAGAAATAGGAGGATTTCAGAATATGCCTGGCTATTTCTCTGTATATTGAGCATTAAATCTACTGCTTTAATACTTCAATCTTCTATTTATTTTTTTTTTCATTCTGAATAAAACAATCATTCTATATAGAAATTTTTGCCAATCAACCAACAAAAATTAAGATTTTCTCCAGACCATATTCCCCTATGTCACCAATAGGGCACATAACACATTATGATTGTAAGGCTTGTGGCACTGGGGCTAGTTTCTTACTACATATTTTTGAAGTGCCAGCATAAGCTTTTGTTAGGGATCCTGTGAGACTTAGGTAATAATAAAAATAAATATTTTAAAATATATATTGAATAAATATATCTTCTGTAAAAGCTGAACCAACTCTACTGGAAAGAGGTTAAATATAAAAGATTTGATTTTAAAGCCATACCTATGGTATAAAAGGAAATTACAAGAAGTGTAATATAGGAATAGCCAACTTCTCTGATGACAGTACATGAGACACAAGGCACAAGCTCTTAGCAGATGAGCTAACCTTAACCTCTTCTCCATCAGTCCCACTGCATTTCTATACAGGCCATCAGAATATACTTGAATTATTCCAAATAATCCACGTCCATTCATCTTCTCTTAGTGAACTTGCTTCCATTTTTATTGGTCATATCCAACCTTGCTGCCTCAAAGACATTTTGCCAAACTTAGACTTTGCTAAGTCTCTGTGACATAGTAAGCTAAGGCTTATACCTTCCTCCAGCATGATCCAGTCAAATAGTTCTGAAAGGTGGAACCCAGCTATCTTGTCACTTTCAAATCCTGTTCCTTCAGTACTCTGGGAACTCCTATTTTGCTGTGTTTCTGGAAGGCACAAGATATTGGAAGACACATTAATACTCTCCAGAATTCCTTCTCTCCGAGGAAGTCAAAATGTAGTGGTCTCTAAGCTGCACTGCTTCCCAAATTCCTTCATTAATTAGGCAAGACTTACAGGGAGAGGACAGACAAAAAGATGCAGGAGGACGAACTTGGAAAGGACAAGAATACAAATGTGTTTGGGAGATGCACTGCCTTTATGAACCAAATGCTGTAAATAGCTGCTCTAGTCTTGAGATGAAACTGATGGACTTCGCATATCCTTCTCAAGCCATGGTAACACAAAACATTTTGGATCTTTAGACATTATCCATCCTGAGGGCAAATTTTCTAGAATGTAAGTTCTCCTCAAAGGAAGAAGTGAACAGATTTAGCAACTTTTCCTGCTAGTAGATGTCAAAACCAACAAAATTAAAGTCTTGAAAGGAAATAGCAAGGAGAAAGATATTTTAGTAATGAAAACATAATTACAGTGTCCCTGATAAAGCAAGACCACAAGAAACTAATTTACATAATAATTTTCTGAAACACATGAAGAATACATTCCTTCCTGGGAAAACCATCTATTTTGCATTCACATTCCACTTGTGAGATTAAACTTCTAAAATTTAGTTTCTGAGTAAGAACAGAAGCACATACTTGGATCCTGTGATCTAACCATATCTAGGAATACAACCTGCAGTTGTCAGAAAACATAATTTAGACCTCCTTATATCAAATCCAGTTTTATCTGTCACATCTGTTTTTCTTTTTTTTTTTTCCCATGCATAACCCTAAAAATGCCCTGTAAATAGACTTACATTGTTGTAAATAGCTAGAGAAAACAGAGTATTGTTCTGGAAAAAAGGCTGGCAATAAAGTGTTGGTAAATTTTGCAGGATGTTATTGTTGAAACTCTTGTATCTGTTAACTGGAAAGGATCTTAAAACTGAGTTCAAGGCATCTCAGCTGTGGCTGATCTTGTGTGCTTCTTGTACACCAATCAGCATATTCCCTTAGGGTCTGTGGCTGGAAAAGGATGCTTGCAACATACTTTGCCTAATCCATTTGTATATTCTTAAATTACTGAGATGGAGGAGTTTATTTTTGGCTATTAAAATACTGAAGAGCTATACCTTTGGTATTTATTCTTCAAATTTGGTAAAGAAGATCTGATCTTACAAGTGATTAATAGTTTTTTTTTCCTCAGAGCAAATTTTGTTCTTGAGAGTCAGAAAATTATTTTCATATTATTTTCAGTTTAATTAGCAATTTTAAAAAGAAATTATCCAATTATTTTGATTGCTTCTGTACAAAACAACCATGAAAGATTCTGCACTTAAATAATTTAACTATACGAAATTCATTTAAAAAATGCAGTTGCTACAGATCAGAAACAATTAATAATGTAAAAGGAATTTCAACGTTTGTTTTTCTGTAAATAGCAATATTATTAAATGACAAATTACAATTCAGCATTACATCTACAGGACCACTCAGAAGGACCAGAAGTTGAGTTATTAATAAATATCTTTCTCTTATTGGTTATTGAATTAGATTATTATACATGTAATTATATCATCATGGTGAGCCAAATGGATAAAATAAAAAGTATTCTCTGATGACTTAATATCAGAATAAATCATTGCTAATATTTTAATCTTCTTAAGTCACTGGGAAAGTGTATCAAACCTTACCTGGCTTCAGGAAGATCAGGAACATTAAAACCATGTCCATAGCAAAATGAAATTTCTAGAATTTGGGAGAATTTAGGATATTTAAGACTTATGGAAACTGTCATATTCCTTGTTTGTTTAAGGTGCTTCAAATAGGAATATCTTATAAGATTATATTTGCTATTTTTTAGGTAAGATTACAATCTTTTAGTTTTGAATATTCAAATGGTCTTTAGTAGTAACTGTAGATATCTGCTTAGTAGTCACTTTAACCCCATTAGTTATCGTGTCATTTTAAACCAAGTTGAATAACCAACCTGCACCACTTACAGAAAAGTACAAATGTACAAATTGTAGATGGATGGTGACATTTTGTAATGATTCCAGTAATGATTTTTTTCCCTCACTTTTACTTTACTTGTGCCAAGCCAATTCTTCATAATATCAAAAGCTGAAAGGTAAAAATGAAATTCTTTTTTATAGCCTCATAAGATGCATATTTATTTCAATTGAACAGGGAACATAGCTTCCTCTGAGTTTTTTTATTTACCTAGTCAATGCACTGAAGAAAAGAGCAGCATAATTCTTTGCTAGATGTACTAAAAGTACATATGAAAGGTCATGTACTAAGATGTCCTGGTTTCAGCTAGGGGAGAGTTAATTCCTTCTCATTACAATGAGAAGGTTGTTACAGCGCTGTGTTTTGGTGAGAATTGCATTGTGCATCACTTGTTTTTTCCTTTTATTATCATTTTCATCATCTTTTACCATTATGATTGTATTTTAATTTATTATTGTATTTTACTTTATTTTCAATTATTAGATTTCTTATCTCAACATACAAGTTTCTACTTCAATTCTCCTCAGTCCACTTGGGTGGTGAAGAAGAGCAGGGATTGAGTGAGCAGTTGTGAGGTGCTTCATCTCCAGCTGGGCTTCAAACCACAAAATAAGCTTATAAAATGGGGCCATCAGTTTCAGCCATAACATGCATATGGGTTATTAAATTATTGAAAAAGGTATTTATGTGTTGCTTGCCACTTTCTAACACAAGTCATCTTAATTCCCTGTAATCTGAAGGAACATATTTTGATATCTCTTTATTTTACCCTTCATAAAACTTTCGCAGGAATACCATAATACCAGTATTAGTAACAATGGGTCCAATGCCAAAGTCCATATGGATTTTTTACACAGAGAAACACAGAAAATAACGCTTTTGTCTCAATAAGGCTGTGCAACACTTGACAGAATTGCAGCATTTGACAAAGATTTGATAAGTCTGTTTGCTGTGCAAGGGAATATTTTGCAGTGGCAGGGCAAGAAGACAATTTCATACTTGGTGGAGTTCTAGTACACTCAGAAGATTTGCCCTGTGAGTGATTTTAATCCATGTCGTGTCTTCATTAGAGATGCTTCTGAAGTGCTCTGAAAATATTTAGCACCTCTGCATACTCACCTTTCTATTGGTATGTATTTCTTGCCCACGAGGCCCTTATCTCCTGACTTCCAAGTCAGCACTGAAGAGATAAAAGTATCATGAGGACTGACTTTAGCATGCAAAGCTTTCTTTAACTAAATCTTTTCTCCTCTGTTATCCTCAGGCATTTAGGCTGGTGACAGAAGCATATCAACAATTGCAGATGGAAAAGATTCAAATGCCTCAACCCAGGAAAAATACATGGATAGTTCTCTGTTGCTTAGACCTGTCCCTTAACTAAAACAGACTACAAAAGCAGTGAGACTAATATAATTTGAGATAGGAAACTAAGTATAAGAAGTGGTATTACATATTACATGCTGATAAGACACATATCAGCCAAAACTAATTAGATATACAAATGGAAAAGCAATTTAAACTTAAAGGGGACAAGAAAAGGAGCAAACTGGCCCTTACTGGAACTTTCAGCCCTTCAGGAAGATGACTATTTTTGCCATAAGTACCTATGGATATGAATAACACAGTTATCCTTCTGTGAAATTATTTTGAAGATTATATACCTCCTTCCTTATTTTTCCCCAATCACCTTGGCATCTGATTTCAAATCAGATTTGAAAACCTGATTTCAAACTAACTTGTAAATGCAGTGGTAAAACTCTGTAAAAAAGTATAATAACTTCTAGACGTGACAGGTAAAGTCACTACTTAGTCACACAGCTGGATTTTGCACCAAGATGTCTCAGATTTTTCTTTTTAGGAGCATGCTGGAATTTAATATTTATCAGAAATACATTTTCTATGTCAACCTTAGACTGAAATTTTCAAGAACTAATTTAAAGCAGAAGATTACTCATAATCAAGGAGATACACATCCTCTGCTGTTTGTGTCACACCTGTGCAGGTTACCCAATACTGTAATAACAGTTAACACTAAATGAAACACAGATTTCAGTAGCTGACAATTTCTGTAACATAACTAAGGCTCAGAAAACAAAAACCAGTATAGGCACACAAGTAAAAACAATATTTTTATAGTATTCTACAAAAAATAAAACAGTTTTTTTGAAAAAGCAAGTATAACAGTAAATGAATATTTTAGTTACCATGTGCAGGTAAGTATAGGTTTTTCTGCAGGGAAAAAAATAGGTAATCCTGCTGCCACAATGAGTTTTTGTTTTTTGAAAAAGATCCCTGTTTCAATAGGTATCTGTGCTAGGATCTGAGCTCAGGATTCTTTGATAAAATATTTTTCTGCATTAAAAATGTTAGCTCTGTTGCATATGAATTAACCTCTCTCAAATAATTCATAAAATGACAGAAGATAATTGCTATGAAAAAAAAGCAAATTATTTTGGTTATAAAAATTTATGCAGACTTGTAAGAGAAAAAACTTGTATGAATATGAGGTGTCTGCCTATCTTTTCACTTTACTGTTTTCAAAAAAACATTTTCACACTATAGCTCAAACAGAATTGTATATTATGACATAAAATGGGTGGACATCCCTAATTCTGTCTGTAGAGTAACAAATTGCTAGTAAAATTGATTTGAGGTGTAATTTATGCCATCTATTCTAAAAACTCATCAGCTAATGGTATCTAGGCTTATTTTCATTACTTCAATTTAAATGAAAAATAAAAGGTACATTCAGCATTAAAAACAATAATAAGAAATGTTCCATGGAGTTTACATAAGCTCATATATGTAGAGGTGGCCACAGAAGCTAAGGCTGCGCAATGAAATTGAAACAAATTGAAAATTTACATATTATTATAAACATCCAAATTAATTCTTTCCATTTGAAACCAGCAGACAACTGAAAAAGCATGAATAGCATGGAAAAGAATCCCAAAAGATTTTTTCAAGTATTAAAACCATTGTTATTGTTAAAAATCATCCATCTACAGAGAGGCAGTGGGAGACATAGAGAGGACTATGAAAATTCTTGCATCCTAAGGTGCAGGCTCTAGTAGCACTTTCAGGCTCTGGAGTGGCACTTAATGAGTGCAGCATACAGGTGCTCATTCTGAATACCAAAGAGGTATTTTGCTCCAAGTGAGGTATATGGGGGCACAGATCCCACTGATGTTAGTATAATTTTGCCACTGATCTCTGCAGAGAATTTAGACTTCAAATAATTGTATACATGGCAATATGAGTTATCTATAGTTTTAGGATTATATCTGTACCTATCAATGTTTTGTAACTGAATTATGTCTTTTAGACTACCATGACTTAAATTCAGTCTGGTAAGGTTGAGTGGTCTCTGTGTTACACTTAGTGACACAAGTCTGTTTTAACACAACGAAACATCAGAATTAGGCCTTCCCACATTTTTGTCTGGGCTGACTGTGCCATTGTGTGCAGTGTGAACTGACTATGAATGTGTAATACAAATGCAGCATAGAAGAGTATGGGCATGGGAGGGTGGCAGAGGGCTTGAGAGCAGAAGCACAGGATGATACCAGAGGGACAGGGCTAAAAATGCTACAGAAGTGGTCAATTAGTGGCCACCTCTGGAGTGTAACTTCTACAGGTGTTTTTACAGATGAAAGAAGAAAACAAAGAATAAGTACCCAACAAATGGAAAATGTACCACATAGAGTAGACCTGACAGAAGGTGGAATCAAAGATGAATTTAGGAGGTGCTGTTAGAAAACACATGAAAATATCCCAAAAAATCCCAAAAGTAAGGAGGAACACACCCCACAGCTCCCCAAACCCACTTTATAGTCCTCCTGGAAAATTATTTGGACTAATGATTTGCCCAAATACCTCTTAGCTACAGTAGTAATTTAGTTTGTAAATGTCAGCAATTACTAGAATACTAAGAATTTTAATTACTATAATACTACAGTTATTAGAATGTGTAGATGTTGGAAAATTAGTAATTTCTTGATTATAATGCTGACAGACTGGTATAAATATAATTATTGATATAAATTCTTCATTGTGCTTATACTGTGAGTTTCTTCAACACACACAGAGCCGACAAGGGATGCTATCACATTTTACAGGTTTGATGAGAGTCAGTCTCTCCTGTGGACAAAGTTCAAGCACTAACAGAATCATGTTTATGAGTCTACTTGTGACACAAAACAGTTGTATTCACGTTTTACTGTCTTCCTTTTCTATACAGTCTTATATTCAAATATTTATATGTTTTTTTTTACATTAAATATAACTGATCCTCAAAACTCTTTATGCTGCTCATCACTGAAACAGCCTTTTGAATTCACAAGTTTTACTGTTACCATTTCACACGTGGCAAACAGGTATTTGGAGTATTACCACGTTCTGTTTCACCAAAATGTCAATTCTCTCTCCAAGCAAACCTGTATGTTGGAGTCACACAGCACGATATGAAAGTACCAGCTGGTAATCCAGCTGTGGTACCTTGTTACTGACTGCACCCACCCGAGTGACTGCTATGGTCATATGGCTGTAATCTTCCCAGGTATGGATCTGGATCTGCAAAATCTATATACACCCTGAAAGTCTTGCACTCAAGGTCTTAAAGGTACTTAATCATATATAAAATTTCAGGTAAATGATTGAGGAGGGTTTTTAAAATCAACCCTCACACATTTCTCTGAGGAGCTGAAGATCACAAAAAAAAAAGAAAAGATTTTAATAAAGAAGAAATATAAGCCTCTTATCCTCAGTTACTCAGAGCCTTAATCACTGAACTGTCCTTCCTTATTTACATAAAATAATGATCAGTAATGTACATTTTCACATCAAATTAATCCCTCACACTCAGGTGACATTTATTTCTTTAAAAGACATCTTCATTAACAGTTCGGCAACTGTTCACTCTTTGGAGCAGTGTTACACACTTTAGTCATTGTGCATAGCAAAGAAAATAGACAAAACAAAGGGACTTCACCTTCTACTTTTCCTTTCTTAGCTCTGTTTTAGGTTGAAAATACAAGATGCCTCTTTAAACACACAGGGAACAGAACACATGATCAAAACGAGCCAATTTGCATGCAAGGAACTGTCAAGTTAAAATTCAGATATTCAGATTTTATTTAGGAAGTCACTTCCATAGTGAGTTTGAATAAATCCTCAGATTTTCATGCAAGGATTTAGTTTCTGCTGTTTTGCTTTTTTTTTTCCTTGATAGATGCTATTATGAAACAAAGTTTTCTGCATGTCTTGAAGTCATTTCTATCGGAATAAAAGATAGTTTAGCACAGAGAGACTTTTGCAGTAGTATTAACTTCATTTGAACTTGAAAACAGAGTCTGGTATGGCAGGTAGAGCAGGGTCAAATCCTGCAGTTGTAACAATTTGATTCTTGATTTTGTGACACTGAATATTATCTTGGCTCTTCATAACTAGTTTTTGGGATCAGTTTTTTCTACAGATGCAATCTGTAGCTGGTAGAATTAGGATATACCACAGAAGATGCTTTTAAATCTTTATGGCAAAAATTAGGAAGGAAGCCAGTGCAAGCTGACTCACTGGAAACTGTATCAGAGTTGAGTCTGTTTTAGCATAATAATAAAAGGGATTGTCATTCTTTGACAAAAAACATACCCCATGCTTATACAAATGGTGATAACAGCTGAATGGATAGCTAAAACTATATTTTCAAAGAGAAGCTTTAGATCTTAAGGACTCCAGAAAGTTTTTGGCAAGGAGAAATGGGAAAGGTCATGCCTGTATCTGTACTGTATTTTTTTTTGTGGGCCTAGCAATCAGTAGGAGATTATGGAAAAAAAAATCCAATTTTCTCAAAGAAATTGGATTAGAAGAGAATCAGAATAAATAATTTGAAAAATTGATGTTTATAATCTCAGTGATGTTTCTTCTTTGGAACATTATGGAAATTGTGCTGGATGCAAGCAATATGCTGAACAGAAGATATATTAAAAAGCCTTTAATTCACTTACATGTGGTTATCCAAGTGCTACTGCTAAGGTAACCTAAAGACAAGCAAAAACAATATAATGACATCCATGGAGTTGGCATGCTATGAACAGCCTTTCAGGGAAAACAAAACAGTCAAACAAGGTTCTAATTTGTTGAAACAGTAGGAATCTGTACTTGAAGGCCTCTTGTATCCCAGCATTGTGATTCATACATAGTCTTGAAAAATTTCACAGGTGTTGTTCTAATGTGACTGGGTTAACCCTGTGGCTGTTTCTGGTCTGAAACAAATAGATGTCACTTGCAAAATTCAGTTCTGCTCCCATTCTGTCATCTGAACTTCAGCAGCATTGTAAGAGGTTTGATCTAAGAATGCCTGAAAGTGGCAGTTAGTGATGATCTGCACCTCAGGACCTGAAGGGAAAAATTAAAAAAAAAAAGAAAGGGATTGCAAACACTGAGGAATTTGATTCAGGTGCCCGAACAGTCATTAGAAGATTTTCAGCAGTATAAAATGTAATAAATAAAGTTCTACTCTACATATTGCTTTTAGCATCACTCAAATTTACCTTTCTTCTACCTCATTCCACAGCTTACCTTGAAATGCTTTTCTAAGTTACATAGTGGAAAAAAGGAAAAAAAGCTTAAGAGAGAATTCAATTTATATTTAGTGTAGAAGTAGTACAAAACTTTTTTTTCATCTGGATAGTATGGGCAATTTAGTCTCACATCAGTCTTGTAGACGTTCAGTGATAGAAAGGTAAAATATTGTCGGAGTCCAGGACATCCCTCTGGCTGCCCTGGCTGTCTCGAGACCCTGGCAGGGGGCTTGGAGACCTTGGCACGAAATCAAAAACACCTGTGGCTTTGATTTTGGCCCATGGGAAAAAATGCCAACTCTGTATGAAGAATTACAAGCCACAAGGGTTGGAGTAGTGTGATAGGTGAGTTGACACAGGGTGAAAAAGTAGAATTTTGGGGTTTTAGAATGTGATTCAGAAGTACAGGATGGAGGGATTTGGGTGTGTCCTAGCTTTCTTTTCCTTCTTCTTGTCCTCCATGTCATGGTGTGATGATGACATTTTTCTATTGGTTTAAGGTAGAGACACACTGTCTAACATAGATGATAGGTATTGGGACAATATTGTAAATATGGTACACGTAATTTTGAGTATAAAACATAAACACTGCCTGAGCGGGCATGCAGATTGCCATGGCCTCCTTGCTAGATGGAGCTTGACAGGTCATAGAAAGAATATTATAGATAAGAAAAAATAAACAACCTTGAAAAGCTGATCCAATGCATTCTGACTCCTTCTTTGGCTGCACGGGCTAGGAAACAAGGACTTTTGCAATCTTGGGGTCATCCCGACATACAGAGCCACTGAGACCCTGAGGAAATATAAGCTCACTGGAATTATGTCAGGTCTGTTGGCATTCTGTTGGTGACAGTTATGGACATGGATGGAAAGTTTCCAGGAAAAAAAATTATTTTATGTATTTACAGGCACAAAATTTAGCTACATGTGTAATAAATTCCGATTAAAGATAAGAACAGCAAATAGACAGTAGCTGATAGGTTCTGCAACTAACATAGCAGTGATGTATTGACAAAATTTAGGTAATTGATTCTCAAAACAGTTGAAAAATGACAGAAAAAAAGTGCACATATAAAAGAGCAGCTCAGCTTCTCCAGAGCAGAAATAAGCATCTTCAGTTACTGTTCGCTTACTGAAACCATGCCTGCAAGATAATTAATTACTGGCATTTATCAGTAATTAACACTGTCTTCCCCATCTCACTTTTGTGGTAATTGGATTGTTTTTCATAGCTTAAAACACTATATGAGTGATTTGGCTTGCGCTTGGGTTTAAGAATGACTGTTAGAGAGGGGGAGATTACTTTCTGGAGGATCCTACAAAGGCAAATGCATCAAAAGCAGACTGTATTTACAAAAAAGAATGAATGATTTTACAAATCTCTGAACTCTGTTAAGTGGGTGATTAATTTCCACATAAATGGAGCATTTTCTGAAACAAGTAATGAACCAGTATCTTCTCCAGTTTATAATATCAGGGTATAATGGTCTGGGAAGGGAATTCTGCAGGAGCTCAATACAAAATTTGTGTCTAGGAAAACTGGAACCCAAGCAGATTAAATCAGTTCTCTGCTCTCTTTTTTTCCTGGTAGAACAGCAGACACCCTATTTCTGGACTTGACCGAGAAACTACCCTTAGCAGAGAGGCTGGTATAAATTATATGGTTCCTAATATTATGCCCAGTAAATTTCTTCTTCATGAGAAAAATAAGGAATATTAAAATTTTTAGATATCTTCTTCCTCACTAATAATTTAAAAATTATAATATAAAGATTTTTCAAGGAAGAACACCTATTGAGCTCTTATATGAGTTTTACTTCAGCAAAAAATGCAAATTTGGGTTCTTCTCCAAGTAATAATAATTTTTCTTTGATTTTATGATTCCATGGTAACTTTATTTTTGAGAATATCTCTGTTTTCCTGGAAAAACCCAGATGTGATCACACCCCACAAACAACGTAAATGATTAATTTGATACACTTTTTTCTGCCTTTATTAAGAGGTAGAAACCTTTGCCACTTTCACTTTCCTGAATATTTGAGCCTAAAGGAGATATAACATACATTGTCTCTGCAAGTCTCTACTCACTCATGTCTTCTGGGCTGATTTCTGGTTTTCTGTACAATAATTGAAACAATAGCTCTTCAATCTTAATTCGTCAGTGTAATTAAACCCAGTTTCATCTAATTTCCTGTACTTGAGAAGTTTTCTTCCTTTGGCTTTTCATCTTTTCTTTTTGTCTTTCCTTTCTGCTTCAATAATTTTAGTTACAATGGAAATACAGGTACAGAAATGTTATTAAAATACTGTGGACTACAGATGTATAGTTAATATTACGTCTTCCTGTCTGTTCTATGCTGTCAATATTTTGTAAAAGTAAACAAGCCAAGTCTTGATACACAAGCTGAAGATTTGCATGAAGTTATTTATTCAATTGCCTTAGACCTAATGGAGTTATAAAACAGGAAAGGAATCTCTTTAGATGCTTAGGTTTTCCAAATAATTTTAGTTCACATTATTTTTTAAAAGACATACAGGTTTATTAGAAGATTTTATACTTAGTAAGAGCAAAACTATTTTTCTATATTCAATGAACTACCCAAAATCTAAATACCCCCTATCTTGTTTTGTAAATCTCCAGTATTCATTTGAAAAATACATGTCAAATTCTCCATTTACTATATCTCTACATTGAACTAATCCTATTGGCAGAAAAAAAACTTTAGAGTAGGTATAAAATTATGTAAAACCTTAATATTTTGCTTGCTATTATTTGTTTCTTTGCTGTCTAGAAACTCACAGTGGTTTCTCCACTATATCTCTATATAGCAGCAAATCTTAAAATATCTTGATCTATTTATTGTAAAATATTTATTTTGATGAAGCACTTTCTTGATCCCATTTTGTTGAAAAGTATTTAGCATTCAATAAGTTTTTCTTCAGTATATCAGATGTATAGTAGATTTCTTGATTAGTGTTGTGCTCAAAGATTAAGATTACAGATCTGCAGCTCAGCTTCTGAGATCATTCCTGAAAGGGTCAGGAACAGTTCACAGTTTCAACAAACTTCTTTTAAGTAAACTTATTTATTAAAATGCTTCTGAGACACGAACTCAGATGTAAGTATAGTCAAGCAAATTGATTTGTAAAGAAAATGAATATTCATGGTCAGCATTTTTTCCACTTTCAAATCAACCTCCTGCTGCCAAGAGAAGCCAGCAGAACAAGTGCATCTTGCAATGTGCCCAGAGACCCCCTGTTTGCTCTCCTGTTTAATCAAGAGAGTGCAATCATTCAGTGAATCCTGAATGCTCAGTATCCAAAGAAAGGGACTTTTATTTACCTGCAAACATCTTTTCCCAACATTTTTCCCCCCCTCTTGACAGAGACCTCATTTCAGCCATTATTTTCAGAAGACTGCATCATGAATTCACAATGAAATTACATAAGGGAAAAAAGGCTTTATGTTGTTATAATCATTACCTCTATGAAAGTCAAACAAAGCTTCCATTCCATAAGCAGGATTGGCAAGCTGGTAACAGTGGATTAGAAGGCTGGGGTGCTCAACCCTGTTGTGGCCTTTCAGTACTTGAAGAGTACTGCCCTTCAGTGCTATAAGAAAGATGAGGAAAACTTTCTAGCAGGCCCTGTTATGAAAATACAAGAGGTACTGGTTTTAGACTGAAGGAGCGTAAATTTAGATTAGAAATAAGGAAGAAGGTTTTTACAATTACACTGGAGAAACACTAGAGCAGGTTGCCCAGAGAGATGATGGATGCTCCATTCCTGGAAATATTCAAGGTCAGGTTGGATGGGCCTCTGAGTAACCTTATCTGGTGGAATATGTTCATGCTCATTGCAGGAGAGTTGTGCCAGACCATTATCTCTTGTCCTGTCCTGGAGATCAAGTGCTCCCTCTGTGAGCTGGCAGGTGATACCAACTTGAGTGGAAGTGTGCATTTGCCTGAGGGTAGGACACATGCATATCCATTGGATCTCCAGGTTCCATTCCAAGAAAAGAATTTTCCCTTCATTTTTATGTAATACCTGCCAGCCCTGGATCTTGGGTGCATCCCAGTCAGCCTTAGATATCTATCTTATACAATTGAATCAAGCCCCAATATCTTCCTCGATCTCACAATTGTATGGAAAACATTTAGTTAACCAAGGGACTGGCTTGGTTTTAGCATTACAAGGGGACATTGTTGGGCTAGCTCATAGGCAGACACTGCACATGTAGATGCCTTTATTGCAGTACCTCAATCTTGTAACAAATTCTATTTTTAATGCATGTTTAAGCAGATTTTCTTTATTTTGAGAAATTTAATTTAAAAGTTGATAAAATGTTGAAAATAAAAAACCATAAAGCCTATGCTGTAAAATATTACAGTAAGTTATTTGAGCAGATACGCAAACATGCAAATCCCCCACTAATTGAATACAGTATTAATTTACAGAATAGTGTTTCTGTTTTAAAATATCACTTACTTCAGTTGACACTTTTTTGTTTTGCTTGGTGCTATTTGTTATTGAAGGCTCTGTGTTGATCACATTTCTAGAACTGGATCAATAGGCTGGGAAATTGTGTTGCAATGCAATGGTATTAGGATACTAAAAACTGATTTGGTCTACGACTTGTTTTAAGCAAGTACATTCAAATAAGACTTAATGGGACTAAAAAAATATCCTCACTAGAAATATTTGTTTTTTTCACTTTTATGGAAAATATTTGTAAATCATCTGAAATTAAAAACAAGCAATTGGAAAGGTGGAGGAAAGGTGTGCTTTAAAAGCTTTGGAATTTGTTCTGAAGAAAAGAATCAGATCTTCAGCTTCTCAAAGACTGAGTATCATAATTTATAATTTATTTGGCAAAGCCACATATTAATAAAAAGTCTATAAAGTTAAAATGACATGATAAATTCACAAATTTATTCTCCTTAAATGAAATGTGTTTCAATATTTATGCATATTCAGATCATATGAAGTTAATTTTATATTATGATTAAGAACAAGATGGGTTATTTATGTGGTGTTTCATAAGATGCCAGTTTAATTTATGCTTTGGGTTTGTTTTCTCTCCTTTGGCTCTGTGGCATTTGCCTCTGTATGAAATTGGATTCACTTTTAGAAATAGATATATTTTTTCAATCAACAATTTTTCCATCTTTGGGACAAGATCCTGAAATTATGCAATTTAGTTGTACACATGAAGTCAATCATATCATAGAAATAGAGCAGAACAGAGATTCATAGCAGCAGGGTCTCCATCTCCCTCTTACACAGACAAACCAAAGTGCATTAAAATTAGCTTTCATGGAGATTTAAAGCTGTTAAAGACCTAAAATAGGTGCTTATCCCACCTTTCTGCTTCAAAGAAATAATGCCTACATCTTTGTTGGTCAATTCCTAAAGACTTCCACAATAGTACATCCAAACCTTCCCAGACACACTAAAAACTAGAGTTTTATTATCTTGCCATACTTTTTTACCAGTGACAATGGAGACTCAAGACTACTTATGATTTATTCTATCCTCACCTCTACTTCTGCAGAATTTCTAGCTAGCAGGTTGTTTCCTGTTGACAGCAGTTATTTCTGCCTAAACTTAGTGTATTTCACAAAACGTATAGAGTCATGTAAAATTTCACCCTCTTATTCATTCTTTCAGTATCTAAAAATCTCTCTGAATTATATTCTGTTCTCTAATATATTTTAAGTTTATCCTACTTTGATATTTACATGAAAAACTAATAGTCATATTCATGACAAGGTCATTAAGTCAAATACTGAAAAACAGCTGTCCTGGGACACCACCACAAGAACTAGATTTGATGGATTTTTCCACTTGGACAGTGAACCATTAATATTCTCTGACTGCATAATTCCAATTAATTTTGCAATCCACTTATGATAAATGCATTTAAATAATTTTCTTTTGCATGAAGATGATGTTGACACTAAAAAAATGTTAAAAACATTACTGAAGCCAAATCTAAAACTCTAATATATTGCTTCCTTTTTGTCTGTAAGGCCTGGGAAGAATTAAACTGGTTTGGCATGATTTGCTCTTGAATGATCCATGTTGGTGGTTGCAGACTGAAGGTCTAAAGAGCGAGGACTAAAAGGCTGTGACTTGTGAAATCAAAGGAGAGCTTGTCATAGGATAACACTGTCCAATACATCTTGCTATTTCTGCAGTAAAGCTTAGAAAAACATTACCTGTTCCAGGGATTTTGTGACAAAAAAATGTCACCTGGTGTTATTCTTTGACAAATTGATTTCCTCTATTGAACTGGTGTACATGAACACAGAATGGTTTTAAATTACTTGGAAAGCTGAAAGATGCCCTTTTTAGTCTCAGCAGACATTTGAAATGAAGAGAGTATTGCTTGATTAACGTGGCAGGGACTGACATTCAATCAACATTGTTTTAGGTTACTAATATATGAGAATGACAATGGCCTAGGTAAGGAAAAATGAAACAAAATCAAACCTTGTTGCTTGCAGAAATAATTCAGTTATCTCAAAGTAAGTTTATTCTTTTCCTTTCTTAGCTCACAACTTTAATAGTGTCAGACATTTTCATGGTTTCCACATGTCAGTGAGGGAACTAATAGCCAAGTGACTATTCTAAGCAGAAGAATGGACTAATTTATTCATTTTTGGCTTCTCAAAAATATTCTCTATGCACTGTATATTAACTGGGAAGGAGCTATTAGATCTAAAGCACAGAAAGCCGTGAGATGAAATTAAAGGATGGATATACAGTGCATATACACAAAAACTTACATAAGTTCAGCCAAACACAATGACAAAAGTAAGATTCTTTAGGTACTTTTATCTTTGTGAGGACAGGGAATAAAGGTCTAAAGCCTTGGCAGGTGTTTATGGATAGGTTCTATTCATATGTAAGAGCCTGAGGCCATCAAACTTAGTTATCATTCCTTTTTTAAGCTAAGAATTAAAATAGAGGCTTTGATGCTGCTGTCAGCTGTAACAGAATGGCTGTCTGCTGAGAATAATGCATCTGGGAAATGAGATCCAAGGTAGATTCTTGTTCTGCCCAATCCAAACTGTATCTTTGAGAAAATGCTGCAAATATTTTTGAAGGGAGAAAATTTGAATAAAAATAATTTCAAACTTTATTTAGAACCTAGAAAATAGAGAAAAATTGTTGGTGCTCAGGGGATTAGCGGTCAATCACTTTACCAAATTTTTCTTCCATGGGGTGAATCCCCACAATGCCTCTTGCAAGTATACATCTATGATGGTCACCAGTACACAAACAATCAAACCCCAAGCAAAACAACAAAAAAACCGAATCCTCTTTCAGTGCTTCTGTGTGATGCTGTGCCACTTGACTTCTCCAGTGAGAGATTAATGTCAGCAAGTGCTCTAAAAAGCACAGACTAAGTCCTTGGGGTGTCGGGGTGCAGTCTCACTCTCTGGTAGATGGGAGTACCTCCATGGGAAATATTTTCTCCATGAACAGTGTGGAAATTTGGGGCATAGCATAAGCTTCTGAAAATCAATTTAAATGCCAGAAACTACATCTTAGGTAATACCACGCTTATATATTAAATCTGAAAGATTGTGACATTGAATTTTAAAGGTCATATTGTGGTTACAGCCTTGAATTTTATTGCCAAACAAAATTAATGGAATTAGCTCTATAAATGAAATTATCGCATAAATGAATGGGCACAACAATATTAAGTAGGGAGAAGACTCTTATCACTGCCCTACTTTTTCTATTCTGTGTGTTTATTCCATGATCAACATGGAAGACTCAGAAGTGAGCCTTGTATTTGTCTTACAAGGAAATGCTCTGTCAACATAGGCAACAACTACAAGTGCTCCATGTACACTCTCTCCCTTCTTCGGTGTTTGATGGCCTGCAAATAATTCTGCCTGTTGCTCTTGCAGCTTTTTATAATTTGCGTGACTTCTAAATTAAATAAGAGACAAAAATTAAGAAGTGTGAGTAGAGAGGTGGCTGCAAGTCTCCAGAATGTACCCTTACATTCCACACAAATTTTAACCAATATAAGTGTGTAGGGAGGAAGAAATGTTCACTTCTGGGGGCTGGTGCATTTTGCTCCTGCATTACTGTTTGCTTTTTGGCTGTGTAGCCTACTCAGTTTAAATTGGGGTTATATCTGTCTCTTCCTTACACAGAGGACTATTGTATTACAGGCTCAGAGTGCAGCACAAAACCTCACTTTGTGGGTCACTTCGTGTGTTTTCAGCACAGTAACCAATGAACTGGACATGTATTACAAACATTGCAATCCTATCAAAATTCATTGCTAATCTTTCCTATGAAATTTTGTTTTTCTGCTTGTTTGATAAAGTTAATCTCGGCTACTCAAACATTCATGGAAAATAAACATGAAGAGGTAAATGATGTGTCTGAGTTGAAATTTGGTCTAGAATCTTGAGAAGTAGTTCCATTTCTGTTCTCTGTATTAAGAAAGCTAATGTTCATGTATCTTTTAGCTGCCAGCATTTCTGCCAAAACAGTAGCTTTTGGAAACCCCAGGGAATGTTATAGATGGGGAGAAAACACTCAAGAGTTTTAAATTGTCTTTTGCTTACCATATATCAATCTCTCCTGTTTTTATCTTTCCTCTGTAAAGTAACTAAGAAACAAGGATTCAAAACCGTATGTAGAAAGCAGGTTTTAGAAAGTACAAAATTCATCCACAGCAGGCCAAAACTCTGATACTTTGGCTACTACCCATATTTAGTTTTATTTTGATTTGCTTATTTCCTTATGCAGTTCTCAATGAGGAAAATGTGTTGTGGGATTATTTCTCACTGAATCCTGCTACTTCTTTTTAGTATCAGTTTATTGAGTCACAATTTGTACAGTGCGAAGAAACTCTGCATGAGATATATTCTCAACTTGAAAAGTAAGAAGCAATTATTTACCAGTTCAACATGCACAGAACACAGCTAAGATTTGATAACTTAATGAGCTATTAGGCTAAGCATTAGTTTCCTCACCAGTACTCTTAAGGCATGGTAGGAGTTTCTGTTGGCCTCATAGTTGTCAGTCAGAAGGCTCAAAGCTGCCTCTATCACTCCTTAAAAAGGTTCTTAGTGAGATGGCTCTGAGTCGCCAAGTGTCACCTGCTCTGTTATGACTGGTGACACTGATAATCTCAATTTAAAGTCCCAGTGATTCCTAACTACTCAGCAGCTGTACAAATTTTTATTTTTTTTTAGTATTTTATATTTTTTTTTCATGTTAATGCTTTTCTCCTTGGATGGTTGAGCCACTAATTAGATTGTCTCAATAGAGCTACCTCTGGCTGTAATTTTATCTCTCTTATTTTTCTGTCCTCTTTCCTCACATGTCTCTAAATTAAGAACTTTTTCAGAAGTCAAGAATCACGTTATGTTGCTGGGCCAGATCATAACTGGGTCTTGAACTCTTGGCTGCTGAGCACAATGGAAAAAAGGTTTACAGCAGTATTTACAAAGAAAGAGGTATATAAGCTTTATGTATAATTTTTGTCTAAGTGAAAAAAATCAACAGGCAAGTAAAAGGCAATCAAGACATAAGCAGTTTAATTAAAATTCTGTAAACTGAAAGCAAATTTTTCTTCTGCTGAAATTTGTGAATCCAGGAGAACCTATTGAAACAAAGATGCTTGAAGTTTGAGGGTTTTCAATTTTTAGTGCTTCTAGCTTTGAAGTCATAAATTCTGACTAATACCTTTGATATGTCATAAGGAATAACATATTTTCAGCTAATGTGAACAAATTTCTGATAGATTATTATGTGCAACCACTATGAGTAGGGAAGCTGTTGACTGTGCAGGAAAATATTTGAGTTTATTTGAAGTTTTCTTATTCATAAAAAAGCTTGCATTTGTACAGTAATAAAAGAAGGAAAAAGAACCTCTTTTTTTTTTTTTCAGAGAAAATTATATCACAGATAGACACAGGAAAAAAGGAAAAACTAAAGCTGTCACTTTATCTAAGCAGAACAGTTACAGCAAGTTCAAACAGTTCAGATTTGACAAAACCAGAAACATTTCTGTATATACATATTTATAAATACATAATATATATGTATTATATATAATATATATATTATTTATACTGCAATTTTGCTATGAATAACATAAAATGTTCAAAAATTGTCAAAGAGTTTTCTTTAGTTGCTGCTTGTTTCAAGGGTCTGCAATAAAAAAATCAAATATGAAGTAATTTCACCCATTTAATTTACGTATTTTTTTGTTAATTGCTTTCCAATTCAGGGAATCTATTTATAACTACGATAAAACAAGACTGCATTTCTCTTAATACAAAATGAACTCTTGAAAGTTAAAGTAAAACCTTATTTTCTTCAAGTCAAATTTCCTTACTTTGCTAATAGTATGTATAGATTGGTAGAGAAATGATTGGTAGAGAACATGGTAGCCCATGTTCTTCCATACAAGCAATAAGAAATAATAACTTAAAAATTCTCAAAATGATTATGTGATTATCAGTGATTATCACATATAAAGATTGTAGTCTTAAATTGATAATATGTCTATTCAGAAAATGCCCAGTGAGATGATTAGCACCCTTTTCCTAGTACACCTCCTGGGTGATAGATAACTCAACATATGGCTCATTTGTTTGGCTCACTGATTTTATTATCCTCACTTTTGCAAATGTTGCACATTGCATGGAATTACTGTTAATCATCTTCCAGGTATTAACGAACAGCCTTCCAGTTCATGTTACAGACCTCGTCTCGGCTGCCTCCTTTGGAAAGAAGAATGTATCAACTCTGAACGATGGGTGTAATGAAATATTGTCAACTCTTTTCTAGGAAGAATAATACACAGTACCACCTGTGCTAGTAAAGCCATACTGAGCAAGATTTGTTATATTAAAAACATGCAGCTGCTTCAGATTGCCCTGAAGCTCAGTGCTTTGACTATTATTCTTTATATTTTTGTAGTCTTTATTTACTGAGAGCAGTTTGATCTATTAAAATGTAAATACAGATATAAATATCTGTACTTTTTTTTTTAATCAGAATTTTCTTGTTCCTTGTGGTCAAGTGTCTCTCAGCAGTATCTGGAGCATTCATAGCATACAGCTAATGCAATCCTTTTTCTAACTAGGAACACAAGTGGACTCTTTACTTTTTCTTCAGAGCTGAAAGGACTGAAAACTCTGAACTATTGACTAATTAGGTACACAACTATCATCTGCATTGTTTGGAGTAGCTCTAATGAATTTTCACTTCATTTAGCGACCTGTGTAAGGCTTAAACTTTTTTTAAATGGGAGCTCCAGACAGAACCAAGGCATATTCATCCTGGCTGTCTGTTTCTGAGTTTAGATGTAAATAAGCAAAGATTCACAAGCTATTCCTATCCCCACGCTGGATAAATAAAGGCATATTTTCTGTGGCAGGGAGAACAGAAAAGGGCAGCTGGAACCTGAGGAGAGTCAAATGGGAAGGAAGGAAGGCTATGAATCAAAATCTTCTGTTATAGTACAGAGTAAGAAGAAGTTTATAAGAAAGGTGAATTTAATTATGTTAATCTTGATACTGTTGCATATACCTGGATCTTACTGTTTAAGCATATATCAATATGGGCTTGAAATATGTGAATCCCAAATTTAGAGCCTCTATGTTTAACCTATTCAGGAATTCAACCACCATTTCTCTACTCCACTTGTTATGAAGGCATTAATTTCCTTCTCCTTCTTTATTAGGACTTATTGTTTACTAAATATGTGAAAAAAACACACACAAATGTGATTGCTTCCTTGTGTTCCTGCCATTCCCATGGTGAGGTACTTTATACCTACACAGCCAAAACAATCGAGCAATTCTTTAACCCCCCCCCTCCTCCGTCCCTCATTAAAAAGTTAAACCTAGACTTCAAAGGCATATGTGGGCAGGAATAATAAATCAGAAGAGAAATCACAGAAAGTGATTTCAAGATCTTATTAAAGAACACACTTTTTTCTCTCTCACATACAGCATCCCTCTTGTCAGACACGCTGTTGTGGATTACTTTGCACCCTAGCCTGGCCACCACTTTTCCTACCTACTGCATCATTTTTTTAATTGTTGAGCTGTAGTCGACTTTTCTGCCTATGACTATCTATGAGGTAGTCATACTGCTCAGTCTTTTATTTCTCAGTATGTCCATGCCTATTAGAGCTGATTACCTAGGAGAAATTGCTCCATCTGTCATGCCTATTAATATGCAGGTTTCTATTATTTGGTTCCTGGTTTTGGAGGGTGATTTTGTTGTTGCTGGTTTTTTTTTAATAAATTTTGAAACTTTTTCTTGTTTCATTAAAGAGGAAAAAAACACTGCTAATCAATGCTAGCACACAAAGGAAAATCTCTGTCATCACCAGTAAGAAAATCATTACATGAAGTCATCATGTAATCAGAAATGCATCATCAGAAAACAAACTAACTTCAAATTTCCTTCCATCACTGTGGTAAACACTAACACATCAATAACACAGTGAGAGTAAGGATTCTCAAAAACATTTTCACAATACAGCTTATTTGTTGCTGTCTGCTCTGTCTTATCAGTAGTATATCAGTAGTATAATGTAATTCACTTCAGAAAGAACTGATAACTACTGCTGGAAATGATCTAGTATTTTTTTTTTTTAAAAAAAAAGAAATATAGAAAGCAATATTTTATAGACTTTTAGGTACATCACTTGAAAGTTATGCCCAAATATATTAATTTTTATAAACATAAGACCTTTCATAAGGGGAGACATTCCCACAGTATGTTCTTTGCCTATATTACATTTCAATGTCTACTCCAAACCTTTTATTCCTTCTTAAATTTGCTTCCTCCTTCATAAAAATCTGACCTTACATGGGTTATTTTTCCTTACCTTTCCTTCGTTCCTTTACCTATGTCTTCCTAATTAATTTGGTATTCTGCCCTCCTATTTTTTCAGACAGTAATCTATCTCTAAAATAACTCAGTAGTTACCTTTCCTTCATAATGTTTCTCTAGTCTTGTAAGTCTGAGTATAGCAGTTCAGATAAACACAGCTAAAAAGGAAGATGAAACCTTGTGCAAAATGGAAATACAAATACTCATTGCCTGGAAAGGAATATTAAACAGTTTCAGCTTCTTTTACTATTTAATTGGCAACAGAAATAATCAAAGCCCATCAAGGGCATTACATGGGCAGGTTTGATGGCTTGAGAACTTACTTATCATAATATGTGTATACACCTCTGTTACATTTTTGAAAAGATTTCAGATAATATTAATTTTCTTTAGGAAGCACTTGCTTGATTTGATTAATTTGAATCAACTGTACTGTGCTTTATATAACCTTTGCTATTATTAAGTGGTGAACATTTGCTAGCATTGCATTTCTTTAACCTGTTTACATATTGTGCTTTTTTTCATGAATTACAGTTGTTCTGAGGTCCTCCTCCTCCTTGCCAGTCTTCTCAAGACAAGAATTATTTGTCCATTTTCCAAATTTTCCAGATTTTTAAAAAAATTATTTTGGGGATATCCAACAAAAAGATGTCAGTTGTTTAAATCATGGTGCTAATAATGCAAAGGAAAGGCTGGATCCCTGGAAAGGCTTTGATCCCTGGAAAGGCTGTTGACTTTAAGAGTTGGACTTGATGATCCTTGTGGGTCCCTTCCCCTTCAGAATATTCTGTGATTCTGTGATTCTGAAATCAATAAAAACAAAGTCACAAATTATGTTTTTCACAAATATATTACTATGCAGCATTCATGGAATTTAGAAGAAAATCATATCTTGTAAATGAGATGGCTATAATAGCCAAATGTACCTCAGAAAATACAGATCAATGGTCAAATTATTTTTTCAAAATAAACCTATGGGGTCATCAATTGGCACATTCCCAGTTGTCCAAAATCTGTTAAAATCAGACCACCATCAGTCTTACTAAACCCAAGATACAATTTCCCAAATTCTAGAATTCAGCCCTCCCTTCGTACAGGTTTGCCCAGGCAAGCAGCTAAGAATACCATCACACACACTCTGCCCCAAGCTGACCAATCCTCAGCCAATCTCTGAGCAACAGCCGCCTTGGAAGATAGAAAATACTCTCCCTTCCCCATTTACCCACACTTTCTTCATCTACCCTTAATTTTATTTGCTGAGCATGCCATTTTAGGGTGTAGAATATCCCTTTTACCAGTTTTAGTCAGCTGTCCCAACTTCTTGCTTACCCTCAGACTATTTGCTCAGGGAACAGAGTGAGGAAAAAAGAAAGCCTTGATGCTGTGCAAGCATTGTTTAACAATGTGCTGCCAATGCCTTTAGGCACAAATCCAAAACACAGCACTATATGGGCTGCAATGAAATAAATTTTGTCCCAATCAGACAGTGTACCTACGTTTCTCAAACTTATCTTTAAATTTTAGAATGTCAAATGATGTTCACCTGATATACATCTTACCACTTACTATACTGCAATTCACACTATCCGCTTTTTTGTATTTATTTTTGTTAATTTCTGACATAAATTTCAATACCCAAATTATAAGTGACTTGTGCTTTGTTTGTGACAATTCTTGCTGTGAAGAGATTTTGTAAGCAAGAATTTGTGGAAAATTAAACAAAATTTGAGATTCTAGTTTTGCTTTTTCATAAAAATTACACTAAAGAAAAAAACAACTTCCTATTATTATGAAAAATATTCATACTTATTTGAACACCTTGGACTTCATTTGAATGAAGTATTGACAAGGTCAGTACTGAACTCACTTAAGGACATCTAATATCTATTTTTATGGTGGGCTGCAAAATCTGTCAAACAAAAGCTAAAAGGTCTTCATTTTGCCCTCCTGTTCTCTGTGGGTTTGGCAGAAAGATCAGTGGGATTATGCAGTGGCTACACTTTAAACTATAATAAATCTGTTCATCCTGGCTTTGTAATTATTTGGGATCACATTGGCTCAAATCAGCTTTTTCTATCCAGCTGCTTTTGGTGCAGTTTTTGGTGATTCTCTGCTTGTCTCTGCTTCTTGTCACTAAGACAGAAGGTTTTCGTGCCATCTGCATTATTAATCTATTGCCATACCGTAAAATCTCTTAATTCTGCTCTAGACTTTGTGAGTCTGGAAACACAAGTTTCCATCATCTCAAAAGGCAATTTATTGAATTGGTATTAGTGCTTATTGTAATTCTGATGAGAAGGGCAGACTTTGTAAGGTATTGCTTAAAACACCATATATTGGACCTATGAGGAGAGATAAAAAGAAGATAGTGTAGATAATTTTATGCCTCTTCAGGTGTCAGGGGTCAGGGAACTCCAGATTCTGCAGTTTCAGATGGACCTCCTTGCAATGCAGATCATGCTATGCGGAGACCACCCATGGAGAGGTTGCCGATGCATTGTTTTTTGCAGCTATTTCAATATTATTTTAACAGAAAACAATTCTGTCCATCAATTCTAGTGCTGAGCAAAACAGAACAGCTTCTGCTTCACTTTAAGTCAAAGGCAAGAGTATATATGTGGCATAATTGCCAATGTCCATAGGACGTTGCCTCAGAATCGTCCATTGTATTCACTGTTTGAGGACGTCGGGTATTGGCCCCCTCCAGAGGCTCAGAAGAAACCTTACCACTCTCTGCATCTGCCTGAAAGGATGCTGTAGACAGGTGGGGATTGGTCTCTTCTCCCAGTCAACCAGCGACAGGTCAAGAGGACACAGCCTTAAACTGAGTCAGGGCAGGTTGAGGCTGGACATTAGGAAGAATGACTTTGCAGAAAGAGTGATTAGACATTGGAAAGGGCTGCCCAGGGAGGTGGCGATGATACTGTCCCTGGAGGTATTTAAGGAAAGACCAAATGTGGCACTTGATGCCGTGGTCTAGTTGGCAGCAGGGTGTTCGGTCATAGGTTGGACTCAACGATTTCAAAGGTCTTTTCCAACCTAGATGATTATGTGATTCTGTAATTGATCATCCCCCATGTATCTGTTGCCAGGCTCTTTTCAACCACTGGCTTTCCATTGTGCAAAAATTTAGAAAATGAAACAAGAAAGTGTTTGAGCCATGGCTGCTTCTGTTTGCCCATCTTGCCTTTATCTGCATGAACACTTGAACCACACTCACATGCACACATGCACAGAAGAAAACTTCCTACTGATAAAAAGAAGGACACAAAATGCTTCCATTTGTGACCTTCTACGGCCATTTGGAAGACTTAAACTTGGTCTTGGAATTTATACACAGTCATAGGAATGGAGTAAGTATTAATTTGAACTGAAAAATTCATGAAACTTTCTGGTCTTTTCAGCATTTCATAAAGTCAGCAAATTTTTAATGCTTTATGATGTTTTTAAACATGACTTCAGGATTTTGCCTGGAGGCTTTCATTGCAAAACCTGCTAATCTGATTGCGGGGAGACTGAGACGCAGCCCTGCTTTTACTAATTATTTGTATAGAAAGAGGCAGTAAACTTGTACTTTTTAGATGCTATATTTGCTTTAGACACTTTTAAACAAATTAACTCTATCAAAGTTCCTGGAATATCTTCTTACAGATATTGAAATAATTGAGATTATAGTTAGTTAAATAGTTTAAAACAGTTTAAAAGTCAAAGTAATCAAAAGAGGGCAGTTCTGCTGTCAACCTTTCCCAAAATTGTATATCCTGTTGCCTCCCTGGTGCCATGAATTATTTTCATATCTTGGCACACAGTCCTTATGAAGATAATGTACCCTTTTATAGATATGTTAACATTTTATTTTAGATGAATAGGATATGATTAAGGTTCCATAAAGCAGAGAAGCTAGAACGATCTCTGGTGCTTCAGATTGCAATGCAAATACTTTTTACTTTCACTTTTTTTCTTTTTTATATTTTTAAAGTGGCATAGAAACCATTAGCAGCAGCATTTCTCACAACAATAGTGATGACAGCAATAAATTCCATGTTGCATCCTACCATTGATATGAAACACCTCATTTCTTTGAAGTTAAAACATCCAAAATAAATATTTAAAATTAATAGTGGTGGTTTGCCTTTGAAATTAGTCCATCCATATCTCCTACAAATTGATAAAATGGAACTTAATCAATCTAGTTCTATCCAACTAGTTTCCTACTGGTTTTGATGGAAGGAAATAACCATATACAAAGGGTCATCCAGTATGCCTGTCATGCATATTTATTTTTTGATAGGATTCCTCCCTTGAAGATGCACATTTTTTTTTTTTCCATGGCTCCCCACACCCTGCCCGTGGCCCAGGGCCCCATTTCAGCTCCCTGAACCAGTGACATTGACATGTCCAGCTCCCCACAGCTCCGGCTTGCCAGGCCCTAGTCCCTGCAAGTCTCACCTGCGGACCATGTCCCAGCCCAGCCTTGGCCTGTAACCATCCTCGTGGGCATATCTGATGCCTCGGGCTGGGGCAGCCCCTGTTGCCTCCAGTTACTCTGCTATTCCCAAGCTGTACTAGTGTTTCCTGAAGTAAGAAAGGATTTAAGAGAGAGATTTGTCAAAACTCTTATGTCTCCCTCTAGCTTTCCTGGAGCTCTGCAGAGAACTCTTGAAGAGACAAAAAAATAAATAAAAAGATAATTTCCCTCCACTGAATGAGCAATGGATTAAGAT
This sequence comes from Vidua chalybeata, assembly GCF_026979565.1. NCBI lineage: Eukaryota > Metazoa > Chordata > Aves > Passeriformes > Viduidae > Vidua > Vidua chalybeata. The sequence goes on along the minus strand of NC_071531.1, from coordinate 55,801,059 downwards.
CTGAAGAAAAGGGAATTTGCAGCAGGTCTGAAATTTTTCCTAGCTCACTAGCTGTGGGGCCAATTTCAAATCCACAAAATCTTTGTAAATTTACTACCCATAAAAATCCTATTTTATTCCAGTTTCATTCCTTTCTACCTCCCTTCATAATTATACAAGCTTGAACTTTTTTTTAATGCTGCATTTTCATCAGCTAGGATAAATAAGAAGCTTTACACTCTTGTTGATGAATACTTCCTCCCATGTGCTTTGGTGGATGTTACACTGGGGATGGGTAGACAACAACATGGGAAAAGATCCCTGTATTCTATGCAAAAAAACATGCCTTATGAAGAGGAATTTTGTGATGATGAAGTTTTTAGGTAGCATCCATTTTGTCAACTAATTCAAGCTAAACTTTGAAATATCCAAGAATAACAATTAACCTGAATATTGACCATCTGTGAAGTGATAGTTGAAGATCCCTTAGGTAGACAAAGCCAAAATTAATCAAATGCAGCGGTGTCAGCCAAGCCAGGAATATTTTTATAAGATGAGTTCTCTAATTTTCTTTTCTTGATCTCTAAAAGACAAACAAAAATAAGCCTGACACTAAGCCTGGCCAAATCAGAACACAAAATATAGATTTATTTACTCTTTGTCAGAACAAGTTTAAACTGTGCAGTTGATTTATAATTTTCTACTTGCAATAAATACTGCTTATGATAGAAAATATCAATTTTTATCTCATATTATTAGAGATAAATAGATTTTGTGTATTAACTCCAGAGACATAATGAATGTAAGGAAACAAAAAAAAACTATGGTGATACTTTATAAATCAGCAGGAAAAACAAAAGTAGTGAAAAATAGGAAGAAATTCAAACTCCCCTGGCCTCAAGACAACAGATTAATAGCAGCAAGAATAATAACTATTCTAATGGAAGTGCAGGGTGGAGATTTTTTTTGGGTCAAAATTAAAGGAGAAAGAAAGAGAAATGCATCATTATGTAAAAAGACCACTACTGAGATGATATTTCAATAATTGATATCTTATTAAAACATAAAATAGAAAATAATTTTAAATGTGACTATAAGGTAAAATACCCAAAACTGAACATATACTGTATATATGTCTAGCATGGGCAACATTTAAATGAACTGTTTATACAAGACTGAGGAGGAAAACTTTGGCAGTGGTGTTACTTTTGTATGGCGATAATTTTTTTTTTATAGGTATCCTATATATCTGTTGAACTGGAGTTTCATCTGAAAGGCACAGGGTTGAAGGAATATTTATTTTTTGCACAAGCCATGTTGTTACAGGGGAAAATATTCTAAAATGCCAAGAAAAACAAGAAATATTATATGAGTTTATTTTTTATACTGCTTGAAGACAGAATATATTCCATCACCATAACTTTGTTGTTTCCACTTTTTTTTATTAATCTAAAGCTAAAGTATATGAAGATCCCTCTTTAATGCTACTTGGGACATGAATATCACATAATGGAGAGATGGAGTAAAATATTATTGGTTATCTTGGGTATCACATGGGACTGGCAGATATGACCTAAACTGTGATGTGACATCTTGAGATGGGCTTCTCTGATCACTCCAGATGCCTGTATGTGGGCAGCTGAAACAATCCTAAAGACAAGGATTCATTTTCATATTCCAGACACACAAACTCAATTTTGCCTAAATGGAAGAGTCTATCAGATAATTAGGTGAGCCATGGATTTGTAGTAGAAAGAAATGCAATATGGGATTTGGTTCCTCCACATGTAGTTATCAGTTCTTATTTGAAATACTCCACCTCATCTGACTTCCGGCTGGAATTCCTGAGAACCCAGCTCTCCAGCAAGCCTGAGCTCATATCTACCATTCCTTGATGCATATGCCCCTCCAAAAGTAATAGCCTTCTATACCAGTTCTGTCCTGGAACTCTATTCAACTCATGTGACCTATATAAAGAAAAAGAAATCCAAGACTCTGTGACTGTACAATTTTTTCTCAATTTATCTAAGGGAATGGATTTTACAATAAAGAAGTTCTTGTTTCCTTTGCAGTTATTCCTCCCCCAGGTGAACAGAAACCCCCTGTCTTTGAATCAATATGATTTCACTCTAAATATCTATTTTTCACATAAAAAATTAATATTATTACAAAATAAGACTAATCTTAAAACATGTCCTTGAAAAATTACACTAGTAAGTTCCTTGTACAATTACATTTTCTCTTTCAGTACCATTCACTTCCTCGTTTTAAAAGTCATTTATTATATACCCCTGTGCCCAGTTTGAATAATAGATTTTCACATGAAACCATATGAAATACTTTGTTAAGTACAGCTAGATTAAGCCAATTTGCATTCCTGTGGCCTAGGAAGTCAGTAGTCTTTCTGAAAACTGTTATCAAATTAGTCTATCACAATCTAAATTTCACACCTTAGTTGTTAATCCTATTTGTGTCTTTAGTTAGCTTTTAAAGCATTTGCTGAATATTTTCAAGCCACTGACAGCAGATTACAAGTTTTGTGATTACACTGATCACTCTCCCATTCTGTTAAGTAAACATATTTTGTTTGCTCTTCTCCATTTGTTCGATTCTGCTGGGATTATTCCATTAACATCATCATTTACTGTGAACAAAATGGACAAAGTAGGCAGTCAACTGCTATTTAGACAGCAGCAAAGTAAACCTTAATTTCATCTTCTGCTACATGCATTGACTGTTCTACTATTTTAAGGTTATTACTGGAATAAAGCTAGCAACTAACTTGAGTTTCTGTCCATTTCAATAAGTAGAAGCTATAGAGGTCTCTTTTAAATTTTGATCCTCAAATAGTTGTTTACTCAAGGATTCAATAACACAGTGAGTGCTATACACGTCTTCTTGCACATACATTATTTCAAAATACAAGTCGACATAGAATATTGGTCTTCCTAATTTTCAGGTTTGTTTTCAGGCATGCTCTTAAGCTCATGTTCTTTACACACAGTCATCAATTGTATTTTGTATCTGTATCTAATTTCCCTATCTGTTTTCTTAAAGCTATTTCAAGAAACTAAATTTAGGAAAGAGATAATTATCTTCAAAGATTCATAGAGGTTAAGGCTTTAGGATTAATAGGATCATTTTGTCATGCCTCTGATATATTTGGGGCCATTACATTTAATCTTGTGTTGATGTATGTTGAAAGTGAGCTGTGATGATCTGTATTTATTATTATTATTACTATTGATTGTATTTGTTGTTGCACTACCCAAAGCCTAAATGAGAAAAGAACTACTCTGAGATAAGCATTGTATGAACACAGACTACTTGATGATCCATGTTTTGAAGAGCTTACAGTCAAGATACGAATATCCTGGAATTGAAAAATGGAATGTAAAACACCCTATATAATAATTTTGTGACAAAAGTAGAAAAAAACTTAGCTATATTATTTAATTATATTTTTTCATAAGTTGGAGGAATGTAGCTAGAATTGAGCTATATGGGAAAGAATACAAACACAAATGGACAGGCCAGTGAGACTGAAAGGAATGCAGAGTTGAAATGAAATTATTGTGAAGAGATGTCGTACCCTTATTTTATTTTTCCTGGTTAAATATACTGACTTGTTCAGCAAGATCGAAAAGAAGTTGCACATGACAACCAATAACTAGTCTCCAACAGTGATTTTGGGATGAAGATGAATTAATTATCAAACACTTAACCTCCTTGGCTCAGCATAGCAGCAGATAGAACAACCAAATTGGATACAGAAATGTTAGTTATGTAGCTCTGCACCAAAATTAATAGATACTGCTTTACAGTCTTCTGCAGCCATTTCATGTGAACAATCATACTGACTCCAGACCAGGGTAGATTTGCCTCCAGCCATCCTGAGCCTATTAGAACCCATGTGATTCATGAATCTGTGGCTAGCACAGACAGAGACAGATAATTTGAAAAGTCATCTTGGACATCTCTATGAAATTTTGCACTAAAGACAGGAGAGAAGTGAAAAATGTCACAAACTTTCTGTGTTTTTATGCTGAAAAAATCTCCAAGGCTGTGGATGACATGAGAAAAAGATGAATGACTGTTCCTAGAGTCTGTCTGGGTACTTGTTTGTCCTCTAACCTCTACTTTGATGTCAAGAAAACTAAGCTAGGTCACCAAAAAAGACCACTACAGGAGAAAACTAGAGAAAGATAAGTGAAAGAAATGGATTTTGCATTTAAATCTGAAAGCTGTTAAATCTGAGCTCATTTCACAAGCTCATAGCACATGTAAAAGAGAGCTCCTCAATCTCTGTGCAGCTCTTGCAAAAGTTCTATCTCCTATGCTTGCAAGTCTTTTCTTCTTGGCAGAAAACTTCATGGTTTCTTTCAATTATAACAGCTGTCAAGAGAGGTCATGACTTCTGAAAAGAAAAGCTTGGTCCTTTGCTATGGAAGACTCTGAATATTAAGATAGACTATAATGTGGGGTGATGTATTCAGAGACCTATGTGTCACTAAAAAGATGGGTTGATGAATTTTAAAACTTCTTTTTTAACACCTGCTTGGATTCATTCCCAGACATAATGAGTTGAAATAATAAGGTCTGGAGGTGAGGAATGTATGGCTTACTCTGGTAAGCTTTATTCCTAATATTCCACAGTTATTTTGTGTTTAAATGAATGTAAAGGAGAATAGAATGTGGACCCATTTTATTTTTTCTTATTATTTTAACAAGCCAAATAAGAACACAACCTTTTAATCGAACTATCCCTACAGCATGTTTGATAAATCTGGTTTCTGGAAAAAACTTAAAATCTCATTGAATGTAACTCAGCATTTGCAGCTGCAAATACAATTGAGTTAAAATAAGTGAATATCTTGTACAGATTAAAAAAAAATCAGTGTTTTTTTTTACTTGGTAATATGCAAGAGGAAATAATAACATAGAAAAAGAGAATAAATTGTGCACATCCAAGTTACCTACTGAAATTCTGCAGCATTACATTGTGCAATGTTGTTATCTCTACAGCAACTACATATTTGTGCAAAAATTTATCTATTTTGGAAAAAAATGTCTTCAGTTTCCTTGTTCCAATTTATTTTTCTACATATGACACGTCTGACTTGACTTGTAATTATTATTGCTTTGAAAATTTATATGTTTATTTTAAAAGACTTATGGTGGAACTAGAAACTGATAGGATTCAACTAATAAGCAAAGGGAAAAATATTGACTTGAGTAGAATGGAATGGAATGGAATGGAATAGAATAGAATAGAATAGAATAGAGCAGAATATTTAAAATTTTTGAAGAAACCAACAAGGATTATCCACTACTGCTCTAGGAAGCCTGTTCCAGTGTTTGATCATCCTCATGGTAAAAGCAATGCTTTCTAATGTCTGGTCTGAACCTTCCCTGACAGAAGTTTGAGGCATTCCTGTTGCATCCCGGGTTGGTTCAGTTAGGGGTTTTAATAATGTTAGTTAACCAGTTCTATGTACCCCCATTTCCCCGCCATGATGGTTTGCTCCGAGTGACTCACCATTGGAGCTTTCCCATGTCAGTCTTGTAGTCACCCCCTGTTCATTCCTGAAACTTCTGTGTCAGTCACCCTATCCCTGCAATCCCATGCATCTCGGAACCCTGTATTCACCCCTGTTATGTCCCCGTTGGCTGCCGTGGTCCACATCACTCCCCTGTTGCCTGTCCCCAGTGGGCGAGGGGAGCTTCCGCCCCTGTCTGCCTGCCCTCTATATAATCCCATGCTCCCTTTGTTTCGTCGTCATCTTGACCACGTGCACGCTAGGAGATAGATGCCACTCCAGCCACTGCGGCAGCCATGCAGGAATAAACTTTCTCCAGCCACGCAGAACAAGGTGTGCCTTCCTTTGCCCCTTTACCTCCTTTCAGCGCCGGCTACAGTACGCGGCTAGCCCACGCAGAGGCTCAACCCCAGAGCTCTGCAAACATGCGGCAACCCCGATCTGGACAAGAGGCAGTGCCACTAGCTGGGCTCCCGAGCCGTCCAGACCAGGGCGAGAAGAACGCAATGCCATCCCATTGATCCTGTCACTGGATCCCAGGGAAAAGATATGAACAATGAGCAGCTGTTTTCAATATGTAGGTTGTTTCCATTTCTCTTGAGCAAAATTTGCCTTGCCTTAAGCTACTGCAACTAGGACCAATTTCTTCACCAAGTCAAACTTAATTTAGAATTATAACCAGACCCACAGATATCTTCATTAACATTTTAGATAAAATCAGACAGACATTGATGTTCTGATTAGTGAAATTAGCACTCTCTATTATATTTCTTAATGACAAAGTATGGAAGTGGTGGATACTGTAAACAAGTTGATATTCTAAGTTCAAGAGACAAGTGCAAGTCACTGTATATAAAAAATAATATATTTTTTCTGTGATATTCTAGAATTATCTAGTGCATTATTTAAGACAGCATGGTTTATGCTTAATGAATTAAATATTTCACAGTTGTTCAAGCACCCTGAAGGAATCCCTATTTAGACAGATTAGTCTAATACAGTGCTTTGAGGACCAATTATATAGTCCACGGACTGAAAAAGAATGAGGAATTGAGTTCTGCCTAACTGAAATGCCAAAATGGATTACTGGTTGTATCATAATTGTCTTCAGAAACTCTTTCCCCATTTTTCGCCAAAAGTCCAGGAGGACAGTTAGCCTCACAATTTTTATTCAGCTTTAAAAGCAGCCAGGTTTCAGCTAATGCTGTACCATGTCATTTATGCCTTACGTTTTGGACTGGATGACAAATGTTTCCATTTCTTTGAAGGTATTTGGATTCCAAGTTTATCTTTGCTCATGATGGTAAACATTACTAGTTGTCTTAGTTTAATATTGCTATAAATGCACTATAGACACCCTATGTATTCCTAAACTTAGAGCACAAGAGAACATGGTGCATATTAGTCATTGTATGATTTTGCTGACCTCTATGAATAGGTAAAATAGTCCGAGGGGATACAGTGCTCAGGATTCAATTCTGGCACTATAATGGCATGGGATAGCATTAAAATACCAAGTTATCATTCAGAGAAAGTACTAAACAGCCATGAAAACACGTGCTTTTTAGATTTAATACAACAGATTTTCCCCAACATGTTTAGAGTTTTACAATGGGAATTTAATGGGTATATGGCCTGTTAGTGACACATCAAATCATGAGGGCTACTGCAAGACACTTTCTGAACCATCATTCAGTTTTCCTAACCTTCCTTTGATTACTTGTATTTGTACTGCTGCAGAAAGTAAAGAAAACAGAACTCCTACATGGGATTTACCTTTGCCTGTCACAGTCATGAAGAGTTACCCGCCAAATTTCTTCTAGAACACTGGCAGAGGGAGCACTTTGGCTGTCTAAAGTAGATAAAAACTCTATTAGTGGACCATTTTCACATCTAATGGCCTCAGGCAGGCGCAACACACAAATTCACCAATGCTTCAAAATGGATTACTGCAGCGATATTGAGAGAACTGACCCCCCACAAGGCAAGTCACTGCACCAATCTTTGCTGCAGTCTACAAATCTGTAAAATGGGGAGAATAATAGTTCCCTGCTTTATAAAGGACTTTTTATAAAGGACATTTAACATCACAACCTTATAAGATGGATTGTTTACAATAGACATACTAAAATGGCATCAAACACATAAAATTTAAATGACCATTAATTGAATAAAATGGATTTCCCCTGTAAAAGTCCAGTTACATCATCACAATCAGTCAGAGGGGTGTTTTTTTGTTTTGGTTTGGTTTTGTGTGTGTATGTGTATTGTGTAGGTGTTACTCTAGAGCAAGCCCGTCTTTTATAGAATTAATGGAACACTAAAGAAGTTCCAGCAGCAGCAGCTGTAGCAATACCAGTTCAGGCTGAAAGAAATGTGACTTATCCTACTGCTTTTAAGAGAGGTATCAGTCAAACATAAGACCAGCTCACTTTATCAAAATTCAAGATCAAGATGTCTCTTTTCAGAAATGCAGAAATATCAAAGACAAGCATTCCTGATCTGAAGCACACACAACTTCTGAGCCTGGAGAATATTGTGGAATGCTCTATATGCCTCATAGCCCAAAAAAAGTTAATAAACTCTATATAGTGTGAATATAGAGCTGGAAATTATATAAACAAGTAAAGATTTCTTTTTCACCTAATTTTTATATCTTCTATGAGGCAACATAAAGGACTATGCATACAGCATATATTTGCCTAGATGTTCTCAGGGTCAGAGGCTACAATTATAATGAGGGATAATACATTTTCAGTTTCTTTCCCATTTAGGAGAAAATGTGAGTCAGTCAAAACAGGATCCTAAAGTTCTGACTCCTGTGCCTTATATCACTGAGTTCTACATAATTTATACATTAGTAGTGTTTCCAAGATTCAGATGTAAAGAACAGAACGTTGAATTTAATTATGCTAGTCTCATTATCTGAAAATTTCAAATTTCACAGACACACAGACTCACAGAATCACTAGGTTGGAAGAGACCTTCAAGATCATCGAGTTCAGCCCAGCTGCAGCACCTCAACTAAACCATGGCACTGAGTGCCTCATCCAGTCTTTTTTTAAATGCATCCAGGGATGGTGACTCCACCACCTCCCCAGGCAGACCATTCCAGAACTTTACCACTCTTTCAGTGAAAAACGTTTTCCTAATATCTAACCTATATTTCCCTTGATGCAGCTTGAGACTGTGACGTCTCCTTCTGTCAGTTGCTGCCTGGATAAAGAGACCCACCTGACTATAGTCACCTGACTACAACCACCTGACTACAGCCACCTTTTAGGAAGTTGTAGAGAGTGATAAGGTCACCCCTGAGTCTCCTTTTCTCCAGGCTAAATAACCCCAGCTCCCTCAGCCATTCCTCATAAGGCTTGTGTTCTAAGCCCCTCACCAGCCTTGCTGCTCTCCTCTGGATGCGCTCAAGCGTCTCAACATCCTTCCCAAATTGAGGGGCCCAGAACTGGACACAGCACTCATGGTGTGGCTTCACCAGTGCCAAGTACAGGGAAAAAACTACCTCCCTGGTCCTGCTGGCCACACTATTTCTGATACAGGCCAGCATGCCGTTGGCCTTCTTGGCCACCAGGGCACACTGCTGGCTCATGTTCAGCCGACTGTCGACCAGTACCCTGAGGTCGCTTTCTGCCTGGGCATTGTCCAGCCACACCATCCCCACCCTATAATGCTGCAGGGGGTTATTGTGGCCAAAATGAAGGATTCAGCACTTGGACTTATTGAACGTCATCCTATTGGACTCTGCCCATCCATCCAACCATTCCAAGTCTCTCTACAGAGCCCTTCTCCTTCCAGCAGATCTACATGTGCTCCAAGCTTAGTGTCGTCCACAAACTTACTAATGAAAGACTCAATCCCCTCATCCATGTCAGCAATAAAGATGTTGAACAGAACTGGCCCCTGCACAGACTCCTGAGGCACACTGCTGTTGACTGGTTGCCAGCTGGATGCAGCACCATTCACCACCACTCCCTGGGCCCGGCCATCCTGCCAGTTCTGAACCCAGCAAAGAGTGCTCCTGTCCAATTAATTAATGTACATCTGAAGTCTTCTTGGCTTTGAATATTTGGAGTATGATTTCAATATGAGTGAAAAATACTCACTTGCACTTTCTACACATACCAGTAAAAACATTCCCTTTAGGGACAGTGGAATAAACATTTGCTGGAATAAATAATGTGCTAATGGGATACATGACCAGCAATTTCAATTTTCTGCTTTGTTTCTGTTCATATGGGTGTACAAAACCAACCCTCAGTCCCCATGTATTAGTTTTACATTTACAGACTGAGCCTTGACTTTCATTTACTATGTCAGAGATCTAGTTAGGTATGGTATTAGTTTGGGAAACCCATGAGAACAATGTTGCAGTTTCCTGATAGTAGAAAGAAAGAATGAGCAGAAGATATACAGGAGTTTAATTCACTTGACCAGAGGTAGGAGTCTATTATGATTTTGCACACCTGGAAGACTTAGGTGCCAGTACAGAAGAGCAAAGTTAGGATTCAGTTATCTTAATGTAGGTGACTAGACTCAGGTGAAACAGGCCAGGGTGATATTATAAGAAAAGCATCTGCACAGGCTACCAATTGTGACTCAAGACAGGAGACACATTAACTCTCTGCAGTGGCTGCTAGAGACCAAGTAGAACACTTCAAATTACGAAAGTAACACTAGGAGGCCATGGGGCATTTGAATTTTCCCCAGGCTTAAAGGAGAATAAATCTCACATTAAATTAATCACCTAGGGTAGGATTCAGTTTTTAAACATAATTTTTTCGATGCTATTTTCAGTGTCTTACAGTATGACATCCAACATTCATTTGCTGCACAAGTGGTTTTCCCTTAAATCCCTTGACATGCTCGTCAACCTTCTGAATTTCTAGGAAAATGAGGCAATCTGGCCACCAGAAAGCTAGACAGACTAATCGAATATCTAAAATGTCCATCAATATCTGTTAGATGCCAGGGAAATAAAGAAAATAAAACTGATTTTTGCATTGATTAAGCTAAAGAATAAAATACTAATTTAAATGTTTTGCATTTAAATATTTCTCAGATACATACACAGCTCCTTCCAGTTGATTCTCTGGATGAGGATTTGACCCAGTATTTGATCCTCTGTATTTCTTCCTTCCATTTGTTCCTACTATTAGAGATGTTTGAGTATCAGTTCTACTAGAATATATAGTCCTCAAAAAGTTTGAGTTCTTAATATATCAACATAGACGTGACTATTCTATAACCAATCTGTTAATTAACAAAAGCTCTCTTGTTGTTCAAAAATTGCTTACTAAAAGATGCATTTTTCTATTTAATTATTAGTCAAAATGTCACCTTTGCCTATTAGTCTTTGAGCTGCAGTATTTTTTTAGAGGTATCTTCTTTCATCTTGCACAGTGTAAAGTATATTGGTGCATCTTGAAAATCTGCTTAATGGTTTTTTTATTCTATGACCACAGCATATAATTCAGCATGCAATACCTTCTAAATAGCTTTCATCTGAATATAAAACTTGAGGTATACATCAAAAATGTCTTCATGATGGCATGTAAGAGTTTATTAGGAATAATGCAAGAATTTTTATTTAGCAGGACAATAGATGTCTGTCCATGGCCAATCACATTTCAGAAGACTAATGTTATATTTATCTGACTTATAACGATAAGTGAGATTGTATAACTGCAAGTATAACATATTAAATAATCCTGCTATTTTATGATATCCTAAAAATTTATACTAAAATGTGTTGCTGTAAGAACACTTTTATAATCAAACTTATAGGAATTTTCATATTTTGTTTGACAAATGGAAGCCAATACCTGAAAGCCCAAGGACATCAAACATAGAATAGGTAGTATAAAGTAAATGGTATGTGTAATATCTTCAGTGTATTCTGGTATCACAAAGCAGCAAGAATGAATGGGAATAGTTATATAGTGAAAACTGATCTGTTGAGAACAGATTATTAGAAGGTCAATGACAGAAGAAAAGTTCACTTAGTTTGAAGGAAGATGGAGATGTAGAAAAAAACCCTTTAAATAAGCATTCAAAATGATCATAGCTTCCACAAATCAAAGCTAAAAACATTTTGAGGTTTGTATATTGCTTTTTGACACCCTTAAGCTTTACCCTATGATGTGTGAAAGTGCTGTAGACACTTTACCGTTAATAGAAAAGGCAAACACAAATCAATACCTTACTTTTTAGCGAGCCGCAGTGTTGGACAAGTCCTGTCTGCCCTGTTAGTGTGCATTATTGCTTGCTGGCTGAAGATAAGACTGATTTACTTTCCCCTCAAATTCTTGTTATAAATTTCCTGCTACAGTACAGTCATTTTTGAGAGAAGAGTAAATGAATTGCTGGGTTAGAGATGACACATACTTGTGGTGCAATATAATAATTGGTAACATCCTTCTGGGAGAACAGGGATATTATTTCCATGTGACTGTCATTGTTCTCTGTCCCTGCCTTAGTAAACAAAGCATTTGCTTCTTCTTTTTGACATGCAGTCACAAACAATGAGCATGGAACATCACACGTCAAGGTTACTCTTGCTTTACTTATGGAAAGAAGGCCAGGTAGTGAACTCAAGGGCCTAAGCAGGGGTTTTGGTGCAGCACACAAATGAGTTTTTTGCCAGAGCAGGTGTTTTTTTTTTTTAACAAAATGTGCAAGCAGTTTGGGCATAGTTACCTAGATGATCAGTCAGCAGTTTAAGCATTTTTGTCCTTGTTCTTTCTGTCCCTGAGTGAGAGTAAGTCATTGTCTTTTCTCGAATTACTGCAATACAAACAGATAAATGATTTTGTGTTTCTTAATTTATAAAGGCTTTTGCTGAATGCACTTGCTGAAATATTTAGTGGTCCAATTGTAGGTCATGATTTAGAATTTTAACAAATGTGATTAATCATAAACTGTGGAAACTTAATCACTATGTTGTAGCAACACGCATTCATACACATACAACCCTCGTTACTTCCTATGTCCCACAGTAACTGAAAAAGCGGTGTTAAAAGCAGTATCTGTAGTACATATGTGATATTTTTTCCACAAGCATGGATATAATCTTTCTTCTTAATTTATTTTCTTTGAAAATCTACAAGGACATCAGTAATCAGCAGTGAGTTGTCAGCAGGGCTGGCTGAAAAACTTCAGTCAAAGTATAACAAAAATCAGTATCTGACAGAAAGTTTTGTTCATTCTTATGGAACCAGGAGAAAGAAAAAAGCTTAATCTCTAGAACACTTTCTTGACTAGCTGTAAACACCCCATGATGCCACCTATACATAGTTAAAAATACTTTAAGTTAGAAAATCTTAGAGTGATTGTAACAGTGATTTATATCAGAAGAGAGCTCTGGAGATCATCTAATACAACCTCATGATCAAAGGAGTCAGTACAATGCAAGCAACTGGAGGCCCTGTTTGGTCAAGATCTGAGTTATCTCCAAGAGTGAAGATACTGCAGACCCCTTAGGCAACCTGGTTTTGACACTTCATCCTGCTAACAATATTATTCTAAATACCTATTTTGAGTATTCTTTGGTGATTCACTTCCATAGGTCCTCTTCTACAGAGTATTTTAGCTTGCTGTGACTCAGCCAGCACTACTGCTGTTGGTGCTAGCCATGTGGATATTCCCAGTCCAGTCTTCAGTCACCGCTGAGATATATCCTTGCACTTACAGGACATCTAAAAGTAGTCAAACAATAAATATCCTTTTATTATGAATCAGTGTTCTGTTTTAAGCAATTCTGAAGGATCTCAGCTCTGTGGGTCTCATTTATGTGTTACACAGGAAGCATCACATATATATGTATGTGTGGTGATCAAGTCAGAAAATAGCAGGAAAATAGTATGGTCTTATCCTTACTGCATGTGATTGCCGTTTTGATGAACTGGACTCTTTCTTGCCCTTGGCCACGTAGTCCTTATGCAATGCTTGATAATCACTCCAAAGAAACTGCTCACAAATGATTGTTAATGATGTGATCTTCATTTTTTTTATTTGATAAGTTAAGTTCTGCTTTATAGAACTGTTGAATGTTACCAGCAACATGAACTGCCTGAAATCTGTGCTTATCTTTGCAGCTGTTTGATATTGTTTTCTGTCTCATACTTTTTTTCCTCTATGGCTCTCTATGCCCAAAACCCTATACATATGATATGCAATTGGACTTAATTCAAATGTCTAAGAACTGACCAAACAGCATTCATATAATTGAAACATCTGAGTCACCATCATTCAGATGAAATATGTCTTCCTTTTTGTTCAGTAAGAATAGCACATCTATCGCTTGTCCATTAACATTTATTTGGACTTGTATAATTTTATTTAAAAATGTTTGCATTTCCTAAGGGATTCAGTAAGTAAATATACTGATGATAATTAGCAACTCTATTCAATAATATAATGAATACTTTCCAATTTTTGAATGAAAAAAATATTTATTGTGTTTTATCTCACAAGCAAACAGGATGATGGCAAGCAGTACAAGTTTATTGATTCAATAGCCTTGAAAAATTGAACATTTTACATGCATTTTAAAAGGGTATTTCAATAAAATTGCAGTGCCAACAAAACAGAAATGTCTGTGAGTTCAAAAATATTTGGAACAGGGTAAAGAAGATTGCTTTGAAGAAAAATAAATAAGAAGGAAAAAGCTGCACAGAGCTATAAATAGCCAAAAATGAGATACTTAGAAATTGTTTCTCTGGTGTTTACTGCAATGAATTAGGAGTGAATAATGAGTGTATTTATGTCATGGTGACCAGGGTCCCTGTTTGATAAAGAAGTCTGTTTGCTAAAGGAATTTTTCAGATGGCAGTCCATATACAAACTTTTAAAAAATGCCAGGATTAAGAAGTATTTATGGTTTTTGTTACTAACCAACACAAAATGTGAATATTTCTCAGAATGTAATTGCTTCCTTAAAAAAACCCCACAAACGTAAACCACAAAAAACAAACAAAACCCCAAACAAATCTGCTTCTGACATAAAAAGCAAATCAGTATCTATAGCTATTGGTTTTCAGAAAACTGACTTGTCTGCCTTTTACAAAAGTTAGATTTATGTCTGCTAGTAACCTTGAGAAACACAGCATCAACCAAATAGCATGGAGCAGCTTCCATATAACGCCAAGGGAAGAATAAAATCTTTATAGTTTCAAAAGCTCTAGGAATCTTACTTTAATATGTAGGCAGTGCTTTTTGAAAAGCCATTGAGCCTATGAAATTGCACACTTTAATCTTGGAATAGCTGTGATAGCCAAATAATTTCTCAAGTTGTTCAGGGAACAGTCTTCATGAAGTAAAGTGTATTTAGTGGGGCTCTCATCATTGTCAAAGAGCAGGTAAGAATAAATTACACAGTCAAATGTGTCATGGAAAGTTTAATCTAGTGATGATGCAGATGTGGTGTATTTGTTATCTTTCTGAGCTCGAGTAAGGACATCCTCATGGATTAGCAGGATGTGTGTTTGATCATGCATGTGCAACACTAAACAGAACAGAAGGGACAAGCTCCATAAGCAAACCCGACCTTGCAACAGTTTATGCTGTGATTTTGTTTAAGGGAGTAAAATATATTCTGGATGGGATTTGGCCAGATTCTAGTATTTTACCAAATTAGAATTTCAACTGTAACTGGTGGTGATTTTGCAGGAAGGGTTTAGAGGTTTTAAAGGTAATGTCACAAAGACTAAGAGACATGAGTCTGAACCTTATGCCCTTATCTCTTGAGCTCCAAAGGTCTTTAAAATAAATTTATGGATACTTTATGTATGTAAAAACGATGGATAATGAAAATAATTCCTAAAATTGTCTTTAGTTTTGAGAAATATTAGGGAATTGAGTATTTGGCTGCCTTTCCCTTGTGAAAATTGTTTATTTTGTTTTTTTGGCTCCTTTTTAATCCAAATATCAGAGAAAAATTGGAGCAGTCAGGATGTAATACCTCTTTTGCAACTTAAGGAAAACAGAAGGAGAAACAGAAACATGAAAGCAAAGAGGCTTATTGAGGTCTTTTTCTTTCCCAATGATTTTGGATCCTTTCTTAGTCTCTACTCAGAGTAATGGAAACTATGACTGTTGCATTCAGCAGCTACTCAAAGTCAGAAATAGCTTCTTACATCTGGCAAGGGAAAAAAACTCACAACTACCCTGCATGTTTTAAATAAAATTTTCAAATAATTTTTGCCTCACAGCAGAAATAAGAGCTAATTAGTACCTAACTTTGCTTTTTAATCCTTTATTCTCAAATTGATATATACTTTTCCTTTTTTTGCCTTTCATATTTACTAATATAAAATTTTTAAAATTCTCTAGTAGTGCAGCTGTGGCAGCATCTCTTTCTTAAAGCTCAAACATTGAACTCAGATGTTCATATGAAACTCACTGAATGAGCTCTGACGGTCACACCCACAGGCAGCTGGCCTTAGTTGTCAATTCCTTCACCACAACAGAACACAAACCCACGTTTTGGATCCATTGTATTCTGTGTGTCATTCTATGAAGTGACACACTAGAATGATGCTGAGAATAAACTTAGGTTGCTTTTTTCAGTTCAAAAAGGGTTTTTTTCTGCTGCTGTTTTGTAAGTAAACATAGAAATATATCTTTTGTTCTGAGGTGAAATACAAATTGTTCTTTAGGGCATAATGTTTTCCTTTTGCTCCCTCATCTTGACCTTTGTATACATTCTTAATAGAACCCATTCGAGTAGGTATTTTTTATTTTCTTGAGTCCTTTACCTTTCTAAAGTTGAAGATATGCAATCTGGAGAAGGTAGGTAGAGAATTCAACCAATTAGATCCTTGCATCTTGTGCATCTCTTGCATTTTTTGGTTCCCATCACTGCAAAACATAAGCATAGTTCTTAATTACAAACATCTTGCATTTCAAAGACATCAAAACAATTCTTCTAATCCCACTACCATATGCAAGGACTAGATCAGATTGCTTAAAGCCCCATCCAACCTGGCACTGAACACTTCCAGGGATGGGACACCCATAAATTTTCAACCCTTTTGAGTGCCTCAGCATATTCAAAGAAAGAATTTTCTCCCAATATCTAATCTAAATCAAACTTCTTTCAGGTTAAAGCCATTCCTCCTCATCACTACATATAGTTATAAAAGGTTATTTTCCAGTTCTCTTATTGGCCCCTTTAGGTACTGAAAGGCTACTAAAAAGTCTTCCTGTCAATAAGGAAAAGTACAAAATTTGATTCAAATCATTATGGATGTTCCCTTCATTAAACCACCTGGAGTTAATTTCTTACATGCCAAGTGAACACACTGGCTTTCAGAGCCAAAAGATCAGTGTGAAAAAAGAGACAAATCAATTTTAAAGACCAATTTGAACATTTTAAGTTCTTCTTTTCTCTTTTTTCTCCAATGACATATTACTGTCATTTTGTTTCCTTGGCAGCTCTTTTATTCTGGTAATTCCAGACTGCAAAATTATCTGGAAGATACAATTTCCTTCTATCTTTCTCTTTCTTTGGTCTTGTTAATTTTAAGTTGTTGAATTTGAATTCTATCTGATCTCCTGTCTATGTGACTTATTGGATATGTGACTTATTGGCTGAGGCTGATGTAATTTAAAATCGCATATATGTCATATTACATTTGAAACCTTTGCCACCCTGATATATGTGGAGTGTGTGGGGTGTTTATTGGGTTTTTTTTTCCCTTTTTTCCTTTAAGCGTAGGAATAATTTTATAGCTTATCTTACTTTACAATCCATTATTCTTACCTAGATTTCTTCAAGTTCAAGATGTTTATAATAATATAATGATTAAAATTTATTAAAATGTGAGATTTATTCCAAGATAGAATGTCATTATGTTCCTTTAGAATCACATTCTATTATTCAAGTCATATGAGAAGAAATCTGTTGATTTTCTGAATACTTCTCTCAATTTTTCTGGACAGCTTTAAAGGTAAAAATATTATTATGCCAAAGTCATAAGCAATTCTTCATATTTCAACTTTTCAAATAATTTTATTCTTGAGCAATTATTGCTCTTTTATTTTCTGCTAGAATGTTTTTTAATCCATTAACATGTTTTATACATTTGTGGTTATAAAAATAGGTTGTATCTGAGGTATCAAAATTACTTTTATTATAATCTGATTTAATCTATTGTTTCTAGTAACATTCTGTAAATCCAACATTTGGGGTACAAAGTACTTAAACTACAAAATAATTTCAAACAGGTTTTGATGACTTTCAGTTCTTCTAAATCTTAGATGGAAGAACTTCAAAATGATAATGAAAAATAAAAGATCTTACCCAAAACCAAGTCTGTTTTGATTTTGAAATTTCATAGTTGAGAGAGAAGAACCATATAGTTCTTTGTTAAGTAACAGTAGTTCAGCTTGAATATAATGCAGGTCCAAAGATTTTAACTTTATTTTTTTGTTTGTTTGTTTTGTTGGGGTTTTAAATATAAATGATCAATTTCAAAATATATTTAATTAAAATAAGGTTTTCTTAAATAGTGAGTTAAAATATTAGGTTATTATTCATATTAAAACCAGAAACCAAATTTATTTTGAAAAATTTAGGGTTTAATTACTCTTAAATTGAATGGAATTTAATTGAATGAAATTAAATCAAATTCAATTAATAATTGAAGAAAAAATTGCTTTGGCCTCTTATATTATCTAGACCATCACAATTTCAGTGCTGATCTAGTCAGAAAACCAGTGTCAGAACTAGCTAAAAAATACTAGATTAGATTGATAATGTGTTCTTTAAAAACTCAAGTTTGTAAAGATATTTGGCAAATTTATGGGATTTACAAAAATTGCCTCCATTGATCAGGAAATTCAAAAGTTCCAGCAATATTGAACGAAGTTGAAAAAAAATCAGTGGTCTTGAAAATAAACCTATTTTCTGATGCTTCATATGTCAAAATAAGTTTAAAACACTTCACATTCCTACCTATTCTAAATAAATATACAAAGGTTACTCATTGGTATAAAAATTGTAATATATAGTTAGATTACTAGGAATTTATTCCATTTTTCTTCTGTTGAATGACACTTTGAGATATATTTGGTTTCCATTTATAAATGTGTCTGCAAACAGGTGCACAGAGAAATCTTAAAATTTTTACTAAAAATGAAAAGAAGTGTTTTCAAAGCGATTCTTATTCTTAAGAGATTATTAACTTCTCATGCCAGAAATTATAACCAACTTAAAAGTTATGAAGAATTTCTTGGTAAAAACAGAACAGGTAGTGATACCGATATCAATAGATCAGCTTAGGGTGTTCTACTCAAAAATATTTTTTAATATTAAAGATGGACTACTGGTTCCAGAATTGTAGAACCATTGAACAGGTTGCTGGTAGAGACAGAATGAGCTATACTACTTGGTAGAACCATTAAGCATAACATTTATTTGTTCTTTAAATTTCTCTAATGTTACTTCTAATCTTCCAGGATGGTGAGTCTGATAGTATTGCCACAGATATTTTTTCATTCATTTTATTCTCAAAATAAATCCATTAGATATAGATCTACTTAGGAGCTGTCTGCTTTTTGGAAGGCATTAGGAATCTGAGTGCACTGACAGATTTCTATTAGTTTGGTGTGGTTTTTATTTTTGGACATATATAATCTCTACCACTGTTTCCTAGGGCACAAATAATTCTCCTGAGATGAATAAACCTGCATGGAGCATCAATGTAATTGCTTGCTTTCTGAGCTGCATCTCTATTTTGTTAACTGGTGCTGAAAATTGCTCATGTTTCTAAGAGAGCAGCACTGTAAATGACTAAGATTCACATATGCTTCCCTCTAGAAATAACTATTTATGATGTCAGGTGATGCTCAGTGTGAAGAAGAGGAATGAAATTGAGATTTTAAGCACCAATATGAAATATATTTACAGTGCCTAGGTTTGCATCCCCATTGCAAATATTCAGTGTCTTACTCAAGGAAACTTTCATTTATCCTATTCTTCCATGCTGTCAATACATGAAATAGAATGAGCCAGTGTATATAGTAATTTTGAAATACTCCTTGCTATCCCACCATATTCTGATACTGTATAACTGGAATTATCAAAATGACTTCTCTATTTCACGTATAGTTCAGAAGAAAAATGTGGCCAGAGATGTAAAATAGAATTTCAAAGGCTTATTTTCCAAAGAGGATATTTACTCATTAATTCAGATGTTGCATAAAATGAACAAATCTCTGAAACAGCATTATTATCATCATGCAGTTTCTGCCCAGCCCTCCTAGCATACACAATAAACTGCATTTTATTCTTTTATCCCTTTTTCCAAACTGGATTGTTTAATTGTTTCCTTTACTAATCCAGAAGCTATTAAGCTAGATAGTGGATAGCTAGACATACTCTGAATGCATAGTTTCCTTTATGAAATAGTGTTAAGGAATAAGGTTTCATTGTTGGTATAGGCTTTCTGAGGGCTGAAGCAAATAAACCAAGATCAGCATAGTGGTTTATTCTATTTACATAACTGTTAGCACTTTTCATTTTTCAATTTTACCTGATATTATAATATTGTTTTTTATTTTTACCTCCAAGGCAGCATTAAATGGGAGAGAAAATGTTTCCAGGAAATGGGACTGTTAAATTTCTTTCTTGATGGCAACAGAAAGAGCACATTGACTGAAGCACTTACTGATGTTTCATTAACTTGAAACAAAGAATTAGAACCTACAGTAAGCTGCTAAGTGTGATTTATATCAAAGATCTGTTATTCTAAAGAAAATAAAATATATGCCACTTCTCTACAAAAAAAGATCCCTAACCCCTGAAAGAGTAAGAAAAATCTGGTAAGAATTTTCAACCCGCTTTCTCCTTTTAGAACAGCATTCAGAATGTGACATTTGTTTGAGAGTTTCAAACTCACATCCTATAATAAGAAACCTCTAGATAAATAACTTTTAAATTATTATTTATCTTTACATTAGGTTTGAGGAAAAAAAAGTCTTAGAGTTTCTGTTCCTTTTCAGTGTACACATTGTCTTGTTTGTCAAAATGATTTCTAATGTCTTTTTATTTTACACTTTTGATTTTATGATTGTACTAAAAATTCTCATAAAAATGGTGAGAATTGCAAGAATTTCCACAGAACACTGGTTTAAATGTTTCTGAAATGAAACCAGGACATTATGAGAAAATATTCCGATCTTTGCACAAATGCATGGCATTTCTGAAAGGAAGTCCATTCTGAAAGGAAGTCCAAAAGTATATATACATTTTTCCCCAATTCAGACTCCTAGACACCATCCCTGCTCTACTGCGCATTACCATGAATTTATGGTAAGCTTTAGGGGTGGGGAACTACCTGTATCAACCCAGACTGAGATGACTATACAGAGTAGACTCTTTGTAAAGATGCTACCACCACAGAGATGAACTACACTCTATTTAGGTCCTTCCCCAGGCATGCTGGATATTTCAGGGCCTTCTCTAGATGAAGCCAAGCAGAGAAATGAGCTTTTTTTCCCTTCTTTGACTACTATTATCATAAAGTTGAAGAAAAAAATGCAGCTGCCTCCCACATTGCCCATGTAAGACATACCAAATGTATAAAACACTTCAATACCTTCTAAGGTTTCTGCATTGGAGGTCTTGGGCAAGTTGAAGTGCCAGTACAGGTTATATCAAATTTTTGCATAGTTGAATTGTGGCCAAAACTTATCGGGCCTTTTCCATGGTCTTGGTAATGAGGGGTATGTGATAATTACTTGTATTCTTCTGTCACTAGTAATTGTAGTCTAGAGCTCCAGATTATAGATGTGCATTACTGTAACAATAGATTGATGTTTGCAGGCTGTAACTGTGTTGTTCTGCAGGGTGACTGACATTAATCAGGTTATGAAAATGTGAGGGGAATTAACAAAAATATTTATGTAACAGAAGATAACTCCTCATTGAAGATGTAATTTGACCCGAAGACAGTTTGCTTCACAACTCATTCATTGAAATAGAAGTCTCTGGTTAACTTTAATGGAAAGAGAATTAGGCTACTGTTGAGTATGGAGAAAAGTCTCCAGTTAAAAGCAACGCCTCAGAAAAAAAGGCACCCTGAACTTGAACTTAGCGTTTTATGCACATCCCCTTAGTCTGAAATACAGGAATAAGATCTCATTAGTTCACAGGGATAACCTTATTTTGCACAGGATATCCAAGTTTTCTTTTTTTTTTTTTTTTTTTTTTTGGAGTTCTGGTGCAGCAGACTGGCTGATGTAAGATCTTTTAGGTTTAGAAAGGAACAAGTAGGAATAAGAAAATCAACAAAAAAAAAAAATCATACTTCATGAGAGAAATGAGAAAAACCTTTTTTTCCTTTTTTCCTTTCCTATATTGACTTCAAAGGAGATCATCAAAGGCATAGTGATTTTTAAAGACTACGAGTATTTCTTTTTCAGAAGCAAATGCAAATTTCTATCTCTAGAAATAGTTTTCAAAGGAAACTGGGACTAGAAGTACTGCAGCGAAAGATTTTTCTTATGTTAAGACAGTCATGATTTTTTATTAGACACACAACTGCTACTACCATCTGGAGGTTTTACATGACACTGCTTAAACACTTGCAAATGATTAAGGCGTCTCTTTAAACACAAATATCAAATTAAATTGCCAGAATAAAGTTCCAGATGTATGAATACTCCATGTCCCAAACTGACTGGTGGTATAAACAATCTCAGCATCATCTATGCTGCTTGTATTCTGAGTCTTAGGGATGCACTGAAATTGCTCAAATTGTATTTACTAACTTCAGGTTTTAATTCTTACATTCATTTCCCAGGTGAAAAGGTGAAACTCATTATTGGGAATAGACTTAGCAAAAGGTCTATAACCTTCCAAGCTCTCTAAACCTTCAGACAAAGTAATTAGCAGACTGAACTTAAAAACAATATCACATTTTGATATACTTGTCAGCTCTGTATAAGTTTTCCGAGAGATGGAAGGAGAAACAGATACAAAGAGGAAGACAGAGAGAGGAATGTCCCTGGATATGTTAATTTTCTGATCAAACTCTTTTTTAAAATTCTTGGTAGGTTTTTTAGTAGGAAAATCTGTATTTTCTGCACTGCATGATGCAAAAACATTTTCCTTAATTATATTTGATAGTTTCTCCATCTTCCTATGTATCCCTTGGGGAATAAAAAGATAACTAGTTTCTTAAAGCAATAAAGGGAAACTGTCTAAAGCAAATATTAAGCTGTGTTATAATAGCCTCAACTTTTCTAAATTACTTCAATAAAATCCCCAAATTGCTGTATCAAGATGAAGATTGGAGAAGCTTTGCAGGTCAAATGGCAACTTTATTAATGTGTAAAGCTAGCAAAAAGAGCAATTAAAACAAGATTTAAAATACATAAATACATTTAAAAGCAGCAAATACAGAACAAGAACTGCCATTTTATACCATCAGTGGGTATGTAGCACATACATGAGAAAGCAATTCACCTAGTTTTTTGATATTGAAGAATTCATTATTCCCCACTGAAATTGTAGGAAAAAATAACAACAATAACAACTACAAAACAACAACAAAAATAGAATAATTAGCATTGAAATTTTTTGGAATCGTTACTTTTAAAATGATTTTTAAAAATTGCTTTTAGCATTTCATTACTGAGAGGAAAAAATACTGAACCCTAAACATATCACTGAAAAAATATACCCTAAAGAAACTTCATTGAAAGCAATTAATTTACCCAGGAGATTTTGACAACAGTTTTAACTGTGTTTTACCATAGCCACTAGTGATCATTATGAAACTTGCAATGCAGGAATGAGGAAATATTTAACCTATACTGCTCTTGCTCATACACACAAATGTTCTGTTTGTTTCAGTTGGTACTTTTCATACAATATACTCCTTTATATTATCTGACAATATCCTGCATATCTCCAAGGAGTACTTATAAAAATCTATGCACATGAAGGGGTACTTATTATTTTTTCTAGTACTATTTATTTATATCTACTTTATTTATTCATTTACTTATTTAAGTAATATTTCTTTGCATATGTTCTCCCTTATGAAGCCTACATTGTTCAAAGAATAGTGCTTCAGCCTACTTGCTCTTCTGTTTCAGTGTTTTGGGGCTTTAATGCTCTCCTGTGGATTTTTAAATGCCACCATGTTTTAGTAACTGAAACAAACAATATTTATGTTGGAGGCCTGTAGCTAGTGATGTTTCTGCTGAAGTCAGTGTCAGGACCAGTCCCATTCAACCTGTCAAAGACCTGGATGGAGGGACAGATTGCAACCTCAGCAACTTTGCAGTTGATTCAGAACTTGGTGGAGTGGCTTACACACCAGGAGTCTGTGCTACTATTCAGTGAGACCTGGACAAGCTGGAGACCCTAATGAATTTGACAGAGGCAAGTGTATAAAGCTACATCTGGGGAGGAATAACCCCACTTACCAGTATAGGAAATCAGCTCTGCACAGAAGGACCTGGGGATCATGATAGTACAAAAAGTCAGCCATGGGCCAGCCATGTGTCCTTGTGGTTGAGAAGGACAATGGTATCCCAGGTGGCGTTAGGAAAAGCACTGCCAGCAGGTCAAGAGGTGATTCTTCCCCTATGCTTAGCCCTGAAGAGGCCACATCTTAAGTGCTGTGTCCAGTTCTGGGCTCCCCGGTACAGCAAAGACCAAGAACTACTGGAGAGGGCCCAATGGAAGGCTATGGAAATAACTGGGGGAGTGGAGCACCTCTCTTATGAGGAAATGCTGAGAGTTGTGTCTGTTCAGCCTTGAGAAGAGATGACTGAGAGAGGATCTTGTCAGTGCCTACAGATGCATTATATAGAAGACGGAGCCACACAGTCTTCAGTGACAGGACAAGGAGCAACAGGCACAAATAAAAACACAGGAAGTTTGACCTGAACAAGAGGAAGAAATTGAAGGTAACAGAGCACTGGAATAGGCTGCCCATAAAGGTTGCAAAATCTTCTGCCCTGAAGATATTCAAAACCTACCTGGAGTGGGTCCCTCTTCAGAGTGATGTTGAACTACATGATCTTCAATGGTCCCTTCCAACCCTGACCATTCCGTGGTTCTGTGAAAGGTACAGTTCAAAAGTTCTATATAAGAATACATAAATAAATGGAGCAGTAAAAAATTATCTTCTTGTTCTTATATTGATTCTTTTCCTGGAAACAAATGAATAGATACAAACTTAAATCAGTTAAATTATTTCATTAAAATATCATTTTCTTATATTTGTCTGTGTTTCCTATGTACCAGTAAAACAAGCCTTGATGACCTGGAACTTTCCACATTACATCAGTGGCTGATGTAAATTTGTTATGCTTTTCTTCATGATGAAATGCATTTGGTCAAGAAGAGAAAAACATGATGTGCATATGGCAACTTGATGAGTTCCGTTGGAATGTGAAAATCAATTTTTTGTTTACAAAGTCTTACAAAAACTTGTAGACACATTGAAAAAGTGCAGTCACAATGTCACTTAATTAGCTGCTAGCCTTCTAAAATAGAATCTCATTTTCTAATTTTCTCCTACTTTAATGAATGACATGATTTTATTTTGCAGTTTTAAAAAATCCCTTCTAATTGTCATGCAGTGTATTAACTTCAAATAAACACTTATAGCTTTAACCCCTTTTATATCATTGCTAAGTTGAAAACTCAAAAAAAAAAAATTACAATCAATAATGTAGTGGTAACACATCAACATCTGTGTAAAAACTGTCCAAACTATCAATCTTTCATAAGAAACAAAAGCAAACATCTTCCTTGAATATCTATAAATAATGATGAATGCCATTTCCTTCATTTTGGAGTATAAGAACACTGTGCTGGCTGTTAAACTGCATGCAGACCAACAATAGTCTGCAAGTTTTATTTCTCAAAAGAGAGGATATTGTCACCATCTCATATCAAAACTTTTTATGTGACGCAATAGCAATAGTTCAATGGTGCTAGTCCTGGGTTAAAATCAGTTGTCCTCAAACATGATTCAGATGCCAAATGCAGTATTTTTTGATTAAAATTGCTTGTAAGCCTGATGAGGGATAGATAATTTTAATAAGGCATAGGATTTTTTAATTTCTCACAAGCAGATAGAAGTATATTTGGCCACGAATCTCTAAAGTTTTTTGTAAGAGTGTTGTCTGTAACAAAAAAGTACAAATAAAGTGCACTTATTTGGGAATAGTCTCAGTTTTAACTTATTTTTTAAAATAATAAAGTTTGGCTTTATTCATAAACATTATCCTTTATAAGATGAAAAAAAAAAAAACCAACAAAATGGAAAAATGCAGAAAAAAGGGCCTTAATTCTTCTGGTTTGATTTTTTAAAAATTTTATTTTATTTTTAATTTTTTAAAATTTTTGTAGGATTAAAGAGCTAAAAGATCTTAGAAGGTTTCACAGCTTGACAGGTGTCTGAACTTGTTTTGGGCTGACCACTCTCTCAAAACCATGTGAACAAAACTTGAGTCTAGGTAGTGCTTTTTTCCGCTAAGTTTTATGTACCTCTTTCTCTTTGCAAAGGTGTGTCACTGAAAAGAACAGAAATTACAGCAGAAACTACTTTGAAGAGGATTTTATCATCCTTTAACTAAGGTTAGCTTCATAAACCAAAATAACCAATGAGGATTGAAAAAGAATTGTGATAGGGCATTTGGGAGATAGGTGGCTTTTTGCCCAGCCTAGTGGTTTATGACTTCTTTTTCATTACATATGCTGTAGTTATGACTCAGTCGCTGAGCTGAATTCACAGTAAAGAGGATAATAGAAATCAATACCATGGAAAAGAATAAACTATAAACTGTCTATTAATGACAGCTTTCTTCTATACAGATGAAAATTGAGCCATTTAATCAGAGAGCAAGAACATCTACTTCTTGCTGAATTTTAGACTTAGTGCAGTGGTAAACCAAAAAATTCAAACAAACAACAGTAACTCCAACCAAGAAAAACAAGCCATTCCATTAAAGTTAGAAAGTCCTATAAATTTTGATAGTAAGGTCTTAAACTTTAAACCTGACTGCTCTGCACAAGACTTCATGATTTCACAGAATCACACAATAAGCTGAACTGGAAGGAACCCACAAGAATCACTGTGTTCAGCTCCTGGCCATGCACAGCACCATTACCAAGAGTCACATCCTGTGCCTGGGAGCATTGTCCAAATATTTGCTGAACTTCATCAGGCTTGGTGCAGTGATCACTTCCCTGGTCCACTGCCTAAAACCCCTTTGGGTGAAGAACTTTTTTCTCTTATACAATCTTAACCTACCTGACACAACTGCAGGCCATTCTTCCGGGATTCCATCACTGATCTCCACAGAGATCAGTGTCTGCCCCCCCTCTTTCCCTCACAAAGAAGTTGCAGATTGCAATAAGGTCTCACGTCAGTATCCTCTTCTACAGGCTGAACAGGCCAAATGAGCTCAACTCTTCCTCATACAGCTTCCCCTCAAGGCCTTTCACCATCCTCCCTGCCCTCCTTTGGATGCTCTCCAACAGTTTAATGCCTTTCCTACATTTGTGGCATCCAAAACTGCCCCCAGCACTTGAGGTGAAGCCACATCAGTGCAGAGCAGAGAGAGACAATGCCCTCACTTGCCTGGCTGGTGATGCTGCGCCTGATGCACCCCACGACACTCCTCTTTGCCTATTTTTACATAAGCACAAAGACATTCACGAAGTTATTGCTTTATGAAATATGCCTCTTCTGTTATACTACTGCCAAGCAATAGAAGGCAGAAAGAAGAACCTCCTCCATCAGAACACAATTTTCCCCTTTCCAACCTGTTCTGACAAGGTGTTTTAGTTCTTCCTTGGATTTAGAAAGACTATTTTCTTTCAGAAGGCCATATGCTTGGGGATTTTTTTGTTCTAATACTTATCTTGCTGTGCTTGCCTGAATGTCTGTATGCTCAATCTGACCAAGATCTCTGGAAAAGTGCAAGGGTTGCTTCTGATTCTCGTTTTCAACAGAGCCACAAACTTTCTATTCAATCAGAACTTTCCAATCAATAAGAACCCAGGATTTTTCTTGATTGAGTTCTTTCCTTTTGTGACTCTGTGTAGTGCTGCTCAAATGAGAGCATGTTAAAAGGAAAAGATTGTTCATATTTTCAGGGAACAATGTAGAACATAAATATTTTGCTAGCCAACGTACTTTAAAAGAAGTTTTATCAGACCACTGTTCTGTTTTCAATTAATTCTCCCTCCCAACCCCTCATACATATCACCCCCTCATGTGGCCTTCCAGCTGTCCTTGAAAATACACCTCACAAGACACTCACACCCTGTACAAACAGGTTCAAGAAGAGATGGGGACATGGAGCTCTAAAATCAACATTTCCATTCATTTCAGCAGTTCTTAAGGCTCCCATGGTGACACTAAGTTTTAATTTTCCACCAGTTTCTAGTGCACTGTTTCCAAATTTGTTTTTATGCAAGCCCTAGTGAGCACAACCAAACTTGTAATGCAAAGTGACTTTGTGGGGCAAGATGCAATCAGTTTATGAGTTCTAAGAACTTTTTGCAGCCTATTTGCCAGATTTTATCAGCACAGAAAGAAGTTAACTACTGTTTTTATCCTGGGATGTGAATTTGTTCTCTTTTGTAGATGCTTATTTCCATCACTTACACTAAAGCTATTGTTGCATGGGAGGGTTTATCTGTTTAAAGACAATTCAGCTTTAGTTGATGGAACCAGGAAGAAAAAAGGGAAAGAAATATATATTCACTTGCAGCTATGCATATCTATTCTTAATGAAGTCCTGCCTATTACACTTCCAGTATAAAAATTTACTTTAGCATTAGTAAGAAGATTGTTATTAGCTCAGAAATATTATGCTTAAAAACAGAATTAAATTTAGAAGTCTGATTTTCTTGCATAATCAATGTGGAGAAGGGAGAGTTCATAGGAAAGCTGGTTATTTTGCCTTTGTTCTCCAGAGACAGTGTGCCTCTTAGTGTTTGAAACTGACATGCTCTTAAATAAGGGTTGGAAACCGCACAATGTTTTCTTTGATACTTTTCCTCTCCATCTTTCATATGGGAGTGCAGACAAAATGCTGCAGTCAGCTAATGATCAAATTACTCCCAGTCAGTTTTGCATATAAGGGATATCAAATGATTTTGTCCAAAATCTCACATGGCTGGCTGGTGCCAGCAGACTTATAAATTGGGGAAAATACTGAGATTTAACTCCCAGTACTTACTGGTGCAGACATAATATTTTTGTTTTTATTTAAATGTAGTTGTCAGTCAACTATATAGTTACGAAGCTACATCATATTTATTGAATCTTTTTCTTTCTTTCTTTCTTTCTTTCTTTCTTTCTTTCTTTCTTTCTTTCTTTCTTTCTTTCTTTCTTTCTTTCTTTCTTTCTTTCTTCTTTCTTTCTTTCTTTCTTTCTTTCTTTCTTTCTTTCTTTCTTTCTTTCTTTCTTTCTTTCTTTCTTTCTTTCTTTCTTTCTTTCTTTCTTTCTTTCTTTCTTTCTTTCTTTCTTTCTTTCTTTCTTTCTTTCTTTCTTCTGCAACTTCCGCAACTTCCTTCCTTCCTCAACTTCCTTCCTTCGTCCCTTCCTTCCTTCCTGGAGTCCTTCCTTCCTTCCTTCCTTCCTGGAGTCCTTCCTTTCTGGAATCCTTCCTTCCTGGAGTCCTTCCTTCCTTCCTCTCTCTCTCTCTTTCCTCCCTTCTATTTCCTGTATTTGCATGCATGCATTTATTTTTCCAGATATGATCTTGTAATAATAATAATTCAGATTAAATAAGCAATATGAAATAAAGTTATGTTTTTTATGATTAGTGGAATCTGCAGGTGGAGAAGAGTACAACATGATAAAGCTGATTGAATACAGTCCATTATTGGTCAGTGTACTGTAAAAAAGTGAAGAATAAAAGTTAATAGACTGTGATGGTTATGTATTATCCTAAATTTGGAGGTGGGTATTATAAAGATGATGATTTTTTTCCACTACCATAAAAAATCATAATGCCATTAATTAGATTTCAGTGAAATGTGATTCTATGCTGGTGAAATGAAAAACCAAACCAAACAAGCACACTAAAATATGCTCTGGTTATAAGTTCCAATTTTATTTCATTGTCTCCATGCTGGTCTCAGAGAGAGAATTCAAGAAATAAATTAATGCTGTTAAGTAAGAAGACCAAGTAAGAAGACAAACAAGTTTCCTATCAGTTTGACATCATGGCATCATATCTCGTGCTGAAGAATTCTGCATACTACAGTAATGTTTCTCACAGTACATCCAGAAAGAGATTAGAATACCATAAAGACAGGTGAGCAAACTTAGGTTTAGAGACATTCTGTAGTTAAATTTAGTGAAAAAATGATGGAAGTCTCTGGGGTCTAGAAAGAGGGAGTAGACAGAGAGTATTTTTAGTCCAAATGAGTATGTGAGGATGCAGCATTTCCAGGAGATTTTAGGAAAGTAAAAATAGTAAGATATGTCCTTGAATGCATATCATCTATACCCATGAGAAGTGGGGTATGTTGGAAACAAGAAAAAATAACTATGTAAAGTGTGGAACAGTTACAAAAAGAGATCTAAGATCAGATTAAGTCAAAAAGCTTAATAAGACTGATTAGTTTTTCATTTAAATCTAAAAAAAAATTATGTAAAACTGGCCTTTGCTTCTCCTTAAAAGACACAAGCCATCTGTGAGGCCAAAAAGGTCTCAGCCACTCTGCAGCATAGTCTTCTTACAAACCATTTTTTGTCAGCACTTGTACATGGCAAATGAGTTCATCCTATAAGAGTTTCCTTATAATTAGGTAGACTTTTATATTGAATTAAAGGCTAATTTTTTCTATGGTATGGTGCTGCTAGTGTTAAAATCACTCTTATTTCATGTCAGAATCTATTCTTTGCACCTCCACAGACTCCAAATGCATGACCTTTTATAAAGACTTTTTTTCCCGTTTGACTTTAATTAAGTTCCATCATCATATACTAGTGGAATACTTAACACTTTATTTTTCTGCTTTAAAAAACCTTGCTACCATGGAAGCTTTCTCAAACTTTCATGACTCTTTCTCTTAAGTTGTATTGCTTCTATAATTGCTCATAGGAAATATAACATCTCTTGGCATAAGAGTATTAATTAGGTCTTGGTGTGATGTCTTTTTCAATGAAAAATATTTCTGTGTATGAAATCCAGAACAGCAACAACAAAATCACTTAAATGTCTTGTACAGCGGGCTGTGTAAGAAAATATTTTCTGTGCACAGGGAATATGAAGCCCAATGTCAAAACACAAACTAGTACACTGAATAAAAACTGTGCCTCGACTATAGGAAATCTTTAGGGATATAGAAACCCTATGTTTTCATTAAGAAATAAGATGACCTGTGAAAGAGGATGTCTGTACAATCCTTCTGGGACTAATTGCAAAAATACAAATCAATTTTTAAAATAAAAAGATCATACAACAATGCATTTGCTCACATACAAAATCTGCAAAGCTGCCAGGCATTTGGGAGATTATTTCCAAATGCTCCTCCAACCTCAGCGCGGAAAAAAACCCTTTTTGTGGGTTCGTAGAATAGAAAATAAAATTAGCTCCAAAGCGTGCCTAAGGACTGACTACAATACAGAGACTTCTGTCATGTGGCTATGAAATATGCACTGACTGGTTCTTTCAGGTGACCTCCTACATACACAGCTTGGCAGCAGATCCACTCATGGCAAATCCACAGTGACTGTGCAAGTAGGCTGTGTGACAGATCTGCTTCCCCGTCTCTGCAGATCTCTGAGTCTCTCTCCTCTCTCTCCTGTGGCAGAGCAACCAGAGAAACTGTGTCAAGCCTACAGCATGTAACACAGCTCAGAAAGGAAACTCCAGTGGGAGAAGGAGAGAAGTGAGACAATATTTCTTCTAGCCTATCCTTCAGTAATTAATAACAAATAATAGGACTCCAGTCCCTTGCTGTATTCTGATGATGACACTTTCTAGTTCAAGCGGTCAAGCCAGAGAGGAAGAAAGGGATAGAAAGGGATTTTGCTTTTAAAGCAAGTCTGATGAGTGCACCCTGCCTTGTACTGGGAAATTATTTTATCTATGTGAAACAGAAAGCTAGTCTTTCCTGCTATAGAGACCCGCTGTGAGATGTCAGAGAGCTCTGGCATGCAGTGAACTGAATAAAACAGTACCAAAATCCCCTAAACACCTGTGGAAAAGGTGATGGAGATAGAGACTCTGAGTTTGAAATAGGCAATCCCAAGAATAAGAGACACTTCCAGGCTACGTGTATAAGGACCATAACCAAACTAGAATATATGGCTTGCTTACTACATTTTCACCTAACTCATTCCTACATGGTTGAAGTGCATGAGCCTTGCTCATAAAACTGTTGTTTAAATATGCTTTTTGGAAGCAGACTTACAGAAGATTAGTCTTTCAATACAGAAGCACAGCACTTCACCAGACTTACTAAATGCTACATCCAGCAGCAGCACACTGTGAAGACTGAAACCATCTCTCATTCCCTGAGGATGAGAAGTAGCCCATCAGGGATAATCATTTGTTCCATGCTGATGAAGGAAAGGGATTATGTGTCTGTAAAACAGAAGAAAATGCCTTAAAGATTTTAGGCCTGCAGTTGCAGAAATTTTCTAGAATTTATCATGAGACAGGGACAGTGAATCTTAGGCAGGGATCACGATTGCTAATAGTGTGCATGTAGGGCTTTAGATATCTACTATTTTCTGGCTGCTACGGAACTTTTGCTACTCACAGTCTGGCAAGCAGTGGCTGGTTATAGGAAGCATTCAGAGCATAAGCTAAAAGATAAGGATACCTCCAACTTAGAGGTTGTAGGGAGCAGAAGGAGATAAAAGAGATTAAAGAAAAAGTGGGGAGAGAAATGCTGGTGCAAAGTGTGAAAAAGGTTCATCAACACATCTTAGTATCTATAGCACTTTTCAAACAAATTGATAGTATTTACATGTAATATTTAATTGTGTCAGAAGTAGCCAAAACACTATCATTGTGGTTTATTAGCTTAAAGGATGTCAGCTCTTCTCCATGTTTTTTTAGTCTGCTTAGACATCAAATTTCCAGGTATGACAAAAAATTCAGGAATAATTTCTAATAACACCTTAATATTAGAATAATTAAATAATATATAACAATTTATAATAATAGTTTATTTAACATGTCACCAACTACATTGATTTATATCTACATCTATGCATTTTACATATGTACACAATGCTAGTGCATTACATAGAATGGTTAAAATGCCGCAGCCTTTCAAAATCCATTGAAAATACTATTGGCAGCTATCCAACCTGCATATGATGAGGAAAATATATCTTCAATGAGTTGTGAAATTTAAGAGAAGTGTACTGGTCTTTTCTTTACTAGTAAAAGCAGGAATGTTTCTAGTGAAATTAAAGATCTTCTCCCTGAACTGTTAAGCCTTGAGACCTATGGTGCATTTTATTTTCTCCCTATGGGTCTTTTGTCTGTGAAGTTAGTGGAATGACAGAATAATTACCGTTAAAATATCTTTTTCCAAATGGAATGTGATTATATAAGGATTCATCTGTACAGAGAATAAAGTATATAAAAGCTCCTCACTTCAGTCAGTTGGAATCCAATTGAGAGTTTAAAGCACCGTAAAGTTTACAAGTTTACTCTTCTATTTTTTTTTTTTTTTTCCCATCTTTCTGGGGAAATCTTAACCCTGATTTTTTTTCCTTTTTAGCTCTAAAGGACCTTATGTGTCAAATGATCTCATTGAGGAGATAAAAGCAGAAGCTCTACAAAAGCCTGCATTAGAAGGAAGGAAAGTTTCTTCAGTTGCTGAGAAAGATAAGGTAGGTTCATTTACTCTGAACATCAGCTATTCTAATTTCTGTTTCATGGCTGTGATCCAGGTTCATGACTTTAGGGCTTTCTGTCAGCTTCACAACATCATCTGCAATTTACATAATGTAAAACTACAGGAAAACATGCAGTAGGACAAGCTTAAATTGACCTTGCATAGTCTGAGTTTTACTCTGATTCATTAATTTCAACCACACGTGGTTCTGATACCAAACGAATAAAGAATGTCTTCAGCTGTGCAAATGAACTGTAATAAAAATATGAAAGATTGCAACTTTAGTACTAAATCTGATAAGAATGAAAATGAGATGTGTTTTTTTGTGTTCCCATTTCTCATATGAGAAATTTAAATGCTATAATGTAGTCAGTTTTCTATATTAAGGCAGTGTACCAGCAGTGAAAAACTCTGAATCCTAAAGCTAAGAGAAAATATATCTCCATTTGCTAAAATTCAGTCTCTACTATCCAACTTTGATAGTGTGTTTGGTATTATGTTTTTAATGAAATCACATTAATCACTTTATTTTATCAGATAAGAATTCTTCTGTGTTCTTTAAGCTTGCTGTGCTCTAGTAATTAATATAAATAAATTTCACTGTTTCTGAAATATAGCATATGTGCGTGATCCATGGAAAATTATCCTGGAATAGTATCTTGGTAAATTATGAGTATAATTCACTATTGCTTTCACCTTTACCAAATTTAAATATTGTCAGGGCTGCTTCAGAGATGTTTTAAGGAACAATAAATTCCAGTATGCTAACATTTACTGTGATAATGTTAACACAGTCACATATAATGTGTTTAGTTACATCAATCTGCCATATAAACCATCTTCAAGTCACTATCTATGACAGTCACTGACACTACATGTTTGGCTATTCTGGGTTAAGGATATTTATTGATTTAGGTATACAAAATATTAATTTTTTTCTCACTCATGTGTCCTGCTGACAAAGCAAAATATTTTAATTAAAATAAACAATCTATTCTCTCAAGTAGTTTCATACTCCTGTAATTACCAGTCTTAATACATTTTCAGAAAACTCATTAAAAGGAAAGAATCAAACAAAAAGAACAAACAAAGCAAGCAAGCAAACAAACCCTAAAGACATTACATACATGCAAAAGCATATTTCAAAAAATCAAAAAGTCACAAGTCTCCCAAAAATATTGACCCAGTACTAATGTTGCGGTCCCAACTACTCCTTCTGAACTGATTGTTTCCTCCCCTGGACTTCTTTACATCATTTTCTCAGCTGAGAACTTCTCCATGAAACAGAAAATATTTTTTAAATAGTATGTTTTACCCTCTTTCTCTGATTCCTCTTGATATAAATGCTTCAAAATAATATTCCAGCCTACGGCAACTACATGGCATGGAAAATTTAGTACAAAGAAGAAAGATTAGCAAAATAAAAATAACTGAAAATAGATGTCTTGGCTAACTTTACTAATGATGAAATACTGCCTTATCCATGTATTGATGATTACAATGATTAAGAAAAAAGAAAAAAAAAGAAATCTCCCATTTAAAAGAAATGTCCTCTAAACTAGAAGCATTTTACTCTGAATAGTAAAATGCTATATTTTAAACAAATATAAACCTAAAAAGTACAGACACATCTTGTAATAATTAAATACTTGCTTGAAAAATACTGAAAAAAATAAGACAAAATGTCCAAAATGGCAATTAAGCAAACGTATTGTCCTCATACTGTAATGAACAAAGTTTACTAGATTGAACCTGAGGGCACTGTCATGGATACAACTTTCACAGAACCACAGAATAGCTCAGATCGGAAGGGACCACAGGGGGTCATTTGATCCAATCCCCTTCCTTAGGCAGGGTTATCCTAGAGCATATGGCACAGGATTGTGTCCAGACAGTTCTTGAATTCTCCAGTGAGGGAGACTCCACAGCCTCTCTGGACAATCTGTTCCTGTGCTCAGTCACTGCACACTAAAGTTCTTACTCATCTTCAGGTGGGACTTCTGGTGCTACAGTTTTTGCCCATTGCCTCTTGTCCTATTGCTTGGCACCACTGGGTGAGCACAGCCTGGGTCCATCCTCTGGACACCCTCTGACCCTGCCTATGTACATTGGTGAGGCTCCTCTCATTCATCTGTTCTCAGGACTGAACAGGCCCTCATGAAATAAATGCTTGCCCCTTAATCAACTTTGTTGCTCTCTGCTGGACTCCCTCTGGGAGCTCCAGGTCTCTTTTGTACTGAGGAGCCCAGAACTGAACACATATGTGGTCTCACTAGGGCAAAGTAGAGGGGCAGGATCACCTCCCTTGACTTGCTGGCCATACTAGGCCCACAGTGGTGTACGCTGTTCCTGAAGCACTGCACCCCATCGGAGGCACTCACACTGGAGAAGCTAATGAAGGACTGTAACCTGTGGGAAGGGCTTGTTGTGGAGAAGTTCATGAAGGACTTTCTCCCATGGGAGGGACCCCATACTGGGGCAGGTGAAGGACTCCTCTCCTTGAGGAGAAAGCAGTGGCAGAAACACCATCATCTGCTGTGATGAACTGACCATAGACCCCACTTCCTGTCACCCTGCACTCCTGACAGGAGAGAAAGTAGAGTCCAGGAAAGCCAGAGGAGTGGGCAGAAGGTGTTTTTAAGATTTTTTTTTTACCTTTCATTATCCTGCTCTAATTTTGAATAGTAATAAATTAAATTAATTTTCTCAAGTCATGTCTGTTTTGCCCATGACAGTAATGAGTGATCTCTCCCTTCCCTTAACTCATGACATTTTCATTATATTTTCTCCTCTTGTCCAGTTGTGAAGGAAGTGAGAGAGTGGTTTTTGTGGGCATCTGGCATCCAGCCTGAATCAAACCACCATACATGGTTGCAACCTGACTTGTTACCTGCCTCCTTCTTACCAGGTACTGAACTCCAACTCAACAGTCTCATAGGCTCTACAGCAAAGGCTGCCGTGACCCCACTACAGGTGTCCCCAACCTTCACCATGTTTCCAACAAGGCCTTCCTACTTTGTTAGTATAACTTCGGGCAGCACACCATTCCTTGTGGGATTCTCCTTCCTCTGGCATGAAGTTGTTGTTAATGCTTTCCAGGAACCTCCTGAATTCTTTGTGCTTTGCTGTGTTGCTTCTCTAGTAGATGTCAGGATAGTTAAATTCACCCACCCAGTGCCTGTGGCTTTAAGGCTGCTTTGAGCTGTCTAAGAATGTCTCAGTCACTTCCTCCTCCTGATCAGGCAGTCTGTAGCAAACATTCACAACTGTGTCACCCTTACTGATCTACCCTTTTATCCTTAGGTAACTCTTAGGGCTACATCTCCAAGGAGGGTCAGGAGTGATCTTGACCTGCAGACTTTGGTCATAGGCAATTAATTGTCATTTCTATTCATGGTTCTATCAGTCTGACAGGTCTACTCTCTTTACTTCTTCTGCTAAAGAACCTCTTCATGCATCAACTTGTGAATCTCTCAAATGGGCTTTAGACTTACACTTACTGGTCAAAAATTTAGGATGACACACTTCTGAAATGTTTGATATTTACCTTTAGTAGAATGAGTCATAAATCAATTTTCAGTTCAAAAGAAAAATGCTGCTGAGAGATGCTTTAGCTCAATCTACTTATAAGGAAATTGCTCACACTGTAGTTTCTTTGTCTTAGAACTTTCTTTCCTGATAATTACCAAAGGCTAGATGCCCTGAAAGTTTGGCTAGTTTAAGGAAAGGTTTGAATAAAAGAGACAGAATTCTCAGAATTGAAGATAGTGTATAGTGTAGGGTTTGGGGTTTTTTTCAACTTCCATCATGTCTAGATTAGGAATGTCTGCAGTACATGTGTTGCAAACATACTGATTGGGAACTACTACTACAAGGTATTTAGAAATTAAAACAAGCATTTCAGAAAGAAGTGCTTGTGGCTTATTTTGTTACAGAGTAAAAGGAACATTGAATAACCACTGTGTATTTTCCCTTTTCTATTCCAGTGTCCATTTCACTGGGAATAACACTTCTAGAGGATGACTATTCCTCTCCTAATATCAGAAATTTACTCTTACTGGTTTATGGACCAGGTGGTTTCTCATTTATCCAGGGTGACACACATTCCAGATGTCACTGTCATTCCAAAGTGTCAGGAAGAGAGTGACAGAAACACCACATTCCTTCCAAACCTTCTGTAAGATGCTGATGTGTGAAACTGTCCTGTTGATAGTAAAAATGCATGTTGGTGCAGGAGAATACTTGCAGCAAACAACCTGTGCAATTGATTAAATGTCCCAGTTTCACAAA
The DNA here is from genome assembly GCF_026979565.1 of Vidua chalybeata. Lineage (NCBI taxonomy): Eukaryota > Metazoa > Chordata > Aves > Passeriformes > Viduidae > Vidua > Vidua chalybeata. The sequence goes on along the minus strand of NC_071531.1, from coordinate 55,763,382 downwards.
TGCCGTTTATTGTTTTGTCTATTTCAGCACCATAGAAATTTTTCTTTAAATAGAAGAAATGTTAGTTCTGAAAAATGTGACACTAAAACTTTCAGTCATGAAGCAGAAAGCCTTGACAGGAAATGCTTTTTTTTTCCTTTTTTTTTTTCCCTTGGATGGCAAACTTCAATATTTTGCCTTGATATTTCAGATTATCCTTCTTTCAAAACTTAGAAAATATAACTGGACAGAGAAAGTTGAGCGGTTTAGATACAATGAATTTTAACCTATTCAATTTTCCAATCCATTTGGATTTTTGCAGCCTTGGAGACAGCCTATGCTTTTGTTGTGCAGGAAAGGATTTAAATATTATTGAAAACCCATTAGTAATAGTTAGAAATTCTTTTCAGAGCTGTAAAAGTTTGAATGGATATATATATGGAGTAAATTTTCAGTGCAGTGTGTGTGGACTAAGATCCAAATTGTGTGATTTTAATAGCTAATGTTAATAGCAACTCTTGCAGAATGTAGGGATATGTTGCACCGACTTTTGTTACCAGAAAAAAAAAATTAGTCATAAAATTGCATATGAACTTAGAAAATACAGAGAATGCATGCCAGGTTTTGCTTTTGTTGATTTGACTGGTTTTCTTTTCTTATACCAAGTTCAAATACCTTTTTTTCTCAAGATTATTATGTCTATGTATTTATGTATTTTTCCTAAAATGTATATAATATAAATGTCCCTGTGTAGATGCCTGATAATATATATGGCATAGCCATGGTTTTTTGTGCTAATGTAGCTGTAGCAAAAGTTCTGGTTTCAATCTTAATTATAGTGGCTTAATTATAGATGTTTTATAGCTATCTTAATGTACCTGCTTTCTGTAAGTGAACTGAATGTATGTACATCTGAGTTAGGAAGGCACCAGTGGAACAGTACACTCCCTAATTTGGGAAAAAGCTCTACATCTCAAGGAACAGTTTACGACTTTTCATTATCCTTTCATTCCTCAAAGACTTCCATGCAACTACTTTAGATGGTTTAGAGAAGTCAATGCAATAGACATATTTGCTTTTTAGTGAAGACATATTTCAATACTAATGCAACTAGACACAAGTAAAAATAAATCAAATAGCTTTAATGACTGAAGGCACGAAAAAGTGAAGCTCAACATCTAACAGCACAAAATATTTTATCTTGCTTACTCAATGCTATCAGTGACTCGAGCTTAAAATCTGTAATATTTAGGCACATGAAAACAGCTTGTGAAAAGAACACAATCCTTGTTTTCAGTTTTATAATTATGAATTTTGGTCTACTGTGTCAATCAGAATTTTTTGGTTTTTTTTTTAAATTTACATATCAGAAAAGATTGAAGAAAAAAAAAAAAAACAAAAAAACAACTGCCCTAAAACCTGCAGCTGTCATGCTTTGTTCCATGTCTAACAGAATAACTGGTCTGGTTAGTTTCCAGCGTAGTTAGGAGAGTTGTTTAGTTCTAATATCTGTTAGACATCAAGGTGCCACAGTGAACATGACTATTTTTGTGTAGCTGGAATAAAGAAAAAAATTAAAGCCACTCCAAATACAACAGGAAATGCACACAATTAGTCTTAATGAAAAAAATTCCAAAACTATACCAGGGAAAGAATCACATTTTTCCTTTCACTATGTATCTTCTAACTAGTAGATGTTCGTCTACGACATCAAAATACTCCATTAATCTCCTTATATGTATTAAAGTATTAAGAAATCTATCATGATCACTGCAAGGTAGATGATGCTATAAAAAGCTTCTAAGCATATGATGCTGACTAGCTTAGAAACCTTCATCTTGGATATACACAAACCCATGGCATATTAATTCGGCAAAGTCCACTGCAATTATGTATATGATCTAAAAAGGGGGATTTCATGCCATAGAAGTAAACCAGATAAGCAAATATTTCACATAAAAAGGGCAAGTTTTAGAGAGGTTTAACCTACATTCACATTGTAAGATACAGAGAAGTAGCTTATGCAACTTTTTATAGTTACAATAAATTTATTTATTTAATACCATCCTTAAAAGTTGTTATATGTATCTGCAGAACAACAGGAAAAACACAAGACTCTGCAGAATCTCCTCTACTTCCTTCTTCTCTGCAAGAAGAAAATCATTCAGGTTAGAAGTGTGTGGCTATTCTTTGTGCATGAAGATTTTAAACACACCATATAAAGAAGAGAAAATATCATGCAAGTCTATTTTCTAAGAGTGGCCTGGCTATTAAGAGAAGCAGTTGGACTGTAACAGATAACTGAATGTTCTTCAAGATGCCTTTAAGTGTCAGATGGTTGTGTCCTAGGGTTTTTTTTTCCACCAATCTTTACATTTATATCATATTCTGTATATCTAAATCAGACTAAAATAAAGTTTCATCAAATGTTCTTGTACTACTTAGGGAGATCCTGCATACTCATATGGCCTGCTAAACCATATTCTAGGCAGCCAGGTGAGACTAAATCAGGGGCAAAGAATAGGCAGGTAATGATAACTAAACATTAAACATTAATGGGACTTTCTGATAAAATATCAAATATTAGGTTATGACTTCTAAGCAGTAATATGTAAACTTCAAGAAAACCATCACCAGTGCAGTCATCTTAGCTGCCAGACAAAACAAAGATCTTCCCTTATTAATTAAGTAGGTAAAGTGTCACAGTTTTCATTTGAATTAAAGAAAAAATGGGCTCAGAATCTTTCTTTTATGGCATATACAAAAGCTTTCAAATGCATGTGTGAATTTAACATCCTTGCTGGATTAGTTTCACTTTGTGTAACTAATTAAATATTTATAGGAACAGAGAGTGCAAAAATAACTCTATGTGACAACAGTTGTGACATTTATGTGGGACAAAAAAAACTTCAGCATAAGTTCTCTTATTTAAAAAGTAGATTTGGATCAGGGCACCCACAGAATAAGCAAGTATTCTCTGCTTGAGATATAGGATATAATGCTTTGGGGCTGTCTCATTGTAAGTTACTCTAAATTTTTGTTTTTTTCTAAGTCTAGAAAGAAAAAAAATTAGGCATTTTTTAAACTTTTACATGAAGTGAGACAATTCTTCTTATTTGAATTTTATGGAATATGTCAAATTCCCCTAGACTATTTCACTGCAGTTAAAAAAGAGATGCAGAGGTATTATGAATGTTGATCTGTCTAGTCATATCTCTATTAGCATTTCTATTCAGCTATTAAATAACAAAGAACTGTAAAAGTAGAAAGAAAGTTAAGCAGTAAAATTTCAGCTAATATACAACAGGCAGAACTGTGTAAAATTCTAATGCTGAGGATGAGTCTGAAAAAGGACAGTGACAGACTATATAATTACAGTGTTTGACAGGATACTTTTTTCAGTTTATGAATATGAATATAATGACACTTTTCAGTTCTCAGAACTAGAAGACTGAGGATGAGTCAGAAGAGCAAGCAATAGCTTCCATTAAATGTCCCAGGGGAAAAAATAAAAGGAAATGGAATTTAGAAAGAGGAGACACAACATCAAAAACAACAGAGTCACTATAACACCATCAATAAGGATGGAAAAACTTTAGAAGTTTCTATATTGAGGTTCATTTGTTAACTGTCAACCTCTGCTGGAAATCTTGTGTGAACATATTTTGTTTTGATCCTTCAAAATTTCCATTCCTTGTCTTAGCAGAGCCCAAATCTGCAGACATGTATGAAAAGAGGGAAAAAATATGTTCAAATAACAACTATATAAATAATTTTCCAACATTATATAAATCCCTTAAATCAAGTCTGGCTTTAAGTATAGGGTGATTTTTTTTTTTTAATGTGGCTTATCCTTTTTTCCATTTTATCTAGAATAGTGCAGTAGTAACAGAAACACATATTCAGCAACATAGAGGTTAACTTAACTTTATCAAGGGTCTTCACAGCACTGTAGGTGGAGTGATCCAGTATCTAAGATAACATAATTGATACTTTCATGAATCTGTATAGACTCCAAAACAGTATTTCAGGATTACAAGAGGTTTGATAATATTCTTTAGATCAGTATTAGATATGTATGTCAGTGGTGCGTGTTCCAGATCCTCCCGTTTACCCCAGATAACAAGGTGTTGTAAAATGGAATAAAATCCCACCACAAAAGAGCAGGATTTTTTCATCAGGTAGTCATCACAGGGTCTCTGACTGCAAGTCTGAGCTTAAAAGATGTATCAGGAAGTGACCTGTGGGTACAAGATGTGCATGAATACACACACAGTATTTAGCTCTAGTCTGCTGGGCTGACTAGTATACTGCTATATTCTGCAGAATGATATTGGTTTTATCACAAGCTTTCTAAACCAAGGTATCACTGTATTACAAATTATCAAAATTTCTAGGTGAGAGTTTTCTGAGAAAAGAGACAATAGTGAATAAAGGCTGTAAGTGCTATTATTTGTGGAATGTACAACAGTCCTAGCTGAGGCTGAGGTAGTAATTACAAAAAGTATTTGCAAAAAGGTAGTGGAATCTGCTTGAAAGAAGTTATATTTTCATTTCAAACAAAAGGTGGGAAGAAGTACAAAGAAATTGACTGATTTTCTAATTCTCATTACCAAGATTTTTTGGAGAAAGAATTTTGGAGATCATGCATGGTACTCCAGCTGCAGGTGACAATACAATACCATCAGTAGGTGATTTATGTACAAATGTATATAAATGCATGCTTCAGACTATCATTCAGAACAGGTTTTACTCAGTAGGGTCCAAGGACCCTGAAAACTCTATCATGTGAAATTGTGCCTGCAACCTGCTGTCTGCTCAATCTATTTTTGCAGTCATAGATTCTTTGACCAATGTGTGGACTCTTCAATCATATTTTTGTGTTTTCTTCTGAGGTATAGTCTTAAACATCTATTACTAAATGGAGGGAAGAGTACTAAGGATTTACTTCCTCAGAAGGAGAATGTCTGTTTAGAGCTTAAAGAGTGACTGTAAATTTTAAAGTATGTCTGTTAAATAAATAAATAATCTTTTGAGTTAGGCTGGCATAACATTTAATAATTTTCCTGGCCTGCTTTCCTATTCTAAGACCATATTTAGGCGATCTGAAAATAATTCCTTTATTTGTCTTTCTTCTTTAGAAGGACCCATTGTTTTTTTTTTTATTTCTACTTTGATGTATTTTAAAGGTAATATCTTTAGTAGAATCTTAAAGAATAAATCAGAATCTTGCTTATAATTTCATGTAATCTGTCAGATATACTTCAGTTTACAAACAAATAAACAAGAAAGAAAAATAAAATTTTAAAAAAAATTAGAAAAATCTCTACCCATCCACAGAAATTTTAGGGTTTTCTTTCTGAATTTTGAATAGTATTTCATCTCAGTTTCTTGAATGGATAACTTACCAAAATAATTTTTATAAGTTACTATAATTAATAATTAATATTAATTAAGACTTTATCACTCCTAGGACTACTTTTTGTGATAAATAAAATAACCATCTTTTTTTGAATAAGAGAAACTAAAATAAAATTAAAGATAAGTGAATGCAAAAATCGACATTTTTTAACCATTCCATTTTTCTCAGCTGTAAAATGAGAAAAAAGCAGAAAGATATATTAAAGGGACACATCAGTTTAAATTATATCAGGCATAGAGGCTAGTAAAAACCTGATGATATGCAGATATATATTGTTTTGGTTAACTAACCTATAAAAATAATTCTATGCAATCTGCAAACAAGAAATATAAGTCATAGCACATGAAATTCAATGGAGAATTAAATATTGTGTTTTATGTGCTTTTCACCTGGATTTTGGAAAGCTATTTGCCACACTGCTTTGTGAATTATTAGCATCTATATACCCACTGAGTGTGTTTACAGCATAGCCTGCAGTGGAATGAAGAGACACCTGAACTGGCACACATGCCAGATGCAGTGGAGTCCTGACAGCACTGTGTTCAGCATGAGCTTATTCCTTCCACTCATGCCATCACAATACAGTCAGCTCTCTGTTGCCAGTGCTAATTGGAGCCTCACAGAGTTTTGAAAACAGAATTAGTGCTATGGTTTCCACACTGAGCTAACTTGGCCAGGATCAGCCTCATGAACAGTCCCATTTGCTTTATGAAAGATTCTATGCTGTCCAAATGCATGGATCTACTTTGGGTCTGAAGCTGTACCCAGTATCTAAACCAATCAGCCCACCAGATATGACAGAGAGCATGGTGTGAAGACAGCTGGAACAGGTCTTTGTCACTGGCTCAGCACAGCATGGAAACAGTTAAAATTCTCTGAGCCAAGGATAGATGCTATTGCACTCATGGCTCTGTACTTGGGAAGCAATCTGTGCAGCATTTGTACTGGCCTGCTTAGATCATCTGGGAAATTTTTGCACCTCTGGAATGATTTAGCTACAGCATGGATACCTACTTCTCAGATGTTGCAAAAGTTACTGGATTTGAGTTACCTCTGACCAGCTGTAGATGTTAATAATGTATGCATCTGAGCTACTCAGCCCAATTCCCTATGTGGTCAACTGAGAAAAATAACAGCTTTCAGGTTGTGATCTATTTCTTCAAAATCCTGATGAGAATTGCTCTTCAGTTTGTCTAATTCCCCACACTGAATAAAAGAAGGACCAAGTGTCTGTCTCAAATGTGGACATATGACATGATGTCTAGAGTGAGCTGGAATCATCTTTAGCATCTATCATGAGTCCTGTGCTTTACTATTTTAAAATGCCTTTTCAAAAATCTCCTGAAGAAATAACAAAAAAGCTGATTTTTCACTTACAAATTGACATAGGAGGGACATGTTTTGCATGTGCAGAGTTCACAGAAGCTGTGGAGAACTGATATTATATGACCTGGTGAGACATCTATTTGCTCTGGCAGTTTGGGAATAAGCAGAACACTTTTGTATGGCACCAATATAAAATACAAGAGTAGCTTCAGGACAATGATCCTCCCTAAAATTAGGTTCATAGCATCAAAGCAGAACCACTAATTTTGTGAGTTTGTTAGGCACTTGTGACACCGGTCTAAAATGCTAGATCATACTGCTGTTCAGATAATTATAGATGCAGAGGGAAATACATAAATTCTCAGTTAATCAAGTGGATAAAAAGTTGGTACCTACATCCAAATGACAGCTTTGGATGAATGAGCCTCAGCTAAAGGGACCATATGGTAGGTTTGTAAGTGCGTGCACATACTGTATTCATCTTGAGAGTTGCTAAGTACTCAGCCTTGAACTTGAAGGATGGGCCAAGAGGAATGCTGCATAGAATACTTCACACATTTTAGAAATATTTTTGGTTTGTTGAAAATAAAAGTTAATGAATTTGAAGGCAATGAACAAAAGGGTGGAAGGGAAAAGACCAGCTTCATCTATTTCAAAAGACAAAATATCAGACTGTTGAAATGTGCTGTTTTGACACCTTCAAACTTCCAGATGAGTAACAGCAAATCTTTTTAAGAATAGAAAATCACTTATTATCCACATCTAAATCAACTACTGTTCTAAGTATCATGCTTAATATTTTAGTTGAAGACAGTCTGAGGGCAATGCTCATTTAAACACACAATTTATGACTGAAGCATTTGGAAGTTTTCAGACACCCACAAAACATGCGTCCAACTGGCTTTCACTTATTAGTACCACAGCAATAGAATCAATAGAATGTTTTTTGCAAATTATTAAATGAATTTTTAAAGAAGACAACTAAATTTGTTAGCTGCTAATTTACATGATAAGCAATATTTATTATATGACAATATGTTTTTTGGTTACATGTCTTCTGATTTACAAAACTTAATGAGTTGCTGTAATACAATGTTGTATTTTTTAAATAAATGCCAGGTCAGAGCTAGGAAACTATTTGAAGAAGGCCTTGATACAATGATAGGACTCTGTGTTCTGATCACTGTACTTGTTTTCAGACAGAATATCACTGAAATATCACTTTCAGTATATCACTGAAACAGTGTGCCTCAAAACCCATCTTCTGTGGCAATAAAAATTTTGCAGATTGTACAAAGTAACCATGTACAAAGTAACCGTGACTCCAGGCAGCAGCTAACCTAGTCACTCTGTCACACCCCTATGGCAGGATGGGTCAGAAGAAAAAGAATGAAGAGTAAAAAGAAACCCTGGGTTTGGGTTTAGATTAGGGGTTCTGATCTATGTTAGCTAGCCGAGTACCCCTCTGCACCCCCCGTGTTTCCCCCTCCCCGCAGTGGTTTGCTCCAGGCTGCCTGCTATTGGAGCTTCCCCCCATCACTCCTGTAACCACTCCCTGTCTACTCCTGAGAATTCTGTGTCTGTCACCCCAATCCCGCGATCCAGTTCACCCCAGAGCCCCGTGTCTGCCCCTGCCGCATCCCCATTGGTTGCCGTGGTCCATGTCATTGCCACAGTGCCTGTCCCCATTGGGCGGGGGGGCTCCTGCTCCCCTCACCCTGCCCCTGATAAAATCCCGTGCCTCCTCGGTTCTGCTGCCATTTTCCTCCACATGGGCATTGGAAGCATGGGTCGTGGCCTCTCTGCTGCAGCTCCCCATGGCCATTAAAACCTTCCCACTTCCCTTGTGGGTGATTTGGACAATTCCTTCCCTCTTTGCCTTGTACCCTCGCACGGGCGACAGAACCCAGCAAGCCCCGACCAGTGCACCAAGGAAGTGGCGCCCGGGAGCAAGCAGTGAACCTGGTCTCCGGAGAGAGGCGGTGCTGATAGGTGCCAGAGCTGCCCGGAGCCAGGGGAAACAACGGAGAGCCGCACAGAAGAATCAGAAGAGCAAAAATGAAAAAAACTCATAGGTCAGGATAAAGACAGTTGAAAATGTGAAGCAAAACTACATGAACAAACAAAGTGAAATTAGAAACTCATTCAGTACTTCCCACCCATGGGCATTTTTCAATCACCTCCTGTAAAGCAGGGCCTCAGCACACATGATAACTACTTGGGAAGACAAATAGCATCACTCTCAATATCCCCCATTCCTCCTCCTTTCCCCCAGTTTTTATTGCTGAGAGTGACATGATGTGGTATATAACATCCCTTTGGACAGTTGGGGTCACTTGTCCTGCCTGTGTCTCCTCCCAGCTTCATGTGCACCCCAACCTACTCAGTGCAGGGTCAGAATGGGAAAAAAGAAAATCTCAATATCATGTTGAACTGTTAGCCATAGCCAAAACACTGGTGTGTTGTCAACACTGGTTTAACCAAAAATTAAAGACACAATATGCTGTTACTATGAAAAAAATTAATTAAATCTTTTCCAGTTCCAGCACAGTAACTGAGGAGTCCTTAGTCAAATAACAGCAAATTAGAAAAAAACATTTTAGGGCTATACTTTGGCAGATTTTACTTGTTTTGTTCCGTATTAATAATAGAACTTATGTCAATAGAGTTGTATAAGCTGTATATGCTTGGGAATTTTTTTTGTTGCTTTAGCAGGAGAAAAGTCATACAGTGTTTTACTTTTGAGCTTCTAACAGGTGATTGCAAGCAGGAGGTTGAAAGGCCATGTGTAAAAGTAGACCATGTCCATTAAAACTAATGTATACTATACATTACAATTATAATGTATAGTATGATTATTATATGTTGCATCCTGGGATTGGGTTTTAGGGGTTCTTATTTGTGTTAGCTAGCTGAGTCCTGTGCAGCCCCGCGCTTCCCCCATATCGTCCCACCCCCCGCGGTTTCTGGCCCCATGCTGCCTGCCGTTGGGCTTTTCCCCCCTGCCACTCCTGTAACCATTCCCCCGTCCAGCCCCGGGAACCTCCATGTCTGCCGCCCCATCCCCGCGATCCCACTCAGCCCAAGGCTCGGTGTCCGCCCCTGCAGGCTTATGCTGGTTGGTCGCTGTCCTACATCATCATCGCATCACCCGCGTTGATTGGGGGGCGGCATCTGCCCTCCCTAGCACATCCCCTATATCATCCCGCTCCCTCCCGGGTTCCGGAGCCATTTCCCCCACATGGAGTGGGAAGCGCAGGTCGCTACCCGCCCACTGCAGCTCTCAGCGACAATAAAGCCTTCCTGCCTTCCTCATGGGTGATCTGGACATTCCTTCACTCTTTACCTCAGACCCGTAGCGCAGGTGACAGAGCCCAGCAAACCCCGACCCGCGTGCCGGTGCCAGCGGCACGCGGGAGACAAGTGGCGAACCCGGAAGTCCGGGGGGAGGCAGTGCCGGAGGGCTTCGGAGATGCCCTGGACCAGGGAGAAAGAGAGAAAGCCGCAATTATACTATATAATAGCTTATAATTCTGTGAATGGCTGCCTAGAAAATAGCCCCCAAGGAGTTTGAATGAAGTCTAAATAAAGCAAACAACCAGATTTAAAGCCAAAAGAAAAAATCCATAGTATGTCCTTTACTCACCTTATTGACATTGCAGAACAGTCTTTTGCATCTTTAACAGCAGTCAGGAGGAAGGAGTCCCATTCTAGAAAGCAGGTTAAAGGCAAAGTTGATGCAAATGGTGGAGTCTCTAAAAAAATTATATTTCTGTAAGAGTTTCTATTAAAGGAAAAAAGAGCTTTTTGGCTGCTTGAGTCTTAGGACTAGATATATATCTATGAGTGAAGTATGTATTAATTCTTTAGAAATGGACTGAAAACCCAAAAACCCTGTCTCTAAAATTAGGTGCCATACTGTTAGCCAGTTTTATTCCCTATGCAATATGTTCAGTTTAAACTGAACATGGAGTTAAACACCTTTTAAGCACCTTTGGAGCTTAACACCTTTTGAACCTTCATTTTTTGCATTGTTATTGCCTCTGTTCAAATGTGTTTACTGAGATGTTGCTATGATCTGGTTATGAAAATTATAAGAAAGATGAGTCTGCTGGAATTAAGGTGCAATCAAGACCACATTCCAAATTCAATAGTATGGATTTTATGTGACAATAATGTGAGGTAGAGAGATAGAAAGAAATAGAACATGGAAGGGTGGGAAAAAATAGAATTACAGTGGGAGATTAAGTAGAAAATACCACCACTCGGTGGATCCCAATAGCATCCCATTGATCCTCTTTCCCTGGTCTTCTTGATGATGATGGTCCTGCAAAACATAGAGTTCAATGGATTATTATATGTTTGGGCCAGGTGGGAATGCTCAGGTACTTCCCCATGGGAGGGCTAAGTTGGATACAGTCTTGTGCAGCAGGCTCTGAATGCATTGCATCACTTGGCATCATGTGCAGTGCTCTGCTCCAGGGCCTCAGCAATGAGTCTGGGGAGCACTTTGGGGGTCTTTGATGGATGATGATACCTCCTCAGCTGCCCTCATGTGAATGTGCTGTGGCGTGGCCTTCCTGGGGTGGGGGCTTTGCAATTGGGGCAGTTTGTGTGAGGGAGGGTGGATGTTCACTCCCTCTAACCAGGGGTTACACCACACCCCCAAAACTCTCCTCCTCCCCCTTTCATTGTGGGGGAGTGTGTGCAAACCTGGCTTCAGCAGATGAGTCTGTGGGCTGTGGCCTCCCTCACCTTTAACCCTGCTAGAGCTGATTTTCAGGACAGCTGATGGGTTTAGTTTTTGTTGCATGCTGGGATTGGGTTTTAGGGGTTCTTATTTGTTAGCTAGCTGAGTCCTATGTACCCCCATGTCTTCCTCCCCCCGCGGTTTCTGGCCCCATGCTGCCTGCCGTTGAATTTCCCTCCCCCGCCACTCCTGTGACCACTCCCCACTCTGGCCCCAGGAGCCCCCGTGTCCGCCGCCCCATCCCCACGATCCCACTCAGCCCAAGGCTTGGTGTCTGCCCGGCGGTTCGCTGGTTGGTCGCTGTCTTATTTCATCATCGCGGCATCTGTGTGGATTGTGTGGATTTCTGAAGGGCGTCTGCCCTCCCTAGCACATCCCCTATATCATCCCACTCCTTCCCGGGTCCCGGCGCCATTTCCCCCATGTGGAATGGGAAGCGCGGGTCGCTATTCGCCCACTGCAGCTCTCAGTGACAATAAAGCCTTCCTGCCTTCCTTCGTGGGTGATCTGGACGTTTCTTCCCTCTTTACCTTGGACCCTCGCATGGGTGACTGAACCTGGCAGACCCCGACCAGCATGCCGGTGCCAGCGGCACGCGGGAGAGAAGCGGCAGACCTGGAAGTCTGGGGGGAGGCGGCGCTGGAGGGTGTAGGTGCTGCCCTGGACCCGGGAGAAAGAGTGTGACGCCGCAGGTTTTCTTGAGGATACATTCTTCTCTCTCAGCCTCCTTTACTTCTTATCTCTTCCTGAGATAATTGGACAACAGTGTCACCTTGACCTTATCTCAAGTTCCTTTAGACACAGTTCCAGTCAGGAGGCTTATTGAGGGAGGGGTGGCTTTGGTGGTCACAGTTTCTGCCTGTGGCCTCTTGTCCTGTTGCCTGGGACCACCAAGAAGAGGATGGCTCTATGGTCTTCACTCCCTCCCCTCCAGTGGCAAGATCCCCTCTCAGGCTTCTCAATTACAATTTAGATGATCTGACAGAATCATCTTCAAAAGATGATTATTTTATCTAAGGCCTACCAGTTGTATTTGATCTTTAAAGTTCCAGGAAATTGAATTCAAAGGTGTAAAACCACACAAGACAAACACAAGGAGTTCACAAGGAGACCTCTGTGAATTAACTTCATTTGAACTAACAAAATATTCTTACTAAAGAATGTTTTTCATTTACTCTTAAGGTTTTAGATTATAGCATGTGGGACTAAACTACATCAAGCAAGAAGCAAATTTTGTCAACTTGCTTAATTCTCTGTTAAGTAAAAGACAACTTATAGTTTAGGAGCAGGAATATCTTACCAAATTTCTTATGTGAATCTTCAGACAAAAATTTGTTTCTGTAAGTAAAAACTGTCGGACAAAATATTTGTGATTCTGCTATATAATTGCAGTGTTACACTGCAGACTCCCTTTAGATCTATGTGATATCAAATTATCTCCATGGAGCTCCTTCGTGCAAATCAAGGAATAATACCCACTGAAAGGCATGCATCACCAAACCTAACACATTTTCTGCTTGCACATGGGTCTGTCTCCTTCACTTTGTAACAACAGCAGCTTATGACATTCTTGAGAAGGCTTTAGGCTTTCCATGAGAAGGCTTCCTACTGTCTAGGCATTTATTATTAATGATGAAACCCATTTTCTGTGGTGTTTTCTGAAGCAGCTACACAAGTACTTCTTAACTATTGGGCATTATATCAGAGTTGGTATATTGAAGTGGCGACATTAAAAGAGAGTGTGGGTTGGATCTAATGTTCATCTTCAAAGAGGAAGCTCTGCTCTGAGCATATCCTTGAACTTTCAAATATGATCAGCTTTTTTCAAAGTGGGAAAAATTTCCCTGTTTGGTCCTGATCTTAAATTTCAGCCTTGAGCAAGTTTTTTTTTTAAGAAAAGACAAGCCTGTGACAAACAAGAATCAGTGATAGGCTGATAATTATAGCAATGTTTGAATGTACTGTTGTGACTTGTCTTTGTAGTGAAGCTAGTGAAGTATCCCCTAGAGTAAATTGCATTTTTCATAAATACCAAACATTCGGGAAAAACTACTGCAAAGCATTTGAATGCCTGAAGGCTCACTCCTTTGTGAATGGAACCAACAGTGAGAAACAGACATGGAACAGCCATGCATTTCTTATGAGTGTCTGTCTTTCCCAAATGCACTCATTCTATCCTTTTTTTCAAATCCACTTGAAAAGGCTTTGTGGCCCTTTATGAACTCAAAACATCATTAAACAATCACTGCTTTTCTTGTTTAAACAACATGCTCCTCTCAGTTCTAGATTTAGTAATAAAGTCTAAAATTTCTGAGATGAGACATTTTCTACCAGCTGGTAAGATTTTGTAGTGTGGTTTTGATCTTTTTGTTTTCCTGTGGGCAGATGAATCAAATAAAGATTATCAAGTACCAGAGGGTTGATGCGGTGTGGGTTTTTGCTCTCCCCGGCTGCGGTGTAGCTTCCACGTGCTGCCGGGGTTTGCTGCCGTTCGTTCCCGGACATGGCTCCGTGGCTCGGGTGCGTGGGCTGGCCAGTCTCTGTTACCGTGCGCTAGGGACCCGGCAAAGAGGAAGAAATTTGTCCATTTACTCCGTGCTTGGCAGGAACGGTTTATTGGTCACGTATGGCGCGGTTCGATGGAAAGACGCGACCGCTCCCGGCACTCGCATGGGAGAAAATGGCGTCTGACTGCTGGCGGGATAGGGCTTTATGGAGGGGCGGAGCGAGAGGATCCACGGCCTGCCGCCCAATAGGGGCGGCTGCCGTGGCGGTGACGCCAGCAACAGCGACCAACCAGAGAACCCTGCAGGGGCGGGCACCGAGCCGCGGGCTGAGCGGGACCGTGTGAATAGCACGGGGTTTCCCAGGGCCGGACAGCAGGGTGGTTACAGGAGCAGAACAGGGGTAAGAGCCGGCAGCAGGCAACATGGGGCCAGAAACCGCGGGGGGGGGGGGAACAACACGGGGGAAACGCGGGATTACAGAACTTATTTTAACATAAATTAAAAACCCTAATCTAAACCCAAACTCCGGGATGCAACATCTCCCCACTTAATAAAATATAAAAACAGTTGACTTTGCATATTTCTGTTAATATAGCTGAATACATTTGTTTTCATGATTTATCTTTCAAAAGTATAATTGAACAAACTTTGTAGAAACTGACAGCTTATATACAAACTTTCACAACAAAAATATTCCCTCTTTCAAGTAAAAACAGAAGGAATTAAGTAACACATCAAGATACAGAATGAATCAGCATATTGAAACTACAAGATGAAAGAAGTCATAAGACATTGGTCCATACAGAAAGGCTAGATACAGATAGGGACCAAAAATCTTATATTGGATATGCAACCAGGCTTAGAAAAAAACATTTAAATTTGAATATGTACAAACTTGAACCATTACTAGTTTCATCATTTCTTTCAGAGACTTGAAAAATTCTACTTTTTCAATATATGCTGTATTTTAGTAAAGTTGTCTGGTGAATACTACATGCTCTTCTCATTTTCAATTTTCACAGAGGTGTGAATACAATGTCCTCCTTTGTGTGAAAGAACTCAAATATATTACTTCAATTTCTACTGGCATGTAGTAAGAACTAAAGGCATGGGATAGAGAAAAGGGAGGTACATTTTTTATGCACTGAAAAGCTAAGAAGTGTTAAGAATAACGTTACTGGAAGGACAATCTTGAAGCTCATTAACTTGATATTTCATTCTGCCCAGGCAGACATCAGAGGAAAACAATAATTTAAAAAATATTGTGAATATAATTAATTTTAACTTCTTTAGTATTCTGAACACTCAATTTCTCACACTTAAGACATTCCATCTCAATGAATTTAACATTATTATTATTTTTTGCACTGCATATCCTACTGAAATATCTTACTCCTGGTATATTGTCAAAAACTAAAGGAATAAAAACATAAACTAAAAATCTTTATATATTTCCCATTGATAGAGACTGGAGCATGAGATACCCATTGTAATTGGGCAGAAATACTGCTACCATTCAGATTCTATTATTATTTCTCATTGAAAAGTTGTTACTAGTTCACTGATTTATTTGGGGATTTTTGTTTGCTTTCTAATGTACCACAAAAGTGCTCCTTACAGATATACTCTAAATAGGAAAAAAATTAGTGTCAGAGAATGAAATATCTATGAAGATCACAGCCATTTGAAAGTATATGTTTTACAAGTGACTGTCCATGTTGTTGTAAAATAAGGAAATTCAAGTTTAAATTATAAGAGATTTATCTTAAGTCAGTTGAGTGTATTTTTCATGTCTAAATGTTTTTTCATTAAGCAATAATAAAATTATCAATAGAGAGGTACTATTCTATGGTGAGATTACAGACAGCAATAATCTTTGTTTCCTATTAAGCTGATACCAATTCCAAGATCCCATCAAAGCTACTGTCCCTCCTTGCTGCCACCACATACATAGTAAATATTACTAAATATTGCTCTACACTTTATTGGCTATTCAAAGTGTATGCAATCAGACTGAACTTTTAGATTTGTCATGTTATGCTATGGTGCAAAATTAGTCTGAAATCAATGCAATATTCACACTGACTTAAAATAACTTTAAATCAAGACTTGTCACTGTAATCATGTATATGAGGTTATCTTTTATTTGTGATGCAAAAGGAATCTGTGCTTTACCTATGTAACCATGATTTTAATATGGAAAGAAAAAGGGCATGATAGCACAACTTCTGATCATGACATAAACTGTGCACCATACCAAAAAATCAAGTTTAGTATGGGAAAGAGGAGCATATCATTGAGAGTTTTTACTATCTCTGATTCAAAAGAAAAGATGATTAAGGACACATTTTTTGTTTGCTATGAACTGTAGTGTTTCACTTATGTCTGAAGTGTGGAATTGATCCACAACAGTTTAAAGTAGCTGATTATTTATCTGGTAACACCTAATTCCAATCTTCATTTGCACCAATAACTACATGTCTGTGAAAGTACACTGATTTATGAGCATGAGAGCAAGCTTAGAATTAGAGCCATAGACTTTACAACTACACTATAAAAGCAGAGAATAAAAAAAAAGCAGATTCTCCTAAACCATTTTTGTTGGCTCCCAACTATGCACATTCTGAGCTTTTCATATATATTAATAAATTTATCCTCACAAAGTTCACTTGAGAAAAGGGAACAATTGTTGCTGTGGAAAAGAATCAGATATGTTAAATGTCAAGCATCAAAAAATTTATTCCCAATATAACTAAAAATTCATAGTCCAGAGAGATGAAAAATGAAAGCCTAAATTCAATAATGCTGTCTCAATATCATTTCAGTGCTGTGTGAGCTGGTGTCCCACAGAAAGTTATTTGTAGATTATTTTAGAGCAGTTGTTCTTACCTTTTTCTTTTTGTGTTAACCTCAGTATAATGATCTTCTTACCATCCACATGCCCCATCTCTCTGCCTCTGTAGCAAGGACTCTATCACTGTTCCCTTCTCATTTATCAGGGTGCAGTCCTTTAGCAGGAAATGAGTAGAATAAAAGGAACCATGTTAGTGCATCCAGTGAGATAGTTCAGCTAATCCTATGTTTTCCAGTTCCCTGGACAGAAAAATCTCTATGGAGTGCATGGGCCTATATCTTGAGATGAACCACTTGTTTCTGTGCCCTGACATAACAGAATTGATACCACAAGTGATAGCATGGAGAGGCAATGAAGAGCTGATATGCCATGCAAGTTGTACAGGCTGAAATAGTCAGTTTGCAGAGAAATGTGCCTCATATTTCAGATGTGTTGAGAATCCACATGTAGAAGAAGGGCAAGAAATGAGACAATCAAAGTTGCAAGGAAATTGAAAAGGGCAGTTTGATAGCAGATTCCATACATGATGGTCATCTTTTCAATGGATTTGGCATACTATTTTCTTACCCAGCATGGATTCACTAAAGGTAAATCATGTTTGACCAACATGATTGCCTTCTACAATGGAAAAACTACCTGGATGGATGAGGGGAGAGAAGTGGGTATTGTCTATCCCCACCTCAGAGAAGCTTTCGTCACTGTATCCCACCACATTCTTGTAGGCAAACTAAGGAAAGACTGGATGAGTGAAGAGTGAGTGGATTGAAAACTAGATGAACAGCAGATCTCAGAAGGTTGTAATCAGTGGCACAGGGTTTAGTTGGATGCCTGTCAGTAGTGGTGTCCCCCAGCGTTCAATACTGGACCCAGAATTGTTGAACTTATTCATCAGTGGCTTGGATGAAGGGGCGGATGCCTCCTCAGCAATTTTGCTGATGACACAAAACTAGGAAGAGAGGCCAATATCCCAAAGGGCTGTGCAGCCTTTCAGAAGGACCTTAATAGGCTGGAGAGATGGGCAGAGAACTGTCTGAAGATCAACAAAGGCATCCTACACTGAGGAAGAATAACCCCATGCTCCAGCACAGGCTGGGGGCTGATTGCTGGAAAGCAGCTCTGCAGAAAAAGACCTGGGAATCCTAATGGACCACAAGCTGTCCATGAGCCAACAGTGTGCCCTGGTTCCAAGAAGGCCAATGGTAATAGGAAGAGCATTGCCAGCAGGTTGAGAGAGGTGATCCTGCCTCTCTACTCAGCCCTGGTGAGGCCTCAGAGTCCTGTGTCCAGACTGTGACTGGGCTCCTCAGTCAAGGGAGACATGAAGATCTTGGAGTGGATCCAGCAGAGGGCCACAAAGATGATTAGGGAACATCTCTCTAATGAGGTAAGGATGAGAGAGTTGGGCTTGTTCAGCTTCAAGAAGAGACAACTGATAGGGCACCTCATCAATGTCTGTAGGTATCTAAAGGGAGGGTGTCAAGAGGAGGGAGTCAGGCTCTTCTTGGTTGTGCCAGACAACAGGACAAGGAGCAACAGACAGAAACTGATGCACAGCAAGTCCCACCTGAATCTGAGAAAGAGTTCCTTTTCTGTGTAGGTGAAAGCATTCTGGATCAGATTTTTCGGAGATGATGTGGAGTCTCCCTCACAGGAGATGTTCAAAAACCATCTGGACATAATCTCATGCCATGTACTCTAGGATGACCCTGCTTGAGGAGGGAGGTTGGACCAGATGATCTCCAGTGGTCCCTTCTAACATTACCCATTGATTCCAAGAACAACACAAGTGACTGAACTGGGGAGCAAGTAGCAGTTGGACAATGTAAGCTTAATTTTTATACCATAATTTAGATACTTCAAAGGCCTTGCATGAAGATTTTCATCAATTTTTGTGAAGTCATTGCAGACTGGCCAAAAGTGTATTTGTGAAGATGGTAATTTCATCCATTTTAGGTTCTTGCCCCAGAACAGATGTTTTTAATTTAGGTCAATCACCCCCGCATAGGTATCTCATGCCCTTAATTGTTCAACATATCATCTTCACAAGGCTGATAGGTAGAAAGATGTGTGCTCTTCTGTAGTATCTGCGGGGACTGCTGGGCTCCAGGACGGTTTGGATGGGTGGTGATGAAGGATCTCTGAAGCCAGGTCTTTAGAACATATGGTTTATTGTAAAGGGTGAAGGGCCCTGCTTGGAGTTGCCAGCCGCAACTCGTGGCAGGCCCAGGGAGAGCGGCAGGGGGAGAGAGAGAGAGAGAGAGAGCGAGTCCCAGGTGAGCGTCCCAAGAGGAAGGTCCAAGAGAGCGTCCGGTCCCTCGGCCACACCTTATCAGGGGGCTTCAGGGTGGGCTGGGACAGGACTTGGGCCAATGGGGTTACAGATACCTGATACTTCAGGGGAGGGTTGCAGGTATGGGATAAACCATACATTGGGGGGTGATACAGAACATTCCATTTGACCTTTGGATCTATCAGAAGGGGGGGTTGCTTTCAGCTTGGCTGTATTATTGTTTTCGAAATGCTCAGTAATTAAGGTTTGGTATTTCAAATCTTGTTTTCATCTCAATATCTGTATTTTCTGACTCTTTTGCCAGGCCATCATATTTATAGGGCTTTGCTATTTCATCTTCCCCAACAGTATCAATTGAAATACAGCAAAGGCATCCTATTGCATCACAAGTTACACTATTATTCTGTGTCTGGACAACTGAATTCCTTATTCCTCCACTTACGCACATGGAAGAATTACATTCAGCTTACCGATCAATCAGATCACTGAGACATCTACACTTAACTACAGAGCAATAGTTAATTTAGGAAAGACAGAAATCAGCTTGGGCACATTTGCCCTCCATAACTCCAGGCTTTTCTATACAATTTTACTACTTCACCCTATCTGCCTCTACTGCTGCCTATGAAATTACCTTGAAGATATATGGTGAAATGAAAAAGATGCACTGTGCTCACTTCCAGAGTTGCCATGAACTTTTCCAAGATCTTGGACAGAGCCTGGTAGTAGTTTCAGTCAGGCCATGTGCTGGGTTGATCAATCAGACAGGAAAAATCACAGCAAATATCCCTTTTAATGCTTAGGCAGATGGGTGTAGAGCTGGCAAAATGTTTTCTTCATGAGTCAACGATGCCTATGACTGTATGAATGCACATGCTGAAGGTCTAGAAAGGAGCAGAGGAATTTTGTCACAGGAAAAGGCATAGATTGTTGTGACTGTACATGTGAGAGATACCAGGCTGGATTTCTGTGTCCAGACCCCTGGGTATATCCACCCAGTAAGTTTGATGCGTTTTGTGTCAGGAGGACATCCAGATTCTTACAAAGGAATGAAAAAACAGAGTAAAGAAAAACCATAAATGAGATCTCAGACATCTAGACTTTGACTTTTAGTCTGAATAATCACACTGTGTTAGGCCTTAGTACATTTTCTAGGTATATTTGCTTTAAGAAATCTTTGTAAAGATGATGTATTTTATCATGTAATCTAGAAAATTTTGCCACTTCAGATAATTCGTTTTCTTTTAAAATGAAAATTAGTGTTAAATTTAGTGTTAGTTTTATTGGTCATTGACTAGTCTTTTTTTTCTTTGTAATTTGCTTTGAAAAATATTCTTTATCTCCTGGCTTTATCTAGTGTTCTGAGAATTAATTTCTCAGTCATTCAAAAAACATCCAAATAGCTGTTTATTTTGCTAACCAATAATTATCTTTATGTTCCATTTTGATGCCTAAAACCACCCAGTTTATAACAGCACCCCACAAATACCTGTGTCATTAGAAAGAAAAGTATCCAGCTACAAGATAGCAATGGAGATAGATAAATTCATTTGGAAAGAGGTTTAGATTTTATCTGTGCTTCATCATCTCCCAGAGTACCTATCCATTTTTACTAACTAAGAAGCCAAGAGCAACCTAAGTATCTCAATAAGACATTTAAAGTTAATGATGTGAATCAATCCATAAGTTTTTTAGACTCACTAAGCCTACACAGTATTTCTCTATAAGACTCAAGAATAATGATTTATGCACATCCTGTGTCATGGAATATATTCTTAAAGGTTGAATGCTTTCCTAACAAGCTGATTTGAAGTTTATGGTACCTACATACAACTCACGATTAAAACTGCTATGAAAAAACTACAGAATTTTCATACAGTTTCAGAAACGTTAACAGCAATTGAAATACTATAAGCACTGCAAATATTAAAAGAACTAACGTTCTGTCATAGTTTTCAAATTGAGCCTAAAATAAAATTGTTGAACAGAAGCAGCTCTCAAGAACTACGGTCATATCTGTGGACTAAGAGGTGGTTGTGTTTATTACAGATTTACGGATGAGAGACATTACCTCTGGAGGATTTCAGGCTTGTCACTTATTATGAGAAACCAAAGGTTTCTTCAGCATTTCTTTAATTAACATGGATTTATAAAAAAAAGCAACCAAATACAACTGCACTCAATTATCAGTTTAAGTATTTTTGAAGTAATGTTTATCACTGAATATTTTAAAGAGGAATAGAAATGAGAATGAAATTGTGAGTTACTAAAATGACAACTTTTATGTAATAGCACTTGTTTATCAAAATATAAGTCTCTAGGATTTGGAAAACAAAAGAAACCCCACATTTTTATATATCACTCACTTTCTGGACCACTCTTATGGCATGAGCTCATGTTTGTATTCCAGGGTAAAAGATGATCACCTTTGGATCTCAAGATTTCCTGATGTTGAACCAGAGTCTTAAAAAAAGGAAGTCTACTTCTATTCTCATTTTCAAGGATAATCTGTATTTTCTTTTCAGATCTAGCTTAATCTACTGTACTGCTAGTGTCTTTCTTACTTTCTTTCTTTCTAGCTGTCAGATATGACCAGAAAGTTTAACCTTGGCATTGCAAACCATTATGTCTCATTATCTACAAGAAGATATTGGGTTGAGAATTTAGTCAGATTGTAATTGCTGGCTTTCTGACTGTCTTTTTACAAGTTTAATCATTGTATAACTACCTTTAAAAAGAACTGCTGGAATGACCCATTTTTTATTAATGTTCAAGTTTTAGAGAATGGTACGATAATGAATTTCCTGACATTAACTTGTACACACTTTCAACCAATTTCTATAGCGCCTTTTAAAAAATCAACCCAAGGTCTATGAACTGTGTTTTCTTTGTATTCTAATAAAAATACAAAATCATTACAGCTGTGTTGAGGTTTTCTCTGCAAACTACATTTGTTTTGAGAAAGATCACTCTGTGCTCTTTTATCATACTTCATTACTTAGCTTTTGCTTACTTTTGTATACAAGCAATTTTTTCCTCTGTCTACAAGCTGGAAAGGAAAAGCTCTTTATTAAAACTTTCCTCTTTAGTACTAAAGTTATCTTAGCTTCTAGTAGGTATATATATTGATTTTTTAAACCAAACATATAATAATTTTTTAACAAAACTTTAAAACAAAAGGAAAGGAACAGTTGTTTGTTTGTACATAGGAAACGGATTTACAAATATAAGTAGGAGTTTGTAAT
The DNA here is from genome assembly GCF_026979565.1 of Vidua chalybeata. Lineage (NCBI taxonomy): Eukaryota > Metazoa > Chordata > Aves > Passeriformes > Viduidae > Vidua > Vidua chalybeata. The sequence continues at coordinate 55,741,009 of NC_071531.1, read as the reverse complement.
AGGCAAAATTTTAAAAGGTTAAAGACTTTGATTTAAATTCACATAAATACACAGTGTTTGTAACTCCAAGATTGTGGTTTTGATCCCTGCATAGGCTGTCCATTTAAGAGCTGGACTCGATGATCCTTGTGGGTTCTTTCCAACTCACAATATTCTGTGATTCTGTGACTAAGCTGAGCTATCTGAGCTGTCTAAATCTCTGAAGTCCACAAAAATTGAGTCTTGAAAACTTGAGAGGCCAGATTTTTCTTCTGATGCCAGCTGGTTTAAGACTCAATGAAAATAGGTTTTTTAATATTTTTTTAGCACTATTTCTCTTGGGCAGATTAGAAAGTGTAGAGGAAAGTCAAATGAATAACAATAGCAACAACAAAACAATTTATGGAGCTTGTAAAAAGATTTAGTTTGAGTCTAAAACTTGTTATGTTTCAATGCTTGATATATCCAGCCACAACTGTGTACATCCCTTCTATTTTTTAAATAAATAGTTATTTAAAAAAATATGGGATTTTCCAGTAATTTTTTAATCTGATGTCTGTGAAGACTTTTTCATTGACTGACAGGCAGACAGACTGAATTGTCAGAAAGTAATGTCATTTCATTTACATAATTTCATGTTTCTGACAGTTCATGTATGATCTCATTCTATGAAACAGTCAGGATTTCAATGCACAGGTATTATTGTAAATAAAAAGCATTGTCCATGATGTATTCTGTGCCAAAACACACAAGAAAGGTAACTGCCCCTTTTCAGTAACTCCACTGATTTCCTGTGTGAATAGGGAAAAACCCTGAGTATCAGATTTATTTCATTTAAGGTTATATACCTTATCCTTGGTATGTGCTTAGTCAATGATAAGGTACATGTGTCTCCAAAGCTAATCCTCTTCTTCAAATAACTAAAGCATGAGGACAAAAATCACCATTTTGATAATGATAATTGACAAAGTTAGGCTTTAGTTGAAACAAAACCTGATTTTAATTTCTCCATGTCTCAATGCCCTTTCTTTAGGGCCAGATTGTGCTCCTTTCTTCAGAAGTCCCTACTGGAAATTTTAAAGCTCTTTAGAATTCTAGTTGTATCATGACAGTTGTCATCTACTAGTTCCCCATTATTAATGATGATTAATTCTAGCTTTTTAATTATACACCTTTCCTAAATATTTTTTAAAATATAAATATTTTATACATTAACACAGAAAAGTTGAAGAAGCTGTTTTATATAATAGGATCAAAAAAGAGAGAAAGCTAGAGGATAACAGCTGAGATCTGCTGCTGTGTTCCTTTGTGCGCTCGACTCAGCAAGATTATGTATCCTATTAATGCCATCTATTTTGGAATCAAACAGCATCCACATCCTTTTTGGTCAGTTTGACAAGATGTCACTATTAACTTACACCCGGTCAGATTTCACTCTATTTTCCCAAATGGAAATACTTAAGATTTCTTCCCATTCTTTCCTTTCTCTTTTTTCTTTTGACCATGTTCCAATTTTGACTTCATGCTCAACTGCTTTAAAGAGCTTTAACAGTCCATGTCAGTATCAGTAAATTAACTTTTTCTAAAGTCAGTTAGTTCTCGTCTCTGTCCTACAAGTGATACTGTCAGTAAATGTAGCCCAGACCATAAAGATAACTTTTCTCTGAAAAATCTTCGCTCACTCATCATCTCCCCAGTCTAACTAAACTTCCCCCAAAAACAATAGGTCAAAAGACATTTTGTTAGGCACTCTTTGTAGACAAAACAAAATGAATTCTTGTTGAAGAACTTCACAGTACAAGTCTGCAAACATACTTTTTCCCCCCAAGGAGTCACCTGACTTATTTTATTCAAAAACTTCTGAAGGCTTAAGGACAAGAAGTTGAGATTATGGACACAATTATGAAAATTATAAGTAAAAAAAAAAAATACACATTTAACTCCCAGTTAATGGTTTCTAAGACTCCCTTGCTCAGTTAAAATTGATCACAGACCTCTGATCATAATCCTCTGAATTTTAACAAATCTTTTAAGAGAACATTATCTTTTTTTCATAAAAAACAAATTGTGCTTATCTCGGATCTTGGAGATTAGTCTTACAACCAGGGAGAAAGAAGAAAGATTAAATTATACATATACCTTATGTTTTATTTAGAATTTCTTGCATACTTTATTCTATGGAGACCATAGAGTACAATTGCAATTGTTTATCAACCTAAAATCACTTTCTATAGGTTTTGTCAAATTTATTAAGCATGGAAATGATCATATGTATTTTAACATTTATTTGTTGTGTAATAAGGGGATTCATATCAGTTTTATGCTTGGCTGGTGAAGAGTAATGATTCTTTTGACTTTCTCAGCTAGTTCAGGGTCTTCTGCCTTCAAAGTCTATCATAATTGAAGTAGTTTCTAACAAATAGTAGACTTGTCATCATGCGTTAGCATTTTAAAGCTGATGTTAGGGCATTAATAAGATTTAACAGGCCTGATCAGCCTTACCTGAGGCTTCCAGCCACACCTATGTTTCCAAAGGCTCCAGTTCAGGACCTCAATGGGCTCATCAGGCCCTCCAGAGTTATGCTGGAAGAGCATTGAACCTCTGCTCAGGCATTCCCTTGCCTGTCCATGGAGCCCCATAATCAGCCCTCATCTGTTGCCACCATGAGGGACTTGTGCTGAGCTAAGCCTCACTGCGCACTGCTAGGTAGGTGCTGGCTGACACTGTACTCATGTCCCCACATCGCCCTACCTGCTTAAACCAGAAACAACAGTTGGGGTTATGATGGCTCCATCCAGTTTGCTCTGGATTTTGGCGAACAGATGGCAACAGGGTAGCCAAGGGCTGTCAAGAATGATGACCCAGATGTCTTGCTAGTATGCTAATATGACTATAAATCAATCATTCTACTCCATAAATAGCAGACAGCCCAGAGCCCTTGAGCTCTCTGGCACAGCAGTGGGCTGCATGCCAGGATCTCCCCTTGGGAGGGCATCTTTGAAAGTTACTCCTCGAAGCTGAGATGTTCCTTGTTGCAACAGATCTTTGGTAATTATTAATAGTGTGTTAAACTTTGAAATATTAGCTGAGTGGTACAAGGATTGATTGTGTGCATATAGTCATTTAGAAGTAAACCGTTGACCAAATGTAGGACTAGGACTGGATCCAGTTAACTTAAACTCTCTGAGATGGAGTTAAGAACACAAGGAAGTCCCTTCTGGACATTGCGACTCAACAGGAGGCTCTTCCTACTTTATCCAACCCTGTCCTCTATGCAGATATCAATCCAGTCTATCTTGTCATGGAATCCTGTTAAACCACTGTCACATTTACCACTGAATTTTGATAGCTCACTGTTTTATATCTATAAAGTATATTGTTGTTTTTCTATTAGGATTGATGCGCATCGCTCCATTCATGACATGAGGACCTGTTCTGCCAATTCTCTTGGGCACCCTCAGGTCCTGGTGCTCTTAAGGAGCAGCAAGACATTTTTACTTCCTAACAATTAATTTTGAATGAAATATGCATTACTTTTGCACTAACATGTAGGTATATGTTCAGAATTAATACTGAAGTGCTCAGAATTTATACTGAAATAATGAAACAAGGATGGAGCTGTATCTTCAAACAATAAAGCAATTTGGTTTTTTTAGCATGTCTGAATTAAAAGTTTCTTCTAATTTCTGTGTAATACCACTTCCTTCTTAGCCTAAACATATCTGAATGCAAGACTCAGGAAAATATTATAAAGTACTTTAGGCATGTTGTTCTCTTTTTAAATAAAAAAATAATAAATTAACTGTTTACTTCCATCCTGAAGTACTCAGATTTGGAAGTAAATGCATCTTGTTTATATTGGTAAATATTTTTAAAATATTTAAAATATTTTTCCTTTTCTTTTTTTCCACCTTATTGTATTTTAACTTCTAACAAATATGGTCCTGAAGTAGTCTGTATTTTAGAGAATCTAAATAAATTTTTGTCACAACCAATACAGAGAACATCATAAACTTGCATTAGAAATTGATACACTAGAATTTATATTTCTTTCCATTCTTGAGCAATATCAATATACAGGAAATTCTGCCCATTTCTTAGGGAAAAAAAAATCCAAAGAACAGTAGTTTTTCATTTGAAATCTATGCTCTTCTATTATCCCTGTGGAGCTACTTGGGTTTTAAAATTTGATAAGAAAGAAATAATCTATATAAAGACTTTAGAAGTTCTTAGAACATCAAATCATCTGTTTGATGGCCATTCAGATAATTTCTTATTCCAGTGCTAATCAAAATAGGATACAGTGAATGCTATTAGATTTGGTCATAGACTTTGAATCAAATGTTTTTACCCTAGGAAATAGCAGTTTGTCAAAATTAAACACTATATCAGTGATGTTAAATTCTTTTCTTTAAAAAAACAAATAAAATGAGAAGGCAACAAAATAGATCCTTCACACTTATATGATGCAATTTTACAATGACTAAACATAGTCTGGGATGAAGCCAACTTTTGGGACTCATCGTATAATTCTGCAGTAGTAGCTGGAACATGGGAAATACTGATTAGATATTTAAGAAAAAAAAAAACCTACTACAAGGAGGTCTTCAAATACTGGAACAGGTTACTTTGAGGAATTGTAGGATGCCTATTCTTAAAGGTATTCAAGATTCAGCTACCACAGACCAGAATATTTTGATTTAATTAGGTATATTTTGAGCAGAGAGAGGGCTGAGTACCTCCGAATTTTTTTCTAATCTAAGTTATTCTATGATGATTCAGTTCCAAGAGTGATGCAATTTTTGGCCAAAACCAGTGTTTCTCATCAATTACAGTAGAACTATCAGCTCTGTATTTAGGACTACTGCCTGGAACATCAAAATCAAAGTCTCTTCTCTGACTACTGAAGTTTGGCGGTTTTTTTGGAAAACTTGATTGACAATGTTTTACATCTTAATGCTGTCTAGTACCAGAATCTAGTTTTTTTGTCTGATACCATTTCATTTCATGAAGGATGGAAGCATTTTTCTAAACCTAAACATGAGATGTTTAGGTTCAGAAACATCCCAATGGTGTGATGAAACCACCATTTCTTGCTTCCATTTTTCTTTACTTTAGGAATTGTTGGCAAACGTGAAAACCAAAACATCCCCAGGGACTAATGTATTCTCAAGGTCTAAGGAAATAGGAAGCTATTTTTGTAAATCTAGTTGTAATAAATCTGTTCCATATAGTATTTTTAAACAATCATATTCTACAATTTCTCCCCCTTTTTACCTGGTAGGCTTACATTTATTGCCCTAGGGTTTGTTTTATATGCTTTAACTTCATTACATTTATGTTTGTTCTTTCTTTAAGGATTATATTTTATCTTTGCTTCAACACTCTTTTTCTAATACCCTTTGTCCTTTTTTAATACAAAATCTGGAATTCTATCTTTGTCAACCCTCTGATCTTTCAGATAGCTTTAAATTTAACTCTTTTTTTAAAATGTTCCTAGTATATCTAATGATTCTGCAAAACTATTCCTATTTCTAGATATCACAGGCTGTCTCTCAACTACCAGATGCTTGTTAGACCAGGTTCACTGGGAGGAACTTCTCTTTTATTCTAGGATAAATATTATCAACAGACTGAAACAAAACAAGGTTTAGGAAGAAAAACAGCTCAGCTAGTTTCTTTCTGCATAGAAAAGCCCTCCCTGAGGGAACCTGCAATATGCAAACTGCTGCTGTGCTATCTCTGACTGGAAGAGCCTCAATGGATGCAAAAAAGACACCTGGGTTATCAGTTACCCATGAGTTTACTTTAAAATACAGATGGGTTTTAAAAGAAAAAAAACAAAAACATTCAACTGTACAATAGAATACAGAGATCACTTTCTGATGGTAACCTTTAAAATAAGGTCAAAAAGAAATCAGAAAATATAGTCTTAACCCAATAAAATCAGAAAATGGCACTGAGACTTGATACTAATCACTTTACTGCTCATAAAAAATGCCCTGAGGTAGGAGGTAGCCCATCTTAAAAAGTTACTCAGCTGCATCTTGTCCTGACTGTACTGTTATCCAGTGAGAACACCTCTCACTCCTATTCTTGTTATACTGAAATCTGAGCTGTATTTTCAGAAAAACTATAATTTGAAGCATATGTCCTAGGACGTCCAGTTTTCATTTCTCCTTGCCATGTGCTTGTATTTTTGATTATTCATGGTCTTTTCTGAAAATAAAAATAAAAGACTGATGAAACTTGTCTGGAACTGAAAAGCATACATTGCAATATATTATTATAATAATTTTTATTTCTAAGTTCACCTTCCTGAATATGGAATGGGTTGTATTGTATGCATTGTGAACTCTCAGGTCTTACTACAGACAGCAAGATTTTTCATAGGAATTTTTCCTTCTGGACTGATTATCCAGTAATCCTGTGGCCACTGCTTGTAACTGGCTTGGCGATTCATTCTGCATGCAGCTTGAAGATTCCTCTGATTCTCACATCCTCTTCAATTCTAACTTTAAAGATAATAGATCCATAGGCAATTAGTACAAGTAGAGAGCTGAAGGCTCTATCAGCTATTTGTTAGTGAGCAGAAAATCAGTGCCAGTCAGTAGAGAAGTTATTGGGGAAGAGTATTTTTTCCTACCATAATATTTTAAAATTTGTCTTTAATATTTAAGATCTTGGGTCTTGGTTCATCTTTACTCAATGAAAAGTGAATTTTTAAAGGACAATGCATTTTATCACAAAATATGTGCCCAAGGACAGATGAATTTCTATTTTGATACACTTATTTCTCTTTCAAATAATAAAATAAAATTTATGTATCTAATTATAGATGATTCCCACTTACTCGTGCAAGTCTATGATTTCTCTCTGTCATACAAAGTAAAAAAAAACAGAGAAATAAGTCAATAAGTCTGTCTGTAGACAAAGTCTTATCAGAGAAGGATGGGGAAAAATAATATCTTGGAGCAGCTCATTCTTCCTCTTTCATTTTTCCTCCACAGATAAGGAACTACAGATGCTGCAGGATTCAAATCACTGCACGATCATAACTGTGGTAACAGTGGAAGTTTCCTAGTGAAATCAGCACAATGTAAAGAAAATTGTATGGCACTATTTGTCTTTGGAGTTTAAGACCTTCCTATACCACTGCAAGAAAATATAAAGTATTTCACGATCTGTTTAATTTAATCTCTAGACACAACCTGTGGCATACCGTCATAGCTTGCGGTATACAGGTTACCAGAGACAGTCTTGTCTACTGAACTGAAATTTCAGAATTTTATTTATGTAAAAAAAAAAAAATACCCTTGCTCACACATAAACACAGACTTGGACAAAAGACTGAAAATAGGAATTTTTTTTTTTCCTGCAAAGCAAGATTACATAAACAGTCACACACTTTGATCCATAGCCTATTTGAGACTTATGTGAAGTGAAATGAAATGCCTATTGTTACACAAAGAAGCAAATGTTACATATTCTGCCAAACATATCCCAGCAAACATGTTTTCATGTTTCCAAAATGCCTCTCCAAGTGGCCATTCAGTCTGTTTACACAAGTATCACATCACAGTTAACATGGTCTCTTTTCTTTAAAGCACACTTTTGTCAGCTGGCATTCCAACAGTCCTTTACAGTTCCATATTCACATGTCCAGCCATCAGCTGGCACGTGAACAAAATATTAACTACAAAATATATACTTCTTAAAGTTTTATTTTTCAAGGTAATGGTGTTTGAAGGAACAAAAATACTCCAAAGATTCTAAGACAAGCTTCAAACAAGCAACTGAAATGCTTTCCTCCCTTTGACAATCCACAAGTCTCCTTTATATTTTCTGTTCCTAAGGGTAAATTGAGTCACTTTCATGGAAAACATTTGTTCAGGCCCTTAGCTGAAATATCTAAGAATCTAATCAGCCTAAAGTCATTCTAAAAATGAATCAGGAAAAAAGAAAATTCTGTAATCCCTATGCTTCCATCAACTATACAGGAAGCTGTATGAGTGTTTGATATAGTTAAATAGATTTAATCTCAAAGTGTTTTAAACAGATTTAAATATTTTGGGATAAAATCAAGGCTCAATTGAAACCAATTGAAAATACCCACTAATTCCACTGTAGCACAATTTTCAGTCCTTGAGTTGCTTAGGAAAAAAAAATATTTGCTAAGAACCATATTTACCAGTGATTTAACAATATTACTTGTCCAGCTCCTCTCAGAAAAATCTACAACAAACAAAACAGAAAGAAAAAGAAAAAGAAAAAATAGCTCCAAAAGCCCAATATTGTAATTCTTCCTGACTGTGAATATTTTGTTGCTTGAGCACACTTTTTATTACAGTTTACATTAAAAATACAAACAAGAAAATCTACACTTTGACTCCATCTCCACATCTGCAGGCTTTGAAAATGAAGCATGACGATGAAAAAATGTGCAAAAGATTTTAAAACTGTTATTTTTCAATTTCCTGCGCTTTTCCTTTTTTTTTTTCAGTGCTATCATAAGTATATAAGACATCTCCACCTTAGAAAATTAAGATAATTTGCAATTTAAACTCTAAGGTATCAATCAAACCTTCAGTCTTTTAGACCATTTAATATATGAATAATATAAAAAGTCTTTAGAACTGGCTGCATTACAGGTTCCTGACTGGGATCTTTTCATTGCAACCCTTGAGTAAGACTAAAACTCTAAAACCAAAATTATAAATCTGTGACAAATGATTGAGTGCAACTGCAAAAATCTGGTTCAGTTGCACTCATGAGTTTAATTAAAGCTATCTGGAAATTACCAAGTCCACATATATTTCAAATTTTGCATCCTGTATGGATGTGTGATTTACAATGCACAGCAAGCATTCCTTTTATGGTGGTCTTCATAGTCTTTTACTTGTGCTCAGATGCCTTCTGGGTTTATCTGATGGTCTCAGCTAACAGGTCATAATTTCCTGCTCTCAAGAGTGTTGCTTGGCAGTGACCACTGAAATAAAATTAGTATCACTGAGAGACTGGAGGCTATATCACACAGCTAGGAGGCAATCCATACAGTGCTACCAGCTTACTTTGTGGTTTCAGACAGGTTCTTTTATTTTTCCATCTGTAAAATGAAAATAGAAGTGGTTCATCTTCTTTTCTTGGGTGCCAGAAAAAAATAGATCTGCTCTAGTTGAAGAAGTAAAGGTAAGGCAATGAATTATGTAAAGGCAGACTAAAGAATAGAAAAAAAAGATTACATATCAAACACAAGACAGAAGAGAAATGTTAAACTTGAAAACAGAATAGAATGGTGAAGTCAAGGTAATCAGTTCCATCAAGAAGAATGTGTAGCTGAGCACCGGGAATGGAACTCACCAGCCACAAGGTATATTGGTCTCACTGCTTAAAATTTAGACTCTGATTTAGTATGATACGCTGTAGTAGCACATTTCTCTCTCTCTCAGGATTTTTTTATAGACGTGTCAGAGAGAAAGAAAGACAAAACAATTTCTATTTCTGCTCCTAGTTTTTCCTACGTGGAATGTGTTTGGATAATTGTTTACCTGGGGTGATTGCTTGGTTGGGTCCTGGTGAGGATTGTTTGAACCTGATGGCCAGTCAGATCCACCTGTTTCATAGAAGAAAAATGGTCAGCTTGACCAAATAACTCTTCACTTTGTTGTATTTCAGTGCATGTAAAAGTGGAGAGTGCTTTTAAAGGAAAGTGTTTTGCAAAGTATGTTTCTAGGTCACAGATATATAGCTTGATTCTTTTCCACCAGTTTTGTGTCTGGGTAATATAATAGAATCAATCACAGTGAGAATTTCTGGTAAAAGGAATGGAGTATTAGTCCATGGCAACATATTTATTCTATATTGTAAATTTTTTAAAGGCTCAATTATTTTTTACAAGCTGGTACATTTGATAATTACAGCTGTTTCTAAAGGATAGAGTAGGAGCAATGGCTTAAGCATAGAAAAATCCTAACAGTATTTGTGACAAAAGATAAATATTTAAATAGTGTACTGTGTTCCTGTGTATGTATATGTACCCACCTGAAAAATACATATGTCTACATGTCTCTGTCATAAGTAAAAGACTGCATAAAGTGAGTAGAATCCTTTAAAACAGAAAGAGATCACAAAGAAAGGCTACTTGTCTTCTGCAGGTCTTTAAATAATCCTGTGTTTCTTAGTAGACAGAAAGGCCAAACTGCCCTGCTCTGGCACTCTCTAACCTCTATCCCTGCTGTGAGAGGTCAGCACCCAGTAGAAAAGAGGATCTGCACCCTCCATGATACCAAATCCTAGAATGTAAAATAAGTGCCATAAGTCTTTTGCTATTATACCCCTATCATTCTGGACTTCTTTACAGTCTTGACATTACTCCAGACATTCTGACTGGAGAAGGAAAGAGGAAAATAACATCTCTTCCAACAATGATGATGTTTTAGATCCTCAAGGGCATCAAGGCATGATGTCAGAGGAGACCAGGGAAAGGTACATTGAATGGCAAAACAGGCTGATCTAGAAGGCAGCATCTCTAGAAAGGGTGAATGAAAAGCACAGTACCTGTCTTAGGTACTTCTATGATTTCTTCTTGAAAGCAGATGAATTCTCACAAAATGTTTCAGTTTTCAGGATACAGGCTACTTGTAAAAAGCATAAAGCCACTGAAAATTTGGTGATTAACATGAGGGGGAGCACAATTTTAACAGTCACATTTTATTGATGTTAATTCTCTTCACAAAGAAGGGGAAATGACTATCACCTGTACAGCTTTTGCTGCTGTTAAAACATTTCTTTATTGAAAATCACTCAAACAAGATCAAATTAGCTGGTGATAAAAATCTCAGAGAGCTAGTGTGCAAGAATTATACGATTTAAAGATAAGCAATATTAAATGCATTTTTCAATCAAGCCTTTTTTAAATTATCCTATCTTTGCTTTTACTTTTTCACTATTTATTTATTTATTTGTTTATATTTATTTTTACTTTTTCACTATATTTAAAGTACTTTTCTGAGTGTTTGAAATTCTGTACAATTTCTCTTGGGCAAATTAGAAGTAAAGAGGTTTTGCTGTTGTGCCTGAATCATGATTCAAAGGTAATTGCCTGATGATTTGCCATGTAGAGCAATTACATCTCAAATACGAGTTTGTCAGAAATTAGGTCAAGCCAGTTGTGTGAAGTAAATGCAGTGGAACATTACAAAAAACTTCATGTAATCTATTCAGTATATTCCAGTTTCTAAGCCTCATACAAATATATGAATTCTGGTATTTTCTTAGATTATATTAATTTATGGCAATAATGTTTAACATATCTGTTTATAATCCAATAGATTTTATTTGAAGATGTTTTCTCATCCAAGACATCAATACTAAGTTTTATACGTTGACAGGTATTTTAATTAAAGAAATTCAATAACTGAGCTTCAGATGTTCCTCAGAGACAGTAAACATATTATTTTACTTTGTACACTGTTGTAATAAGAATTTAAACAATAAATTTTGCAGTAGTTGGTATAAACTACATCCCTGCATTTCATTGTGTTGTTATGTACCAAAAAGGATACCATATAGCTATAATTTCTATTCAAGACAAGTTATCTAATATTTGTTAATTTAATTTCTACTTTTGGAAAGTTGTATTAAATCATAGGTTTTTTTCTTTAAAATGCACTTTCAATCCACTTCTACAAAAAACCCAGCACAAACTTGACCATGTGATTCAGATATATTTATGATTTTCTCCAGAACCCTTGATCACTGTATTCCCTTCTGTACATAGGACCAACTTAGTGAAAGAAGTAGAAGTGCTCCGTAGTTAAATTAGCTGGTAGTCTTACAGTAAATGCACCTGGTGAGATAATGTTGAAATGTTGGATCAGGAGCTGGTTTCTTTCTTCATGAATGAACACTTCATTTTCATGTAGTTCATTCAAATGCCATTGTCTCCAGTGTTTACAAAGGGTGTTTATGGCTAGATCCCTTGCATCAGGTCCATTGGAAAAGCTAGGTAATACTCTTTTAGTTTCTGGAAATAGATGCTGAGTTCTTTTGGTTAGACTGACTTTGGCATGCATAGAAGATCCATGTGTATCTTGTAAACTCTCACACTGAAATAATAAAATTCTGCTACTCACATGCTACACTGATGTTTTACACTCTTTTAATTTGGGATTTTGTTACAGATCAAATAACAGTTTATGGAATTTTCATATCTTCTGTTCAATATAACTATGATTTAATAGGAAATATTTTCTGATTCTTCTATCCATATATTCTATAATTAGAACAACTATTTTTAAAATAGTTTTTGTTTTTAAAAAGTTTTTGTTTTAAAAAACTCATCAGCTAAAAATATAGCTTTTTTTCCATCCAGAAATACACTACTGTACAAGAGAAGTTTTGGCTTTTTACTAGGCGGGTTTATTTTATTACTTCCCATGTGTCATTGCCATAGATTGTGTTGTTACCAAAACTGACCACAAACAAATCTCAACAAGAGTCTCTGTAAAAAGTGAACAGTTGAGAGTCATATGAGCCTGAATGATGATAGCAGTGTACAAATTTCTTTAGCTGATAAGTGCAAAATAATATATGACAATTTCAGGTGACAAAACATATTAATTAATTAAAGAAAAGGTATATCTCCTCCTTATTCATATTCCAGTTCTTTACCATAAAAAAGATAACTGAGAGGCAAAAGCTCTAGTTTATTTTCAGTAAAGTCCAAGTGCAAAGTAAGGGTAATTGCAGAACTTCCTGTCAGAAGGCATAATGTTTCCCATCTGAATAGATTTCAGGTCTAGATAAAAAAACTGTGTTTCTGCTAGGCAACTAGAATAAAATGTAAAAAAACCCCAACCAAACCAAACCAAAACAATAAATAAACAAACAAACTCCAAAACAAACAACCCATCCCCCTCATGATTAAGGAAAGCAGTTCAAGGTTTCTGAATTGACAACAAGCAAGTTTGCTATAACCAAAATGCTTGTCATTATATGTCTGAGGTGAAACCATCTATTAAAATTGTGATTATATGTTAAGGGTTAAATTTTCATTTCCATACCCTTATGCTCCACACCATGCTCCTTAGAAGAGCCTGAAGGGAAGCCTTGCAATAGGTTAAATAAAACTTCCCTGGGGGCAGCATGTCTTCCAGAAAAAAGCCAGAGAGCTAGGACTTGCTAGATCTCCTGTCTTCAAACCTTGACACATATGTAGTCTGTGCATGTAGTTTGACACAGAAACTGATTGCCATGATAGACCACATGGCATCTCAAAGAACCAGCTATGTTTAACAGAAATCCTTTGTCCCCCTCTATCCAAAATATATGACAGGAGTGAGAAAAGAATAAGTTGCTTCAACTCACTGATCTTGCAATGATTTTTGTGCTGTGCTGCGCTGCTCTGTGTCCACAGGATCTCTGCTAGAGGATAGGCAAGGATTGCATGTTGAATGAGCAGTACATTTCAATATATAATAGGTTTTTTTTTTCTTCAAATGCTTAACTTGGGACATGAGAAAACAAAGTTAATCCTTGTACCTTTACATAAAGGCTAGATAGCCTACAAGTGATGATGGAGATAGGGGGAGTAAGCAGCAGTAGCGGTCACATACAGCACTCCTGGAGTCAGGCTCTCACTCTTGGAGAAAGCAATTCTCTTCTGACCAAAGCATATAGAAGTTTTCTGTGCAAAACCAATGTAATGGACTAATTTTTTGGTAATCCATATTTATAAAGAGTTGTTCCTTAATTGAAAAACTCTAATTAGCTATGATTGTTTTACACAGACAATATATTTTTGTTTCCTAAGTCTTGGAGACAATAGTTTTCTCTTTCTTGAGGGAAGAAAGGAAAAGAGAGCAATATTTTAAAGCTGTCACACTAATTTATTTGTCTTTTTTAAAAATGTTTTCTCCTCATACAAGCTAATCTGAGTTTTACTATGAAATGCAGCTTTGAGTTGGCAGGCATGAAGTCTGATTGAACTGCTGAAGAAAAAATACAGCCCTTTATATCACAAATAATGCAAGAAAGCCAGTTTAATATTTCTGTGGTAGATTGGCATAAGGAATTATCTAACTAAAATAGGTTCCTGGATTCATTATTTCTTGACAAAGTCATCACTGCACTCAAAAGTCATTGAAATTTCATTCTTCTGTTTTATGTATTAAGCAACCAAATTACTTGCATGCCCTCATTTTCATAACTTCTAACATAATAGATGAAAAAAAGAGAGTCGTTGCAATAGTGTTGTTATTTTTCTGAAGTTGAGACAAGGTATACTATTACTCCCTTCAGGATACAAACGTGAACTTCTAAGGATTTTGACAGATGATTCATGACTTTTAAAAGACCTGTTCCCATTGTGTTTCAGAAATTAAGTATGAACAAACTTGAACAAACTGTATAAACATGTTTAGATCTCAAAGGGAATCTGAGGGATCTCTAGTACTGTGCTCAGAACTGAAGAAAAGTCTAAACATTTTCTCAGGAAACCTTTACATGTGAACACAAGGAATCAAATTATCCTGATGCTTAAGGAAACTGCATACAATGCAGCAAATCATTTTTCTCCCTAGGAAGGCAAGATAAACCTCATTTCAGTCAAGGAAGTAGAGCAGAACTTTAAGTTAAGAAACATAAATACAAGAACAGATTCAAAAAAATAATTGTAAAATAAGATTTGGAGGGCTAAATCAATCTAGTATTTCTTAATGAAGTGTTAGCAAATATTTGAAGTTTTACTTAGATACATAAGTAATACTTTTGTAGTTTTTGTAGTTTTTAGGAAATAACAGACTTAGTTACTGTGTGTAACTTTTCTTTTTTGTTACTGGTAGAAGAAAAACATTGGGATTTGCATCTTACCTAGTCTTTCAAAAAATTGTATTAACCCATACAGGTAAGCCAACCTACTGGGCAAAATCAGCCAATGAATTTAGGCAGCCAAGGACCAATGCAAAACATTCTAGGCATGAAGGGAATAAGCTGCCAAGTAGACCAAAAGCTATGTAAAGGAGGAATGTCTTGTACATGGTAAAATCCATGTCTGTGATATGCTTTTCATGCTATGGTTCAAAATCTGTCAGCACTGAGAATATGCAGAGGATTAACATTTCATTATGACTCTTCAATGGAGAACTGTCAGAGAAAGGAAATTTGATGCGGAATTTATCTAGGCAAGCATTAACTCTGTCTCTGTGACACATATCTTAGTAATGGCATATATCAGAAGAGATGGCGACTCTTTCAGTGAAGAGCAAGAAAATGTCTAAAGCTATGATTATCTCTGTATGTGATGTCAGCTTGGATTTGAACTCAATCCAAACTTGAGTTCAAACCTCTTTGTTGTTCAAGTGATGATTTTTTCTGTGGTCTGATGCTGAACAAAGCATCTGGTTCCCAGTTGGGGAAACTCAGATCTGAGGCAAGGGGAGGAGCTGGGTTTTGTGTGACAGAATGGATGTGACTCCATGTCTTATATTCAGATTTTGGCATTGGTTTTCCAGACTCTTAGATTTACTGTGATTAATAATTAAATTAGATAAGATCCTGAATACTGTCCTCAAGCTCATTTCATGTGATACATGATACTGTGATCCCTCTGTAGTTGAGTTGTTGAGTTAATTTTGTCTATGCTTTCTTGCCTTGTTTTTTTTTTTTTTTGCTTAGGATGTGTATAGCTTTTTATTTTTGCTCTTTTTTAACCATCAGGAACATTTCTTAGTAATCATGGGCCTTTGAATATAAAGAATAGTCCTGTCATGATTCTACTTACCTCCCTCAGTGTATTCAGATGCTTTGATATCTTCATAGTGACTCTAGTGTGTCAAAATTTGGTATGTGTGATTGTGATTTCTAAGTCAGTTTCTCTCTGCTGGGCTTAATTCCTACAGACTGCTGCCAGGTTTAGGGACCTGGTGAGCCTCAGAGCAGACCTTGTTAGTAAAACTGAGACAGAAGTGGCTTTAAGTCTTTTCTGCATCATTTATCACTAGATCTCTTGTCTACTGAAAAGTGAGATTACATTTTTGTCTGTCTTCCTTTTGCTGCATGTGTACCTACAGAAATCTCACTTGTTGCCTTTTGCATTCGTTTTTATTTCCAACTCCAGTTTCAACTTCTGGCTTTCACTTCAAACTTGAATACTTGAGCAATATTCTCTTTAGTTCTCTCAGGTCACTGCTTCCCACTTCTACCTTCTGTTGATTTCATTTTTGCATTTAAGCTCAGTCATATGTTCCCTGCTCATCTATGCTGGCCATCTCCCATGATTACTAGACTGTCTGCACATTGGAAAGGACTGTTATCCTTGAAGATGAGCTAGCTTTCCTAGCCTATATAGGCTGTTTTTTTCATGTGTCCCCACCAATCAGATTCCAGAAGAAACTAAAACCTGATATGTTTGAAGTCCAGATCTGTAGCTCGGCTATTCAACTGATTTTAGTTTTTAGAAGAAGGCTTTGTAAGGCTTTAGAAGGTTTGTGCATCAGGTGGTCTGTAGCAGATGTTCACTTTGACATCACCCATGTTGTTCTGTCCTTGACCAGCTTGCTCTTTGCTCCAAGGTAAAGTTCTATGCATGTTTACTGCTCCATTGCACTAAATTCAGCCCCTTCTGCTTGTGTTCCTGTCCCATCCATGTTAAAGGGCCTGTATCCATCTGTTGTACCACTCCATTTATGAATCATACCTCGATATATGTCTGTGATTCTAATGAGACCACAGCTCTGGAACGGTTTATAGGCAGTCTCTAATTTCTCCAGCTTGTTTCCCATGCAGTGTGCAGACACTTGCAATGAGTCGAAAGTCACGCAGCTCCCATAGCAGTAATGAGGGGGCCTCCACCTATATGGATTTCTCTGTGCACCGCTTCATACCTCTCAGGTATTTCCCCTTCACTCCTCTTCAGGTATTTTCAGTTTTCCCAACTGCTTGCTTAAAGCCCACCTCAGTGAAGCAGCAAACCACTTTTCAAAGAGGTGCTTCCCTGGTTTGTCAAATGGCTTGTGTCACTCCTCAGGCAGTCTATGGTAGCAGCAGTGTGAAGGTGGGGCAACACCAGCCTCTGAGCAGGTGGTAAAGCTGTGCCTTGGGTTGTAGGTTCTCTTTAGCTGTGAAAACTATGCTGACATGCATTCTATTGTATCTTCATTTGTCTGCACTGGTTTCTAAACTTGCTCTAGTCAAGATAATTCAAGCTGACAAATGAATTAACTTTGTTTTTGCCAAATAGATACTCAGGGTAGCCCTATTTTGATGCTGCAAGAAGAGAAAGAAAGATTTTGTGCATTTATTAAATTGGAGGTTAGAGTTCTGGACTCTGCATAGGCTGATGGTTTCTGTCTTGCAGAAGCAAAATGCCAGCTTAGGAGCTTCTCTGTGTAAAAAAACTCAGCTGTAATTGTGAGCCAGAAAACACCATTCCTTGCTAGGGAAACTGAGTACCAAGTACTGTTGTCTCCTAAGGAGTTTAGAATTCAGTAAATGCCATAGAACCCCTGTGCGGTTCTTTAAAAGTCAGCATCTCATAAGCCATGCTGCTACCTCATGTCTTCTCTGTAGTGTTCAGTGACAGATCAAGAAGCAATAGGTGCAAGTTGAAATACAGGAAGTTCTACTTGAACATTGGAAAACATGTTTTTACTGTGAGTGTGGTCAGATAGTGGAACAGCTTACACAGAGATATTGCAAAGTTCCTGTCCTTGGTGCCATTCAAAGTCCAACTGTACATGACCTTGATCAACCTGTTGTAGCCAACTTTGCTTTGAGCAGGTGGCTTGGAATAAACAATGCCCAGAGGTCCCTCCCAGTTTCAAAGACTCTGTGATAGCCACTACTATCAGCTAAAAAATTGTAGTTGTTCAAGATGCTGGACCTTTCTGAATTCTTGTAAGTATTCCAGCCTTTGACTTAATAAGTTGTGTTATGATAACTTTGAAAACATAGATAGGTGAAATGTAGTGACACATCCTATTCCACTTAGAGTAATGACTGTTAAGAAGATCTGTCCTGTCTTTCCATAAATCCATTGAAGAAACCACCAATCTGAATTTAAATATTCTTATCTGTTGGTTGCAGTTGAGTTTGTATTTATTTGTTTATTTCCTTTATCTGAGGTCTGGATTAAGGTCAAAAGAAGAAACGGTTACGAGGCAGAATCACTCTAGATTGAGTCATCAGTGATTTTATGGTGTTGATGCCATTCTTAGTATTTTAGACATAAACATCAATGCCAATGTTCAAAATTACTTCACTTGTTAAAACAGAGTCAGTTTTTGAGGTAAGCATTTCTTTTAGGACATTTCTGTCATGAAAATCCTATGGACCATTTAAAAAATCAACATCATTAGCATACATTTTTCTTGACCCATATTTTCTTAAACCCCTGCTTTATCTAATGACTTTTGCTACTCTTTTCCAGCATTTCTGAGCACAGAATTCTCATGTAGGAGGAAAGAATTCTCTTACTTTGGAGTATTCTTCCACTTCCTTTTTTTCCTCAACCATGCTTACATGTTAAACACATATTTTGTGGAAGGTAGTAACTGAACAAATTGATTCTATTATTTTAATTCTTGCCTTTTTTTTTTTTTTAATATGGAGTGCAATACCTGTGGTAGTCTGTTATTTTACAGTTTGTTCTTCTGTAGTATGTTTTGATATTCTTTCTTATAAGTTTATAATGGTTCATTCTATGTACCCCATTTGGCTTCCCTTATGGTTCAGTCCTGAGTTGTTTACCACAGTCTTCTCCAACAAAATATTTGTCAATCCACCTGTATACCCGCCTTGTTCCCTTGTCTTACCCCTGTCTGTCAAAGATAGCACACTCCTTTGGTTCTGGAGTGTTCCCTGCCTTTCATCCCTTCCTCAAAGCAGACTTGGATTGTAGGGTTTGCTTCCTCCCTATGTTGGCTTCTACTGGGGAGCCCTTACCCTGCACCCCTCCCCTAATGACCTCCTATTGGTCAAAGGTTGTGTCCTCCCCGTGTTCTCCCTACCCTTTAAAAGTAGCCCCTTCAGGTTCAGATTTGTCACTTGCTCTGCCCCACTTCGAGATTAAATCTTTGGAGACTCAGACAAGTGTCCTTCCCTTATTCCTGTGCCTTGGTTTCCTCATGCTCTGTGCCTCTGCTGTGCTACCCACGCCGCAGCAATCACTGCCACCCGCAACAGTCTCGGCAGAGACTCAGGGGCGGCTGCTCATGTGTCTGCCCTGTGGCCACAAGTAGGACAGTGAGCCGGTGAGCCTCCATCCTCTGGCCACTGAGAGCCAGACACAAATTCCCAATATTGCTTTTCTGCCTGAAGTCAATCCTTTTGGAGTCTTTGCATTACACAAGACTAGGACTTTTGTCATGTCTATTTACACTTACCTTTAGTCATCTTAGAATTATTACTATTATTCTTTACCTCCTCCTTCCCTTTTTGGATGTAAGGTATGTAGAAATAAAGATGATACTCTAAAGCCAAATTGAATAGACAAAATAAACTGTGTATTAGAGAAGCAGATTATATTATAAAACAGAGCAAGTATATTGGTATTTTGTTAACATTGTGGTAGCAACCCTTATTTTCCTTCTTGATCCCCACTGAATGGGTGTGGATGTGGTTGCTTAGTTTCTATTGCCTATAAGAAAATCAAAAAGCCAACATAAATTCTTCTGGATAGGGAAGTATTGAGTAATGGTCGTGCTTTTGA
Organism: Vidua chalybeata; assembly: GCF_026979565.1. Classification (NCBI taxonomy): domain Eukaryota; kingdom Metazoa; phylum Chordata; class Aves; order Passeriformes; family Viduidae; genus Vidua; species Vidua chalybeata. The sequence continues at coordinate 55,721,321 of NC_071531.1, read as the reverse complement.
TAAAGGAATTAAGGATAAGCAAGGAGATAAGCATGATTACATTCATAAAGTGCCTCAAATGAAAATTACAAAAAGGACCATGTGAGAGAGCTGAAGGTTAGTGACAAAGAAGGAGAAAAAAATGTTCAGAATTGTACTGCAGAAAGCAGCCTGACACGATCAATTGCTGATATCCCTGGCTGAAGCCACTTCTTGTTTTTGTTTCTGTGAGTCTGAATTTCTTTTTGGCATTAATCCAGTACAAATAAAGTCAACAATAAGTCTGTTGAACTCTCAGTCTGTTTTTGTGGGTTTTTTTCTGTTCTCTTTGAGTGTTTTTCATCTCCTTTCTATCTCTGTTGAAATGTGTTTCCTTCTAGTTTGCCAATACCAGTTAGGTTATCACTGTATATTGTCTATTGGCTTAGTGGGAAAGTAAATCTTGGCAAGTTAACATGGGAGTTCTGTCAAAAAACTCAGGAGTCATTGAGTCATCTCACCAAAATCCAGTGGCTCTGTTACAAAGTTGAATAATTGTGTAACATTATGTAAACAGAAGCAAATGCTTGAATAAATTAGAGGTGCCATCAAATACATCAGATTGTCTTTCCAATGGTATTTAAAATTAAAAAATATGTGCAGAAATTTCACTCAACTGCTTTTACAATGAAACAAGTGATCTGATACTGGAAAAGGGTTGCTTACGAAGCTGATACCTTTAAATTCACAATTCTCTGAAGAAATTCAGTGCTATTTTTCAGATATGTGTCTAGAACACTTTTTTTCTACATTGTTAGACTACTGGCTTCTGAAACAAGTCACAACAGTAAGGTCAAGCTCATAGTATGTACCTTAAAAAAATTTTATCCAAGAAATAAGCAGTCAACTTTAAATGTTCCTTTTGATCAACATTCTGTTTAACAAAATCACTATAAGTTCTTTATAAAAATTATTAATTGCTACACTGAAGAAATTGTAATTGTTGTGGAAAGAACCGAAAGCTATCAGAACAAGATGTCTTCTTGTTCTACAATTTGCCAAGAACCAATCTAGCTGGAATAAATACATGGCATTGTGAAATCAGTGTTTATTCATAGGCATAAAAACCCAAGGTGAGCTACACACTTTCATGCAACAGACTGGAGAAATTCCCTTTAAGGACCTGAAATTCTCAGGGAAAATCAAGGCACAACATGCCTGCAGAAGCAGGATCTTTTCTTCATAATACTTGTTTAAACTTAGGTGGGCAAAACCTGGTGGCATTCAAAGCGCCCCATCCCTCCCCGCTAACATAGAAAATATGGCAAATTGGTGCTTATTCCCTGAGTGTCTGATACTGTTGCTTAAGCTAGAGCGCAGCCATAATGAAAGCAGTGAGCAGCAGCGGCTGATCAGAACTCAGCACAAAGCTGCAACTAAATCGTCAGTGGAGCGCTGCACCATGCCATGCTGAATGAAACATTGTGGTTGTTCTGCAAATGAGGCATTTTTTTAAACTCATATTTATTGTTTATGAACAGCGTTTTCTGACAGCCTTGGAAAAGCCTGCAAGATTTTTACTATGACCTGCTTTTATATTCCTCCCTGTAATGGATAAACTGGCAAGGACATAAGCATCAGCAAAGGCACGTTGCTAAATGAGTATCAGTAGACATGGTCCTCAGCATATTATCCCTGTACTTTGTGAATATAATTCATCCTTTGTGGGAGGCGGTCCTGGGGGGGATCCACCAGGAATGCCCTGGGAAACTACAGTGGTGTAGGCATTGTCCTGGGATTCCCGCCTTCCCCATGTCTATCACTGGTTGCACCCTCCCCTGTCAATGTCAATCAAGCAGTTGTGCCATCCCTAGTTTTGGAAAGATCCTAGTTCTATGTACTGTGATTGGTTCTCTCCCTAAAACCACTCCTCCCCCTCTCTCCCATTGGATTATCCCATTCCTACTCCTCCCATAAGCCCCTATCCCATTGGTCCCTATGTACCTTGACCCCGCCTCTCCTTCCCCGGTTATAATCCCCGACCCCCCTCCTCTGGAGGGGGCTCTCTGAGTCAGCTTCCCTCTGGAGAGGTTGTCTCCCTGCATCTTTCCTGCTTCCTCCTAACTTCTTCTGCCCTTACTGTACCGTTAATAAACCCTCGAGAACAACAGCGCTCTGGGTGTCGTCCTCTCATTTGGTGGATTAAATCTAATCGCTATCTGGGCTCCTGTCAACCGGCCAGCAGTGGGCTTCCCTGCAGGACCAAGGTCCAGGGTGGCCTACAATCCTTATAATAAAATATTATCTCGCAGCAAACCATAGCGGGGCTGGAACACCACCACACACTAATCAGTCTGTGGTGACTGCTTATGTCAGCCTGAGCCTGCTTGTTCCACAGCAGAAACAACAAATCTTTTATCATCTCTGACAATTCTGGTTTATAAGTGCAACTGTGAGTGCAACTATGAGTGTACTAGGGCATAATGGTATTAATATAAATAAAAGTAGTAAGTTTAAACAAATCCATGCAATGGGAACTTTAATTACTCAACAGTACAAAAATTTGTTAACCTGTTAATAGTACTGTGAACTGAGAACTACATACACTGCTCATGGTATTTTTCTTCCTACCTTGATTTCTTAAGAAATAGCAAAAAGTTTAAATAATGTTACAGCCATGGCAACTTGCTACACACAATTTATTTTGTCCGAAGATTTATAGATTTACTTATGTTAATTAGAGTTATGTTAAATTAAAGAAATAAATTTTGTTAATTTTCATAACAAATTCCTCTCCTATGCAGAGTTCTCTAATAATGATGTTGAGGACTTTAGCTTAATTAGTGATCATTTGGTTTTATGGGTATTTAATTTTAAATTACCTATTTTGTGAGGCACACTAATGTTATCCTGTGGTAGACTGACTCTGGCTGCCAAACACCCATATGCCACTCTCATTCCACCTCTTCAGTATGATGGGGGAAAATATAAGATTAAAAAATTGATTAATCAAGTTAAGGACAGGGAGATCACTCACCAGTTACTTTCAGAGGCAAAACAACCTTTCTTTGGAAGATTAATTTATTGCCAACCAAAAAAATATAGAATAGGATAGAAACAAAGAGCTAAAACTAAAACTGCCCTGTTTCTTCCGAAGCATAGCTTTAATTTGCCATTCATGCCTCCTCTGCTTTCTCCCTTGTCCAGGCAATGCAGATGGGGAATGGGAGTTGCAGTCAGTTTATAATACTTCCTCTCTACAACTCATTGCTACTTACACTCTTCCTCTGCTCCCCTTCCCACAGGCTACATTTTTTCATGGACTGCTCCAGCATGCTTTCCTTCCATGGGATGCAGTCCTTGAGGAACAGATTCTCTTGTGTGGGTCCCCCACAGGATCACAGGCTCTACCAGAAAACCTATTGCAGCATGGGATCTGCTTCCCACAGGTCCACAGGTGCTGTCAGGATCCTCCTTCAGTGCTCTCAATGGCATGCAGCTTCTTTCAGGGCATATCCACCTGCTCCACTGTGGGGCTCTCCATAAGCTGTAGGATATCCGCTTTGATGTCCTCCTCTATGGGCTGCTAGGGGACAGCCTGCCTCACTGAGGTCTTCTCTCCATGGACTGCAGGGGAATCTATCCTAATGCCTGGAGCACCTCCTCCCCTTCCTTCTTCACTGACCTTAGTGTCTGCAAAGTTGTCACTGATTGACTCAGCTTTCAATAGCAGTGGGCCCATCTTGGACCCAGCTGGAACTGTCTCTGTCCAGTATTGAGGCATTCCTTGGCTTCTTTGCACAGAAACCACCCCTGCAGTCTCTGCTGCCTCCCATCAAAATCTTGCCACATAAATCCAATATACATCCATATGAAATTTTTTAAAGGATTGAAATATTTGTAGGTTACAATATGTGCAGTGACTGAAACAGCAGGTTACAAAGAAGTACAATGTGGACACATGAATCCTGTGTCAAATACATTGAGCAATAGTAAGCATGAGAACTTACATTAGGCACAGAGCAGATGTGAGTTTTTTTCTCTAGAGAAATACAGTGAGGATAAAGGATGGAAAAAAGTCATTGACACTGACATGCCTGGGGAGCACAGAGATCCTTGAGCTAATCTTCACTGAACTGAAAAATCCATGTGGAAAAGTGAAGGGCCATGTGGCTGCACCAGCTGGTGTCCACAAATGTCTTATCCGCACATACATGCCCCACATCGAAGCAACCAGGATTTGCCAGCTTTCCTGGCTTACGCTGGGCCAGTTTGCTGACAGGATCACAGGATGCCTAACAGGCTGAGCCCATCCAGTAGTGACTGAGAGTTGATGGTGCAGCTGAGCAAGTGTGACATGATTCATACCCTGCCTTTTGGAGGGAAAATCACACTGCTCATAGAAAAATAGAACAAGCTCATTTGGAAAATACTTTCAATTTCAAGTCCAGCTGCAAACCTAACACTTCCAGTTTTCCCAAAGTGCCACATCTACACATTTTTTTACATATCTCCAGGGCTGGTGACTTAACCACATCCCTGGACATCTTGTTCCAATACTTGACAAATCTTCTGGTGTAGAAAATTTTCCCTAGTATCCAATCTTACCTTCCCCTGGTGCAGTTTGAGGCAACTTCTTCTCACCCTTCTGGTATTGATTTTTGAAGCTACAGTGTGCTGGACTTGCCTGACAGGATGATTGTTTTTAAGTTGTGGTGTCTACTTCCAAATACTCCTGGAATTGTGCAGCATATGCAGATACATTTTGGAATTTAAAAAATACTTTATTGAATTGCACAAGAAAAAGACATCACTGTACCCTTGTTAAATTAGTTTGAAGAATCCCAAATTCATTCAATGTTGTGAACTTCCCATAGCTTCAGTTTTCTGACCATTTTTACATGCAGTAATACACTTGCCTATTACATTACCATTACATTGCCCATGTTTCATTGATGAACTTTTTTTTCAGAGGAACAGCAAACTCTGGCAGATGCACACATTTTCTGTCTACTGTGTCTTGTTTGCACCAGGATTTCAGATTAATCTCCATGTGCCTCAAACTATCATTTTAATGGGAGCATCTTGGAACAGAGCTCTGTGACAAGAGGCAAATTTAGGTAAATTTAAAAGCAAATTCTGAAATTGTAACAGCAAACTCACAAAATCTTCTTAGAGAGCTCTGTGTAGAATATAGTGGAGATTTTTTTTTTTTTTTTTTTTTTTTTTTTTTTTTTTTTTTTTTTTTTTTTGGTAAGGCCATGTCTGGTGAAAGGCTCCTCATGCCTTTAACTGTGTATCTGTACTTCCCACAGAATTACAAAAGTGCTACTTCAGCCTTTTCAGTCTGATGCTTTTGGGAGTATATGGATGCAAAGATCTCAAAAATTATCATCTGCAGCAACATATTAACTTTGAATTGGATATTGGATGTTCATAAGGAAGACGTTAAAAGTCGATTAATTAGTCACACAAACATCATTTCTTCATTATTATTTAGAATATTTCTAGTTCCTTTAATAATCAGCTTTGAGGAACATGAAAGCCTGCTTTAAAGCAGCAGATGGGAGAACATCAGGGATGGTTTTAGTATACCTACTGCCTTTGTAAACATGATTCTTTGATCTAATTTTAAATTATATCACATTCCCAGAAAGTCCAGTTCTAGTGTTTTCTTCTCTTTTCTTTACATTGAATTACACTGTTTACAGATAAATCTATATGATTCACAGGATATGTATAGACTGACAGAAAAAAACACACCACAATCTTTGTCTGCTGCCTAGCTATCCGTAAATGTAGCTCAGAAACATGAGTTATAGACTATAAAATAGTTGTAGCTTCTTGAAGAAAAGGAAGATTTTGCTAGGATCAGCTCTGGAAAATGCATAATCATGGAAAAGAGAGTGTTTCCATTTCCTCCTGAACATGAGGGACACAAAGTAGTTTAACTTAATCTTCAGAAAATGGAAACATTTTTTAAAAACCAGAATAATATATAGATGTTTTTTGCTTCATTTACCATTTGAAGACTCATTCACTTTCACCTGAAGTTAGATCACATCTCATTTGATATTACCATCCCTTTGAAAAAATAGGTTGAGGAAGATGTGGTGTTCATTGTAGGAAAATTATCAATATTTTGTAGTATTAAAATGATTCAAAAGATAGGTTCCTTTCCAAGCCCTCTGTTGAAAATATGTAAACTTTAGATTTCAGTTTTTTAGCCAAAACACTATTCAGCTTATTGGTCTGTCTCAGTTTTAAATCAAATTTAAGAGAAGACACTCTGCAATGAGTCGTGTTCTTTGAAGAGTTTCAGTAATCCCCCTACAAAAATAGGAAAATGAATGCTAATAGAGGAAAGTGAAAAAATTCCAACCCAGCAGTTTATTAACAACGGAATGCCCACAAGGCTCAGCCCTTGCCCCACGCAGATATACACACAGGGACAAAGACCCAAAAATGCCCAGAGAATGGGGCAAATGTTGAAGAAATACCCTTTCCCGACACATGGTGAAATGGTACAGACTTTAACGCTGAGGGAAGTGGAGGATCCATGAAGGAGTTCCAGCAGGAGGCAAAACCTGGTGGTTCTCTGGTGTCAACCTCTTCTCCATGGCAGACGAAGCAGCTGGGTTGGGGTCTCTTGTGTGCTTTCTCTCCCCAGCTCAGTTCTTCAAGGCTTGAGGCTGGAACAGGGTGATGCTGCACTTGCTGATCCTGCTTCTCTGGTCCTGGGACAGCAGCTGTTCAGTTCACCTCAAGGTAGATCAAAAGTTACTGCTACAGCTCCTTCAAGCCAGAGAAGGCAAAACTTTTTGCCTGGGCCAACAAAACTAAGCTAAGCCAAGCAAAGCCAAACTGCACATCACCACAGAATGCCTGGGCAGGGAGGCTTTGAAAAATGCCCATAAAAGAGCCCAAAGCTTCCCCATTCCTGGCCCCACACACGCCTGGTCCTGGGCTATAAAAATACAACAGCCATTTTTTTGGGCATAAAGGGAGGATCAGGGAAGAGACTATCATAATAAATCACTTCAAGACATGGTGTCACTTCTGCAGGTGTGAACGTGTGGACGCAGTCAACAGATAAAGCTATCTGAACAGCAGTTAATGTGGAGAGCTACAAAGATGAGTACAACACCCCATCTAAGAACACCTTAGATGTGGTGGGTTGACCTTGGCTGCATGCCAGGTGCGTACCAAGCCATTATATTATTTTTATCACTTCCCTCCACAGCTGTACAGGGGAGGGAAATAAGATGGAAAACACCAAAACAAAACAAGAAAGCAAAAAATCATGATGGGCTGAGATATAGGCAGTTTACTAAAGCAAAAGTGAAGGTTGTGCACATGAAAGCAAAGGATGAAAAAAAAAAATCCCCAGCAATGAGAATTTTTATCTCCACTTCCCATCAACAGGTAATGTCCAGCCACTTCCTGGGAAGGAGGGCTTTGGCAGACACAGCAGTTGCTTGAGAAGGCAAACATCATAAATAATGAATGCCTCCCTTTCTCCTCCTCCTTTTTCTTAGCTTTTATGTCTGATCAGATGTAATATTGTATGGAATATCCTTTGTATCCTTTGTTGGGGTCAGCTGTCCTGTCTGTGTCTCCTCCCAAGATCTTGCCCACCCCAGCTTGTTGGTGAGGGTGGAAGCCTGCTGGTTGGAGGGACAGCTGTGCCATCTCTGCTCAGCAGGAGCCAAAAGAGTGGTGTGCTAAACACCTTTCCAGCTACCAGTGTAGAGCACAGCACTGCAACAGCTGCTGTGGGGAAAGTGAACTCATCTCAGCCAGACTAAATATAGCCCCACACACATCTTCAGCTGTGGTGATGACATAAGGCATGATCCCCAGCAGCCAGTGGAGCAACAGTTCCTGAGATGTTCAAGACCTTGACCCAGTTGAAGCTTTAGAAGGAGGCTGCAGCCCTGCAAGGCTCAAGTTGCAGGAAGCTGTGGTGTCTCTCTGAGGCTAGGGAAGATTCATTTGCCTCCAGGAGGTCTGCAGCTGTTGAGGAGTTGACATGCCTAGTGAAGGAGCTCCAGGTGGAGAGCAGCAGTCTATCTCATCAGGGAAGATGAGAGTGAGATCACCCAGTTCTTCTCTGAGATCCTACTGTTTCAAGAATCCAAACTGCCCACTATTGCAGAAGAGTCTGTGCCTATCAGATTGGAAAGAAGAAACTCCTTTAATAGCAAAGACTGAAAAGACAGGAGGAAGAAGACTCCTGCTAGAGCTTAAAATTTGCAGTTACACAGTAGATTGACTGCTCTCTGAGCTGATGAGGAGCAAGTAGTGTTAACCAATGAAGCACTCACGCTAGTTGGCCCTGAGCCATGCAGCAGAACCAAGAGAAAATGAATGACAGCAGTGGGAGACTCCCTGGGGAGAACAGCAGAGGTCCCCATCTGCTGACCTTATCTGTCATCTAGGAAAGTTTACTGCTTTCCCCATCTGTCTTTCAGACAGATTTGTGGAGGTGCTCCTGAGGTTTGTCTGTCACTCAGACCTGCTGCTCTTTTGTGTGGGCACTGACAGAACTGTCAGGGGAACCCTGGATATTTTGGAGCATGACTCCATGGCTCTGGAGAGGGTGATCATAGACATTAGGGATCAGGTCTCCTTCATCCTTTTAGAGGGGGAGAAGGAACCCTCGTTCTGAGGACTTACAACTGCTTGGAATTGTCAGTCCTCAGAAACCAAGACAACAAGATTTTCACCTGGAAAGGAATAACCCCAAGTCCCAGTATAGGCCAGGGCCAGACCACACTGGAAATAGCTTTTCCAAGATATTCTATGGTTTGGTGACTAACAAGCTGACCACATGTCAAAACACCCTTGAAGCAAAGAAGGTCAACAGCATTTTGGGAATACATGATGAGGAAGAGTGCCAGCAGGTTGAGGGACATGATCCTTCATCTCTAATTAGCATTGGTGAAATCACATCTGGAGTGCTGTGTCCGGTTCCGGGCTCCCCATTATCAAAAAGATAAAGAGGAGCAAGTCCAGTGAAAGGCAACAAAGATTATTAAAGAACTGGAGCATCTGTCATATTGGGAGGGGTAGAGAGCTCTTGACTGTTGAGCCTGGAGAATAGCAAAGTCAGAATATTTTAGCAATGTGTATAAACCCCTGATGGAAGAAAATTTTTTTTAAAAAAAGAAGAGATGGAATCTTCTCACTAGTTCTCAAGAAAAGAATATGAGACAATAGACACAACATAAATGTGGGAAATTCCATCTACACATGAGAAATTTTTTTTTTTCTGTGAAAAAATGATTAAAATGATGATTTTTTTAGAGATGAGTGAATAATACAAGTTGTGCTGGAATCTGTTTGTAATGTAGAATGGACCAAGCAAGAGACAATTTAATAAAAAATTCTTACACCAGAAAAATTCCCTTTCAACAACTTAATTTTGGTACTTTTCTCTTCCCAATGAGTCCAATAGAAATCTGGAGGGAGCATAATGAAGATAAAAACATTATTTCATATTGATGTGTGCATAAGGGAAAATGCAATGCTGCCAGTATGCAACATTTGATTCTGGTTTCCTTACTTGGTTGTAAAGTACAGAGTGTGGATCTGAAAGGTTGCTGCCCCTGGGTTGTCTGGCTCCTCTAAGCAGAACTTTTTGTCCTTTCATCCTTTTACACTATAACTCTTTGTGAAAAGAATGAGTTGAGAATGTCAGGGGTGTAAATGGTAACTCAGAAAGAAGTGTAAATATTGATCTGATCCTTGGCATATGAATGTGGATCAGAGATACAGAATTTATTTTTATGCTTTTTCACACAGTTCTTGTTCACACTGGCCAGATCTGCAAGCAATCCAGTGGAATTTAATGTGTAGTATAAGGACTGTAGGATATAGCCTGTCGTATCTCATGAAATTTCCTTCAGATTTTGATATTAGGGCTTTATACAGTTGATTAAACTTCTTGAAATATTTGTCAGTACTGCTTGATGGCATCAACAGTCACACTTGCAACTTAGTTGGACCTGGCTGATTTTAATAACTCCAAAAAAAAAGTAGTATGTTTTTCCTACCAATGCATTTTGGACTCTAGCAGCATTCACAGTCAGGTATAAAATACAATGGTGTATAATAACAGGAAAATAACAGATGTTGAGTCATTGACACATCAGTCAGTCACCAGACGTGTCCCTTATAGAAAACTAAATTTCTTTGACTCAGTTTCTCATTGTACTACCCTCATATTCCTAGATCATCTGCAGTGTTTTTTTCCTGAGAGATTGTTCCACTGGACATTTGCATAGATGTACATTCACATTCTATGGTGAACTATATTGTAACATTGGAGAATGTTCATTCCATCAGTATTCAAAAAATAGATTTCTGATGGCAAAACCTATAGGACTTGTGACTATTGCAGGTTGGCTGACTGTTTAAGGAGTCATTTTGGTTCCTTGAAGACTCACAAAATGCCGACACTAACTGCATCCAACCATAAAGCAAATAATCTTTTTTTTTCACTCAAACACATATGTGAAATCAGCTGTTGTTTTCATTGAAGATTCATTTAGACTGTCAACCAAACAACATGATGTTCTAAGACTGGAAGAAGGACAAGTCAGAGAAGAAGAATATAAATAGGCATTTAGGAAAAAACTGAATACGATAAAAAAAGGTTAAAATAAAAAATTAGAGCCATTGACAAATATTTCAGGGTGATAACACAACAGAGGGAAGTGAACATCCATTTATTAGTCAGGATTGGAAATATTAGCAAAATCTGGAAGTTGCAGAACAACATTAGAATATATTCTTGAAGATGTCCCTCAGCAAAGCCTTAGGGACTCTTTCTTGCTGAGGATGTCAATGAAATATCTGATGATAAATTCCCTATTGTTCATTCCATTCCCACTGTATTACAAACACATAGGTATGGAAAGATACACACATGTAGGTATTTATGTACTTTTATAGATATTTACACACAGACATACACACAGAAACACAGACACACAGACACACACACACACACTAGCAACAACTGCCAAGCAAGCAAACAAGAATTTATTACCTAATTTTGATGACAAGCGGAGGCCTAGCTTCCTTAACTTCATTTGAATAAAATCTCATATAGCATTATCATGTTGGAAAAATACAAAATAATTGTGACATCTTTCAGCATAAAAGTATTTTGACTATTTTTTTTAAGCAAAAAAAGAGATTTTGGCAATTCACAATTCCACTTAACTCACGTAGTTTTTCTATAGGAAATGTGTCAAATTAAATGTAGTTTCTAAAGTCAGCAGTCTGTACATTTACCTCCATATTTTCTTGTGTCATTACTTTAAATGAAGTTCATCTGTTACTTCTGTAAGATAAAACATAATACATGTGACACAATTTAAAATATCAGGTTGGAAGTTATTGTTACATTGATACACTTTTTACTGTTTATGACCAAACCTGCTGTGTGAGAACAGTTTTTGAAGATGCTGTTTCTAATTTGTCATTACTTTTGAGCAGATTCACAGGACAGCAGATCCCAGGGGCTGAGGGATAGACTTAATAATAAATCTTACAAGCATTTAGACAAATATTCTTTCTGAGCTGGATTGTCTGTGTAGCTCATTGGCAGAAAATTCATGCAATTTGCTATTTACAAGGTAATGTGGTCTTCCATCACTGCTCAGCATCTGCTGTTTTATGGATCCTTGAAGTCATGATGTGAAAGCTGCATTAGGTAAAAGAACATTTTACAACTGAATGTTGCAAAAAATGTTTTTGTCAGACTTAATTGTGAACTGCTGCCTCACAGAGTAGGCAGTTATAAATGACAGCAGTAAATAAATGGAGTAAAATGCAACACATGTATAAGTGTTTAGCACTTAGAAATATGATCAGTTTCCTACTACTGAAGAAATAAAACAAGTATTTGACAGATCATTTCTTGAGAAAGAAGAATCGTATTATAGAATAGCTCTGTACCACAAATACGTTCTGGAATATCTTTAAATTTTTTTTTTTTTTTATGAAAGGTTGCAAGTCTTTCAGTATTTTCTTCTGTCCACTGAATGTGTAGTGAATATTGAATATACAATACTGGATGAGATTTCTTACTTTTGTATGCCTATGTTTAAACCTTAGATATCTGAAGTGAGATAGAAAGACCCCCTATTATCAAATCAGAAGTTATGGACATGCCTAACAAAGATCCATTTAACTGGAATCCTTGCCCTCCTTCACAAGAATAGAACTGTGTTCTAGAGGGCATGTCCATTCATTAACTTAAGGACAGGATATGATGAAAAGTTCTGACTTTCAATCATCTACAATAAAGGCAGGCAAATCTGACATGTTATTTCCAAAACTAGGTGATTTAAAAGACCAATTCTTAAGAGTATTATGTGTGATTCAGCAAGAGTCTTAATATATTCTGGAATTCTGAAACTTCCAGAAAAATAAAAAAAATTATGCATAAGAAGTTTTTGAAGGTTTTTTTTTGTTTGTTTGTTTGGTTTTTTTTTTTTTTTTTCTTTGCTTGTTTTTTTTTTTTTTTTTCTTTGCTTGTTTTTTTTAGGTTTTTGAGGGTTTGGTTAATGTTTATGTACCAAAGAAATTAATGTTGATGGATTGGATGGAGATGGTGAGTGGATACAAGATCTTACTTTAGTTTGTTGTCTTCAAAAATAAATCCAGATTTTTAACTAAAAAAAAAAAAAAACAATTTTTAAAATGCATGAGGGGGAATAACATTTTCATCAAATACTTTGAGAAACTTTGTAATTCCTTGCTGCAAGATATGAGCAGATCAGAAAGATGAAATACTAATAGTTTGTCCTTTTACTCAACTAGAACAGGATCAGGCAGACGTTTTTGCTAAATAGATTTCAGCTGAGAAAGACTAATATATTTTCCTTAATCCTTTCAAGATAAATAATAAAAATATTGGGGTCCTCTCAGGCTACAGGCTCTACTAACATCAGTATTGTTTCAAAAGAAGGTGTTTTGTAAATTTAAATTTACAGGCTATTTGGTCAAGATTCAAGTAAGTGAGATTTCTTCATCTCTTTTTGCAGCTATGAATACAGATGTGTTTGTGCAGACAGACCTTAGACACTTAAAAGTCTATAATTTTCCATAGAGAGGGGTTATTTTGCATAATAGGAACTGTTGTTTATTCACTGGCAGTTGTTTTTTTGCAATAGAAAATTATTTGAAAGAAAAGAGAGATTCTAAGTCTCTTCAGACAGATAACCATTTCTTGGTTTTGTCTTTATGTCAACCTTTTTCTCCTGTTTGCTTCTTCTTTCTGTTTTAGTTTGTTTGTTTGTTTTTCTTTTTCACCTCTTGTTCAGTGTCAGAAAAAGGAGCTGGACAATTCAACAAAGCACAGCACAATTGAATACTTACAGGGCAAGAAGGAGTGGAAACACTGATGAGGATGTTTAGGCAGCATCTTTGACAACATTAGTTACAAAACCTGAATATTAAATTGCTCTGAGAAATTGGAAATGTTTTATTTTCAAAGCATGAACTTTTGATATCTAATTGCTAGCTGCATAATTGCCAAGGTTACAAGACAACATTGTTAAGTTAAAAATATTTTCTTTACCTTTATATAAGGTGTTTCATTTCTGATCTCTGTGGAATTTGTAATTCCATTATATCCATAGTTATTATGATTTTGCTTATGAGCCTTAAAGCCTCACAACATTGCCTCTATTTTGCAAGCAGTGTCTTTAAGTAGGTTGTGTTAATTGTGTATTGAGGGCTGATAAACAGATGTGTCTTTCATTGCAGCCAGTGAAGAGAATTTTGCATTTTTACCCAACAGTGTTTGGTTCATACTAAAGCAAAATTACCAAAAGCTGTATTTCCAACAGGTGCATGTACTTCCTGTGCTGGGGGCCTCAGAGCTGGATGCAGTACTCCAGGTGGGGTCCCATGAAAACAGAGTAGATGAGCAGAACTACATTCCATAACCTGTTGGCCACTGTTTGCATGCAGTCCAGGATGTGATCTGTTTTCTGGGCTGCAAGTACATATTGCTGGCTCATGTCCAGTTTTTCATCCACCAAAACCTCCAAGTCCTTCTCATTAGGGTTGCTCTCAATCTGTTTATTTGTTGTACAGGCAACAGGGGTTGCTCTGATACAGGTGCAGCACTTGCACTTGGCCTTGTTGAACCTCATGAATTTCCCATGGGCCTCATTCTCCAGGCTTTTCCAGGTCCCTCTGGTTGGCATTCCATCCTTGAGGTGTGTCAGCTGCACTACTCAGCTTGGTGTTGTCTGAAAATTTGCTGAGGGTCCTCCACTGTGTGTTACACCAAGGAATGTAATAAACAGAGCAGGTCCTAGTACTGAAACTTCTGATACCACTTGTCACTGATTTCCATCCAGACATGGACCATAACCCTTTGCATGTGACCATCCAACCAATTTCTTATCCACCCATCCAAAGCAACTCCCTTCAGTTTGGGAGAAGGCTCTTGTGGGGGACCATATCAAAGGCTTTAGAGATGTCCAGAAAAATGACTCCTGTGGCCCTTCCTTCATCCACTGATGCAGTCATTCCATCATAGAAGACCACTGGGTTGGTCAGGCAGGATGTAACCTCTTGAATCATAGCAAAGCTTCTAGAAGGCTTTAATGAAGGTTCCATGATCTTACCTGGCACGAAGGTGAGGCAGAAAGGTCAGTAGTTCTCAGTTGGTCTACATATAGTGAAAAAGAAATTTGGATCCCATCTATGCATTTCTAGTTTTCCTTCTTTTTAATATGGCCCCTGTAAAATCTGGTTTTCAGATGGTTTTCTGTGTTTAGTAGTTTTGTCAATTAATTTAACAGTAAATGCTTCTTTATTTGTGTTTATTATCTTTTTACTTTATAATGCACAGTCAGATAAATTAATTTGTAGCAATATATTGTCCTTTACTTAAAAGATACACTACAGACTGAATGTAATGATTTCACTTGACTCTAATGCTTGAACTACTTTATGCTCATGTGCTTAATACAGCTCTTGATTTGTATGATTTCTTTCAGAATTTTGTGGCAGCTTGACTTTGAATGTGGCTGAGAAGTCAGGTTTATTTTCACTGCAACAATCTGCCACAGCATTTTGTGTATGTTTTTCTTTTGCCAAGTTCACAGCTTTCATGTTTCCTCCCCCCCCCCCCCCCCTTAAAGGAATGGCTTTGAAAACAACTGGCAGTTTGCAGCCCTGCTATTCAATGCTTCAGTTCTGGATTTTTAAGCTGGTTATATATCAGAATATTCTCTTTTATCCTTAGAGCTACTGCACATTTTTAAACATAAGCTGTAGCAGTCAGTGAGCTCTTTTCAGTAGATAAAAATTAAAAACAGAGGAGAAACAGGAAGAATGAAATGTAAAATTCTAGTTGCCTCTGTTACTTTTACTACTGGTTTCACATTACTAGGTCTCTTTTTTGAGGACAATGATCCTTAAGATTTAAAAAACCACACAAACCCTGAAAGAATTTATTTGTTTTTAATTCTGAAAGGGGATTACAGGGAAATTGGCCTGTTAATGGAAAAGCAGAGAAGCAATAGCATGTAACAAGAAATTTTTGAAAATGCTTGTTGCTTGTACATGATTTTTCTTAAGCAGCTGGAAGATAAGATTGACACCTCCATTCATCACTGTGCAAGTATGTGATAGCAGTTATGGGGATTAAAGCATTCCTTATTTTGTTCTATCATGCTGTCAGATCCAGGGATCCTTTCCTTCTTTTCTTTTTTTTTTTTTTTCCTCTTTTACTTAAAGCAAAGAACAGTAAATATCTCATTCTCACTGGTTTTACACCAAATCTATGTGAAAGTCAATATTTCTATATAATTAAACATTTATATAATTGTCAAGTCAACACTTTTAATGCAGGCAATTTAAATGTGAACAGCTAAACATATCTGGTAATAAATAGCATGGGAATGTTTCTGTGATTGAGACTAGTGTTCTGTGCTGCAAATTCTTCCTGCCTCTCTTTTAGCAGCAGCATGATAAGCTTCCAAAAGCAAAGATGTTAATTGAAGCTGTTGCTCATGGAAGACCTCAGCCCTTGGAAAGGTCATTTTTTAGAATCGTATGAATGGTTTTGTTAAACTAATAGGGAAACAGAAAATTCAGATATATAATTCATCAATTTCAGTTATAATATAGTTAGTTTTCAAGACTAGTCCTTTTTATCAACTAAATTCTAGACATAATAATATGAGTAGGAGTGTGGCCCTAATTTCCAGTGTCCTTCATTTGCTTTGTAAAGGCAAATGTGGGTGAAACCAGATGATGACGACAGCTGTGAAATATTATCAATCATCTCATCCTTCAAGTGTACTGTCAGGAAAAAAAGAGAAAATAAATATTCTCAAGTTTCAAGGGACAAGGAATACGGTTTGATGTGAGCCTTCCCACTGAAACTGTAGATGACTTGATATAAAATATGTTTACTGAATGCAGTAATGGAAATCCTTATCAACCCAATTCAGAGGATTAAAGATTAATCATCTCACACTAGAATAAGAGTAGCTTTAATTTCCCTCTCATTTTAGTCTTGAGTTTTCAAAGTGTCTTAGGCGAACAAAACCAAATAGTATATATAATCTAGACTACAATTTCTGTTTCTTCCACCTATAAAGAAAGTAACGGAAAACTAGAAAAAAATAAAAATCCAAACAGTAAAATATTCAGTCAGTCAATCAAAAACCTAGTGAAATAAGAATAAAGGACAAGCTTTTTTTTTTTTTTTTTTTTTTGGAAAAAATTTCAAAACATTTTGGTATTTTTTTCTTTGAATATCCCTTTTGATAAAAATAAGCTAATTAAATTTGGATGTGTTATTTAAAAGCAAAATATAGGGAGAAAAATAAACTTAATTTTTTCATTATTATAATGTATAGACTTCCTTATGACTCAATTATAGACAGAAATAGCTAGGTTCTGCTTCTAGTTATTTCAACAATTTACTTTACTTTAAGTGTGGGATTTGAATATTTTTCTTACTTGCCTTTTCCAAAAGAGCTGTCAGTTTAAAAAAAGTTATGAAAAGTTTTCTTCGAGGATCTTTGGCTCCACCTTGTGTCCTTTGTGTTTTCCTAAAGAAGCTGATCTGTTATGACAAAATGTGAAATAAAAATATGGATGAAATTTTTACTTAAACTTAGAGGGAAGCTTTACCACTGGCATGTGTCATGTTGGATTTGACCTCATTTTCCACTAAGAACTCAGAAAGCAGTGTATTTTCCATTTTTTAGAAAGACAGTAATGTTTCAAACTGAGAGATACATAAACCACTCAGAAATGTTTTCTATGTATACCGGTAAACACATTATTTACTGGAATAAATCTTCAATTGATGTAAGTGAGTTGTTGAATTTAAGTGGACTTTGACTAGGGAGGTAGGAAAAGTAAAGCAATGTGCTCTGCTCATTGTGCCTAAGGAACCCAGTTTTACAAATTACCATTTCAGATTCAGCTAGGCTGAAGTCAGTTTTATGAAAACCCATCTCTGTTTTTTATGTTCTATTGTACAGAGATTCTTTCTCCACAAAATGATCATATGAAGGAGAAGTGTCTGGCCTAACATTAGGCAAATGTTTTTCAGATAAGTCACACAAAGAATTTCATGTATCCTAACATGAAATCTATATCCTAACTTTTTATGTCTTTCTGCTTCTCTTTAAAGTTATACTGACAATTATGTGCTGAATAACAACTGCTAGAACAGCAAGTGGTATGTAATGAATGGGAATATTTCATAGAGTTATCTTTCTAAAATCAGTTTTTCCTTCTTCCCTTTTAGGTTCTAACACTGGGAACCAGTTGTGGGTGGTGGGGGGAGGGTTACCCTGTTAGAAGTGAATGTTACACTTCGCTGTTTCATCTGTGTGCCTTGTCTTATGGTGCACATCATATCATCCAGAGTCCACCAATGAATATCAGAGATACCAAATAAGAGTTTGGGCTTTTGGGAATTTCCCTCATTAAGTTTTTAGAAGCCTCACTATATGAAATGTGTGTCCCAAAGCAGCCAGTAATGATCTCAGGATAGAGGAGTACCTCAGTTCTTCTAACTTACCCAGTATATCCTAAGTGTAATAGATTACACGGAACAAACATATAGGAAAAGAACATTTTAGTTTACACCCTAGGATGAAATTGAACGTGTTTGCAATAAACAAAGTCATCTCTATGTTTTGTCAGCTTTCTCTAATAAATTCATTCCTTGCAGTATTTGCTCAGCTATTTCCATTTACTCAACTTTTATTCTTCAGTTACTTCTAAGATATTATTGAGTTGGTATTTTGGGTTTTTTTGGTTGGTTGATTTGGGGTTTTTCTGCCCTCTTTGTTTTCTATGGGAATTTTTCTTGGGCAAGAGATGCTACTGATAATTTATATTAGTTTTTCTTCCTAAAAAATTGAGATGTCAGATTTGGCTCCATGATTTGTACAAACATCTACCTGTTTTTTCTTGCTTTTTTGTTTATTTGGTTTAGGATTTTAATGCATGATTACTGGTCTACACCACTGAAGAGAAGAATTTTCCCATCTGAACTTTTATCAACCAAACTATGCCATAATTTTTAATTCAAAGGTTTTTTTACACCCTTGTCAAGGAAGGACATAGTGAAAATAATTGCATTGACTACAGTACTACAGAACCATTACAAAATTAGGCTCAACCAGAGAGAAAAAATAAGTTAATACTCTGTAAAGCAAGAAAGGAAAGAATGAAAACTCTCTACTAATTTTACTATATTTTCCTCCAAATGACATATATTTCTTCCCCCAGACCACTGCCTCCCTCTATTTTTCTTGCCCTAGACCTCCTCTTCCCTGGGACCATACCAATTCTTGTCTTCTCTGAAGCAGGGGAAAAAGGACTCAGCAAACTGCCATGCAGGCCAGAACATGGGACCTTATTATTGATATTGCTGCTTTCTTTGGCTTCTGTTAAAGAGCTGTCATATCCTGATACACAAGCCACAGATTGAATGCTGATCACTGTGGTAGCTACAGACAGATGTCTATGAGATTAATCAGTCTGGTATACAGTTTTTCAGTAACTTTCAAGGGCTCAAATGTTCAACATTGCTGGTTTAAGGCCAATGGAATTTGGCCTAACTGTTCTTTTTCTCTTCTAACCGCACAGCTTCTTTTCTAGCTTACACAACTTCAGAATTGCTCTCAGTCATAAGAAGGAAAGTTACAATATAGCTGGTAAGGCATTTCGAGCTTGATTTTATTAAGAGCTGATTACTACAAGGTACTTTAGCAAAGAGACTTTGCTAGTAAAGTGCCACTCTTTCTCATGGGCATATTGATAACACCAAGACTATTCACATCCTGCCTAGATGTATACAGACACAGACACCACACTGAATGCAGCTAGTCACGGGTCTGTTGTTCAAATCAGGAAGAAGTCAGGAGAAGTCAGAAGTAGATAAAGCAATGAACCAAAGCAAACCTCATAAAAAAATGAAGGACTGCATTATGACAGAATCACAGAATGAACTGAATTGGAATGGACCCACAAGGATCATCAAGTCCTACTCTTTGCCCTGCACAGGACCATCCCCAAGAATCACACCATCTGTCCAAGAGAGTTGTCAAAATGTCACTTAAACTCTCTCAGGCTTGGTGCTGTGACCACTTCCCTGGGAAGCCTGTTCCAGTGCTCAGCTACCCTCTGGTTGAAGAACCAAAACCTTTTCCTAATATCCAATCTAAACCTTCCCTGACACAACTTCAGGCCACTCCCTTGGGTTCTCTCACTGGCCACCACAGAGAAGAGATCAGTGTTTGTCTCTCCTCTTTCCCTCAGGAAGAATTTGTAACTGCAATGAGGTGTCCCCTCAGTCTCCTCCAGGCTGAAGAGACCAAGTGACATCAGATGTTCTTCATACAGCTTCCCCTCAAGGCCTTTCACCATCTTTGCAGCATTCCTTTTGACACTCTCTAGTAGCTTTATAACTTTCTTACATTGTGGTACCCAAAACTGCACACAATACTCAAGGTGAGGCTGCCCCAGCTCAGAGCAGAGCAGAACTATCCCCTCCCTTGCCTGCTGGTAATGCTGTGCCTGATGCCCCCAGGACAGGGTTGGCCCTCCTGGCTGCCAGGACTCTGCTGACTCATGTTCATCTTTCAGTCAACCAGGACCCCCAGGTCCCTTTCCATGGTGTTGCTCTCCAGCATCTCATTCCCCAGTCTGTCCGCATACCAAGGGACAAAGCAAATCAATTCAGACTTGAAGTCCATCTAATTTAAGTTAGGTTGTTCGCAATATTCAATGACAACACTTTAAATACTCAGTTTAATTCACTGAAACAATTTTATTGTGAATGAAGGCTATTCAGTTAGGAAAAGAAATAGATTTTGATTATACTCAGTTAAGGATCGAGCTGAGACATGATCAAAGAGTGTCAGTTACCTTACATATATTTTCTTGGTAAAATTCAAGAAAATCATTAGAGACTACTTCTATGTCTCTTCTAATAAGCTATAGAAAAATTGTCAATTAATTAACAATGTAATATTCATATTCTTCTAGCATGAAGTAAAAGCAGAGCTCAAGGAAGTGATTTCTAAGTGTATGAATACTATGATTGCAAATATCTTATCTGAGATTGTCACTAGTGATCATTTTTTGAGATCCTATTGAAATATTTAATAGTCTTTGTATGGCTGTCATAGATCCCTGAGTCTCCCAGGGCCTTGAAACAGAATATTTCCTACCTTTTTCTTGATGTTCCTGAAGGACACTGGCAACTTCTACCCTCTAAAGTGAAGTCCTACTAATACACATACACATGAAAGAATCTAGAGAACTGTATCTCTAAATAAAGTAATGTTGATTTTGTCGATGAAATATCCAAAATATAAGTCTTTAAAGTAAATCTCCCTTTTGCCCATCATGTTGTCCCCTCCTCTCAAATACTTCTTTCCAGCCCAGGCACTTTCAGAGGTTTTTGTAGTTGAAACAACTTAAATGTAGACATCTAAGGTTTGGTTTCTCGTCCTGCAGGCAGGTCTCTGTCTTCTTAAGCACTTCCAAATTGCTGAACTATAAAGTCCTCATCAGCTATATATGTTCAGGTATATCCCCAACAATATCCAGGTCTTCCTGAGAAGACCTGGATGCCCACCAAACTGGTTTACGTGGTAAAGTCTTCAGGAAAAAAAATCCAGCCATAAGCAGCAAAATGGTGTCTTGACCTGCTATAGACATGTCCCCCTTCAGCAGAAGTGTCCCAGAGTACAGAAGTGTTTGAAATGTCTCTATAATGTTGCTTGTCCTGCCCATTCCAATCTGTACTTCATAAATGTTTTAAAGGAGAAAATATTTCAAAGATTGAAATATTTCAAGGTTCTTTCCCAAAAGGCTATTAAAAGGCTCTTAAAAAACAACAGCAAGTAATGGGATACAGGGAAAGGTCATCAAATTAAGGGGAAACTCTTGGGAAGAGAATAAATGAGGGGTAGGAATAAATTCTCATTTTTCACAGTGCCGGGAGGTCACAGCAACAAAGGACTGTGGCCGGGAGTTGTGTTGTGTCCTGTGCTCTAAGCTGTTCATATGTCATATTGTAAGGAGACTGAGCAGTACAAAAAAGCTTCACTAGTAACTTATTCAAGAAAATAAAGCCAGGAGCAAGAACTGCAAAGGGATCTTTCAATAGTCATCAAGAAAATGGCATAGTAAGTTCAATTTAGGTAAAAGTAATGGTCTGCACTTGAAAATGGACAGTCCAAAATGTACACATATAATGATGTACTCTGAACTAATTATAAGAACACAGGAATGAGATCTTTGGGGAATGAAACAAAAAGCTTATGCTACCTTCTGTGAAACAAATAATTTGTGTTAAAACAGACAACATTCCCTAGCAAAAAAAAAGAGTAAAAATTTTTAGTTTCTGAGGAAGATATCTTAAAGTTGTTCTGCAGATCCACAACTTTGATTATAATTATGCCTCATCTCTGACACCTTTTGAATGAATAGTTAGCTTCAAAAGGTTAATATCATTCAGGTTACTGGCCAGTCAATGGCAAGAAAAGCTTAGCCATCTTTTGTTCAAGCTCATTTAACTTTTTGGAGTCTGAGATTTCCCTCAGAAAACTGCAAAATAAGCAATGGCAACCAGTTATTCAAGTTAAGTGGGCAGTATGAATGCATTTACTTTTTAGTCTTCATTAAGTCTGGGCCACCTGTCTCTCAGAGGTGGTACAAAGGGTGTTGCCTAGCAAAGGATAGCAAGAAAGGAGGAGAAGGTAAAGACAGACCCAGTAATCCTATGGCCAGCATGGAAACAGAATCTATTCATATATGGGAAGATTTTAATAATTTCAGAGGATATTTACGTAACCAATTGCTGTTGACTTTCAGAAAGGGGTGGCCTAATTTCAGATGATGAATGTAATGTTTTAGAGCTTTTTATTTAGAGCTTTGAATTTAGCCTCTATGACCATATTGCTTTATTGCAAGAGACTGGGCAAATTAGAAAAAAAAAAAAAAGGCATTAAACCTGTTAATGTGATTTTGTAAATATTTTAAAAATTAATTTTATTTTTGTAATGAAAACAATTTTGGCTGAAAAATGTAACCAAATTTTATCAACACAAGATTTCAACTTTTGAAATATTGCTTTGAGAAGTAGTCATGTACAGAAATTAAAAAAAAAAAAAAAAAAAAAAAAAGACTACAAATTAGTTGCAGTTGGTTTTCAAAATTATTTAAGTGCTTTAAAGGCTCACAAATTCTACAAAACCCCCCCCATCTTACTAGGAATGAAAAAAAACAAGCACAATATTGTAATTAAATAAACAGAAACTGTATAACTAATGTTTTGTCTTCAAATATACTTCAGTCTGTTAAATTCTTTGAGTGGTTATAAATGCAGCTTCAAATTTCTTTTATGGTAGTTATAATTGATTTGATATATTGATAACGAGGGTTCTCTGGTCTGAGATGCCCATAAATAGGAATGGTACCTGGGACTTCTGCAGGTTTACATGATCACAAAACTGGAATCAAATCCAGAAAATTACACCAAAGAAACAAAATTTCTTTACATTGTCTTGCTGTTTGGCTTACAGCAAAATGTTCATCTGTTTTGCCACTTATACATACCATAATCAGTCAAATATTTTTTTTTGCAATCAAATTAATTTCTGAGAATCGTCACAATGGCCACTGGAAAATAAGGGATGCCAAATGCTTGAATACTTGTCTTGTACCTGTAAAAGTTAATGTTCTTCCACATGTTAATAACAGGAAAAATATATGAAGAGTAATGTAATTAAAGAGTAAAACAGATGGTGTCTTCAGTGAGAAAATTATCCGTAGCTGTTGAATCTTAGAGCATAGAATAACTCTTGTTCATACAGAGGACACTATTCCAGCAAACTCGGATGTGAAAAATTAAATACTGCACATGTTGACTCAGCTGCTCAGCCAGAAACAGGGGCAAGAGCTTTCTAATGAAACCAGGTCCAGGTCAGGAAATGCTTGCAAGAATAATTCCTGGGCACTTCAGGCAAGAATATGAATTTGTGGCTTTGCCTTGCAGATCTCTGGCCGTTCAGTGCTGTGATATCTTTGATCTTTTGCAGGTCCAGGATATTTTTAGGTTGTTGCACTATCTTTCCTGTCTGTAGAGGTTGGTCACTGTTGTGGTCCCGCTATGAGAGTGGAGGCTTGGCACATTCTAGTTGTCTTTAGGACAAAATCTACCATTGGAGGCTGGAAGATGTAGAATTCAGTTTATGTATTGGTAGGATAGCCTGGGTACTGTGCAGTATATTTTTTTCTTACAAAGATGACAGCTTGCATTTGTTTGCAATTTTGAGGTCTGGGTCAGGTGGGTCGCAAAGTCTGACCCTGCCCTTGCTGCATCTAAAGACACTCAAAAAAGAAGATTATGTAGTACAATGTAGGGTAGCCAGCAGTGGGATAAAGCTATAAATGAGGCAACATGCAGCATGAGTGAGGAAATAGTGTGGGCAAAAACACATGAATGATTTTTCTTTTGAAGTGGAACAAAATCATGGCCCAAAGCTCAGCTTTCCCTGTCCCTCTACTGCCACTTGTTTTTGTAAAAAAGCATAGCTACTGCTGCATCCTCTGTATACAAAATACATTCAGTAATCTGACTCCATTGCTAGGAAATTAAGATTGTCAATTATTAATGAACTGTGTGCTTGGCCTCTTGCAAGCTCACTTGATCTCTCCTCACACTGAAGGGGAAGCTGTATAGCTGTGGATAGAACAGAGCTGAGCCTAAGATAGGAATGAGCTGGGAGCACAAACAAAGCATCTGTGTCCAAAATTAACTTGTGTTTGCCTGCCAAGGAAATTGTGAACAGTATGATACCACAGAAAGGAAGAAACAGTTTGGTTTTGGCATTAAAAAGACAAAACAAAACAAGATGCTTAACAGACCTGTTATAATTTTCATAGGACATGATGTTTTTTATGCCCGTGGCTCCTGTATTCTCTGCCATGCTTGACAGTTGTCTACTTACAGTTATCAAAGCCATGCCATGAGACTATTAAAAATCCTGTTATTGAATCACACAGTTACAGGGCAATGGGTTTCTCTCTTGCTTCCTTGTTATTATTGAAGATGGTGCTGCTGAGATGAAAGGCAGTTCTTTGTTGATATACAGATGTTTTGTGCAATTAGTGTCTGGATAGTTCTGGGATGAGCAGCATCCAAACCATTCATGTTATGAAGAAACAAGAACTTTATTTTCTTGCTTGTCATCATGTATAATGGTGAGAGTCAACTGATACAATTAGCACTGGATTGTTTTTCATAATTTAAATCCAAGCAAATCCTATTCCAGAAGCCTGTCTCCAATTAGGAAACAGTGAATAAAAATATAATAATTTCTACACTGCAATGATGCCTCTTGGGCTATTTTGTAATTTAATCTGCTTTTGTGATGGATCATAGGCCTCCAGCTCTCTTTCATTTTAATGAGAGAATAATTTCACATGGTCAAGGCTTTATCTCCCTTTGTCCGTTACCCACTTTGTGCTTTAGAAGCTTTTCTAAACCCAACAAGGTTTCAGATCTATTCTGTGATGATATACAGACTCTGTACACAAGCACCCTCACTGTTCTGTTTGGTACTGGGGATTATATGAAACTAAAAATTTCTTTTTTTTTTTTTCTTTTCTTTTTTTTTTTTTTTTCCCTTTCTTTTTCAGGTGCAGTTCCAGGAAAGAGACACACGTGTGATCCGTAAATCAGCAGGATTGAACTTTGGCAATCCTCTGTTTGAAAAGAAATGCTTTGGGTAAAGTATGCAATCAAGCCAAGGAAAACAGCCCATCCAGGCAGGTTGTCAGCAAACAAAATTGTTGTGGATGTTGGGATCTGTGATATTTAAATGCTCCCGAGACTGTAGAAAGTCAGCCCCGCTGCCAAAGAAGGAGTTGTAATTCATCTGTACTGGTTTTCAAGGTTGTTTATTCTTTCTTATCTAAAATATTTTCTCTCTGACCTGCTGCAGGTCTGTCTCGCAGGACAGCGTGCAGGGCTCTGCCCCTCAGTGGGATGTTACAAACATTATATACTAGAAACTACATGTGCTATATTTACAATAATGTGCCAATATCTATCACCCATGTTAAACAGTGTGTCCCCAGCCTAAACCAATAGAAAAATGCCAACACCACAGTGAAACATGGAGGGCATGAAGAAGAAGAAAAAGGACAAGGCATGCCCAATTTCCTCCATCTTGCCTCCTTTGAACCCCTTATCTAGAATCTTAAAATTCTACTTTTGCACCCGTGCCATACTAATTACTACTTATATCAAACACTCAGAGCTTGTAACTCATCCTGTAAGATTGAAAACTCTTTTCCATGGATAGAGATCAGAGACAGTGTCTCTCAGGGCTCTGTACAGGGGGGTTCCTGACCCCATGCCAGGGTCCCAGACCCTCCAGGGCAGCCAGAGAGGGATGCCCTGGATTCCCACAGTCATATGCTAAGGCTGATCAAGACTTAACTAACAAAGTGATCTACAAACTGAGCAGGAGGACCACTCTCTTATCCATCATTTTAAAGAGAGTGAGAAAGTTCATGTTCTATGGAAGAAGGTAGATGGAGGCAGGAAGAGATAGATAGAGGGAGGAAGAGGAAATATTCAGGACTGAAGAGAAGACTAGAGCAAGATATGAGACTGTTTTATCATTATTGGCTGGATATGTGTATTGGGTTGTACAACAGAATGAATTTATTTTAAATTCTGAAAGTTGTCATGAAATCTGTGTATCATGTCTTGTTCTGCAGAAAAAGTCATGGAACCCACTGGTTTAGACATTTGAGAGTGTGAATTATTTTATTTTTAATAAGACATACAGTTGTCAAAAAAAAAGTACCAAAGGAAGAGACACTGCTGTAGTCTACTGTATTACAAAGTCTTTAACCATACAAGTCCAGCATAAAGGATCAAAATGCTGCAGCCAGAAAAGCCATTGAATCCTCTGGCCAGGGCTTTGGGAGTTGCTAATCTGGAAGCAGGAATAGGAAACCTGGACTATCAGAAGTACTGAATGCTCACCATTCCTGTAAGGTGAATGGGAGTTAAAATAGCTGGTATCTTTTAAAACCCTGAATTGTTAAAAAGGGTCTCTAGAAAGTGCTACAAAAGCATGAGTAAATGGGAAAAGAAATTATTAAAACTATGAGAAATAATTTTATAAGAGCTAGGTATAGCTCAACTATCAGTCTTTCAACTCCAGACTTGTTGGATTATTTTGGTGTAAATCACTGTGCAGCTCAACTCAACCTATAGCTTTATACCACATGAAGAAGCAGTCCAATCTTGAAATCAGTGTTTTCTATTTAATTTATGTGGATCTTTAAATATAAAGGCTCTCTGCTCATGCTTGTGTTTTCCTTTGGGCAGAGAAATTACAATACTTACGTGAAAGACAATTATTCTGCTCTGGTGAGTTCTTCCCTTTCATCACCCTCCTCCCAAAGCACTTACTGTCTGGAAGTAGAAAGCATGCTCCCACCCAATTTCTTACCCCTGAATGAGTAAAGAAATGTGAATATGCTGTAATTCTGTTTTGACCTACCACGCATGGACTAAATTGTCAGTTAACATTAGCCTTGGATGGAGTTTTGCACAAACTTTCAACTGAAAATAAGAAATGCTTCCAATCAGTGATTCCCTTAGAGTGGAGAAGGTGGAAAATTGGTTTTATAAGCATAAAAGAAACTGAAATGAGTATTTTGGTGTTTTCTCTGTTAAGTGAGTATGTGAAGAGCCTGCTGCTGATGAAAAATTTTCCCATTATTTTTGATTTACTCATATTCTGTTTGTATTCATTAGATCACGCTCCACAAAGCCTGAAAATGACTACCAGTAATTTACTGGCATGTAGGCAATATTAATGAAATTTTCACAATGTGTTTTGGTGTTTTAAGTGTCTCTTTCAGAAAGAAGTAGAACCCCATACATATCTGCTTGCATTCAACTTTATCTGAGATATTCACAAGTCCTAAGGAAATGAGTTGGCTTACAAAAACAGGATAAGAAACTTGACAAGGGCATTCAGAGAGAGCATTTCCCTAGACTACTTCCAGAGCTCTTCACACATTTTATTTATTTTAGGATGTAGAAGTTTGTTTATTTTCCTCCCTGGAAAGAAAAAAAACCAAACAAACAAAAAACAAACAAACAAAAAAACAAAAAAAAAAAAAAACCAAAACAAAACAAAACAAAAAACAACAAAAAAAAAAAAAACCAACAAAAAAAACCAACAACAAAAAACAAACAAACAAAAAAAAAACAACTCAGTAAAGGAAGTAAGAATTGACCCCCACCAATTCACAATTCACTTTAATTTGAAATAAAACACTACTAATTATGGGCAAAATGTGGCTGTTGAGCAGGAAGGAGGAAAAAAACCTACCACAAAACCATCAGTGATGAGGGTCTGCTCCCAGACCATTCTCATAGAGCAAAAGAAAATTGTAGTTTATCATGGTAATAGTATAAAGATTTATTCCAAGTTTGGCAAGCTGATGTAACCCACCGTTAAGTAGTCCAGGCTCACTAGTTATTGAATGTCTAGAAAATTGAGTAAATTCTGTCTTCTCCTGGCAGCTACGGTTGCACTCATTAATTTTCAGGATGAGCCTTTCAGCAGGCAACTTGATAATGGCTCCATCAAGTGGTACAACTGCTTCATTGCGGGCGTTTGGCAAATCCAGCCAGGGAAACCGGCATCCTGATTTTGGCTAAGAGATGTATTTGGCTCATCTTGTGGACAATGAACTCTGCCAATGGCTTTCACAGGACAGTTGTTCAGAGATAAAAGATTCATTACCGCTAAAAGGCCAACATTCATCATATGAATCCAAAGGATTTAGAGGATCTCAGATGTATCTCGGACAGTGCCAGAGCTTATATTAGAGATAGATGTTCATGACATGTCTCATGTTGCTTTTTCCTGGAAGTAAGAGAAACAGTTCAGTTTTAAGTTAGTACTGGATTTATTTCCTCATGCAATGGAATAACTCTAGAAGTTCTAAAAGTTCTCTTTTGGCTGAAAAATGAGGAAACAATAAATTTTGAGGTGTTATGGGGAAAAATGCCTTTATGTTGCCTAGGAATTGGCCTCAAAGGCTTTTGCTTTTTTTTGCATTTTTCTTCTGCAGCTATAAACCTGTACATAACTGAATATACTGGATATGTTTTTTGGTTACCTTGCACAGTGATTTCATAATACTTTATTAATTAAATGCCTACCATGTCAAGAAAATATTGTTCTGCATCTGATGGGGAGATAGAATCAAATAAAGCTTATGGAAAACTAGGATTTTTAGACTTCAGGTTAAAAAGCTTCATGGCACTATTATCTCTGTAGATAAATGTGCTGAGGAATGTGAACAATCTCTTCAACCAACAAGATAATTCTCTTTAGAGTATAAACCATCTGCTAAGCTTAGGGTATATTTTTGAGGAAAACTAACAATGAAACCAACCAATGAAACCCTCCTCTCTCCCCACCCTATCCCCCCAAAACAGCCAAACAACGAACCAAACTAAAACTATGATAAAATTAAAAGGACTATCTAGGTGAAAAGGAAAAAAAAAAAACATCCTTGAATGTCTTATCCATTCTTTATGATAGAGAAAATCAGAAATTACAGATTTTGCATTATTTTCATGTGAATTCATATGCAGTTTCAGACTTTATTACCTATTTCCATCCCTACTTGGTCATGCTAAGATTGGTGGTAAAATTGAGTTTTAACCTTGACATTTGTTCTGTTCTTTTTCTAGGCATTACATGGCATTATGAAGTAGATAACTATGATCTGTCACATATGATTTTTTTTCACTAAATCCTGTAAAGAATGTTCTTTAGTAACTAATAAAACTTCACTCAAATATAAAAGTGATAAAACATTTTTCAAAATATATAATCACTGCAACAGAAAAAGAGAAAACCATTCTAGGCTATCTCATAGTTTAAATAACTCAGAAAAGCAGAAATAAATGGATGGAGCAATATTGGAGTCCATATGCTCCTTTCTTAGTGGCAGTTTTAAGGATTCAAGCATGCAACTTCATAGTTACTGTGAAATTATCTTGTCAAACTGCTAAATAACAAAGTGAGCTTCATGGATATTTCATCTTGTTTAAGGAAAAAAAATATGCACAGTATTTCTTGGCTTTGTATAGTACCAGTTCTTTTCCCACAAATTATTAACCAGAAAAAATCTGTGTCCTCAGTTTCCTCTGAACTATTTTTTTTCTCCTTCAACTATTAAAATAGAATAGGATGCTATACATAATTTCATACATTATCTATGTCAGTAAGATTCATGAATCCAGTTGAGAAGTTACTCTTGGGAACAATCCTGCATCACTTACGTGGTGCAGCATTCCACAGCGAGGAACATTCCTAACATACCACAATGGAATCATTCAGAAATCTAAGGTGGAGAGGGTTTCAAGAGACTCTGGTTGATTTCTTTCTCTGAAACCAACTTATCCAGTCCTCTAGACTGGATTCTACAGTCCTCTAGATTTACAAATCTGTCCTCTTGTCTACAGCTAATCTCCAGAAGATCAGGTTGACATTTTCTGTGGAGTACAAGCCCTCCCCTTTTACTTTTTTTTGTCTGTCTTGAACAGCCTGCAACCGTCCTTTGCAGTACTTGAGTCATATGAGTTATCCCACCAAATATCTGTACTTCCAAAAGGTGTAATTCTGAGACTGCACATGGAGACTGCAAATTTCTTCTATTTCATTTACTAGTATATGAGGGTTAGCATAAAGGCACTTGAGTAATTTGTCATCTGACTCTTTGCTCCTATTCCCAAGGTACTCTCCGCTTGTCCCTGTGTCTTTGTTCATCTCTAAACTTTGGGTGTCACTCCCCAGATAACCTAGCTGAAAGCCACTTCTGTAACTTAGTTAACCTATTAAAAAGATGTCATTGCACATTTTTGATAGGTGGGTGTCATCTCTTGGCAGTAACCCACAGACTTAAAAGAGTATCTGAATAGTCATGGAGGCCAAAACCCTGCTGGAAACAATAACTGTGCAGCCAGATGTGATATGTGTGATATGTCTGCTTCTGCTTGTCCTTCCTTCTGACTGTATTTATTATTTATAGTAGAAAATAACCTAAGGGACTTTTCCCTTGGCTTCATCCTCTATGTTCCTGAAGTTCTGCTTGATTATATATGTGTATTTTTTGTTCACTACATTACTGGATCCAATGTAATTATAATATTTTTTTTTTTACAATGTCAAAATAAACAGTCTGAGGATTTTCTGCATATTCATGTGCCCACAACTGGTTTTTTAAATTGCAATTTTTTTATTGAATATCTCTAATGAAAATCTGTTCTGTCAGAATTTCTAAATACTACATAAAGAGACAATAATGGGTTAAAAAAAAAAAAAAGTTAGGAAGTTCCATAAAATAAAATTCTCAGAATCAAACAACCCTTTCTTCCAAAGAAAAAAACAAAAGGCCAAAAAGATTTCTTGGCATAGTTGCATTGTGTTGTTATTGTGACTACATCAAAGACATGAATCTGAGATACTGCCTTTATGAAACACATGTGCTTTTTTTTTTTTTTTTTAATAAGAAACAATAGGGTTTTTTTGTCTTTTCTGTCAAAAAGAAAAACAACAAGCTGTCCATGAAACTTTGAATATGTCTACACAAGGATTTGGTAGCCTAAATATAAGTATTTGTTGTTATTTTAGACATTGGGTGCATGTCCTCCAGAAGGATGAATGTATCTCATAAATCTTGTGCTGTACCTGCAGGTTTGACATAGACATCATGGATAACTGGGTCGTTCTCACACTCTAGTACTGAAACCTTATGTGCTTCAAGATTTCCAAATTCAGCTGCATTAATGGGGAATAAAGACAACTGAGGAATTAAATGTGCATATATGATAGAGTTTGAAAGAATGTCCTGCTCCTAACTTTAACCTCTACACATTTTAAAAACAAATCAGAGATTTTGCTGTAATCCCTGGCCTTCAATAGATGGGCTTGTATAAATAGCATCAAATATAGACATTAGCAGCAGCAATATAGGCTGTTTTTTTCCCCTGAAACTAGATTATCTAAATCCAGAGATATTCTCTTTATTATATTTTCCTGATTACTTTATGATTTTGATATTTCAAAATCAGTGAAAACTAAGAATGTAAAAGATATGCTGACATTTGTGTTTTGGGACATGTGGTAGCATCAGAATTTTTTTTAATTGACTCCATCATTACCACTACACAAGTCAACTGTAAAGGCAAAAATAGTGTTGTATTCCAGAAGGTGTCAGTAGAGTATTAGAAAATAAAAATGAGAATGCTGTCTAAGCTCTACAGTATTAAGACATTACAGTGGTAGAAATGTCTGTTTTGCATGGTGATTTGTACAAAGAAAACATTTTCTATAACTATGACATGCTACTCATTTATGATCATTTTAAGGAAGACCTGTTTTTCTGCACTTTCAACTAGTGAGTTAGCTATAAGATACTGAAATATATTCTGCTGAGGAAAAGGCCTCAGATCTAAGTATTAATGTGAAACAAGGAAGGAACAGCATCCTCTGCAAAGATGGCAACAACACTTCCACTGGGCTAAGGGAGTAACCTGACAAGTTTAGGCTAGAGCGTGAGAAACTCCGTGCACACTTATATGTCACTGACAAGGTCTTTTATTGATCCCAGGGCTGTATCACAGCTTCAAAAGGAGTATAGAAATGTGGATCTTTTGATTTATATTCCTCTGTGTCTACTCCTTTGTTAGTGGTAGCCTTCCCTCTCAAGTCAGTGAAACAATTCTGAAGGATTCACTAATATGAAGCAGCTCACATGACACAATGCTACATTTATACACACATTTTCATAAATGAAATTGCAGAGCAGATAATTAGAATGTTCAATAATTATAGCAATTTAGGAGTGAAATGTGTAATTATCACTAGCCAATGCAGCAACTGCATTAAAAATGAGAACTAGAGAAAGATACAAGCAGCTTAGGGTGACCCCACAAAATTTTTGAGTGGCTTTTAATCTACATGATTGTGAAAGAAATGAGGCTAAACAGAAGATGGAACCTAGCTGTTTGTCACAGTTGGGATTTGCACACTGACAAAACCGATCCATTTTGTTTGTCTCTTTTCTTCTTAGTCGAGAATATGATTAGAGCTCGGTCTGTCATGATCAACAACACTAATGACAACTAATTGTACTTCCCTTAAGTAAAGAGGGAGTGGTTGCACTGATATTTTTAGGGATAAAATTATAGAAAATGTACATATGAAGTACACTCTCGTACACTACTGAGATTGTATAACTTAACATTACCAACATTAATTTGAACTTCAAGTCTACACTGGGGAAAAAGTAGCTTATAATGCCCTTTCAAAGGCTACCACATATTCACCCCATTGGAACCTACTTATTCTGCACACCAACTTCTCATCAATTTCCCAAGAGAAAAAACAATGCAAACAAACTGCCAAACAAATTGCCAGGTGTAATGTGTGGTGCATTCCTTCCCAGACTCTTTTACAGTACTTGAAGAAAAATGGGACTAATAAGTGTCTTACAGGCAGGCTTCTGGCTCCTCAAGGCTGGTTACGGTGGCTATCCCTTAAGCAGGCTGTGCAAGAAGGGAGGGCTCTCATTCTCTTCCAGGACCACTGTGAAGCCAGTTGATATTGATGGGCATTAGGAACCATCTCACAGCTACTGCAGTGTTAATCCTGGGCAAGGGCATCCTAACTATTGGCAATTTTTTTACCATTTTAGATTGGAGACAGTTTTATTTGTTAAGGTACCCTATGATTCAATTTTTCAGCTTTTCTAAGTTATGAAGAAGGATTAATCAAATAATTTAAATGCAATGAAAATTAAATTCTTGTCTCAATGTGATTTCAGAACCTCCTAATTAATCATAAAATATAGGGGTTTTTATTTAAATACCTTATGTCACTTTTATATTTTGCTAGTGAAAATGGCGTGTGACAAGACAGGATAAGCATGGAATAAATTTAAAGTAAATAATGGACTGTAAAAGACACAGCAGAATAAGGCTACGCAATTAGCCTTATACCTTTTTATCTTAGAAATAAGCCAAATAATCTTTTTAATCTTAGAATTAAGCCAAAAATAATTCATCCAGGCATGATGAACCATGTCACTGTTTTGCCTTTCATGCTCATGTTATGAATTTGGCCACTGAAGACAGTGCTTGTATATGATCATGCTGTAAGAAAAATCACCGTAGTCCAAATGCATTCAACATGATAAATATCTGCTTTTAAGGTTAAAATTAAAATGTTATGAGAGTATTTCCATGTTTAAAGTGCATCATGCTCTTCCATACGATTGATCTTAACATGACTTCATTCAAATATCAGAGATTTTCTTCATTATTCATTTCTAGAAAATTTTACAATAAAGAAAGATCACATTATGTGATGTCTTATTGGTTGTCATGTATCTTAAGCAACTTCAGAGCACTTGTTTAAATCATTTGAATGGGTCAGGACTTTGAAGTTTGAATAAGCTCTGAAGGGATGAAAGGATCAAGGACGAATTGCAGTTAATGATGTTTTCAAGTTTCCTCTTTAAGTGACTTTTATTAACAAAAAGTACTACAAAGATTTGCCTTTGAGTGAGTACTTTCAAGGACTGTAATTGAAAAGAAATGTACAAAACACTTTAGAATTACGTTGGGCATGTATGAATATATTAAAGTATGATTTCTTGAAACAGAACATCTGTACTTATCAAGTATGTCTACACTGTAAGTAAATTACTATTTCTTATTCCATTTCTATTTTGTGTTCATATTCTTTAAGTGAACCAAGGGGAATTTTTTGGGTTGCAAAGCACATTGCTCCCCTTACCAGTGAGTAGGGTGTTCATTCCTGGCACTTACTAATGAAGTCCTTTCCCCAAGGACTCTGTAACAAAAAGGCCTCCTCTCAGGGTGTTTGCAGGAGAAGTCAATTGAATTAGCTAAATATTGCTATCATGCTGGTTACAATACATTTTTTAAATAAACTAAAAGCTCTTAAATTTTAACACTGAGAGATTATACATTTATACTTGGAACTGTAATAAGAAAATAACTAGATTGTGGGGTCAGTATGAGTCTGCTTCATGTGCAATCCTCAGATCAAGGTGGAGGAGCTTTACTTAGAGGCATTGCTAAATGAAGTTTTATTACCTTCAGTGCCAAAGTTATAGAATCTTTCCTAATACAATCTCTTTTCCAAAGTAGAGGAAGTGTGCTAAATGCCATCTCATGAGGTGATCTGTCAGAGATGGATCTGTAAAATAGACCAGTGGTGAGATAAAGCAGAACTGAAATAATATTGATAGATTGTTGAGAACCTTCCTTACAGCTATTGGGTTATCATCAACTCAGCCACGATATCTAATAAAGTACAACAATATTTTATATTCCTCAATTTGAAGTCATAGTATCTCAAGAAGAAAAATTTTCTGACTCTGATGACTTGTGAAGGAGGTAGTGGGGGCTAAGTACTCCAGTAACTTGA
Organism: Vidua chalybeata; assembly: GCF_026979565.1. Taxonomy (NCBI): domain Eukaryota; kingdom Metazoa; phylum Chordata; class Aves; order Passeriformes; family Viduidae; genus Vidua; species Vidua chalybeata. Next base: position 55,686,270 of record NC_071531.1, on the reverse strand, counting down.
GCTTAAAATGTTCATTTTATGTAAGTATGGTTGTGGGTAATTCACTATTTGTCAGTGTAGACTTATATTTAACTCATCACTGGGTGATCCATGGGCATGATTAAGCTTACCATATTTTTCAGAGAAAAACTTGAGCTAGTGCGATCAGATGTTCTTTGACAGTTTGTTGTCAGTTTGTTCTAAGTAAGAATTTTTAGAAACCTCATCTGACTTTTGTGGCTCACTGAAAGTACTGGGCAGAAGAAGTCAATTACTGGTGTGTATACAGAACTTTCTTAATCTGTAATAGAATTTTGCTGTGCAAAGAGAAGCAGGTGATAGGCAGGATGCAGAGTATTAGAATATAATTTTGTAGAGTACACGGTTTAGCTTTGATCAATTTTAAGAAGCTGCAGCTGTAAGGCTGACATTCTTAGTTTGGCTATTTTAGTAACTGATCATTAAGAAGTTTCAGAAAGAATTTTACACTTCTATGATTTACATTCCTGAATGACAAAATTGACTTATTTTTCTAAATCTTCTGCATTTTGTCCTCCTTGTAACAGATTACACTTACTAGCAAGATAGGCAATTTTGCAATCTGCTTTTTACTTCAGATAGACCTAAAATTGCCGTGTCTCGTCCCTAATTCACAAGAGCAGATCCCTTGCTAGCCCCGGCTAGCTCTTTTCAGGGTGATAAGGCAGCGAGAGGCACTTCCTGCTGAACCCAGCTGGGCTTTAGAGAGTGCCTTTGTGGGTCCGACGACACTGCTGATCCCACCGGCAAGGAAGGAGGCGAAACTCTTCTGGGGATAGGTCCAAGATTTATTGTGACTCCGAGGAGAGCCCCAGAGGCCAACAGCACTCCAACAGGTCCCAGAAGAGAGTGAGCTCTGGGCCGCGAGCAGGCCTTGATATAGGGTGGGCAGGGAAACCCGATCAGCCAATGGGAGAAGACATGGGAGTGGCCCTCCGAGGGAAGGACACCTGGGGTATCCACTTAGGAGGGAGGAGGGGAGGGACCCCAGGCCATTGTCCAGTCACCCAGCGACCCCAGCAGAAGCCTCCGGACAAAGGGGAAGGATGGACAAGTCACCTGGGAGGCATCAGGGGCATGAATCAGGGTTTTTGGGATTGATGGACACACAGGTACTGATGGGAAAACCTGGGATGAACCAAAAAGGCACAAGGGGGGTACGGAGGGATTAACCATTTTGAATATACATACAGTGGAACCTAAAAACACAACTCCACATAAAATGAGCAGTTATTTTAGAATTAAGTCACATGAAGGACAGCTCAGAGCGGAAATTATGTATCAAACTCTAAGCATTTAATATGCTATCATGATAGATATATTTTTAAAATTACTCTGCACAGATGTACATGAGCTAAAAGAGGAAGTTCAGAAGTTCACCTGAGTGTAAGAGGTTAAGAGGTCTATGGAATTAGTGAATATATTATATATATATATATATATATATATATATGATGACATGCATTTTGACAACTTCTCTGTCTGACTACATTTTGTCAAAACTTTTTGGTCATCCACTGCACAAAATACAAGAAGGAATATTTAAATTTTCAGTATACAAACTGTAATGAAGTAGGAGGCCCTTGTAAATTAACTTTGTAAACTAAGCAACTTAAAAAATGGTTTTCAATACAATTTATTTTCTGGGAATATTTTTTTGAACAGTTCTGCTGCATGTCTGGCAAAACTGTCAGTCAATCCTTGGCATGGGTACAGAGCATAAGATATTTCCAGGTGGCAGTATAGGTGAAGCTATCCCATTTTAAGGAGGTGTCAGATTTTAATGACATGGTAGAGAGCGACATTACACCAGATTATTTGTGCGCAGACAAATAACAGAAAGAGCTCATGACCAAGCAACATGGCCCATCTCACACAAGCACTGATTTAAATAAGCTCTCTTCATGTCATAATTTCCCTGGAAAGAACTTGCTGGAATAATCCAAAAGCATGAGAGGTACTGAGGCAATAGTTAAGTAGTTAAGAATCTCAATCTCTGCTTGGTTTATTACCTTTGTTTAAAGAAAGAGCCCTTTTTATAGGTATAGCCCATGACACAAGTGAAGAATACCATTTGTATTACATCTATCATTAAACCAAACTAACAAGAGTGTACATAAATCTTTTGAGAGCTTGGAATCCCACTGGCACCCAAAAATAATTTGTAAGATGAATGTTATTCAGTGTGTTAAAATGGTGGAAGCTTGGCAGAAAAATGGATTATTTTCTTCCTTCTTCTTGTGAAAACAACTGGCAAATACTTTTTTTCAATACCATGAAAAAACTGAAACAGATAGATTAATTTTCTCGATTCTCCTGAAGGAGACTGCTGCTTTAAATATAAGCAATCACACTACAAGCACTATGTAAAATTAGTAGTTGGATTGCTAAAAGCTGCAGATGGAGAACAGAATGGTCTTATTCTGCTCCACAGGGCTCCTGTCAGTCTAATCTTTGCCTCTTCAGGCATTAACACCTCCCCATGATTATCTTCCAGGCTAGAAATGGGTCAAGCATTTTACTCTGTTATATTTTTAAATTTATTTGCTTCTTCCAACAGATCTTTGGCTACATTTTCTCTCTTCATCCCTTTGAACAGCTGAGAGACAATGCTCACTACCAGATAATGTTGCTGTTATCATTAATTAGGGAGCAATCGTTATTTTTTAAATTCTTTTTAAAAGTCCTTTGACCAAATAAAAGTTCTGTTTCTAATGACATAATTTAATTAACTCTTTGGTCAGTGGGCTTAATTTGGCATCTGATGCCAAAGAGATGCGCAGACAGAGGTACACATGGAGTTAGCAACTAGATACCTTTCTCAGCTTCAAATATCTGAGATAAAACATTGCTTTTACTCTCATTCTTTAAGACTGAAAAACACATCAGGCATTTGATGTGCACTATTTTACTTCCATTGACTTGCATATTTGCTTCCATTATATGTTTGACTGTTCAATATTTGTAGCACAATACAAAGTTTTATTGTTTTGGGTTTTTTAAAATTATTTTGTCTTTGAAAACTCAGTGGTTTGCAAGGAAAATGTAGTGTGAACTCTGTAATCTGTTGCAGAATATTTTGGTTTTGTTCATTCTCTACTAGCATTCAAAAGAAATCAGAAATATTTATTTTATTTCTGTTGGTGCAATGTTTTTCCTCTATTTTGAAACAGGCATGCTTAGAGTATTTTTTTTTTTTTAATTTTGGTAGTATCTTATGCAATCAGATGCCCTGAACCTGCATTGTATGCTTCTTTTGCAAGATGAGATTGACGGCAGAAGATTCCCTACGGGTCCTATCCGTATATTAGGGATAAGAATACCAATGTGGAAAACTCATCATTAAAAATTCAGCTCAGCACTCACAATCAGATTTTGTTAAAATGCAAAGCTGGCTATTCAGAATTTCTCCACAGACTGCAGGACATTTGGTCCCTATTGGTGTTTGGGACAAATGCTCCAAAAATACATGAGCATGAGATTAATTGATATGAGTATAATGTGTACAGAATTAATTAATATGAGAGACTGAGAGATAGTCAATATGAGCATAGAGATCTATAAAATAAATTAACTCATATTTTGGGAAAATCCAGAATCTCCTTTTACTATCATCTGCACTCCATGGAAAATACATATCATACTATGGGAAAAAAATAAATAAATTTACTTTTAACTGCCTTTTAACTCTACTGGGCTAATTCTACCAGTAAACTGGATAATATTAAAATGGCAGCTTTCTCCAAGCCTCAAAACAGAAAGAAGATTTAAAGAAATAAATAAATTTCAATATTTACCTGCTACATGGGATAAATTATTTATATTTTGAACTAAAACACTTGGCTTGTGAGTTGAAATAAATATAATTTAAGTAGATAGGATTCATCACTGCTTACAGTGCTTGAAATTAGTATTACAACTAATTAGTATGAAGGCAAATGTTTTGAGGAGAAAAGACTGAAAGTATGTTTGTTAACTTTTCAGACTAATAAAACATCTTTCATACTGGCTGTATAACAAAAACATTCTGACGTCAAAAATTTACATATTATTGGGTACATAGATGTTTGGTAGGTAACTGCTCAACAGGACAAAGAAAACAAGTCAGATAGTTAAATTTATTCTATTCGCTTTGCATTTAATTTTTTTTATATTATTTTGATAAAACTATACATGCTTTCAGAAATTAAGATATGTGAAAAACATCTACTTTTGATCATATTGATGCATCCATACATCTAAACAGTTCTTTGGAAATACTCAAATAATACTGCATCAAAAGACTGAAATTAACCTCCCACATGAGTTTAATGAGATTAATGAGTCTGAGATGCCATAGGTGTCCTGAGTAATGGGTCCAAAGTAGTAAAACAGACCCACAGAAGCATGAAATTAATTTATCTAAGCATGAAAAATGATAAGATTTTGTTAATACCTAGTATTTTGTCAAGTTGAGAATCATTACAGACTCCTTATTCTCTATCATAAAGATTGATGGAGCATAGGCATCAAAACAAATACTGTGGTTTTATAAGATTTGCAAACGGTTTCTTTACCCATAGCTTACTGTTACTGAGGGTGGAACACTGGAGTAATAAAATGTCATAGGAAGAATACCATAAAAAAAGGAGATAATGTCCTTCTCTTTCTATGACACATTCTTTAAGCTGTTGACCACTCTACCCTGGCCCAAGAAAACACCTTGGACATTTTGTTAGCTTTAAGCATGTTGTCCTAAACCAGACATATGAATTTTACATAAGTGGAAGGTCTACTGCGTTTAAATTACTGCCAGCTCCTACTGGAAGGATGAGATCAGAGGAGATAATGTAGGGAGTTTTGAGTTTGTGAAGGCTGTGCGGTTTGTCTCACCATGAAGCACTGATTCTCTGCATCATTAATTTAAACTTCAGAGAAAGTCAATTTGCTATTTGCCATTACTTTTTCTTCTTTGCAATATCCCATTTATTTAAGTAAAATCAATGTTGTAAGAGCTGTACTCCATATTGTGTGTGAGGGCTGTCTTTGTAAAACCCTTTTCTAAGTAATATTTCCTGCTTATTTTATCCCTCTCATTTAGCCCTAGTCGGTAGACATATGCAACAAAGCATCTGCCCAAAAAGTTCTCTGTTCCAGAGAACACAGTTTACCTCGGGAAAAAAAAAAAAAAAACAAAAAAAAACCAAACAAACAAACAAAAAAACCCCCAAACCTACAAACCCAATAAAAATAACATTTAAACTCATTCCTAGAAGTCTACATTTAAGTTATTGCTGTCTCATTTTTAAATGAGCAGTGCCCAACGAGACTTTACAGGTGTCACTCAGTGAAGGCAGTTTCACTGGAACTTGAAAATTTCTGACCATAAAGGTATGGGAAAAAAATGAACAAATATTATCTGATGATGACTTGTTCAGCAGTAGTGGCTAATTTCAGTACATTTAAGATTTATACACAGAAATGCTAAAATTCAGCACCATTGGTTTAAGACATCCTGTTGCATCCTGGGTTGGTTTAGTTAGGGGTTCTAATAACTGTTATTTAGCCGGTTTATGTACCTCCATATCCCCTGTGATGGTTCGCTCCGGGTCACTTACCATTGGGGCCTTCCCATGCCAGTTTTGTGGCCACCCTTCTGTCCATTCCTGAGAGTTCTGTGTCTGTTACCCCATCCCTGCATTCCCATTCATCCCGGAACCCTGTACACACCCCTGTCATGCCCCCGTTGGTTGCCATAGTCCATGTCACCCCCTGTTGCCTGTCCCCATTGGGTGAGGGGGCTTCCACCCATGTCTGCCTGCCCCCTATAAAACCCCATGCACCCCTATGTTCTGTCACCATCTTGTCTACGCGGGTGCTGGGAGCGGTCGCTGCTCTCCACCGCAGCACCACGTTGCAATAGACCTTCTCCAGCCAACCGCAAGGATGGGGTGTGCCTCCTTCGCCCCTTCATCTCCTCTCAGCGTCGGTTACAGAATGCAGCAGCCCACGCCGGTGCACTAAGCACTAGAGCCTCCGAACCAGCGGCAGCCCTGGACTCCCAGAAAATATGCAGAGCCTAGCTGGGCTCCCCAAGCCACCTCGGACTGGGAAGAATGCAACGCCGCAAGTGATGCCCAACAGCTGGGCCACAGCCCTGAGTAGCCAATGCAGGTGGAGTTTCACCGTAAGGCACCCCAGAGCCCCGTGGAGAGCGCACCACCGCCAGCGCCGAGCCGCGCCGCCGAGCAGCAAGTACCACCGACTCCAGGTGGAGTTGTGGTTTCCACCGGAACAGTGCCTCAGCTGGACTGAAAACTGGGGCGTAGGCTTCACGAATTAGGTTAGTGAATCCATTACCCCCAAGGAAAGCACGTAGTGCTGTTCCCGCGTGGGAAGGAAGCGCAACTTTTCATGGTCGCGAAAGGTGAATAAAAGCCTTTTTCCCAGGAGCAAGGACTCTGGCTGCAGTTTTTGTTTGCAAAGATGCCAGTTTGGTGAATATCAACGACAGGGACAGACCCGGCTAATATTCTCCTTCACTAGTGTGGGCTTAGCTGTGCTCCTGAGCAAGGGGACGTGCTGTGCACAGTGCGAGCAGCGGCTGCCTGTGCCTTTTGCCTTTTTTGCTTTTTTTTCTGCTTTTCCTGCAGCCAGGGGTGGGGTTGCGCGGGCAGATTAGCATAGGGACTGTGCTAACCACCCACCAGAAGGAATTTTACCTCCAGGTTAAAGAACTCCTAAAGGTGAAGGGTAGTTTCCCCAAAAATTCTGTTAAAAGTTTTTGTTCGAACAAAGTTTTGTTGTAGTTGTGCTACTCTTTCCCCTGTGTATCCGTGGAGGATGCTCGCAAAAAAGAGTTTTGGGCGAATGTGGGGCAAAATTAGCAGAGGTAATCGAGCGCAGAGATTCCTCCATTAATGATTGCTTTCCTAAGCTCCATTTGCTGATTTCAGAGGTTGTAAAAATGGAAAGCACACGGGACACATGTTGGGAAGGAGAGAAGCCACCGAACGAAACTGCTGTTCCCCCGAACCCATTTCCCTACCCTCCTCTCCTTCCCCTACCTCCCCTAAACCGGGTGGGAAGGGGGGAGTACTTCACCACTCAGAGCTACAGGGCAGCCCCCAGAATAGGGACCATGCTCCTGGCTCCCCTGAGCACCCCCCAGCATCCCCGCCTTAGCGACCTTGGCCACATCACTGAGGACCTGACCCCAAACCCTCCTTCCAATCCCTTTTTCCCAGTTAAAAATCCCAGTTTTGGCACTACCCCGCACAGTTCTGTTTCTCTAAACCCTTTTCTTTGTCCCCCTGAGGAAGCCGCACCAACCACATGGCGGGCGCCATTGTCTTCCCAAAATGGAAGCCAGGCACCTGAGGGGGCTTCTTCTTCTCATAACCCCTTTCTCCCCTTTGTTCCCTCCGTCCCAGCCTTTGACCCAACCCCCTCCTGCTTCCCTGTTGGCATGGGCACCGCCCCCTACAGGGATCGGGTTGCTCCCCCTCCCACTGTTCCTCCTCGTATGGGTGTTCCCTCCAGTCCCTTGCATGTTCTCCCAGCCACATCATCAACCCCGCCCTCTCCCACCAGGGAGGGCTCTGCTGTCTCCACCCCACTGCCTCAGGAAGGGGACAGCCCCCATCCTGTCCCCCACGCCCTGCCTCCACATTCCCATGGTCCCTGGAGACCTGGGGAGGAGGAAAGGGGGGGGTGGAGCAAGACCCCTGCCTCCAAGTTCCCATGGTTACCGGGGATCTGGCGGGGCGGGGAGGGGGAAGAGGGAATCCCCACCTCCGCATTCCCATGGTCACCAGAGATCTGGCCAGGGGAGAAGAAGGGGGAGGGGGGAGCAGGAACAAGTTTCTGAGCCTTTTGCAGATTTCATGGATTGGGTCGAAGCAACAGTTGAGAAGCATGTGGAGGGATTAGAGATCCAGGACGAGTTTGTCCCAGAAATAACATCCATGAACACTAAAACACCACTCGAGATAAAAGAGATCCCAGAAAAGCCCAGAAGCAACGTGGTTGCCTCGGCTGCTGTGCCTCCAAAGGACGCCGTTCCAAGGCAGTCTCCATCAAAACACTGGTGCTTCCACTGTGATCAGAAGGGACATTTTCTAATCCAATGTCCGTTTTTGAGGAAGGCACCACCAGGGGCAGTGGAGGTGGGGGGGGGGGGGGGGGGGGGGACCCCACTTTCCAAAAAAACTGAAAGTAGAGCGCGAATCTGCCTTGTGTGAGGATAAAAATGAGGCAGGTAGCGGCACCTCAAGGGGAGCCGTGATTTATCAAGTAGTGCAGGTGGTGAGTCAAAACATCAGGGCGCCTGTGAGTGCAACAGATGACCCCACCAACCAGGGGGTAGCATCAGACCACAGGCGCTGCAAGGAGAAAAAAGATTCTACATATCTTTAATTTTTTTTTTCCCCAGAGCCAAAAAAAAAAAAAAAACCAAAACCTCAGCTACCTAAGTCTGTTTGTGTTCCCAGTCCACCTGTATGTAATGAAGTTGTTTTCCCAGCTCCCCCTATCCCAAACACCCAGGGAAGAACCAGCTCCAGGACCATCAGAGCAAGCCCTCTTCATCTGCAAAGGGCAGCCGTCGCAGCAGCAGAAGAGAAGAAGCGACCACATGAGCAGCAAAGTCCAAACAGCCGTCTTTTTTATATATTAAAAAACAGGGATATATGTTGCATCCTGGGTTGGTTTAGTTAGGGGTTCTAATAACTGTTATTTAGCCGGTTTATGTACCTCCATATCCCTTGCGATGGTTCGCTCTGGGTCACTTACCATTGGAGGCTTCCCATGCCAGTTTTGTGGCCACCCTTCTGTCCATTCCTGAGAGTTCTGTGTCTGTTACCCCATCCCTGCATTCCCATTCATCCCGGAACCCTGTACACACCCCTGTCATGCCCCCGTTGGTTGCCATAGTCCACGTCACCCCCTGTTGCCTGTCCCCATTGGGTGAGGGGGTTTCCCCCCATGTCTTCCTGCCCCCTATAAAACCCCATGCACCCCTATGTTCTGTCACCATCTTGTCTATGCGGGTGCTGGGAGCGGTCGCTGCTCTCCACCGCAGCACCACGTTGCAATAGACCTTCTCCAGCCAACCGCAAGGATGGGGTGTGCCTCCTTCGCCCCTTCATCTCCTCTCAGCGTCGGTTACAGAATGTGGCAGCCCATGCCAGTGCGCTAAGCACTAGAGCCTCCGAACCAGCGGCAGCCCTGGACTCCCAGAAAATATTCAGAGCCTAGCCGGGCTCCCCGAGCTACCCGGGACCGGGAAGAACGCAACGCCGCAACATTCGGCAGTGGACTTACACACAGAAACTGACACAGCTTTCACAGACCATAATACAGTCAAGCTAGATTTTTATATCAGTCTATAGCCTGGAAATGTAGGTATGGAAAGAACTCCAAGAGATTAGCACCTTCAGGGAGGCATGCACATACAAGTTGTCCCTTACGAGCAAATGTATAATCTTTTTTCTTTTTTCTTGAATACTCTCAGTAAATGGTATACTTCATGCTTCATATATTTTTCCCTTTAAAGCATCTTCTCCAAATATTAGAGTTTGAGCGGTCTTCTTTCTTGATGTGTAGGGGTTACATGGAGCACTGTGTTCATCAGTTACTAAATTCACATTCCTCTGCCCCAGAGCCTGCGATCTCCCTCCACTCTGGCTTCTATTCCTACTGATTTTAGATTACTCACAGTGACCCTCCTGCCTCTCTAATCCATCCCATGCTTTTCACCTCTACTGGTTCTGCCTTACTCCATTTCCTCTTCTCATCCCCTCACTCTCAGGTGCGGCTTTTTGGTCTTATCTGCTTGGCTTGTAATTCCTACCTCAATCTACCATGCAGATACCAGTGAGTAAATACCAAGGGCATAACATGTATAAGGGAAACTGCAATTATGGCTAAGATCTAGCATATGCTGCTTTTGCAGCCATAAGGGCTTGTTGGAATTCTATGACAGGAATGTTAAATTGGAGAAGAAGTGAGCAATCACAGGAGACATCATGAAGGCAAGAAAGAGAAGATAATAGAAATGGGATTGTATGCGCCCCAGATGCAAATTATCTTTTTAGAGTGCTGGGAATTACTGAATATAAGAATAATTTCAGGGACAGTCTCACTGAGCATCTGCTACCCTGTGATAGAGCAGGTCTAGCACAGATGAAACCTGCAGAAAACAGAGGTGATAACTCACAAGATCCTAATTAAGTGTGAACTCTGCTTCTTTTAAAGCTTAATGATTTTTTAGTTCATAGATGAATATACTGATACATATCTAGGGCAATTAAAGGACCATATTTCCTTTCCTATTTACCATATATTAAATATGTTCTTTGTCAGCTTAGGGCAAGTAGATTTTTTTTCCGTAAAAGTCATTAGATTTTTTTTTTTTTTGTGAAAGCAAAACTAATTATTTTCCACCTATCTCCCACCAAGAGCTTCCTCATTCTACTCCATTAAAGTTAACTTAAAATAGATAAATTTTGGAATAGTCACAGGCAGTAGAACAGGATTTTTAAAAATGCATGAATACTGGCAATCCTGAAATATAACTACCATGCATATGAAGTAAATTCTTTTTGCTTTTCCCTTTCTAAAATAAAGAAATAATTTATATTGAGGCTCGTCTTGAGTATAATTTAATCACTGACTCTTAGAGAAGGTACCTAGAGCATGACTACGAGGCAAATTAGCACAGAATAATTATCTAAATTGATTATCCAAACAGCAATTATTCTGAGCTTGAATAGTTCTGATTTATATGAAGAACCTAAAAACATATTGCACAGCAGCAAACAACACTATTTCAGATGCCCATTCCTCTTGAAGATAATTTTTCATGCAGTGAAGTTAGAATGTAGGAGCAATGTTTTGTAGAAGGCATGATTAAAAATGAGATACTCTATCCGTCATTTGACATATGGATTATATTCTGATGAATTTAGCATCTGAATATATGCCATCATTGTTGGAAATTGCTGGCATGGATGCAAATGAACTTATTTTTGTTCCTCTAAAAGTGAACCAAAGCAGATTTTGATGTTTCATTAATTAGGAATTTATTTATTGAATTTGAAAGTCTGACCTCAAATTAGAAATTTGACTTCAAATCCCTGGCACATCATAACCAGGGTGTACAGTGAAAATCACACTGAATGCATAAGAAAAATCATTGCCTCCCAGATGCTGAACCCTGCTTAATCATTTGAGAACACCAGGTCAGTTTCCCCTGTTCAGTACAAGGCAACACCAGCTGAAATACTTTAATTTGCATTTAACCATGAACAAGCTGATCATGAACAAACAAATGAGATACTGCAAAATTTTATCCAACTGTTGTTAAGCATGGTCCTCAGATACAAATAAAATATTCTCAATGGAACATTAGTAACAGACATTTTACCCACAATACTTTTCATTTTTTCAATAATGCCTAGAATTTTCCATGTCGACTAAATACGGTGAAGAAGTTTTGATGCCATACAGTTTACAGAACCATCTGTGTACTCCAAGGACTGCCTTGATGTGCACTCAAATGCAAACTTATTTTGTGAAAGGTTAAAGTGGCAGAAATATATATCAGAAACTATCTACTGGTATTCCCAAAATGAATCCTGCAGCTGTTCATGTCAAATTCTTTTTGTTATTATTGGAGAAGACCATTAACTTTAGAGGAAAGCTGTAAGTGCTGTGATAATAACATGCTGTAGGCAACCAGAGAGAATCTGTCTTACTATGAAACAGAAGTAATTATTTTCAGCTAACAGTATACATTTTTTGGGGTTCTTTGCATAAAAAAAGATTCATCTTGCAATAGTAACAAAAGTCACAACATGTCAGAAAATATTTGCGAAAAGAAATATTATTTTAAAAATTAAATTCAAGAGGATCTGGTTCTAAAAATCCAGTCTGCTGCTGTATAATGAACTCACCCTTCCCTCACAGGAACATCATTGGAACCATGTACTTTTTATAGACTTGTTGCTGGTTTTCTTTTTATTCTTGTGAATTTTTATTATTTCCTGCACAGAGCCTCATCTGCAGGAGCTGCAGATCCTCTCTTACATTTGCTCCATACTTGACTATGGGTGTAAAACATGAGGATTAAGCTTTCCTGCTTCAGGATGAAAACTTGTAACTCCTGATTCTATCTGAAATGGTAGAAATGCAAAACTAATTCTAGCTCTTTAAAGGAATGATTGAGATTCACTTAATTTTTTCTTTCTTGTTGTAACCTCATAGATTCTTAGTGTGTTTACAGTTCATGGAGACAAGCCGTTCCAGAAGGCAGTAGTTCCTGGCTACCATAGAGAACAACTGGATGTGGAGGGAATCCAGAAGGCTGTCTTAGATTAGGCTTAATTTTTAGAGATCTACATTTGGCTATGATGAATTCCATCCTTGTTCCCAGAAAGATAATTACAGGCTGTGGATCTCAGGTAGATGAATAGAATTTTTGAGATGTATTTGGTACAATGGTTTAGTTGCAGCTAGAAATTACTGCGTGTTAATTGCTGTTGTCAGGTGTTGTTTGAAATGCATATTTGAGTCATCTATACACAATTGGAAATATGGCACAGAACCTACAAGAAATCCGCTTCTGTTTGAAGTGGCAGCTGCAGTCTTGATGAGTTATATGAGTCATCTCAAATGACACACTAGGTGAGTAATCTTGAATATCTCCTAGTTTATAAATAAACACTTAGGGAGAAGTGATTTTCAGTCTTTTTATCTCTGTGGGCTAATTCATTTTAATTACAGATGAAGAGGACTTCTATAGAAAGGAATGAGAATGTCAGTTTTTATCTTCCCTGTATAGCAGTGCAATCTGAGAGTTCTTGGATCTAAGTTTGAATCTCTTGAAGAAAGAATTGGAGCTATGTCTCTTTTTCTCTATATAAGTGTTGAAATGGCTAACTTAGTCTATCATAAATAGGAAGGAAGAAAATAAATGAGCTTGATTACCACTGTCTCTGAATTTGGAAAGAAATATGCTGTGGTCTCTCCTCTGACTTTGAAATTACTACATATGAAACTACAAATTGCTCAATACAGAGAGACTGTAAGGACTGAAGTGAGGAAAAATTTAGAAAGCAGGATATACTCAACACTTTTTAATGGGCAGCCTAGACAACTTGGCACTCAGTCTGAAAATTGAAATCTGAGACTTGTATTTTTCCCTGCGCTTTATGTTGAATATGCATGGAGGTCAGATGCCTCAGTCTTATTTTGTACCTAACCCTATTTCTTTCTTCTCCAGTGATTTTCTGCTTTTTGGATGAAAAAATTCCTTTTGCACAACTTTGGCGAAAGTGAAGAAGATGCAAACAATTGGATCTGACATCAGAATTACCTTAGTGTAATGTAATTTTTGCATTTAGTTGATTTCAGTGAAAGTTTGCTAAAGTAAAACAGGAAGGAAAATTTCTCAGTTGCTATTCCTTAAACTTTATACATTTTCAAAATAGTTTAATTCATTTAAAGTTAAAATGCAAGGGTAAAATTATTTGCATTTAAAGAAGATATTCTTCTATTCTCAATTTGTCATACATTTGATGCAAGATTATATCTTGAAATGGTAGTATCTTACCTATTATCATGGCAATAAGCAATGTTGATACACCAGTAGCCATGACCATTCTTCCACCCTCATGAATGCCAACAGTCGTTATTACTAACAAATTATTTTTCAGCTGTTCATATCATGAAAATGATTTATTTATTTCTCCCTTCTACTAAATGCCTAGCCTCTCTTCCCCACCTTTCAATTTGCTTCCAATTGAAATATAATGAATGAAATAATTTGAATCAATTAAAAGTAATATAGCTGTCCTAAGACTGTGTTGATTTTATGCCTTCCATTTCTCTTCTTTTAATGTTTCCTTATATCTTCTGATTTCTTTTTCTTTTATTTCTGTATCTTTCTCTTTTATGGCAGGGAAAAAGCATCTCTCTTTCTTTTATCCCTTTACTTCAGCAGTGATTTTTCATTGCCTTCCTAGCTGTTCTGTGAGGATTTGCAGCTGCATTCCCATGACTCCTCTTCACCCTGGCAGCAACTCACATTTTTTCGTCTTACAATTCTTGCCTGCTTGTTGTAAGGGTGGGTGTCTCATTACTAGTCTGTTGGTGTTTTTGTTAATTAGTAGAGACAATGTTAATTGAGGAGTCATTTTGTTAATAAGCGTGTTAAACCTCTTAATACATCCCATATGAAGTCAGCATTTTCTGCAATTAGAACATTTTCCCACTGAGCTGGCTCATGCAATTCATAAAAGTTTGGTGCCTTCTAGCTTGCACTCTAACAGCCTACCAAGCACTACAGTTTGGGTTTAGTGGCAAACTTGAGGGTAAAATCAGAGCAATTTCTGAAGCCTGAATGAAGAGTCAAGAAAATCTGGGTGAGCCTGACTCATTTTTAAGTGAAAGTGGTCTGCTTCGTGTCTGTTGTTGAAAATCACTTAAAATTCAGTGGTTGTCCAGAGATAGCTCAAACTAAGACAAAAAGCACTCTATTCAGTTTTGTATTGATAACTCTCACTATACTACACTATTAAGGCATTACACTGTTACTACTACCCTATTAGGGTATCCTTTAATTGGACCACAATTTCCTGTTACCATGGAGAGCATCCTGGCACAGAGGAGCTCAGAATAAAGTTGAATGCTTTTTAGCATTTAAAATAGATAGCCTCAGTTTTAGAGTCTGTATTTAAAATATTGCATAATCTTCTCTGGTTCATTTCTAGAGTGCAGTCAGCCACACACTAGAGCTTGTAGGACAGTAAAGGCTGAGAATAGGAGGTTATATGATGATAAAGGCTTTTGCCCAAGAGAAAAACACATGTGAGAAAGGCAAAGCATCTTACCTGGCTGCTTCTTATACTTAACAAAGCAAACAACATCCCCAGAATGTGATTTATCCCACTCCTAGCTAGAGATCCAAACACCCAATGACCCTTAACCAACTAACTATGGAATATGCTGTATATTCCAACTCTAACTATGGAATATGCCAGATATTAACTATTAGCTATTAATTAACTAAGAGAGGGGCAGGGGCTCATTGGGGATCTTATTGCTTTCTACAGCTTCTTAAAAAGGGCTCAAAACAAAGTGGAGGTCGGTATCTTCTCCATGGTAACAAGAGACAGGACCAGAGGAAATGGCCTTAAGTTGTGCCAGGGGAGGTTTAGCCTGGATATGAGGAAAAATTTCTTCACTGAAAGGGTGAATTTCTTTTGCAAAAATGTAGCAGGGTCTTCCTATCTGTCTGACACTACATGTGGTTCCTTTAAACACCTTTCAAAGCAAATTATTTTAGTTCTTATAATAAATTTTATAACCTTTTTCTTTATCAAGTGTAATTAAAATATTTATAATGTGTGCAAATCTTGAAAGAAAATATAATATATATTTTATATTAGAATAAAAATGTTTGTGACTCTTGCTAGTTAAATACTGATATATTAAATATCAATATGATGCAAGTGAACTGACACAGTACCTGACAACACAGAAAAAAATATTTAATTAAGATCTAAGTTACAGCAGAGATAAAGAAAGCATGAGTCTCTCTAGAAAGAAATGCTTGCAGAAAGTGATTTTCAAAGTTTAAAACACAGAAATTGCTGTTACCAAAAGAAATTTTCAGCTTCTATCCCACATTTATTATGTGGCTATTAGTAAAAAAAACAAATTTTGCAATAGTGATGTTTCTGCCATAACCCTGTTTACTGTTAGCACATTTAAGCAATAATATGTCTAATTTTGATTTGACCTATGTCAGACTGAAAAAAATGAAGTTTGTGTTTGATTAATTTACTTCTAGTCTTAAAGATGTGGAAACAATCTGCACATCAAGACCTATTAAGTGTAGGTTATTTTTTTCTAAACAGCTTTAAAGAAAAGAATGACTGACAATTTGAAGGAGGGGGTTGTTTTTTTCCATTGACAGTTTGTTAATTAACTTTTTATTCAGTTAAGATGATTGAAAATCTAAGGGGAGTTTTATGGATTATTTTAAAAACCTACATTTTAATAACATCTCGGCATTAGTAGACTAATAAGTCTAATTTTCTGAAAGAACATTTATATATAGATACTTATACATATTTGTGTGTGTATGTCCTGCAAGGGATAAAGAAATGTAAAAAACATACTTACAGTGACTTTTAAGTAGCATTTTCATTAAAATAATAGTTTTAATTTCAGATATATCTTGATATTTTTAATGAGGAGGCCATTTTCAGAGAAAAAAAAAAGATGGCAAATAGGCTCACTTTAATAGAATGAACTGTAATAATTTTTTAATAAAAATAAAATGGCTATAACTTGCAGTCATAATATTAAGGGGCTTCAGAAAAAAAATCAAATGTACAGTTACTTATTCAGTTTCCTATTGGAATTTTTTAGCAAAGGGATTTTCAGTTTTGGTTTTGTTGTTTGGGTTGTTTTTGACAGAGTAGAGACGTTTGATCTATATTTTAATTTAGAAATGTGAGACTATTACTCTGAATCTCACCTTCTTTTACCATTCCAGAAAATACACCTGATTTTTTGCACCTTGACACTTTGAAGAGGTGATCTCTTTTTAATAACTGACTGAGGAGAATCTCCTGTGCTCCTAGGTCATGCACAGGTTGTATAGCCCAGAATTTGAGGGTAAGATGGGTAAGACTTTTGTGTCACCCGACTATTTATAGAGATGCTCAGGCATTCTTCCTTGGTTTTGCCGAGATAGAACCACTATTTGCTTCTTCAAAACTTTTTTTTATATAGCATTCTCCTATTAGGTTTGACTTTATTCATATTAAAGATGGTATTTTCAAAGTAGATATTGATAAGTTGCTAAATAATCTAGCTCTCTTCTACTAGACTGGGGCCTGCTCCTGTGATTGCCTAAGCCATTTTATTTCACGCCTGGGGTCTCTGTAGGAATCATGAAACTAGAGTATTCCTAAATAATGCATAGGTCAAGCTCTGAGTCAAGGGAATAGCCACAAAATGCAATGCAAACTAGATAACATAAATATGTGATTTGACCCATACATTACAGAGTGCTCCAAAGCTGTCCCAGCAGGTTTGGCACACTTACTGCTCCCTAAATCACACCACAGCTATGCAACACATGCAAGAGACTCATGCCATATAAAAAATACTTTGGTGGATGCAGCACTGCTTTTGCCGTGTTTTTCACACTTTAAGCTGAAGGGCAAAAACAATAATAAAAAAAAATTTAAAAATACACCAAAAAGAATTATGTCTTACTGTCACAGAAATGGTGGATGAGGCCAGAAGACCCAGTGCTGTGGAGTTCGTACATAGTACACAGCATCTAATTTTCCATGGAAGAAAAAAATCCCTTTCCATGCTACAGAAAGCCTTGAAGAGTGTCATTGCAAGCTACTCCTCATCACTTTCCTAAGACTAAGAATCACTTCCTGGGACCAGTGCACTTAGCAGTGTACATTTAGCTAAGGGTATGTCTTTAATGGTAGATGAGAAAGGGCATAGAGTGCTAGTTCTATTTTACAGGATGCCAGGGCCTGTTCTCATTCCCTGCAGGAAAGTGCCAATATCTACAATGTGTCCATACTACTGAGCAGGAAATCACATACACAGGGTCTACTGGAAGCAGCCTATGGCTGCTGCTTTTCGATGAACAGCATCAAAGATCATCTCAGAGACCGAAGCTGGTTCAAGTGCAATGGATGTGAGCAGACAGTGTCACTTAGTTCTAAGAAACAATGCTTGCAACCAAAAAGTACAAGAAAGGCTATTTATTAAAACAACACAGATTTCTTTTCATTATAAGGTTTCATGAAAAATGAGTCACACATTTATTGCTTATTCAATTTTTTACTTTAGCATTTTTTCATACAGAATTTGTTTACTTCAGACTCAGAGGTGGTCTCTCAAAGGAAATACCAGAGACGCACTGTCATTTCTGTCTCTGTGACTCAATACTTCTTTTGTGCACTATTATGAGTCACAGTGCATTTGCTTTATGTCATCTTGTGTTATAAGTTGATTTCAAATTTTTGCCTAACATCACTCCCTGATCTGTTTAACTTTCATGTTTTAGCCCTCCTGTTGATTGCAAAGTAAGAGTTTCAGACCTTCATTTTTCTTTAGATGTGGTGGCTTACTTTTTTGTTTTACTTTCAAAATCTCATTTTGGTTTATATATCCGTTTACTCAATTTTTCTAGCTTGACTTTTTTTTTATATTTATGTCCTTGGTAGGGTTTGAAAGGTCCCTTGAATAAGTGCAATCTGCAAATACTGTTAACATAATGGTCATTCCCTCCTAAGTGGTCTAATGAAGTTGTTAAATAAGGACAGTTATGACACAGTTGGCAAGTTCTCCAGAGGTCCTAACACAAATTATATTATCTTGAGACACACAGTTTATAAGATCTATTTGTTAAGAATCACTAAACAGGTAAACTTTTATTTTGTATTATTTTGGGCATTACGATTTCTTTGAATTAAATTCTTTTAATTCTTTTAAAAGAATTTTAAAATAATTTTAAAAGAAATTTTAAAAAAATCTCTAAATTCCTTTAATTAAATCCACTTGAAAGTTTGAAAATGTAAAAATCATATTAAACTGCACTGAACTGTTTTTAATAAATGGATGAATAAAGGAAGAGAGGGGAAGTGAGACATTTATGAAATTCCCAGAGTTAGAAGAAACTAAATTCATCATTACAGCATTGAAAGCTTTTCCCGAAATTGATTTTGTTCTAATACTCCTAATGTATATAAAAACCAGTGAAAACTCATAAACTTATTTGGTTGCCTTTTCCTTTCTTGGCTGACATTTTGGATTCCAAAACTGGAGTCCAAAATTCAAGCCAGATAGCTACTTTACTCCTAACACCCTTTGTTCATATGCATTTTCTGAATAAGGTTCTAACAAGCATGTGCAGAAATGCCTTTATCTGGGAAGTACTCAGAGACTTTTAGTTCTTTTTTTTTTACCTGA
This sequence comes from Vidua chalybeata, assembly GCF_026979565.1. NCBI lineage: Eukaryota > Metazoa > Chordata > Aves > Passeriformes > Viduidae > Vidua > Vidua chalybeata. The sequence goes on along the minus strand of NC_071531.1, from coordinate 55,667,256 downwards.
CATATCTACAAATAATCTCTGCGTCCTGGTCTCATTTCATAGATACTTTCACAGAATATCTACTGGATTTAAGCCAGCAAAGACCTCAGCCTTGCTCCTCTTTGATTGCTCAGTGATTAAGTAATCCATTTAGGATACGAGAAACCAAGACTCAATTTCATTCTTTGCCTCACCATTTCCGACGGGAATGCACTAAGGACGTGTTCTGCAATGGTGCAATTTTGGTCCACCCTGCTCAGTCTGTTCCACTGTACATTGTCTGGGAAATATTCATTAGGCTGGAGAGAGAAGTAGAAGTAGAAGAGAGGCAGTAGAAGATTTTGGCCATTGACTAATAGACTGAAAGCACAGTCTTGGGCCCCCTGAACAGGGGATTTACAGAGTGTGGTACCTCAGAGTGGAGATCCAGGATGGTGCTACTTAGGCGAGATGCTACTATTAGCTTGACAATGAGAAATAATACAGAGTTCTTATCTTCCACAGGGAACCTGTGGCTCAAACATAGTCTTAGAAATCATCACCAAAGCAATAACAATCATTAATTTAAAGAATAAACCAGAGATTATGCTTTTTTTGCAGCACTAAATTCCAGTTAAATATGTAAATATAAATATATAAACATATTGCTTTTAATGTAGATAGGTATATTCTTGTATCTTCGTATTAAAAAAGACATCTTCTCATCAGAAGACTTTTCCAAATACTATTGACTGAAGATCTAGGGACCACAGATTCACCTGTATCATGTTTATTTATTTTAATAATACTTAACTTTTTCAGCATTTTATCTACCTCAGTTACTAAAGAAAGGTTTTGTTGAGGGTGTGTGGAAACCCAACTACTAAAATCTGTACTGTCACAAGGTGGTGCTGTTGGATAAGAAAAATCTAGGGAAAGAACAGTGAGAAAGGTTTTTACAGTGAGTTAAATAAAATTAAAAGAACGACAGCTTCATTCACCTCTGTCATGTCTAATCTTTCATTTCTTCTTTTGACACAAAGATTTTAAATTAGGCAGAATCGTTATTCCTTGGCTTGTATTCTTGATAATTCACACAGTAGAGATCTTTAACATGAATTGCATGCCTCTGAAGACTGACAATTAATGAGGCTATTATTTTCATTTTTAAATTGGTCAAATGTGGGACATAAAATTGATAGTGTTACATCTCTTACTGTTACCTTTCAGTGCAAATTTTATTCTTCATCTTTTCAAACCTTTTGTAATATAAGGTGAATGCCTAAATCATTGGATGATTCAATATGATATTTTCTATTGCAACAAGTATTTCACTAAGCCAATAACCTTGTTTACTAGATATAAATGGCATGCTTTGAAAAAAAAAATGAATACCAGCTCAAATTGCTTTGGCTGATGTAACATCTTGACATTGAACTACATGTCATCTAATCATCTAATTTACAATCTTTCTTCAGGAATGTCCTTTTCTCTAAAAAGATGTTCAGTGCAGTAGCCATAAACAAAGTCTTCAATTTGACAATCTGTGCTTATAATACTGCAAGCTAAAGGTATTGAAAATTTCAAGAGAACTCCATGGGATCTTTCAGTATCTTTGGAAGAGTGTGGAGGTGTCCAGTTTTAAAATTACTGAATAGACAAATTTTATCTTTCCTGATTGATAAAGCAGCAGGTAATGACATATTCCAGGTGTGCTGAAATTATTTTTTTAATTGTGGAAGTCATCGTTATGTTAACTCTTTTATCAGATTTAGTGGATTTTGAACTTCTGGTGCTCCCACTAGGATTACATTATAGCACTGTATGTGAGGCCAGAAAATATGTCAGAGCTTTAGCAGGGATTTTCAATGACAAAATGAAAATTTTTGAATTGTACTTTGCCTCAAAGAAAGGGTCTCAGCAGTTGCATTCTTTGTGACATTGTTAGGCAGACACACCATTAGCATCTTTGACTTACAAGAATAGGAAGCCTGAGGGTCTAAATTTTACCCCTTTACAGTTAAAAGATGAGGCACTGAGATTATGCCTGTGGCCAACTGCTGTTTTCAATATAAGGGGCAGAGTAATCTCTCAGTTTATTTCCACCTTTCACCTTTGTGCCCCATGTGTAGTTTTTTGGGGGGCTTCGTTGGGGTTTTTCAATTTTTATCTTACTTTGGATGGAAATCCTGAGTGAGATTCTGACTATCTTTAACTCCCTTTGTGACTAGCAGAATTTGTAAATGCAAATTATGTTATCAGCACATTTTAAAATGCAGAGTATGTTATCAGGACCACTTGGGATCTGGTTCAAAGCCTTGATGTGTTTGATTTATTTTAGATGTGTTTGATTTGTATTTTATTAAAAGAAGCCCCTTCAAAGGTAATGGATAACATGGTTCAAAGACAAAATGTACTTGTGATCTCACAGAACCAGCATGGTCTACTGGGTAAGTACTAACCTGGGAAAATAAGGTTGGAATTTCTCGGTATTTCTATCATCATTCATTACACTGCTGAATTGCCTACAGCAAGTGGTTCCCTCACTGTGGCTTTGGTAGTTTGTTTGTTTGGTTTTTTGTTTGTTTCTGTCTGTAAATAGAGATGATTGATGAAAAGCTGATGTCAAAGTTTGGCATTGTTACCACACTCAGAAGAAGATAGTGCCTCTTTCCATTGGGGTAAAGGAACATGAAGAGAAGCCAGAAATAAGCATGAAAACTCTGCATGTTCTGTATTGCTTTACACACATTTGTATCTAAATATAGCAGTGTGTTGTTTCTTTCTTCTTCCTGTGTAACTTCTGTGTTCTTCTTTTGTATTACTAAGTATTTCTAAGCTGTTGTGTATAAAAACTTTTTTCAGAGAAGGCTAAAAAGAGCACTAAGTCCAGATACAATACAGAAATATACATTTCTCACTGTACATGTATTTTTTGTTCCTCATCCATTATTCAATCTGCTGTAGGAAAAGCTTGTACGTGTGACATGAGACTAACAAAAACATTGCAGTCATCAGTATTTTCAATTCCTAGCATCTTATTGTTTGGCATCTAAATCTGCATGACTTGTTTTCTTCCTGCTGTGGTAAACAATCTTGTTTTCTTACCATTTTCCTAAAGATTGTAGACATGGAGAATAGCTGTGTCTCTAGGGAGTGTGTACACTACAGTTGGCACCTCGAGTCTCAGAGTAAACATAAACATTTATGCTCTTATGTCAGTAATATAATCTCAGCACTCCAGCTGAGTATTCCCCTGATTATGCAGCCACATTAGCCTCTCAGCCACAGCACCACACTGGGAGCTAGCAAGATCATGTTCAGCTGTTTTTAACTTGAAGGAACAGATTGTTAGAAAGCAACATGTCCTCAGCTTCGTTGATTTAGAGCTTGGGCAAACCTCTATGAAGTGAGAGTTTGGGGATTTCAGTGATATCAAATGAAGCCATATTCTTGCCTAAATAGGAAATATTTAATGCAGGATTACAGTTTAGCTTGCCTATTTAACATCATTTTGGAATGCTCATGTCTCCTACGACACTAGGCAGCTGATATTGTCACTGAAGTGAGCAGGAAGGAATTGATAATTAAACAGATAATGAGTAGTAAAAATTCACTAAAGAACACAGGTGATATTTCCATGTCTGTCTTTTTTCTACACTTCATTTTCTTTTTACTCTGTTGTCTTGATGCAGCCACTGCAACTGAAAAACTTGATTGCAGAGCTTTATTTTTTTAGAAGATGGGGGGCCAGGTTTTTGTGATGCTGTTCCTACACCAAGTACAAACTAGCCCCAGAGCTGCTGTAAACAGCCTGGCAAGTCCATTACAGTGCAGACGTGATCCAAAACTAAAAGTGAGCAGGGATTTTTCTCTCTCTTCTCATGCCTGAAGCTGGGAAATACTGGCATTACTCTAAGAAAACACAAATGGCCAGTGTGTTGCTGTGCCAGGAGTATTTTTCCTTGCAAGGGAAGAGAGTTCAAAATCACTTCCTTTTTGTAGTTTGATGAAATGAAGACTAAAGGCGTTTAGGATTCTATAGGGGTCCTAGTTTAAAAATAGCAACATCAAAACTGAATTGATAATCTAAGTCCTTGTTAGTGGGAATTTTGCTGCTAGTGTAAGCCAAAGGGACATCATGATGCTTTGATTCAACACAGAGCCTTATGCCACCCTCTCGAAATGGTTGATATCCCAGTTGATATCCCTGTATCAGCTGATGCCCAGTATCTCACCTCCATTTTTTCAGTTTTATGCAGAACTGTAACAGAACAGAATGAAAAATACCTATATATTTATACTGTGGTATATTTATCTGAACTCTGACTTTCTTTTAACCACAGATCTAAAAATAATGTTTCCATATGCTGCTTCAGCAAGGTAATTTCTGAGCTCTATAGCCTGTCAAGGTCCTAAGTTTTTCCTAATATTTATCCCTTTTTCCTAACTTCTACTGTCTGAGGACTTGGGCACCCACACCATAAACTATTTCAGGGACTTGATCCAGCTAAGGACTAATAAGTGGTTTCTTTTCTTCTTTCTCTCTCTCTCTTTTTTTCTTTTTTTTTTTTTTTTTAATTTCTTCTACTCTGTGAATTTTTGGCCATTCAGCTCCCATAATATTTCAATACATGATTACACAAGACACAGTGCCAGTGCAAGGCAGGAGAGTGCATAGCTGGGGATGGAAAAGGCAGCTGAGATCACAGCAGTCTCAATTTAGATCTGTTGAAATGATTATGGATATCCACCTTTCATTTCCTGAATTTTAGCTGCTGCTGAGAGAAGTGATCCCCGGAGACAAAAATATTTTTAACCAGACCAGTTCATCATGCAGCTATAGGAACTTCATGCACTTGGCATTTAGAAGGTGGCAGAAGCTAGAGGCAAGCAACTGAGGGAATGAGTGATATATCTTTAGTGACAGTTTATTTCATCTTATAACTATACTGAAACTTTGTGTGTTTTAATTGAGATTTATTTAAATTTTTTAAAATCTGTTTAATTTCTTAAGGAGTTTAACAGAGCTACAGTTGTGTTTCTTGAAACCTTATATGCTTAGCGTTTTTCCAGAGGAATTTCAACCTGGCCATTCTTCACAATCTCCCCACCTTGTTCAGTCTCTGTTCTTTGCCTTCTCAGCTCCTCTAGATGCACAGAATGCAAGGAATTATGTAGGAGAATAGAGAATGGGTTTTCATGTTTTTATTATCTAGTGATTTGCAAGATTTCAAAGGTGTTGGTCTTCAGTTCAGAGATAAACAATTCTGATTGTCTCTAATCATATTAGTTGCCTTTGAATACTATTCAAACGTATAAAACGTTTTGCAATAAACTGGAGATGACACACAGTGAAAACCAAATATGTGTGAACTTGATACTTAGGAATATGTCATTATTCTTGATAAGTGTCTATCTGACTGGCAAACCCCAAAGATTACAGTTCCACATTTACTAATTATCAATGAAAAAGGTGGCTTGTTTCCTAAGGTATTACACACCACTAAAAATACTGCTTTTTCTGAGTTGTGCTTAGGGCATAACAGTAACATGGTTGCAAACTAGATTTATTTTGCATCCTTCAGGCTGAGCTCCTAAACTGAAGTGTAATTGATCAAATTATGTATTGTGAACAAATCAGACAAACATGGGAATTTTTCCTTACAGAAATTTTTTCAGTTTTGTTTTCATTTTCTTGGTTTAATGGAATAAAATATGATTATATCTAAAGTCCTCTATCTCACAATTTTATAAAATAGGTAATTATAAAATTGATTTCAACAAAAATGAAAATAGGAAAGCGGGAAAGAAAATATTTAACTAACACTGCAAAAGGAATCTAAGTATTTAATATGAACCGTGATACTGGTACTAATTTATAAACCTCTTTCTATTTAAAAATTAACAATATTTGATAAAATGGATGAATACAAAGCCACAATAAATATGATTTTTTTTTTCCAGAAACATAAAAGTTGGGCTTAGGACACATATAATAGAAACGGAATTCTACCATATTTTTTCAACCCTAACTAGGCACTTTAATACACTTTTTATCTTAGTTCAATATCAGGTTTTGCATTCATTAATGAAGTTTTTACTTTTTGAGTAAATTTCTAGTTCCTTCTGTCTATTGTTAGAAGGTTTATAGTTTAATTAAATTACCTTATTGATTAGCATAAAATAGTCTTCTAATATACAGCTTCTCATAACTTACTTAAATCTTTTGCAGTTCACTTGACTTGCTATTTTTATTTAGTTCCAAAAAAAAAAACTGGCCTATGGCATCTTCAAATTTCATTAGCATTACTAGGTGAAAAAAAATAACATAAACCCAGAAGTGCATCTTTTATTACAATGTCAATATTGGCATTTCATTGGCTAGCAAAGGTCTCCAGCTGACTTCATCAGTGAATAGATAGGTATAATTTCTCTCTAGTCAGGGAATAAAGTCACCAATATTTTACAGTTCTCATGCATATTTGCAGGCTGTGAAAACTAAATATATCTTTTTTGCAAAAGCCCAATATAAAAGCTCTTTACAACATCTAATATCTGTGTTCTGGCTTTAGAGATGAAGAAACTGGAGAGAAGAGCCTACACATGAATGCTAGAATGTGAATAAAAGGATGTATGTGTGTAAAAGAGCCTCTAATTCTTTCAGACTAGCAATAATGGGTTTTGCTTCCTCATCCATGTTTCACTTTCAAAGAGCCAAAATAATCAGTTGTTATTTTAAGAATAACACATCAGAAATCACTGGGATCACAGGAGTTAAGTGTTTGTAAGCAGTACTGAATGCTAAAAACCATAGAATTTTATAGTACAGACTTGGAAAGTTATAATCTGTCAGTATAAGTTCAATTCAGATTGCTGAAAGCACTGCTGAAGAATTTTGGTTGGAACCAACCACTAGACCTTAGCTGGTCCAACTCCTGCTCCAAGCTTTTTTCAGAGCTAGAGCAGTTTGCCCAGGGTTTTCCACAGCTTCTCTGGGCACAGCTGGGACACAAAACACAGCTGTTTACTCAGGAACGGTGGGTCATATGGAGGCACACGTGTCTTCTTGGCAGGTGTTTGGTAGTCCCTTAAGGGATCTTTTGTTTGGCAAATGTTTACATGTATTCTTACAATCTTTGTCTGCCTAGAGAAGCCGCTGCTGTCTTGGAGGTACTCCAAGGCATAACCTTCACTGCTGATGCTGGTGTGTGCTGGAGGCCTTGGACAGGTTGAGTCCACTTCGAGTGCTCTGCATGGATCTGTTTTTGTGGTTCAGTAGCACATTACATTGTGGCAACACGTTACACTTCAACACATACTTCATTTTACTTTAGTTTGGTTTCTTTATTTTACTTTTTCTGATAACTACTTCTCACTCCACACCCATAAGTGCATCATAGAAGATATTGACATTAACTTTCACTTAAAGGTGTTTTCTGACATTCCCTGCAGCCTCAGGTAGAAAAGTCCCAGGAAGCCCAATTTGGCTGAGGACACTGCTATCCCTGAAGATTCTTGAATCTGCCAGAACAAGGTATCATTTTTCCTAGCACAGTAACACTGTCACCATGATGACATGACCATCTTCAAGCTCTTTTTGTCTGCCACTCCCCATGGTAATGCCTTGTTCCTGTCTTTGTGTCCTTCTTCTTCTGCCAATGATTGCTACAACTTCCTGTCAATTAAGTAGGAAACCCATCATAAATCTACTGGGCCCCCAAAACCTTCTGCTGAGTATGGGTTGTTTGTTCCCCTTTCAAGGTTCATAGCCCTGGTGAGTCTGTCTCATATTTCTTTCTCATTTTCTATGCTCCAAAGGTGCCCTTTTTTCATGATTGCACCTTGCCATAGTCACATGGAACTTTTGGAATACACTGGATTTCAAAGTATAGTCTTCTTGAAACTTACTCTTACAAAATATCCTAACAGATACAAACCAGACCCTTCCATATAGAAAATGTACATCAGCTATGTAGATATTTTAATTTTCTTTTAATCAATTTGCTTAGGTTTTTTGTTTATTTTTTTTTTAAAATGCCAGTCTTTTTCCTTCTTTTATCTAGCAAGTAACCTAGGCTAGCTATTTTATACATTTTTTTTCTTAATCTGCACCTGCTTTAACAAAAAGAAAACCAACCAACCAAACAAACAAACAAAAAACCCCACAAACCACAAAAAAAAAAAAAAATTAAAAAAACAAATAATAGCTACTTTTTTCCCTGGCCTGTATTGAAGTACTACAGTTACATATGCAGACCCCGCTGAATTCTGAGCAACAACAGCTGAGCAAACAATTTGAAATAAATGCCTCCCTTAATTAATCTTATCCATTTGCAAAATGTCGACAGGAAAATCATTATTTCTTCATATTAATTCAGTATTTGAATTTTCTCAAAAGTTTTTCACTTGATTGAATGGCTGGGAACAGTTCAAAGTACCTGTATTTCGTTCAGTATTCAGCTTGGCTGGCAATTAAAAGGCTGTTTCTGATCTTTAACTCATCTATAGTTTCTTCTTATCAAACATCTCTTCTTTTGGCCTCTATATCACAATATCTGAAGACCTTGCAAACTTAAATAAGCTTACTCTTATAGCTTATAAATTCAGGATTTTTTTTTCTGTTTTCACTGTTCTGTGGATGAGAAGCAGCATATATAAAGCCAGGTTTTTTAAAGGTGCTTAGGCATAGTTCCACTAAACTAGAGAGGCAACACCTCATCTACTGCCAGCTTACTTCCTGGAAAATTCAGCAGCCAATAAATATTTTGGCTCCCAATAAGGTATAAAGAAGAGCCAAGTGCCTAAGGAATGGATTTTTCAGAAACCTGCAAGCTAAGCAGAGTCTACGTCAGTTAGATATGAGACAAATCCATACCAAAGGACATAAATAAAAGCTGTGACTTACAATCCTTCCATTCCAGTCGTCCAGAAAGCAATTGATCTAACAAGCTCAGGTATGAGCAACTAATGCTGTTGAAAAAATAAGGACATATCAATCTCTTCTAAGTACTGGAGAAGCATAAAATGCCCACCTTCCCCTTGGGGATCAGTGGCAAGCTACTCATTTTTTCCAGATAGAAAATGCCTTCTGTTTCATATAGGAGCATCAGGGTCCTAGAGACATCAGTACACCTTAGTGTCCCCGAGCTTCCGCTCCCATGGTGCCAGGAGTTCATGACAGCCCTGAGTCAGGCATCCAGTCCCTGCCTGAGCTATGTGTGCTGTGCTGGAGATTTTACTGGAGCCTGGCACTGCCTCTTGTGCTCAGACCCTGTGGGACTGTGACCTATTCAGGGCATGCTGGGGTCACCCTCATCTACCAACTTGTGTCCTTGGCTAATCATGAGAAAATATCAACAGAGCTGCAATCTACAGCTCTGTGATAGAACTGACAAGTGCAAAGACTTTGACTGGACAGAAAACTTCACTGGCATATTCTTTTCCCTTTCCTTCCTCTTCCAACTTGCTGTGTTCTTTTATGTCAATATTGTCTCCATATCAAAAAAAAGTTCCAAAAGCAACCAGTTTTCTGGAACAGCTTTCCAGGAAAAACAAAAGAATAAAAGGAAGACGAAAATCATACCTACCTTTCCCTAGGACAAACCCATGAACCAAACTGAGAGTTCTACTTAAAACTAGATTGCCTACCATTTTTTATCAGCCACTTTCTGGTTGTTTTCACCTAAACTGTTGAAATATATTAATTAAATATTTAATTTTTATTACTTATTAATTAGATAATTATAAATTATCTATATAATAAAATGGAGCTCTGAAAACATTCACAATGCAGTCAGGACTGTGTATAGTTTGTACAAAAGAAATCTGGAAATATAAGAAAGATTGCTCATAGATAGGATTCATTCTGTTTGATCTCAAACATGGGATTCAAGTACAGCTTAAGAAACTAATGTTTTAATGTTGACATTTAGATGTCTCCTTATAATTTTAAATGTTTAATTGACCTAAGTGTCAAAAACTTATTCAAAGTGATGTAAATCTTCATGTGTTTGGAAGGAGGGTGTTACTTTGTTGTTATTTCTTTGTTTTTTGGTGGGATTTTTTTTAATCTTTATGATATTAAAAAAGGCAAAGAGGAGTCAGAATTTCCATACTCAATCCAGGTACATGTACAATCGTATGTACACTTTTATGTTCATAGCTTGACAGAAAAAAACATTCTGAAGAGAAATGTTATTTCTGTTAGCTTTTTTATTGTTTAGTTTTTTAAACATGCAATTAATTGTACGTATTTGTTGCTGTTCTCCTTATGTTTAGTGATATTTGATAAATGCAAGATGGAAAGACTTGTTCACAACTTTAACTTGGTGGGCTAAAATGAGCAAATATATAGATACTATGAAAGAACTGCCTTGTTTATATTCGTATTGATAATTCCACACCTTTTCAAATAAGTATCTTTTAAAGTCACAACAAACAAAGCTGGAAATCTTAAAGTTATTTAATAAAGAAACCAAAGAAAATTAATTTTGGTGAAGGTAGGTTGAATTGATAACCCAGTAGATAAATTGCAGTGACTCCAAATAAAATATCATCTTATGAATAAAACACAATATCAATAGATGTTATATTTCTTAGTCAAAGCTTGAATCTCAAGAATATATAATTCATTTAAAAATTTGCTTTTGAAACAATCTTTGACATAGAACAAGAATAAAAATAGGGTAAACACTTTACTATTACTTATAAGCTTGTATAATTACATAGAAGCATAGGTTCAAATTCTCACGTGAGATTCCAGTGACCTGCCCAATTAAATATTTTACAGGGGATGTGAAAGAAAGTAAAAGAAGCCTCTAATAAATCATGATGTTTTGGATAAGTGCTGTAAAAACACTACAGTTCCAGCACTTTATCTGCCTGTGGTGATTTTATCCTGTGATTCTAAATTTCTATTTCAGAGAAATTACTATCTTACAACTGATTATTTTTTCAGATTACTATCTTACAACTGATTACTTTTTCTTTCCTGAAAATATTGAGATACTTCTTTGATGAAGGTTTGCAAAGTTCTGTATTGTTCTTGTTCTGTTGCTCCAAAATGAAAAGGCTATAGTAAATCACTATAATGAATCAACAGAAGATTCCCTGTAGTAATTTTCATGGGTGTCCTGAATCCTGTAAAGTTTACCCTGTGAATTCTTTCTCATCAGCAAATCTGAATGAAAAAAATTGAATAAGCCTTTAGTACAAGTAGCCTTTGCAAATCAGCGTCCCCATCAGAACTTTCCCCTTGTTTCTTACATTTCATTTCTGGACTTGAGGTGGCTGTATAAAGAGCTGATTTTTGAAGATTATTCCCTCAAAAATCCAATTCTTCATATACACAAGGAAGGAAAACTAAAATTAATTATTACTCTGGTTTTATAATTTTATTAGTAGCATTAATTGATCTATATGTGAATTTCTCTATATATGCTGATTTCTCGATCAGAAAAGTTTTTATTTTATTAACTCATAAACATATCGTGAAATAACTAGATGAAGATAGTGCAGTGCTTTCTACGACACCTACATAAAAGTCTGACTGAAAAAAAGAGAAATAATGAGTAGCCATAATCTTGAGAATTTTTGTAATTTAAGGTTCTAGCACTATTTATATAGATTACAATATTTTAAAGTTTAATAGTAATCATACCTGCTGAAAAAAAAGGAAGAAAAAGAAGAAAAAAGGAAGAAAGCTCTTAAAATTACACAGCTGCAAAACATATCTTCTAGATATAAATTATCAGCTCTGTCTAGAATTCATGTTTTTTTCAAATCTGAGAGTTTTTCAGTACTATTAGAGAATGACTGGTAATCATGAAAAGAAGATATTTGCTAAAAAATGTATGTGTCACAGGTGTGTTTGCAATATGTATGTTTGTTTTCTAAATCCTGTTTTTTTTTCTCTCTGCTCTAGTGATATGGAGCATATAAGGATGGTTTTGGAGCAGGCTACACATTATTTCAAATTATGTGAGATATCTCACATCCAGGAACTTCACTTTAAAGAGGTAAATATTGTGCTCAACCTATGAGAGACTCACTCTACCCTTGGCTGGCACCTTAAACCTGGCTGAGATATTTCTCACATAGTCATTTAAGTAACTGAACTGAGTTCCTCCATCTTCTCAAAAAGTCTGTAGAAATATTTGAATCACAGGGCATAAGAACCTCCTCTATTTTTAGAATCAAAAGGAGCTACTGTTTCCAAAATATTCAAAATGTCTAAAAAAAATATTGAATTTTGAGAACAGCAAATTGATGCAACAAAATTTAGCTATTTTCTTGTAACAAAATATCTGAAAAATATATATGGGCCCACACCTGCTTAATCCTATAGCCTTCACCTAAGAAGTTGTACAATCACATACTTGTTCTAGCTGAGGTCCAAAGGATGTCATTATCAGAGAATTCACTATTATCTTTATCACATAATCCAGGGTGTGGCATCATCTAAGTTTGCATAATAAATTTTTCAGATGACTGTGGGGATTTTTAAAGTATTCTGTAAGCTGTGGAAGGTGCCACCAAAAGGATATTTCAGACCATATCGTGTCATGCTCAGCATTTAAAGTGGGGGAAGAAGGAAGAAGGAAGTGGGTGGTGCTCAGATTGATGGTGTCTTCCCAGGTCACTGTTACATGTAATGGAGCCCTGCCTTCCTGGAGATGGCTGAACACCTGCCAGCCCATGGGAAGTGATGAATGAAGTCCTTGTTTTGCTTTGCTCACATGAGCAAAGGCAAAAGCCTTTGCTTTACTTGTTGAATTGTCTTGATTTCAACCCATGAGTTTTCTCACTTTTACTCTTCTGATTCTCTCTCCAAGCCACCAGGGGTTATTGAGTGTGTGGCTGTGTGGTGCTTCATTGGCAGCTGGGATTAAACCATGGCATGCTGAAAGAAGCAGTATGAGTGCAGCTCGTACTTCTCAGCCTTCACTGGAGTCCTTGTCTTGCAACATCTGTTTAATTGTTCAAGGGCTGGTAATAGAAATTGGACAAAGCATGCTGGGGATGATCATTTGCTGAATGCCTGCAATGCTCTTTGAAGACAGCAAGTGTCTTGAATGCTTAACACTAGATAGGTGAAAAAAAGTCCTACTCTGTACTTCAGTAGCGATTGCTGTGGAGTGAGGCTTTCAAGAAGATCTCACAACACAGTGAGAAGGTGCATTTGGCAACATGCACCTAATTCATGCTGTATTCTTCCTCAGACCCCTGACCAGCTCTTTGTTCAGGTAAAAAGAGAATTTGTATTCTTACTGATGTTTCTGACAGCACTTGGTGCTGCAGCATTGTCAGATCTTGTAGTCTTGTTCTGCATCTTTTGATACATCGTATAGTTTATAAAGATTCACATGACTATCTGATGCTCAGTTTCCATGAATTGAAAAACTATTATTGTTCCAGCTGTCAATCTGATTCCATTTCCTAAAACAGCAGCAAATAAACAACACAAAACAAAAAAGCCAACCCAAACCTTTTTATCAGTTCTGAAATTAGGAAAAAATAATTACACAAAACTGTACTTTTTAAAAAATAATCTCCAATTTTTAAGCCAGTGTAGTTCTTCAAACTTGCTTGCTGTTCTGGGTTAATCCCAATGGGCAGTCAAGCACCACACAGCCTGTTGCTCACTTTCTCCTCATGCCCCCAGTGGGGGAACAAGGGAATATTAAAAGGAGAGTAAAAGCAAGGAACTGGGAAGTCAAGAAAGGAAAAAAAAAAAAAAAAAAGTGAATGGTAAGTGGAAAAAAAGAGAAATAAACAGAATAAACAGAAATAAACAGAAGTGATGCAAAAACAATAATTCACCACCTCCCATAAGTAGACTGATGCCCATCCTATTTCCTAACAAAAGATGATTAAAGCCCTCAAAGCCCCTTCTTTCCCCTTCTATTGCTGAGCATGAAACTATACAGTATGTATATCTCTTTGGTCAGTTCAGGTCACCTGCCAGGTTGTGACTCCTCCCAACAGATTGTGCAATCCCTGGGGGACAGAGAGAGAAGCAGAAAAGGTCTTGATGCTGTGCACTGGTCAGCAAACACTAGAACACTGGTATGTTATCAAGACTCTTTTGGTTTCTTATCCAAAACTTAGAACCATATGAGATGTGTGGAGAAAACTAACCCTGTCCTAGCAAGGCCAGTACACTGGCATAGTTCTTCATTGATTTTGCTAAGTGGATTTGCCAGTATCAGATTGAAATTTCTAAGTCAGTCAAAACTATTAGGTTCCAAATATTTTGCTTTCTGTTTAAACCTGTGTACCTGAATTTTTGAGTCTTTTTATAATTTTCAGACAACTTGCTATTGCTTAAATGTGCTGTTAATTAAGTAAAATTTTAAATCAGCTTAATGAAACTTCAAATTAGACTTTCAAAAATAGTTGACTGGGAACAGGGGGGGAACCGAATGGGAATGGATATACTCACATAATCTAATATCTTCTTTCTGTAGCCAAATGTGAATGACTTAGGATTGATTTAGAGGACCTAGAACTGAGAGATATAATTTTCTCTTTGTTCTCAGTGTAGAAGATAGAGAGATGTAAACAGACCAGCAGTCATGAAGATGTTAACCTCATTTAGAAACGTAAAGTTATGCACTTTGTTTAATCATTACAATTTAAATCGCAAATTTACCTCTAAATTTCCTATTAATTATTTTATTTTAACTCTACATGAATTAGTTTCTGACTTCTGTCTATTATTTTCTTCTGATATGTTTTCAGAAATAAATAACATACTGTAGTAGGCTACAATATAGTATGCTTTGACACTACACTTGCCTAGCAAGGGTTTTTAGAGGCAATTTATGCTGTCTGTGTCTGAAACAATTTAAGTGTCTATATTGTGCTCTCAGACTGACATGACAACAACAACAAAAAAAAATTATAGAAGGTAGTGGTGACTCAGACTTGTTTTAAAATGCTGACTTTAGCTAATCAGAGTCACTTTAAACAATAATTCATCTCACTAATTCATCTTCTTTGCAACAATCTGAAAATTTTTACAAGAAATGAGCCACATTTAAATGAAAGATGATCCATTTCTACATCAAAACTCATGCCCAGGCTTGATCCTGTTGCTGCACAGTAACATGAATGAAGCAGACACAGCATAAAAGGAAATTGGGCTTTTTCACTTACATCAGTTGAAACACAATGGCAGTTTCTCACTGGATGCAAAATTATTTAATTCAGTATATGTAATTCTGTCTGGCTAATTACAGCAGGAACAACTGTTTGTCTTATAAACTATCAGTAAAATGATTAGATGTTTTAGGAATATTGTCAATTATATGCAGTTACCTAAATATATGTGATTCATTTGAATGTTGTATCTATGCATGTTCTGGAGTCTTGTAATGAACAAAGATTTAGTTTCTAACTCCTCTTTACTCACTTTATTGTATGAGAGCATTTACTATAAGTAAGGTGAAGTAAGGGTTCAAAACTTAGACTAGAATCATTTTTCCTCTGTGATAGCCCAGTGACTATAAGTCATCACTGTGGTCTCATTTGGAGGGGGGAAGAAATATTTTATTACAGAATTCTCTTGATAATTTAAGGGTCATTGCGCTAATATTTTCTTCCTCCTTCAGTTCCACCTACTTGCTAATATAGCTATATATATCTTCTTCATATCTCAAGTTTTCCTGGATTTTTTCACAGAAACACAGAATTCTTGAGGCTGGAAGGGACATCTGGAGACCATCTAGTCCTCCTGTGGCAGTATGCAACAGCTCTGTGAAAATAACAGAAACAGTTAAATAAAACAATCAATCATATTTTTTTTAATAATTTATCTTCAGGTTCATGATCAATAAAATAAAATTGAAATCTAAGAGATGAGTTGAGAGATTAATGATGCATTTTTAAGCCTACTTTTACCTTCTGTGAGCACTTGAAATTGAAGAACTGTCCTGTTACCAATTCTAACCTTATGTGCATGTCCTTGGTGCACAGTAGTGAAATATCAAAGTTTGTTTTAGTTTAGCTAACCTGGTTGCTGGCATATACATTATTTCTGGCAGTGTGTTTATTTAATCCAGTTTCTAGCTGTAAATCACGCTGCAGTAGTTTTACTGTGCACTGCGTGATTCAGAAAGGCATAGCCAGAGTTCAGGAGACCGAAGCATGGGGAGAAGTCATCTCTTTCTTCCAGATTACATTAATATCATCTGTTCATTCTTCATAAGGCATTGGCCTGATTTTTCCTTGGACAAATTTTGTCAAGCTCTGCTCTGTGTGTTTTGATTTACCCCAGTGCTGTTGAAGAAGGGTAAGGTTACATAGTTCTCATGAGGCATTTGTCAAATTCTGTAATTATAAAGACAAATTGTTGCACGAATTTATGGTTACTATGCCACCAGGCAAGTGCTTTGAGTCAACTCAGCCAGCGCTATTGTGAGAAGAAGAAAATCTGTGTGTCTTGATTCAGCTTTACTTGAAAAGGAAATAAAATTGCTGTATAAATCTCCCTTTTCCAAAACCAGAATTGCAGAAATGTAATCTACAAATCTCTTGTCAGAGTTCACTAGCAAATTACTGGGAATGACCATGTTAACTTTATCCAGGAGATGTCACTCAAGACACTGGTAAATGTACATTTCAGAAATTTGCAGTAGAAACACAGAATGAACTATGGCATAAAGATCTGTTCACTCCAAAAATACCTTGGCCTATTTCAATATCATTACTGCTATATATACATGCCAGGAGCAAGAAGCAAAGTTTTGTTTCTGTTCCTTTGTAAAATACACTTGTTTGCATCAGTCTGTTAATGAGTCATCATTTATTTACATCCACAAGAGACTGATGGTCCAGAGAAGCTCAAAGATTGAAGAGAGATTTGGGACAAAAGGCAATTCTAACAAGAGTTGTTGCAGCCTAAAGGAAACAGATACTGCTGGCAGTTTACTACATATGCATTTTATATACCAATTTATATTACTGTTGCATTAAAATAAGTAGCCTGTAACTACTGAGCACTGTTTCATGTTAATGGGCATTCAAATCAGACTGGGAAACCACTTTTAGACAGAAAACACATCTCTTTTTTCTTGTGAACAGAGAAAGGTAGGGAAAAAGAGAAGAGGAAAGGAAAGGAGAAGAAGAAAAAAGGAAAAAAATGGTGGGGAAGAAAAAAGGGAGAATGGGGCAAAAAAAAAAAAAAGAAAAGGAAAGAGGTAAGAGGAGATATTAAACACTTAAGTGCAAGAAGACAAAGACGGGGGTGGATTTCTTTTTATTTTCTTCTAGTTTTTTTCAATGCTCTCAGAAAACCTTTGAGCGAGCAGTAGAGAGAGAATCTTGATAATTAGCCATTTAGTCATTGTTTGATAGACTAAAAGCATTTGAAAGAAATCGTATGAAGGAACAAAGATTTATGGTGGGTTGACACTGGCTGGATGGAGGTACCCACCAAAGCCACCCTATCAATCCCCTCCACAACTGGACACAGGAGAGAATATATAAGAAAATGTTTATGAGTTGAGATAAGTGCAGGGAGAGCTCACTCACCAGTTATTGTCATAGACAAAACAGACTCAGCTTGGGGATAATAACTGGATTTACTAAAAATGAAAATCAGAGCAGAATAATGAGAAATAAAATAAATCTTGTAAACATCTTCTGCCCACCCCGCCTTTCCTGGGCTCTGCATTCTCCCTTATATTCATGCAGGGAGACAGGGAGTGAGGGTTATGGTCAGTTCATCACAGGTTATTTCTGCCACTGCACAGGAAGAGGAGTCTTTCCCCTGCTCCATCATGGGATCTGTCCCATGGGAGATAGTTCTCCATGAAATTCCTCAGTGTGAGTTCTTTCTACAGGCTACAGTTCTACATCTACTACTCCAACTACTCCAATGGTCGCCTTTACACAGGATGCAGTCCTTCAGGAACAATTTGCCCCGTGTGGGTCCCTCACAGAGTCAAAAGTCCTACCAGGGAACTTGCTTCAGCCTGGTCTCCTTAGCTCCTCTCTCCACGAGTCAGCTGGTCCGTCCCAGGACCCTGCTCCAGCACGGGCTTTCCCATGGTGTCAAGGTCTTCTTTTGGGCATCCATCTGTTCTGGTGTGGGTCTCTCTGTGTGCTGCAGGTAGATCTCTGCACCCCAGCAAACCTCCATGGACTCATTTGCACAGCCTGACTCACCATGGTCTGTACCACAGGCTGTAGGGGAATCTCAGCTCCAATGCCTGGTGAACTTCCTGCCCCTCCTTCTGCACTGACCTTGGTGTCTGCATAGTTCTTATTTTCTCACATTCTAACTTCTCTCTTCTCTGAGCGCAATTATGTTTGCATAAAACTTGTTTATCTTCTTAAATATGTTACCACAGAGGCATTACTACCAGCTCTGATTGCCTTGGCCTCTGACAGCAGCAGATCTGTCTTGGATCTGGCTGGTATTGGCTTTGTCAGACATGGGGGAAGTTTCTGGCAGCTTCTCATAAAGCATGCCCCTGTAGCACCTCCCTGCTACCAAAACTTGGCCACAAATGCCCTGTATATTAAATAGTGTGAAATAAGGACAGAAACTGGGGAATGAAAGAAGCAGAGAGAAAGGGAAAACAGAAGTAAGAATGTCTGTGGAGATTCTCCAGAGAATAAAGAGACTGGACCAAGAAAAGTGCAGTGGAGATTTTGCATGGCCATAAGTAGAGATACAGAAGAGGACTAAAGTTCTCAGAAGGAGAAAGGAGATGAACTGAGAGCAAGCAAATTAGAATAAATGAATCTATGAGGGATGGCTAAGATAACATGAAGGAAAGACTAACACATATTGGTCTTAGAATCTCTGCTAGCTCAAGTGGGAAGAGTCTGGGTTATCGATTTATAACCGACAGTCTTGGTGGAAAACAAAGGTTAACATCTAACTTTCTACTTTTATGACTATCATGTATAGCCCAGAAGAAATTATTATCATACAAAATAAAGAGCTAAAACTGTACTAGTAAACAGAAGCATGGAAGGGATCCATTTCCTAGTTCTAGAGTTAACTGACACAGTTTGGGTATATTCACAATGTCAAAATATCTAAGATTCCAACACAGTGTACTTGAGAGCTGTTTTGAAAATTGTGCTCTGGCTTAAACCTCTCTGGGAGACTGAAACTTGACCTGGATCAAAACATTGGCAAGGATTCTTTTAGCTGCCTAGCCATAATGAGAAATTGGTTTGACAGCAATTTTCCCAGTAGAGGTACAGTAAATATTTACTATATGCAGTAAAATAATGGAATATGGACTTAAACAGTGAGAATAATTTCAATGGCTAAAAATTATAAAAGTATAAAATTATAGTTGTATGTTATATCAGAAATAGTGTGGCCAACAAGACTAGGGTACTAATAACTCCCTTGTAATCCACACTGGCGTGGAGGCACCTTGAATCCTGTGTTCAGATTTGGGCCCCTCACTACAAGAAGAACATTGAGGTGATAGAATTTGTCCAGAGAAAGGCAACAAAGCTGGTGATGGGTCTGGAGCACAAGTCTTACAAGCAACATCTGAGGGGGCTGGGCTTGTTAACTCTGGAGAGAAGGAGGTTCAGGGGAGACCTTAGAATTCTCTACAACTCCTTGAAAGGTGGGCGTTGGCCTCCTCTCCCAAGTAACAAGTGGCAGGACAAGGAAATCACTTCAGGTTGCTCCAAGGGAGGTTTAGATTGAATATTAGGAAGAATTTCTTCACAGAAAAGTTTGCCTAGCTCTTGAATAGGCTGTCTAGGGAAATTGAGTCCAGATTTTTAAATGACACGTAGATGTGGCACTTAGGGACACCATTCAGTGGTGGACTTGGCAGTGTCAGGAGTTAACAGTTGGACTTGTTAATTTTAAAGGTCTTTTCCAACTTAAAAAAATCTGTGATTCTATACAGTTATATAGTTGTTATGTAGCCTGGGGGAATTTTAGGTGTCCCCATTAAAATTTAAAAACAAAATCATAAACCACAAGATTTCCAAAATATGTTCAGATTTAGTGAGAACTGGTATGCCTCTTAGTAGACTTGCATTTGTGGTGAAGTAAAATTGTACAAAAAAGATGAAAGACAAAATAGAAATTTTAAGTTTTAATTAAAATTAATATTTGGCTAGGCCTTTTTTTTTTTTTTTTGTGAAAATATACACTTGTTTGGCTGTAGTATATGTAAGATGTCCACACAAAAATAGATTCATGCTCATATCCATATGTGTATGTTGAACTGCCCAGGCATGTGATAAATGGTTTAGTATAAATTAGGATATGAAACTATCAGTGGTGTCTAATTTTCCCAAGCTATTGTTGGATGCATTTGTTTTAGCATGTTGCATGGCACGATAATATACTTGGATTATTTTCTGGATTATTTTCTGTGAGACATGGTTATAGTAAGAAACAACCAGGCATCCTACAGGAACAAATCCTAGCACAGCTGAAGTAGTCAGACTCTCTAGAGAAATAATTAGCAGGGATTATAGACCAATCTGGCAAGTTGTAGGTGGAAAGTGAAATTTAAACTTCTGGAATAGTTGTGTTGAGAATGGATTGGCTCAAAAAGCCTGCAAAGGAATCTCCTTTATAAAAATTCAGTATGTCTTAAATCTATTTTAAAAAAAGATTGTTAAAATAGAAAACATTAATATTAAGCAACTTAGAAGAAAGATAAATAAACACAGTACCCTTTTACTCTTACACAGAAAGACTTGTGTACAAAATATTGACGTTATTATTCCTCATAATGAAAAAGAATCATCAAAAATTCATCACATAAATTGTAATTTCCTTGAATGTTTAAATTTATTGTTTATGAGCTCTACAGTTCTGTGAAGGGCTTTTTTCCCCATTCTTTGTTTAGCCTAAAGAAAAGAAAAGTCACTGTTAAATTCCAGGAAACTTTACCCATGTTGTAAATCATTTACATCTAAATGTTTATGAGTGTTAGAGGTTGTAGCTCATACTATAGCCTAAAATAATATATATATATCTATATTTTCTTTGAGTGTGAAAAAAATTAAAACTATCAAGAGAATCAGTCTTGTATAGAGTGCTAATTGCTCATAAAGTAGCACAAACATCACGAGCAATATAAATAGTCTTTAAGTACCACAGGCTAGCTCCATTAGATTAATGAGCCAATGGCTCCAGTTTTGATGCCTTTTCTAATTATGCATTATTCGCCATTTCTTTCAAAAAAAAGACATCTAATTAATTAGGTACAAAATGTCATCTATAGGTCATTGGCAGCAAGGGAGATCACCATTCACTCGGTTTAGTCTTCAGGCAAAATTATTACTCCTCTGGGATTACCACCAAATGTCATTATTGAATCAAGAAGAGTTCCTGCAGTAGGAAGATTAGGAAAAAGAAAGGGAAAAAAACCCACAAATCCTTTCCTTTTCATTCTGACTCATACACAGAATTATCTATTCGACCTTAAGTAGGTAAATACAATACTCCTGAGATGCTACAAATTAAAGACTCCCTTTTAATCACATAAAATAAAAGGATATTACAAAGTCAAAAGTGTCCCATAAAGCTCTTAAACAATAATGCTAACTGCTGAATTACCCCAGTAAAATTACTTATCTGAAAGTTCCTAATTTTACTCAAACTTTCAACTCCCAAACTGCCATCTTGAAGTTAGTTTCCACTTATTTTACAAAATGTGATACTGCAGCATCCTCTGAGATGTTTGTAAATTTTTGGCTTGATTCAGGGCATAATCCAATTCCCACTGATTTCAAGGTCACAGTCTGGAGAAATGCAGGATTGTTTAATGATTCCATCATTATACAGCTGCAGATCTGTTAGATTACCTTTAACAGAGTTATTTAAGGTGTATGACTCTTGATACCAAAAAGTAAAACGGGTTTATTCCAGCTGTTCTGTCTACAAATGAGAAGAAATGCTATCACTTGTAACTTGCAAGGAGATAAAAAACATTGTCAGGTGCTTTCTCAGTTTGATTTATTCTCCTTTTTTCCAAATATAAAAGCTTAGATTCTTGATAGAGCAGTCCTAGTTAGACAATCTATAGGCCTTTAAAAGAAATCTCATGATCAAGCTGACTGGAATACAAAATTTACATTCAGCAGTACAGTGTGAGGTATTAAGATGCTCTTTTATTTTAAACTGAGACAGAAAGTTTAAAATATTTATTTATTATTTTTCTGGGTTTATCACTCTGTTTATCTTGCGGGGGGATTTTGCTTAGATTAAGTCTTAAATTTTTGGTTTGTGTTCATCACTAAATTATACTATATTTAATACATATTGGAACAATACAGTTGAAACTTTGATACTAACCTCCTGGAAATTAAGATAAAATGTGACAGTAAAATATTTTAATTTCCTGGGATGAGCATTTTCTGACAGTAAATAGGCTAATTAGAAAGAGAGGAAAGAATTCTGTTTTTTCTTAACTTATCACCCCAAAGATATGATCTACACTTACTAGGTGCATAAAGGAAAATGCACTGTTTTGTTTTTTTTTTTTTCCCCTTATTTTTTGTTTGGTTCACATTTTACCACATGGAACAGAATGGGGCAGAATGGGCAGAATGGGGCAGAATGGGGCAGAATGGGGCAGAGGACAATCCTGTGCAAAGTCTTCTAGCTTCTAAACACAATATGACTTGTTACTATCAAGAAGACCTAGAATACATTTTACTCCTGAGTTCGTGCCACTTTGGGTTTCATTGCTGGGTTTCAGTTTGCCCCAAACTTCACTTCTGTTCTGCTTCATAGAAGGCTGATACAGAGACCCACATAACAACAGATGTCTTGCCAAACCAACCAAAAGCTAACCATTCTATCAGACTGCAACCATGTATGGATGTAGAAGAAACCTTGTTCATGGGACTATGGACAGCTCCAGCCAAAGCAACAGCAAAGCAACCTCAGAGGAATGTGTGGAATTCTGGCCTTCCAATATTTAGAAATCATAAAGCAAGTTGCTGGTTTCTCTTTGGTCTTGAGTAGTAAGACAGTTTGAGTTAGTGGTAAAAGTAGAAGAAAAATTGGAGGAAATTCAGAATGACTGTCATCTAAATTCAGCCTTGAACAAATATAACCTAGACATAAGAGACTGATTTCCTTATACATAGATCAGAAATGTCACAATTCTCTGGGCGGTCTGGGAATTCCCTGTTAATCTGTGCATGGACAATGAGTGCAAGACTGAGTTCATAGCCACTGACACAAAAAAACATTTGACTAGTGGCTATAAGAATTCTTCAAATAAGAATTTTGGACTGGCCTGGAGATTGTCTCAGGTAGTCCCTGTTGTGTCCACAGCACTTAATAGACACCATTTGTATTCTTCCAAGAGTTGGGTGGAGAACCTGTACATCTCAGAGATATTTCCAAGATGTCTCTGCTGTATAACAGAGCAAACTTAGAACACTTGTAAGAACTCAGTAAAAGCTTTGCTGGAGATGCAGATATGGTCCCGTAGGACAGTGTTTTGTACACAAAGTTAGGACATGTTTTGTATATTGTTTAAGGTGCTCAGCATTGATGGATTAATTCTTGCTGCAGGGTACACAGGGCAGATGGGTATCAAGAATTGGCAATATATTGGTTTTGGACTGTCACTCATTCTGTCTAATGAAACCATTGTGAAGATGTTTGCAAGAAAGACTCCTGTCATTGTATGGATTAATAAGAAATTTCTTTCCTCAAAAAGTTGTTATTCTGTGCAGAGATTCCTGTATGTTTTTAATGAACACTTTGTTGGTGCTTGTACAACAGCACCACTCCCTCATGCTATTCTTTTACTTTGCCTATAAGACTCTTTTCCTTGTTTCCTATAGCCAGAAATTCTTTGAATGTGGGCCAGGTTGCTCTTTAATATTCAAACAGAGATAGAAATGCAGTAGGTCACATCTGAATATGAGGAAAAGCTTCCTTACTTTGAGAATGTCAGAGCACTGGAATAGGCTGTTCAGAGAGGTTGTGGAGTTTCCTTTCCTGGTGGTATTCAAAACCTGCCTGAAGACAATTCTGTGAAATGTACTCTGGGTGAACCTGTTTTAGCAGCAGGGTTGGACTAGATGATCTCCAGAGGTCCCTTCCAACATGAAACATTCTGTGATTTTGAGAATCTTTGATGCCGTGATTCTGTGATCATGAAGCCACATACTATCTGTGTGCCATGGAGCCACTTTCTAGTCCAGACACAGACCAGATTAATGCATATATGTATGTAAATGTGAATATCTCTGTATAAGAGCTAAATGAGTTTATGAGCATAAAAACTTTGTTATCTCAAATTAGATCTTCAAAAAACCCTCCTCTCTTAGCATCACCTTGTAGAAAATATCAGTTCTGATGTTGATGTCTCAGGTTTCTTAAGTGTTTGTAATGAAATCTTGCAAATTTGCATGTTATTACTTGTTCAGATGGGAAAGTGCATGTGAAAGTAGATAAGTAAACTGATATAAACAGGCAGCAACAGCATTATTATTATAGTACTATTATTAATGTATATAGTTGTAAATAATTTGCCTGTGTTTTCTCATCCTGCACGACAAGAATTTTTTATTGCAGATAATTAAGGTGTTCAGAGCTCTCAGTTTCTCTTCAATAGGTACTTCATGCAGTTAATTTGTTTTCTGCATTCCTGTGTGGTGATTTAAGTGTTTTACACCTAGGAATATATATTTGAAGTTCTGTTCTTTAACTAGAACTTTGTGATATTCAGAAATCACTTTTATCTGCAGGGAAAAGAGATAGAAGTGAGAAAAGAAAAAAACATTACATGACAAACTGGGAACCACTGACTGGAATCCTCTGCTGCATGAGGCAAAGATGATATGATCAGCTTAAGAATTTTCATGATCCTAATGAAGAGCCAAAACCCCAGTTTCCTAACCTGACTTCAGCAGAATATCAAAGACTTGCAAATCATTTAGCATCTGGACTTTTAAAATTTAATCAGGGATTTACAAGTATTGTTAAATTAGGGCCTGATCTTTCAGACCTTTAAGTCAATGAGAGTTTTGCTATTGAGTTAATTGGAAGCAGAACTAAGTCCTTTCTAATTCAAGGTGTCATAGATAACCACATGTTGAAAACAAAATCAGAACCCTTAATCTGTTTTAAAAGACTCCTTACCTGATCAATCACCATTCAATGCACTGTTTTGGAGTGGCAACCTTGTCTGAATGCAAATTGCCAAAATCTTCAGCATCCATTTGTCTCCATAAAAGAACAAAGAAATGAGGAGGAACATGTCTGTGCTGATATAGGGCTCATTTGTATTTGTGCTGAAAAGAGAGTTAATAATACAGAAATGTTTTCATTTTTGCTGAGCAGGGCTTACTGAGTGTCAACGCATCTCACCACACCCCACCAGGGAGGAGACTTGGAGTACACAAGAAGCTGGGGGGCAACACACCCAGGCCAGCTGACCTTGACTGACCAAAGGGATATTCAAGCCACATGACATCATGCTCAGCCTATAAAGCCAGAGGAAAAAGGAGGAATAGGGAGACATTGAGAATGACAGCATTTGTCTTCCCAAGCCACAGTTACATGTGATGGAGCCCTGCATTCCTGGAGATGGCTGAACACCCACCTCCCCATGGCAAGTGATGAATGTATTCCTCGTTTTGCTTTTTTATTGCATGGCTTTTATCTTACCTATTAAGCCACCCTTATCTCAACTCACCAGTTTTCTCACTTTTATGCTTCCCATTCTCTCCCCCAGACCACTAAGGGTGATTGAACATGTTGTTGTGTGGTGCTTAGTTATCAGCTGAGGTTAAACTACAACAATATCTAAAAGAGGTTTAGGAATTACCACAGGTCGAGACCACAGAAGAAGTAAGTAGAGGGAAATGAAAATAAACTATGTCTCTTGTCCACCTTTTCCTATAATCCTGTTTTTAGCATGCTCACATAACTTACAGCATGATGTAATATGTATTCTCTGGTGGGCTACACATCACAATAGATTCCAGCAACATTCTCAGCTGTAGCTCCTAGTGAAACCTTGATTCTGCTATAATCTTTATGTAGGTAGGTTTATGCGTGGCAAATGATTCAGTCTGTATGTACCACTCTTTACAGACTTACAGATCAATGCTGAGAGGAGAGGTATGTGTTGATCCTCAAGAGACAACCCATCAGTTAAGAAAGCAGGTGGAGTAGGAATTTCAGGGGACTGGTTTGCCATGGTGCATAGTAATGAAACACATTTATATGCCTCTTTCTAAATGAAAAAAAAAAAAAAAAAAACAAACAAACAAACAAACAAAAAACCAAAAACAAACAAAAAAAACCCCCACCACACCACAAAACCCCACAAACCCAAAACAAAGCTTTAATTTTAACTGTGTTGAGCCTCCTCTTCTGAGATACTCTGTATATGTGATTGGAGATTATCATGGAGCAGTTGTCTTCATTGTGCTCAACCTTAGGTCAGAGACTAATGCTCTTTCTCATCTATCTCATAAGTTTTCTGTAACCTGGCTAATCTCAAAAGATCGAGAACATAATTTCTTCACAGTAAAGGGAGCAATTGCACTCATAGATATAATTTACAGGGCAGATTATGCATTCAGAGAATATAGTTCACACAATATAGTACAGAATATAGTACAGAATATAGAGAATATAATACATCACAAAGTACCCTTTGATGGCCTCCATTAACTGTGAGGACACGGTAGGAAACAGGCAAAATAAGAATTAGGGTTGATTAGATCCTCACATTACAATAAGCCAAACTCAGGATACAACCACCTTAGCTCCCAAAATTTTGTTGCAGCTTTAAGGAGGGACAGTTTCTCTACTCCCTTGCAAGACAGTTGCTGTTTTTCTGTAATCCAAAGTAAAAGTCCTGGTTGTGGACAGGAGCTGAGATACTGCTTACATTCTCTTCAAATGGAGGATTTTTATAGAAGCCAAATCAATTGAAGCCCAAGTGAATCAGCTATAAAAATTGCTTCATATTTTGTAATCTTTCAAACGAATGCACTAACAACTATCTGGGTTTAAAAGAAAGGAGTCAGAAATGATCTTGCATTTGTTTAGAATTGTACACAATGTGTTAGCGAAAGCAATCAATACCTAATTACAAACCTATCTCTGAGACCATAGTCCACTCTATTCTAATGTTTTCCACAGACATAAACCACTTGCTGCATGACCTGACACATTTGTTTTGACAGCTTTGCTTCAAACATGACAGTGAATGTCATAGTGTAAGAATAGCCTCCATCCTCAAAAACTCCCCATAATTCTATAGGTTTTATTATGTCAACTGCAAAAGTTTTCACTATGAACTCTGGTTTGTTTGATTCCTCTTTTGTCCTTGAACAATGATTCCAAAGACACATTTACACTAAAAGGTTTTTAATACTACTGCCAAGTTGTTCATAAGCAGTCAAGGGTTTCCAAGGCCTTTGCAGAATTGAATTCTACCTGAGAAAAGCTAGTTGTGGGATGCAGATTAATTCCATCCAGCTTTTGTAAATAAATCTAGTCTTACAAGACAACAGTCTTGCTGAATTTTCTGTCCCAAATGCATCCAGAGACAGCCATCTCTAAACTCAGGACTGGATTTCAGTTTCCATTTCAGGAGCCAAATCACAGCAGTAGGAGCTGCTAATGGCTTAACTGTAATTAGCTCAAGCAAGTCAGCAAAATGCAAAATGTGACAAGGAATCAAGGTATAAGCATAAATTAACCTGTGCATACACAGGTGTCATATAGATGTATAAAGAGCAGTCAGGCTATTACAGGTTTTATTCCGGCTTGCATGTCTATTTTCCAAGAAGCAAACTGAATAGAAATAATTGTAATGAGACGCCTAGGCTAATAGTAAAACCCTCCCAAATTTCATGCATGCTTTATTACTTTTCTCACTTTTCATGTAAAAACAAAATAAAATGAAGCTGGACTTCCCAAGATCAATAATTTTTACCATATTCAGAAGATTGAACATGAAAGGCTGCATGTAATGGAACTGACCCAGCAAAATGTGTCATAACAAGTCTTCCACGTTCTCTGATCACCAGAGGGAACTAAGAATTATTCTTAGCTGAATCCACGAATAGTAGTGTCACACCTATGCAAATTAAGCATGTAATTATCTGATAAATTGCATAGGAAAATAGCTAATTTGCAACCTACTAGTTAATATTTAAATGTGAAATCTTTCAACTCTTCTACTTTCCTAACTTAAATCATCATTTGTCTGTGAACTCTCTACCTTGAAGACAAAAATTACATTAAGATTTTGGAGTCACAGTACTTATAAAAAAAGGATACTGGTGTCTAAATGTTTGAAGCAACTAAATTCATGTCCAACTTTAAACACTATCAGTACTTTATTAAAAAAAATACTTACTAAGTAAGTGAATCACTGCAATTGTGTCTAAGTGTTCTAAGCTCGTAGCTGAATGACTGAGTTGCTAATTATCATGGATCAGAAGACTCTGAAATAATAATAATAATAATAATCATCATCATCATAGAGAATAATAGGACATGAGAAACAGGGTGTTGACATGGATCTTGGATGTAGTTAAGATTTGATCTAGAGTTCAAGACACCTGAGGATATGAATGTGACTGTGGATCAAGACAGGAAGATGCGTTTGCCTGCTAGTGAACTTCAGCCTGTATCAGCTGGAGAGGACAAATGTATTTGTGCTGTGCTGCTGAAGTTTTTGTAGTTTTTGTGACTGCTGCTGGTGTTAATGTGGGTAGCAGTAAGGACAATGTTCACTACTTCTCTTG
This sequence comes from Vidua chalybeata, assembly GCF_026979565.1. Taxonomy (NCBI): domain Eukaryota; kingdom Metazoa; phylum Chordata; class Aves; order Passeriformes; family Viduidae; genus Vidua; species Vidua chalybeata. The sequence goes on along the minus strand of NC_071531.1, from coordinate 55,638,549 downwards.
ATTTTTTTTCTGTGTATTGGTTGTATTTGTATGTCTGCATATGTGTTTGGACCTCCTGCTGTAGAATGTATGCTCAACCTTGGTACTGTCTGGATCTACAAAAAAAGAACATCAGCAAACACTGGAGAGTAGAAACCTCCTGAATATTGAAGTCTGTTGGATTCAGGTTCCCTCAACAGATATATATAAAAAGTATATGATAAGTGTAAGAAGGTGATCTTACCCATAATAAACTTTTGCTCCCCAAATATTGAACATGAAATGGATGCTGATTCTTGCTGATTTGCTGTCCTCCAACAGCCTCCTGCAGGAAACTCTAGATAAGGAGGAAGTCCCTAATGTCCTCAGAGTCACTGCTTTCTCAGGGCAATGGTTTTATTTCAATTTTTACAAGTTTTCCTTACATGTATTTACTAAAAGAAGTAACATAAGACATCTTATTCTGGGTGTTTTTACTGAAAAGGCTGGATTCACCTATTCAGCCATTAATATATGCATTCAATGTTCTTGCTTTCCTCTCTTGCACACATCCACACCATAAAAAGACAAAACACATGCCCTTAATATATTTTAGTCAAAGACAGACTGTTCTTGAAATAAATTTTATTCTTCACAGAGTAGCTCAAAAATTATAATTGAGTGATTTCTTTTACCAATAATTACAGCTTATGTTTACATTAATGATGGGAGAGATCCAATTGTTAAAGCCCTTCAGCATCATTCCAGACTTTGATCTTTCCTCCCTTATTTTCATGCACTCATTAGTAATTATTGTGCAGTTTTTTTATATACAGTGGGTTTTTTATATAAAGTGGGTTTACTTTTTTCTAGCCTTCTTGAAAGGCTGTACCATTAAAAGTGAAGCTCCCTGACACTTCCATTGGAATGTCTTAGAGACACTAAGTATCTTGCAAGATCTATTTATAACAGCAATCTTATCTGTACAAAAGAAGAAATGAGATTTAAGTGTTCTGTTTTTCATATTTAATATACTATTTTTTTCAACTGCACTTTACCCTGGTACACAACTTATTTGGTACTATATTTACTTCACTTAATCATTTCTAACAGCAATTATGAAAACTCCTCCTAGCATCTTATCATCTGATCTTTCATTTGCGTATTTTCTTTCAGTGTTGGCAGTAAAAAAGAGAGGTTTTTCATCTTACAGACACCTAGAGTATTTACCTCTCCATTTTAACACAATTTTCTATCAACAATCTTCTGAAATATTTTTATCTTTTGTTTGCTGGAAACAAAACACTTCAGAATAGCTTGCTATGTAACTGAATAGAAATCTCCTGTCATCAGCCTCTCAAATATGAAGTTTCTGCTATTGTTCATTTTCCATTGAATCTTTTATATCTGTCACCAAGTCTTTACGTTATCATTTTTAGAATGAATTTTCCTGCAAAAGTTGGATGAGCAAAACATACCAGTTTGTTTATGCTTGAATTAATTTTTCTGATTTTTAACAGACAAAGATATTGCTGTGCATTTTCACAGTAGTTATGAGTTAACCCTGGCCAAAACACAATGTGGATGGAATATTCCTTTATCCAATTTAGGTCCAATGCCCAAGTACTTTCCCTCCGAACTTCCTCACCCCTAGCCTACTCACTATGGGGGAAAGAGCAAGAAAAATGAGAAAGCCTTGATACTGTGCAAGCATTGTTGAACTATATTCAAAACACTGGTGTGTTACCAACACTGTTAGGGCAACAAATTTAAACTGCAGGACTGTACAGACTGCAATGAAGAAAGTAAACCTGTGTCAGCCGGACCCAGCACAGTGATCTTCACAAGACTACACAGTGGTGAGCCTCTCAGAATCTGAAAGAGCTTTGTGGCAATTAATTATGCTTATGAGCTGCAAACTGGTAGATACCCTATGTCTTCTGCCCTTCAGAAGACCTCTGAATAACCTTTGTAGTACATGAGAAAGAAATGTACTTGAAGAATGTTTTAACTGCTAAAAGAACTCATGCTTTTGAAAAGGTTACCAATGGTAGCCCTTAGTACTTCTTCTCTGTTTATGTTCTACCCTTGCAGCTGAGGGAGAGAATGAAAATTTTTTTGTCATTATCCATCTTTGGGAAAGACCCCAAACTCTGAAATATGTTGGCAGGGGCTCATAAACCCTCCTGTGACCATTTTTCAAAGGGTTAGTGGATGGAAATGCCAAATCCCCTGTCTTTGGTGAACTGGATGAATGCACTGTGTCCCTTAGGTGTGCAACCAAGATTTTATCCTTACTTTTATTCTACAAACTAAGTTTATGCTTGACTGAGCAAAGCAAACAAAAATAAAAATTATAATTACACCCTGGCCTTTCATGTAGAGTAAAAAGACAAACTATTACCTGCAGGATTAACATTGCTGAAACCACTACGAATTAAACACAAGTTGCTGTAACTTGTTTGACAAAAGGAGTATGGCTTTTCTTTATACAGTATTATATAGATACTTCAAAACACTTGTACTTTGGGTGACCTACCCTGAGAAGAAGGATCAGCTGTGGTAGAAGCAAAAAAGCTAATTTGATAACTGTTGGGTTTTAAAAGAAGTTTGGAATCGAAAGATAAAAAAGGTGACCACCCTGTTCTGGCACTAGTTTAGCCCTCACAATTAGCTTTCAGACTGTTATTATTTCAAGGACTTTTTGGTGCATTGGTCTCTACAGAGGAGTCTTTCAGTGACTAGAGGAAAGGTAAATCTTTTTTTGATTCTGTCTGTGATGTGTAGCTCTGTGTGTCCATGCTAGTCTTAGTAGCCTTTTTTTGTCTACTACACCACATTGCTTGTAGACCTCTCACTCATTTGGAACATTTTTCCTTCTCATCCTGCATTATGCCACTTGGTCATTTCTGTACAGTCTAAGTTGCTCCCTGAGCAGGAGTAATTTCCCTCTCTTAGAAAAGGTTTCATACATTGCTTTGATAAATATGGTACATTATAAATTGTAGGCATGAGTCTGAGTAAATCAGTACTAGCTGCATAGTGAACCTCCGTAATCCCACACCACAGCCAGAAGAACATATATTATTGCTGCTCCTAGTTGAGTTCATATTGAAGCACACGAGGTGTGCTCACTTAATTTAATCTTATGGGAGGGCTATAACCTCTAATAGAGAGGTGGCAGTGAGTATCTGAAGGTAATTTATTTAAACTCATCAGTTAGATTCAGAAGAGGGAGACTAAGCTGTCTTGGGTAATGATAGTGTTTAGCATGTTGTACAAAAGATCCTTCTCAATATCCTTGAGATAAATGACTTAATAAATAGCTGAACTTTGACTTCACAAATAAACTCTGCTTTAAGCCAGGTGTGAAGTGTTAAGTCCCCATGTTCCTTGAATTTTTCAATATTGTCTTGAGTGCATTCTTTCACCTTTTTTTTTTCCTTCAGCTGCTGTGGTAGAAACTCTTATAGCAAGCTCAAAAACCAGTTGCATTTATATCTGTGAGTGGAGCGCAGGTGTAGAGATGAGCTCAGGAGGGCATTGCAGGAGCAGTAGCACCTCTGCCCTAAGATGAAGCCTGCCATTGCTGTAACTTTGTGCTAGCTGATTCATGGAGCAGTAATAAAGGTTATGGCAGTCAGTAAATAACCTGTCAAATTCCTACTGCTTCCCTTACCCAATTCAAAGGTTTCATCAATCTCTGTACACACTTTTGCTGCACATCTGGGTTGCTTATTGATGATCTGGATCATGTTCATCAGTTCCTTGCTCATTTAATGCTTCTATAATCACCTCAAGCCTGTGTAAACCCTTTCAGAACCACTGAGGTGTGAAATATCTTCCCTTTTGGTGTTCAAGGTGCCACTCTCTGCAATCTGACTATGCACTTAACAGCACTATAGACTGGTATAAACCCAGCTTCCTTTCCCTCTGGAAGTATCTTTATTGGAGAGCAGTAAGTATCCCTACCTTAAAAGATGCAAAAACAGAGACCCAGGCACACACACAAAGTGAAAGTATCCTGTCCCCCTGCACTGCCCCCGACTTCTTAATTAGACTTTTGAAATGCTATTTTAATGAAAAAAAATTAGAGTTTTTTTTTTGTAACATAATAGGTGTTTTAAACATTGTTTTTAGGAATAGGGATAAAATGATTACTTTTTGTTTGTTCCATTTTTCTATGAATTGCTAACGAGGAGACAGAAGCAGTGTTGATTGAGTTTTTAGGCCTGTTCACAGAATATTTCCTACAAAAGACTAACATCCAGTAGAATTGAAACATTTCTTTTCCTGTGAGCATTTAGTGTAATGGCATATAGGTTATAAAACCAAAACCACGCTATTTTTTTCTTTCTTTTGTGAAAGGAAAAGTCATACTCCACTAAGAGATGCGCTAAACAGACAAGAGAAAAATATGTGAGTATATTTTCTGGAGAGTACCCTCACAAGAACAGTATTCATGCCACCAGATGCTTCTGTCTGTCTTCCCCAGGATATAGTCAACCTCCAGTGGAGACTCCTATAAATCTGGAAAGGCAGAAGAGCCAGGCATTCCATGACATCCATTAAAATCTTCGGTGTGATCAATCTGTTTTGTGTAGAATGTAGCTGGTGCAAACCCCCTAAGATCTATATCTAAGTAAACTGATAGTGTGTACCTAATGTGTTTTTCTCCTCTATGTTCATTGCCAGAAAATTAGCTTCCTGTAAGAAAACTGCTGTTGGTAAAAAGCCTTAGTAATCTTCCTTTGAGTGTTGCTGTCTAGTTAACAAGAAAAAAAGTAACTGCAACTGCTTCCACTTTAGCTGCCTACTGTTTGTTTTTCAATCTATTTTAAAAGGAAATCCCAGAGCTTTGTGATCTAGACATAGATGTTTATTATAAATTAAATTTTAAAAATAGGGTATGACTTCACAATATTCTGTTGAAACTCAGATACTGAATGCAGTAGCTATGTCTTTATTATTAAATCTGAACTTTGAATATAAATCTATAGAAATGTGGCCTTCAGCTTTTGCAGATATTTTTGTGGTTTTTGTGATTTTTTAAAAATTCAAAGTCTTACTAAAATATTAAGACTCTTCTTGAAGCTATGAATGATACATATTCATTCATTGGAATTACATCATAACTACATTTTTGGCCTGAGTTTAATTTGAAGAATGCTTTTTCAGAACTGAATCTTGATATTAGCATACAGATGGAATTGAACAGTATGTCAATACAGACTGACAAAGCAGATAGATTTCTGGTTGTTTTATTTTAGATTAGTTCTAAATTTTCTCATGGAGAATATAAAAATGTAAAAGGGCATTTCAAATTCCCATTTCATTTAAACTGAGAAGAAAGCAATAATTCAAGGAAAACTAATAAAAGACTGATGTTAGAATATGATTGACACGTGGCTAAAATGTGTTTCAGTTATAAAGACAGTCTAGTGCTAATAAAACAACATTGACTGACTTGTAACCTTCGGGCCCCCCTTGCTCACATATAATTGATTTTAAAACAGCATCCAAAAAAGATAAGATGCTGTTCTATGTCTGCATGGATTTTTCCTGTGTTCTTCTGTCATTGTTAGGAAGCATTTGAAATTAAATTACAACATATTCTAGGGCGAATATAACTAGTTATTTATTTCTTTGCTATTTTATGAAGAAAAAAAACCGAAGAAGAAAGAAATATTTTGAGTTCCACTGTGAAGGTAAAATGCTTTATTTGTGTACACTTCCTAATAGGTGAAAATGCAGGAGAGGAAGTGAGATAATCTGATTATCTGGATGAAACAACTTCTAAAATATTTACAATGCTGGAGACAGAAGGAGCATTCAGACGTACCTTGTTATCAGGGTAAGGTATACTAATTACTTTATTTGTTTATATGCATTAACATCTCTCTTTTTCTGAGTCCAAGTACGTGGAAGCAAATCCCAGAAAAGTAAATATTTATATTCATAAATTTGTTTTAGTGGCTAGGAATTGTCTCATAACAAATTTAGCCGCCTTATATCATCAATAAAGAGAAGCATTCTTCTCATTCTAAACTAAACACCACACAGATGCTCAGTCACTCTCCTCTAGTGGGATGAGATTAAGAATCAGAAAAGTAAAAGGTAGAAAACTCATGGGTTGAGATAAAGGCAGTTTAATAGGGAAAGCAAAAGCTGTGCGCACAAGAAAAGCAAACCAAGGAATTAATTCACTGCTTCCCATGGGCAGGCAGGTGTTCAGCCACCTCCAGGAGAGCAGGGCTCCATTCCATGTAGTGGTGACTTGGGAAGAAAACACCATCACTTTGAATGTCCCTCCCTTTCCCTTTCTTCTCCTGCTTTGACACCCTGAGCATGATGCCATATGGTCTGGGCTATCCCTTTGGTCAGCTGGGGTCAGCCACTCCATCTGTGTCCCCTCCTAACTTCTTCTGCACTCCCAGCTTCCTCACTGGTGAGCTGGGCTGAGAAGTTTCAGAAAAGGCCTTAACATTGTGCAAGCACTGTTCAGGAATAATGTAAGCATCCCTGTGTTATCAACATTGTGTCCAGCACAAATGCAAAATATGGCCCCATATTATTATGCAGAAAAATTTTCATATTATTATGAAAATAATATTATGCAGAAAAATCGGTTTATCACAGCAAAAAACAGTGGACCAAAGGACTAGCTCTATAGAGCTAGTCCAAAAGACCAAAGGAATAGCTCTATAGAATTCTGTTTTCTGTTTAATGCAAATGAGGTGATTAGTTCAGAGGCAAATGACTGCACCACAGATGTCTGAAGAACCTATAATAAATCAAGCAAATCTGTCACTGTAAACCAGCAACTCAGGCTGTACATACCAATGCAATCTCTCAAAAATGAAAGGATTAAATATGAGACTTTTTTCTTTTTTCTATTGCTTGTTGGGATTTTTAAAACCCAACATCACTGAAATGAACAGTAAAACTCTCATTTCTTCCTTTCTATTTCAATTTAAACCTCAATGTGTGATGTAATTAGTATAATTACAGAAATGGCAATCAACAGATGCATAGGCTTTGTTTTTATTCTATCTCTTTCCCACCATTATGGATATATATGCACTATAGAACAACATAGCTCTTGAGAAGACTCAAACACCCAGTCTGATGCATAAATTTTAACTCGGCCTTGGGATCCAAGCTCAAATGAACTAATGTTTCCTCAAAGTAAAACCTGAAACCGGGTCTGCATCTGGCTAATGATATTTCCTCAGATCTGCATCAAAAGACATTATGAATGGGCTTTCTCTCCCTCCATTCTTCTTTTCCAGGCTACATAGGCTGCATTTCCTCAGCCTTTCCTCACAGGCCCCATGTTCCACCACAGGTCACTGTGGTGAACTCGTTCACCTCACGCGTCTTCCTTATTTTGAGGATACAAAGGCAGACACAATATACTACACACAATCTTAAAAGGTGTAAGTAGAGAAAAAAATATATTTTTATCAGGTGGGTGTATTCCCCTTAAACAGCTTGGCAGGCTTTTGTCCTTCCTTAGTGTCATGTTGCAGGTTCCATGTCCTTTCTGCAGAGCTGCTTTCTGGCCACTTAGTCTCCAGTCTACTGATGCAAGGGATTCCTCCTTTCTAGACGAAAGACTTTTTATTTGTCCTTGAGGAAATCCATAAAGTTCCTGCCAGCCCACTCTTGCTGCCTGTCAAGTTTCTGAATGACAACCATGATACTTTGACTGCACTGAATGTGCTTTTCAGGGCAGTATCATTTGCAAACTTCACACAGGTACATATCAATAACGTGATTTTGCCTCTTTGTTCAAATTAACTTCATATTTGTACACTATTGTACTCAATTTGCTGCCTACAAGTCTTGTGCTAAGCTGATAACCAGCGGCAGTGCAGTGGCCATTGGAAGGAACTGAGTTTCATTACCTGCCTGCAGTCAGTCAGCTGGGATAAAGCGAGGCTGAGAGGAACTAGGAACTTCCTTCACAATCAACTGCTATGAGCAGGTAATACCATAGGAAGACCTAGGAGCACTTGTAGCAGGAATTTATAGACCCAGTCTACAGCTGAATAAATTCTGAATTATTAAAAAATATTTAATAAATTCTCATTACAAATTTGGGGGATAAGCAAGTGGAGGCACAGATATACCCCATTTTCTTTAATATCTTTCTCTCTATAATATTATTATATTTGAATGCATCCTCAGATTGCTAAACAATTCCTGGGTTTAATATCTCTTCCACAGCCGTGATGGAGAATTAAGGGAAAATTAGTTGTTTGGAGAGAGGTAAATATGGTAGATGAAACAAAATGATTAGGGGGCACTTGCTGGTTACTATACAGTTAAAGGAATACTTACCAGGGACTCACTGACAAGAGAGAAACTAATATTTGAAATGTGAAAATATGAGGTTATTGAGAAAGTGATAAGTTTTTTTTTTGTTTTTTTTTTTTTTTAACTGAAGTATTTCAAAATCAAAAATCACAGGTTTCCCAATGATTGTTCATGCTCTGAATATATCAGTCAACCTATAGTCTAACCTCAGAAAAGATTAGAAAATGTCAATGACAGAATCAGGACAACCATAATTTTGCTCTTTTATAAAAAATACACCTGGAGATAGGCAGCATGGATCCCTTTCTTTTAATCATGAAGAGATATGATAGTGTCTTTCATAATACTTTATACATGACTGTGCTGTTTCTTTATTAGAATTATGCTGTATCCAGCCCCTTGCAAGTACAGAAGGCTAGGGCTGGCTCATTGCACCCAGTTTGCATTGCGTGTTTAGAGAAAATCTTGCCTTTAGGACGGTCATAGCATTTCTTCTCTTCTCTTCTCTTCTCTTCTCTTCTCTTCTCTTCTCTTCTCTTCTCTTCTCTTCTCTTCTCTCTTCTCTTCTCTTCTCTTCTCTTCTCTTCTCTCTTCTCTTCTCTTCTCTTCTCTTCTCTCTTCTCTTCTCTTCTCTTCTCTTCTCTTCTCTTCTCTCTCTCTCCTCTCCTCTCCTCTCCTCTCCTCTCCTCTCCTCTCCTCTCTCCTCTCCTCTCCTCTCCTCTCCTCTCCTCTCCTCTCCTCTCCTCTCCTCTCCTCTCCTCTCCTCTCCTCTCCTCTCCTCTCCTCTCCTCTCCTCTCCTCTCTCCTCTCCTCTCCTCTCCTCTCCTCTCCTCTCCTCTCCTCTCCTCTCCTCTCCTCTCCTCTCCTCTCCTCTCCTCTCCTCTCCTCTCCTCTCCTCTCCTCTCCTCTCTTTTTTCTTTCTTTTTCTCTCTCTTTCTTTTCCTTCTTTTTTTTTGAAACCTCCCTTCAGTTGTTGCTTCCTCACCATTTAGAGGCACAAAAGCCTCTTTCTCTCTTTCCACTTCCTGCCACCAGAGGGGTAGCTACATGTTCTTAAGTCACAGAAATACCAAACACTTCAGAGACATGATTAATGGCAATAGCTACTTTGCTTGATGGATTTTGATCCCCCAGCAGAAATCTGGCATCAGTCATGTAGCTGAATTCCTCTCTGCTGCTAGATGATTTAGTGTCCCATGTCTTGTGTTCTACAACTTCCATTTGGAGCTGAACAATTTCTCTGTCACTTTGGAAGTGTAGCAATAATTTCCACTCTGCTTTAGATTCCAAGGTGTTGGCAAGTCACTGCTTTTAGGACATACTACAAAGGGGTTCATTCGAACTATGAGAATAGGGAAGACAATCCATTAATTATCCTTCGGCCACTAATACATACTCTCCTCCCAACCCCATTACAGACAAAACAGAATTGCTGTATAATTTCAGATATATATGTGTTCTGTTTAGCATTGCAATTTGTGAATAAAATCTTGTGTCATGGTATAGAATATTTGAACTTCAGAATTGCTGCTGAACTACAGATGATATTTCCACATTAAAATCAAGATGTAAAAACTGCAGACGATGTAATAAACCACTTAAATACCTCAAAAATCCCAAAAATAGAGAGATCCAAACACTTTACTATTATATTAATATGAATTCTGAGAATGCTAAGTAGGCTTCCATCTAATATTAGTATTATACAGTAAATTTAATTAGCCAGTCAATAAATTGTTGTAATAAACTATAAGCAAGTTAATACATAAAACTCAAACCAAGTGGAAAAAGTTTTGACAGGAAACAAAAGCTAAGAAAAAATTCACCACCAGACTCCAGATAAGTATTTTGCAAACTGAAGTATTAGCAAAATTAATTGTTTGAATATCTCTGTGAAACAATGATGCAAATAAAGAGAATTAATTATTAAATGGCTTTGATCAGGCTCGGGGAACTCATGTATGGGAAGTCATGTCAAGAACTATGGGACTGAGTTCAACGATTTACAGAACCACTTTATTTCTCAGAATGCACAAATAATAAGCTGTCCTGACAATGTAACAGTTCATCCAAATAAATTTTAAAATTGTAACTCTTGCAAAAAATACATTAGTATCCCTTTCTGTCATGAGAAATGTCTTACACTTCAGACCCTGAACTAAGCTAGGATTACTGGGGTAGCTAGTGTACTGTAGTTCTGGTTAAGCTATTAAGTTAGTACCAGCCTAAATCAAGATCCCAAGCATAACCATTTATATAACACAAATTATTTGACGTTTAAAAAAAAAAAAAAAAAACAACAAATCAAGGAAATTCTCTATTACACGTTTTACTTACACCCCCCCCTCCCCCCCTCTGGCCAATATACACATATAATACCTGATTTTCCAAGCATGAGCATGCCTATCTACATCTCCTAACATGTGTAACTAAGCAGCACCACCAACACCTGTGAATCCACAGATCACTGCACTGTAGTTTGCTATCAATATAAAAAGACTTATTCCTTCTACTCTGAGGAAGCCTGGTGGAAGCTTTCAGGCCAGTGCAAAGTTCCCCTTGAGAGCTACAGCATTAATTAATCAAATCCTATACTGTTAAAGGTGACTAGGAGTTCTCTCCATCATCTACTTCATGCCAGTCCTTTGTCTCAAACCCATCCACCGTCTCATTGTCTCTGTTAGCACTGTGACTGTAGGAGAGACCTATCTCACACTGATTACTCATAAATTAAATTTGGTAGTTGTTGCCATAGGACTGACCTTCTTGCCATGTGCAAACTGATCTTTGGGCCAGAGTCAGTAGACTTACTGTTGTACCTACAGGGAGTAATTTTGAGGGGCACAACAAAAATAAGAATTAAAATAAAGTAAAGCCTTTTTCTCAAGTTAACCACCAAATATTTCCTCTTTGGTAGGCACATTATTAGTCTATTTCTTCTATTCTATCAATATGAAATGCCTTTTGGTGTGAGACTGTGTCATGCTTTGAACAGATGTACCTATGACATCATCCCCACTAGGAACTGAAACACCTTCAGCAGTAGGGAAATCAGAGTGCCAAAGTGAGGCCCTTAGGTCTCCCATATGGTCTCCAAGAAAGTGCTGGGTGCCTCTGGGAAAGAGTCAAGAAAGCTTTTGGAATGTAAACAATCTTCTGCCTTACAGTAGATATGCTTGAACTATGGGAAAGCTTATTGAAGCTCATGGATTTAAGGCTATTCTATGCTCGTTGGATCTAGCGTTTGCAGTTCCACAGATGGATTTTCTCCAGACAGAAAATCACTCCTGTAAAGAAGTTCTTGAGTAACAAAGAACAATAATTTAGTTCAGGGATTATAATTTGTGGTCCATAAACTGCTGCAGGCATGTAATTATTCCTAAACAGTCCAAAACAAAATTAAGAAAAACAATATTATTGTCAGTGGCTAAAATTCTTAGTGCAAAAGTCTGCACTTGCATGCAAATTATTTCAGAATCTGTAAACTGCAAAAGTTAGAAAAAATATTTGTTCATTGATGGAGACATTAACTCAGGAAATGGAAGACTTTGGTTCTGGTCTAACTTCAGAACATTGCACCTACAATTCTTATATCTTGGACATCAGCCGTGGTTGTTAATTACTTATGGAATAAGCAGGAAAGCTGGTTCTCTTCCTCTTCTATTCAAAATGTGTCATTCTGTAGTCAGGAATTAAAATGTCAAGAAACCAAAAGAAGAGCTAGAACAAATGACATGATTGTCATACAGAGTCTGGGATAAAGAAACTGCAAAACTGTTGAGTGGTTTTACATCAGTAAGACACTGAATAAAAGATGGAAACAGTTGATATAGAACAAAATATATTGCATTAGGGCCTCTAAACAGCATTATTAATTTCAAAATATTACACAATTTCTAAAGCATTTCAAGCCGTATAAAGAAGAGGAATCAAAGCACTACATGTTACCTAATAAATTATTTTGGATTAATGAATATGATATAATACTGCAATATCCTGTGATCCTTCCAAAACTGCAAGAATCATTTAGAAAACTGGAACTCCAGTTAGTACCATTTTATACATCTTTGCAAGGAATCTTGAGACAGGATATTCAAGAGAAATGAATAAAAAATTGTATTTATGTTCTTGTGGAATGATCCTATACAACTGGCAGATTGCTTTTTTACTGTAGAAAGAATCTCTATATCTCTGTGTCAGTGATTTATCTAGTGATTGTGTGTTTGCTAGCTCACTAAAGTACCACCTGTAATGTAATACCTTCTACTAAAACAGTATGACTTCCCAGAACATATTTTTTTGTAACATAATATTTGCAAATATGTCATTTAAGACAAAAATAATTTTTCCAGATTGGTAATAATTTCAATTCAACGACAAATTATAATGTCTTTTTAGAAGTAATATACATGAATGAAAAGGAATAAATCTGATGACCCTTCACTGAATTTTTATTATTTTGTTATATCCTCCCAGACAAATGCTTTGTTTTGAGAGGTAACTTTAAACACTTGATTACCAGAATTTTAGTAACTGAGACTTCAAGCAAGAGCACCCTCCCTCCAAAATCACTGCATGAACTTTTGTTAAATAAGGATCTGTTTTCTGTTAATGACATCAGTGCCTAAACTATTTTCTTTCTGTCAACAAAGTGAAAATACAGATGAAAGAAATTAAGGCAGGATGTGGGTAAAGAACAAATTTAATAGCAGGTATCATATGAAAACACAGACTCACAGGCAACAAAATCAGAACAGTGTCTGCACAGAGCACCAGCAGCCTAATGCAATCTGTTCCACACTGTTCTACCAGCAGGGTTCAATCTTGGCTCAGAAGAACCATCATAAACTCAGATGGAATAAAGCTATTTCTGTGCAGTCCCTTGTCTGTCCAATGAGATTGGTAAGGAGGCTGTCAGTGAGTATTTGTTGGAATGGTGGCAATAGGGACACCTGCTGAATTGATGCCTACTGCACATCTTCGTCTTGAGTGTGTTCTGGAACTCAAACAATGGCCTAAAACTGAAATACTCTGATAAAGAAGCATCTGCATCAGAGAGTTGAAAACTATTGGCAGCAAAGGAAAATAGAACATGATGGAAAGAGAAAAACAAAACAAACAAGGTGCAATCTATTATAAAAGGTTTTCTTAGTATGTGATGTAGCAATCCATAGCTCACATGTATAATAAGTATGGGTCCATCATGATTATAAATCAGAATTAATATTTTCCAAATTTATAGTATAAAAACGGGTCAATACATGAAGACAAAAAATGTTATATACTTATATTATTTACTATTATAGCCCATTTTACTCCTTTGCTCTTTATTTCAAATCTTGGATAGTATTTTAGGCATATCTACTTGAGCAAGAGTATGAAAATCTGATTTAGGCTTTGCTGTACATAAAATAAAACAATGTGTTCTACAGCTGAGCTTATAAACTCTGAAAAGTAAGAAGCTATTAATTTCCAACATAATACATCATTGATATGGTTGTGATTTGAGATTAGAATTGTCTTTTATTTTGTTGTTGTTATCAAAACATTGTTCAGTTTCAATAAGATTTGTAGTTTTTTATTCCTCTAGTCCTTAAAAAAAAAAAAAATCACCTTTCTCAATCATTTTGTACACAACCAAGAATATTATCAGTGCAAAATCTGGATATTATCTGAGGCCCAGTGTTAATCAGCTGCTGTGTTTTCTGTCATTCAACATATTTTAAAGAATCTCTTCAACTGTTTTTTATTATGTTTGTACTTCTTAGCCTTATTTTACAACAGTAAGTATTATCTAGCCATTTCTGCATTACATTCCACTTTGTCCAGCTTTGTTTTCAGAAATCGAATTTAAAAAGCATAATGGAATATTGAACTTGAAAGGGGCTTCTAGGTCATGGGTCCCTTCTTCCTCTCTTTACATTTAATCACTTAGCATAATTCACTTCATAAATTAGCCCATTCCTTTCCTAGCAGTACCTAGGGTTTTTTCTCTTTTTTGGGGGTTTCTTTTCTTTTGTTTAGGAGCTTGTGTTTCCTTCTTGGTTTGGTTTTGTTTCTATTACTCCTGTTAAACACTTTTTCCAGGATTCATTCCTCAACTCACACACATACATTCTCTGTCAAGGCTCCATTGATTATGCATGGATATTCTATACCCATCTATGCTTTTGCCAACATTGTCTGTTAGCTAAATAACTCTTTTGTGACCCTTAGGTTTACTACTGGTTTATTTGTAGGCAACAATTATATTCCCCCTCATCCTTAGTTTTTCCAGACTTGTTCATTTTGTGTCCTTTATTTTTCTAAAGGTCACAGTAGTCCTCCTCCTTCTTAAAATAATTGGATAAGGTAAAGATACAGTGATTGCCCCATATTTACTGGATAGCTTGAAGGATGCATAACATGTTGGTAGAACATATTTGTAAATAGGAAATAATGTTTGGGACTTTGAATTACTGAGTTATCCAAATATAGTTATTTGCTGATGAACCAAATAATATGATATAAATAGTAGCAGAATGTAGGAGGCCATCAGTTGGTATTATAACATGGAAAATCATGACAACACTGTGCTCCTTTCATAGTTTTAATTTTCTGCGATGGACATTCACTATATTTGAAACTTTAATAATTACCAGGGACATAAGAATTTTGTGAATTTAAGCACTGTATGTGTTTATTCCATGCAATGTAATTAAGTATAATCCTTCTAGAAAGTCATAAAAGCTGTGTAGGAGCTCTGACAACTGAAAACCTACTATTTAGTTTGAATTATTTCTCAGACCAGTGTATACTTCTATGCTGACAGGTAACTGTTATGAGGAAGAAAATGATATATTACATGAAGTTTTCCTGAGAGTCTTTGTATATATTTCTTTTATCAGGGACAGTTGCAATTTAATAGTGCGTTAAAAGACCATGTGGTGTGCCATTTGTCATGTAGTATTTTTATATAATCTAAGTTATAATTTCGTTCTTGGGCCCTAATTAATCTAATGACCACCTCATTAACTTTTAGGGAAGCCCCACTCTAACTTAAGGTTAATTATTAAGCACTTTTGTCATCATTGCTACACTACCTACATATGTGCTTGTTTTTTGCTATTTATAAGATCCATTTGTAAGTGAAAATAAACTAATGAATACAAAAGTTTTACTTAGCAGAAGGTGATATTAAATATATGATTTTTTTTAACAATCAGAAGAGAAAGAAGAGACACAACTATTGTAGGTTGGGTTAATTTAGTCAGGGGTTTTATTAATGTTAGTTAGGTTTGTTCCTTGTACTTCCCTATTTTTCCCTCACAGTGGTTTGTACCAAGTTTTTACCCCGAGAATTCCTGCTACCCAGATCCATAGTTACCTGTCAATCTCCTCACCTCTCCCTGTTTTCTCCTTGTCTGGTTCTGTCAGTCAAGGTTTGCCACTCCCTCTTGAGTGTCAATCTTGTAACCACCCCCAGCTTCTTCATGAAAGTTCTGTATCAATCACCCCACCTTTGCCTTTCTATTCGTCCCAGGACTCTGTACCCACCTCTGTTATGTTACCATTGGTTGTTATAATCGATGTAGTTCCTCTATTGTTTGTCCCCATTGGGCAAGCCAGGTTTCCACCCTGCTCTGCAACCCTTTGTTCTCTGGCATTTTGCACTGCATCACTCTGAGAGCATTTTGTTCTGACCATACATGGGGGAATAAAACTCTTAGGGTTCGCAAACAAAGTGTCCTTCTCTCATCTCTTTGTCTCCTCTCAGTGTGTGAAGCTACCAAAGCTGCGTAACCCACACCACAGCACTCAGCACTACCAGGCTGGCAGATGCCATTACCCTGGAGTGCCCGCACACACATGGCGGCCACCCAGCCTCACACGGACAGTGCTAGCCAGTGCATCTCTACTGCTTGAGGTCATGGCAGGTAGCCACCGCAAACAATGACTATTTATCACTACATACACAGCCTCAGTGTAACCTTCCTTAGTCCCCTCAGCCTCCTTTCTCTGACAAAGGACAGAACAGACACTGTTAAGGGGCAGTCACTCTCTACTGACACATTGAATGACTCATGCACTCTCTGCAGCTTGGAAAATGATAGCTAGTAAAATCAGATGTATACATCTACAGTCTAAAGTATGGGAAGATCACTCCATCTAAGTTGTGTTTATCCTCAACATATCATATAAATTATATGTATATTCATACACACAAATATATACTTATACTTGATATACTTAATTAGATCTTCAGCTAGTCAAATATTACAGAAAAATAATTTTATCAGTAAATGCTACTACTTTAAAGAGAGACTAAATTTGAATTTAATTATATTGATAATTTATTTAGAATCCTTCCTTCCTTCCTTCCTTCCTTCCTTCCTTCCTTCCTTCCTTCCTTCCTTCCTTCCTTCCTTCCTTCCTTCCTTCCTTCCTTCCTTCCTTCCTTCCTTCCTTCCTTCCTTCCTTCCTTCCTTCCTTCCTTCCTTCCTTCCTTCCTTCCTTCCTTCCTTCCTTCCTTCCTTCCTTCCTTCCTTCCTTCCTTCCTTCCTTCCTTCCTTCCTTCCTTCCTTCCTTCCTTCCTTCCTTCCTTCCTTCCTTCCTTCCTTCCTTCCTTCCTTCCTTCCTTCCTTCCTTCCTTCCTTCCTTCCTTCCTTCCTTCCTTCCTTCCTTCCTTCCTTCCTTCCTTCCTTCCTTCCTTCCTTCCTTCCTTCCCCTCCTTCCTTCCTTCCGCAGCTTCCTTCCTTCCTTCTTCCTTCCTTCCTTCCTTCCTTCCTCCTTCCTTCCTTCCTTTCCTTCCTTCCTCCTTCCTTCCTTCCTTCCTTCCTTCCTTCCTTCCTTCCTTCCTTCCTTCCTTCCTTCTTCCTTCCTTCCTTCCTTCCTTCCTTCCTCCTTCCTTCCTTCCTTCCGCAACTTCCGCAACTTCCGCAACTTCCGCAACTTCCGCAACTTCCTTCCGCAACTTCCTTCCGCAACTTCCTTCCGCAACTTCCTTCCGCAACTTCCTTCCTTCCTTCCTCCTTCCTTCCTTCCTTCCGCAACTTCCTTCCGCAACTTCCTTCCGCAACTTCCTTCCTTCCTTCCGCAACTTCCTTCCGCAACTTCCTTCCTTCCGCAACTTCCTTCCTTCCTTCCTTCCTTCCTTCCTTCCTTCCTTCCTTCCTTCCTCCTTCCTTCCTTCCTTCCTTCCTTCCTTCCTTCCTTCCTTCCTTCCTTCCTTCCTTCCTTCCTTCCTTCCTTCCTTCCGCAACTTCCTTCCGCAACTTCCTTCCGCAACTTCCTTCCGCAACTTCCTTCCGCAACTTCCTTCCGCAACTTCCTTCCTTCCGCAACTTCCTTCCTTCCTTCCTCCTTCCTTCCTTCCTTCCTCCTTCCTTCCTTCCTTCCTTCCTTCCTTCCTTCCTTCCTTCCTCCTTCCTTCCTTCCTCCTTCCTTCCTTCCTTCCTTCCTTCCTTCCGCAACTTCCTTCCTTCCGCAACTTCCTTCCGCAACTTCCTTCCGCAACTTCCTTCCGCAACTTCCTTCCTTCCTTCCGCAACTTCCTTCCTTCCGCAACTTCCTTCCTTCCTTCCTTCCCTCCCTCCCTCCCTCCCTCCTTCCCTCCTTCCTTCCGCAACTTCCTTCCGCAACTTCCTTCCGCAACTTCCTTCCCTCCTTCCGCAACTTCCTTCCTGCCGCAACTTCCTTCCTGCCGCAACTTCCTTCCGCAACTTCCTTCCGCAACTTCCTTCCTTCCGCAACTTCCTTCCGCAACTTCCTTCCTTCCACAACTTCCTTCTGCAACTTCCTTCCGCAACTTCCTTCCTTCCTTCTGCAACTTCCTTCCTTCCTTCCGCAACTTCCTTCCTTCCACAACTTCCTTACGCAACTTCCTTACGCAACTTCCTTCCTTACGCAACTTCCTTACGCAACTTCCTTACGCAGCTTCCTTCCTTACACAACTTCCTTCCGCAACTTCCTTACGCAACTTCCTTCCTTACGCAACTTCCTTCCTTCCTTACGCAATTTCCGCAACTTCCTTTCGCAACTTCCACAACTTCCTTTAGCAACTTCCGCAACTTCCGCAACTTCCACAACTTCCTTCTGCAACTTCTTCCTTCCTTCTGCAACTTCCTTCCTTCCTTCCGCAACTTCTTCCTTCCACAAGTTCCTTCCGCAACTTCCTTCCGCAACTTCCTTCCGCAACTTCTTCCTTCCTTCCTTCCTTCCTTCCTTCCTTCCTTCCTTCCTTCCTTCCTTCCTTCCTTCCTTCCTTCCTTCCTTCCTTCCTTCCTTCCTTCCTTCCTTCCTTCCTTCCTTCCGCAGCTTCCGCAGCTTCCTTCCGCAGCTTCCGCAACTTCCTTCCTTCCGCAGCTTCCGCAACTTCCTTCCTTCTGCAACTTCCTTCCTTCCGCAACTTCCTTCCGCAACTTTCTTCCTTCCACAACTTCCTTCTTGACTGTCTGCCCGCCTTCTATCCCTTCAGTTTCTCAGTTTAAAAAAAATGTTTAATTGTATTTACTAACTTTTTATTTTCCCTATTTTGACTTTTCATATGTATAGAAATACCTTTGAATAGGTTTTTTTAATGTAATATGGAAACCCCTCCCATAGCATAAGAAGCATTTTAAAAGGTCAGCATAAATGAAACAAACAATACCAAGAATTTTTTATATATTAAGAAACAGGGCTTCCTTTGTTGCAATTTTTTTCTTTTTGATTTTTAAGAAGAAAGTAACTAATTTTAAGCTCATAAAATGATCAATGAAATAATACTTGCTAGCCTTAGTATTTTTCCTACTATGTGATCTGTTCTATGTCATTCAATCATTTAATCTAAAGACAAACTTAAATCTACTGGATACAGGGCTTATTTGTATATGAAATTTGACGTTTTGGTCTCCGAGCCATAATGATTCCTGTGACTACTCAGGCTAATGGGACTTACAAAGCATTCATTTTTATGAACATTTTAGCAATTCTGCTTGGCTCTTAAAAATTAATAAAATCATGTGAATGTTCAGTACATATATATTGTGACTAAGTCAGCAAAAGCAGGGCAGGCATGTGTAGCTATGCCTCTCTTTCAAATCTGAACCATCTATCAAGTTGGCTTATGATTGATTTTCTCTAAAACTTTCTGCATTGCAGTGCTGTAGAAGCACTCTGTTTTTACAGCATCTTTTTTTTTTTTTTTTGTGCTCCAGACTCAGAGGACAATTCAGCAGCTGGTGCAAATTGTCATTCCTCCCCTTGATGGACAGAATGATGAGAATAGACATTGAGGATTTGTCCTTCAGACTTTGCCTCAGTATCTGAAGCTCAATTTTGCAAGAGCAAAACATAATAATTCACATTCCTCCATTTCTCCACTCATATATTGAAACTTAACTGAGGATATTTTCAGATATCTAACTCCTCTTCTCTTTTTGGGGTCTCAAGCTCCTAGTAAAACATCATATTTCCAGGATGCATAAAGCTCATTGTAATATTTTCTATATGACTTGAAATAGTCATACAAAAATACCTATTTTGTTTCACACTGGATTAAATTGTTTTTACATTAATTAAGCAAAAGGGTTCTTGCTGTTTTGTGATTTGTTTGCTTTTTCTTATATATATAACACAAACTCTATCAATATTGCTACAAAATCCACAGTATTATATAGCTACAACCACAAAGAAAACTGAGTATATATTCATACCTGGAGTGCACCTGAAGAACTCAGAATAAATTGCTTGATGTTTTTTGGGGTTTTGTGCTGCAAATCGCAATATATATAGCTGCTTATTTTGCATATACAATATTTTAATCTTTTATTCCATTTAAAGTTACAAGTAGTAAAATCCTCCCTTAGATGCTTTAAAGTACATTTGCCATCTGCATGTGACTGTCAGATCTAATACAGGAGCTAGGCAACCCTCTGGAACACTAGGCAGAACTTGGGCAGAAGGTTCTGGAAGAAAATCTAGACCTCAGATACTTGTCTCTATGAGGTATTTGTATATGTCTGCAAGACTGCTGGGCAGGGAATTTTCAGGATGCAGGGAAAGAATTTAATGAGTTTAAACATGCTACTACAGTAGGTAGCAAAAGCCCAGCATAGAAAATTTAGGTGGATCAAATTTTACATTTTTACTTTCATTATTTAGGAAATTGCAATTAAAGCTGGTTAAGTGGTATGTATGGAACTGTGCAAATTGCAGGTCAATATATATTATAATATCTTTAATCAAGCAATGCTTTTCATTTTGGGAATATATGTGGAAGAAAATCCTGCTGAATGCAACTTAAACTTGTTTTTGACTTAAGAAAGATTGAGGGAAATATCTTCAGGAGCATAATCTTTCTGCTTTTCTTTCACAGAAAGATACATGCATTCCTAGAGATATTCACACAACAAAACCCACACTAAATCATGTTCTATATCTAGACACACACACACAGACAAACATTAAATATCAATAAGAAAGTAAGAATTCATAGTCATAACTATCTTGAACCTTGTAGTTTGTTTCATTCTCCAATTAGACTACTTGCTATTACTTTGTGAGCAGAAGCAACCATTTCCATTCCTTCCATCCAATTTTTCCCACTGTCAACTTGAAATAGTTCCTCCTTTCCTGGATTTAGACAGGGCATCTATTTGGTTGTCTATATAATCAACAATTTAAAATAGTTTACAGATTTACATCACAAGAGAAGACAGCAGAAGCCAACAAATTCAAGTTCTGCAACTGAAAGTGTAGCTTTTAAGAACAAAAACATGAATGTTTTGACATTCTGAAAATAATAAATTTTTAAAGTATAAGTGACAAAAAACTGAAATACTTACAGGACATGAATTACCTACTACTAGTGTCTTGTGATATTCTTTTATTCTAAACAATTTAATTTGTGGAAGTTATGCAAAGAGAATATCAAACAAGTAGTATCTAATCGTTTTCAGAGCCATGAGACTTTTAATAAAAAGCAAATTCTCCTATATATTACTTGACAGTACAGACCAGTATTTACAAAATGCCTGCTTGCATTTAGAGCAAAATTATTACATTCTTTGTAATTAATCACGTTTCAGTGCAAATATATGCAGCTTCATCCAGTTTCTGAGTCTGTAGGAGGCTCTGATTAGAAACTTGTCTGGTTAATTAGCAGAAAATAAATGAAAATACCAGAAATGGTTATGAATCCAAAACGAATGAATGCCTGAGGTACATTAAATAATACTGGCAACAACTTAAATCAAAATATTACAGTCCAGGACTGATTAAAAACCCAGAAGTGCTAGAGCTGTTCTCAGGCTGCCAGAGGTGTCCTTGTCCATGGAGGATGGAGCAGATCCCTGGCAACAGCAGTGAGCTGCCACACTGCAGGGAGTGGGGTGACACTGACGGTTGCAGCATGGGGGTAACTGTAAAATCCCTCAGGGGGATTATACATCCTCAGGGATGCTTACTTGACAGCATATGTATTAGTCAATATCATGTTGCTAATAAATTAGTACATCGCTTTATTGATGTTTTATTTAAATTGTCTAGTTTTTCCCGTGGAACAATGTTGCACTTTATTACTTTACAGTGATAGATGGGAATAGATGATGACACTGATTCTATGTTACTGCTATGATAAATCCCAGGTTCTATAAACTGCCAAAAAAAGTGTGTTAATCTGATCAAATTATAAGGTTTTCTGAAATCTCTGTGAATGGATTTGCAATGGAAGTCTATATTACATTGATGCTGAAACTCACCTCAGTGTAGTGTTTGCAAAGTCTTTGTCAATGGCCTACAGCCCAGCAATTGCTGCTGGTAGGTGGTGTCACTGCTGAGAGTTCAAACAGAAAAACTGGGACTAAGGCCCTTGGGACAGAGAATGAAAACTACTGCATTCCTCTCCAGACATGTGAAAGACAAGAGGATAGTCAGGAGCAATCAATTCATATTACTGAGGTGACACCATGCCTGATTGCCTTTTACAGTGATCTATCAAGGCTGTACAGATGACAGTAGGACAGTGGATGTGATATATCTTAAATCCTAAAATATTTTCACAATCTTTGCCACAGCATTATCTCTTGAAAACCAAAGAGTTGTAAGTTATATCAGTGTACTGTCAGATGGAATGAAAATTGTCTGGATTGGCAGGTCCAAGGGGTAAAACTCCAAGGTTTGCTGTCTTTGTGACTGCTAACAAGCAGAGTAGCATGAAATAAAGGCCTGGGCTGATATTGCTCAATATATGGCAGTCGAGATGACAACATGCACAACAAACCTATGGATGATAACAGATATAAGTGTTGTCACACAGAGGAGAATACACTGATCTGCAGGCAACCAGAACACTTTCCTTGTAAGAGAAATCTGCTGACAAATACTAGAAGTCTTGGAGGTATTAGGAAGGCCATATGAGAATTTTAAGAATGCAGTGCTTACTAGAATGGTTTTGGAACAATCCTAATGGCTTATAAAGTTGAGGGGCTCTCTTCTCCCACTTCTTGAGAATACTTACTGGACTAAAATTTCCCCAGAAGTCATCCTACAGATTTTTTTTTTTTGTTTGTTTGTTTGTTTTGTTTTGTTAATGAACTTATACTTATTTGGAGTGGAAGGCCAGGGGACCAAAATGCAGGAATTAATTAAGACACTAACTTTTAAGCAACAATGTCTCAATTTCCCTTCTTTCTCCTGAAATTGTGGTAGAATCAATCCTGAGTCAAACATAGAAGAGTGAAGAGCACAATTGGGGATGGCAGTGGACATAAATATTTCCCCTTTCTCCTTAGCTTTTTCCCTTCTGTTTTTCCTTGACCTAGTTTATGTGACAACAGTCACACTAGAAGCCTACAGAGCTCAAAAAGGTTTCCCCCTCCTTTTACAGCTACATAGGGGAAGATTGCCCAGCATGAGCCCTGTTCTCACACAGTTCTGGCTATAACTTTATAAAGGATACTGGCAATTCCCCTCTATCAAGAGCAAACATTCATAACGGCATAACAGTTTATGCTTTCCACATGCAATATAAAAAATGTGCCCATTTTATGTCCTTTGTAGCATCTTATTACAATATGCAAATGTAATTTTTTCTTTCTGGCTTCTCAGTGAAATGTATGGAAGTACACAGTAAGTAACACAGCCCTAGTAAAACAAAACACCAATTTAACCAACTGGCACACCAAGCAGTGCAAAAATTATTCTAATCCATTCCGTGAAATTATTTTCCCTGTGGAACAAATACTCTTCAGAAGTTACACTATATTTTCTGACAGTGAATTCCAGAAACTCACTGCCAATTACTGCAAATACTTTTGTTGACCTACTTGGCAAGCCACTAGAGATCAAACTACACTTACAGCAAACAAGCCATAAAAAAAAAGGTTATTCTTCTCTTATCCTTCCTCTCAAGCTCCAATTCCTCTGCTAGCTAAATTGATGTTTACTTGGGTTGCATTAGGTTTACCTGGAGCAAATCCCTTTGTTCCACTGTTTGACAGTCCTCAATCGTACTAGGCTGTTCTGTCCTCTTCCAAAGTGATTAGAAACATAGACACTTTGCAAGGACATCATCCTTCAGAGCAGACTAAAGCAAGGCAATCACAAGTGCCATAAACTTTATAGATCTGTTTTGCTGTCTTTTGTTGTTGTTTAGGCAATATTTGTGTCATTTTAGCAGGAGTCTTAAAGTGACAGGATAGAAACAAATTTCTAACCCTTCAATCAGTATTATCTCTTTACTCATCTGGAATAAAATCTGTTTGTATAAGCATATAGTCTTTATATTTTGCTAGAATTTGGGGTACTGTGGTGTTTTGCTGGATTTTTTTTTTTCCTGGAGCATTATGGCCTTGAGGAACCTTTTTCCTGGAAAAAAAAGTATTCATAAAATACCAAGTATTTTAAAGCACATATTTAACAGAAATAATATTACAGAATATTAAATAGAAGAGAAATGTTTCTTCCGTGCCAAAGGCATTCCCCAAATCCTAATTGTAGAATAAGTTTTTTTTAAATTTTGAAACTGCCTTTTTATGAAACAAGTTAAAGATCATAGACCAGAGATATGTTTTATAGTTAGTCAAGCTCTGCTGCAAATTTGATCCTAATTACTCATAAAGTAGGGATTTTTTTTTTCAATTGCAAGGTTGACCTAGAATAAAGAAAAATGCAAAACCCCCAAATGTTGGACATAAAAAAAGAAAAGATATAAACAAATTGGTAAAAGTTGCAATATATTCACATGCTTAGAAAGCTTAAAGCAAATCAAAAAGTAAAAACAATAACTACAGTTTGAAAAGAAATCTACACCTGTAATATACTTACAAGAATTCAAATATTTTTATTATTTTAAGTGCTGTTATGATTTTTACATTCCAGTGATAAATTTTACAGTTGAAAATTCAAAGCTAACAATTCAGATATGATTTTCAAGGCTAGCAATTCAGATATGTTTGAGAGATTAAAGTAGGAGAGGGAAAGATCTGTTGTGACATTGCTGAAAAAAATGTTTTATAAGACAAATGTTTCAATGCTAATATCTCTTACTTGCTATTTTCACTGTAAAACAATAAACCATGGCAAATCTGAAAATCTGGGACAACCACCTCAGTCCCATTTGTAAAAAATAATACAAGAATTTAATGCTGCTTATTTTTTTGCAGGATTCAGATTTATTTCACATAACTTTGTGTACCTAAAATATAAAAACTAGGATGTGATTTTAATTATATCTTAACTTCAATTTTACAATTATGAGGCCTCTAATCTTACCTGGATGTTGTTTCCTTAAACAGACACTAAATATCACCTCTATAAAGCCATCTGTGTCCTCTGAGGAGACCCCACAACAAAGGCTGGAATCTAAGTTAGACCAGAGAGAAGTCATTTGCTGTCCTGTACCTGAGTCCCCATCTGCCTTTTGCATATCTGGACTTGTACAAGTAAAGGAAAGATTTACCCTTACTAAATGGCATCTAAGGGCTTGTTAGAAATTCTGTAGTACCTAAAATGACTGTAAAGGCATAAGTCATTGAAATTAACTCTATTCAATATGTAATGTGCCATAATTCTGGATAGCTAAACATTAATGTCTACTTATGTGGACTCTTTCTACAAAATGAGAAGAACCACTTCCAAATGGGAACTCATTCTGTCCTAAACTAACTGAAATGGTACAATCCAGCACTTTGTTATGGAATAAATAATCTTCTGGAGTGCCTAGAAGTAAAGGCACTCCTAGGCCTAACTTAAATTAGGCATGTAATTTTGGCTTATTTTGTAGACTGTGATAAAAGTCTATGATAAAATTGCTTTCACTTTTGATATTCTAATACAAGTCTATAGAGTAGTGTAGGATTAAGAGTAGCTAGTTGCCTGCAGGAAATAGGCTGCATGCAATATTATAGGTGTTTTATTTTTGCTGTGCTCTTATCCTCAGGTGATGAGGATGGGGGGGTCACTGTTTCAAAGTAGGAACTAACATAAAAATACACTTTGTATTTTATTTGTATATTTGTATTTACATAAAATATATGTAAAATTTGAAAAATATTTAGTATTTGATAAAGATTTATCTGAGAGGGAGCAGAGACTGAGTTTGCTGGGATAGTAATATGAGCTGAAATGCTGTACTTGAAAGAAAGGAAAATTAGTATTCAAGATCTTTATTACCCTTTTTCTTTCAGCAAAATGTTTTTTTTCTTTCAATGGGAATACATGGTGAATATCTTTATTAATTATTATTAATTAATTATGTTTATAAACATAATTTGATAATTAAAAAATAAAATCTACTTTATTGCATTCACTGGAAATAATTTGTGGAATACAAACGTACAAACACTGGTATTAAAAACATTTGCTTTGCTATTAACCGCAGCCACAACAATTTTGTAAATCCCTTGGCATATATAAATCCAGTTTTTTCCATTTTGCTGCCACAGAAAAACATTCACTATTAACTTGCAACTATTTAGGACATACCTTAAAAGAAGGAAACTGGTAAGGTATTTCTTCATTCTCAAAAGGACAATCATGTAGGCAGGTGAAAACTTTCTCTTCAGATGAACTTAAACCTTCAAAGAGGAGTATATTGATTTATAAAATGAGGCAAATACTTTTCTTGTCATAGATAAAAGGGAAAATGTTTAAATATATGCACATGATTAATTGCTCACTGACTCCTTTGCAAATGTATAATTTACCAAAATGGCTGCCTATCTCTTTTTGAGATGATTTAGAAAAATACTTTTCTCTTGCAACAATCCTTTTACTTCCTCTTACTCATGGGAGATATTGAATCATAATACATTTCTTTTGTGAAAATAATTGTGGCTAAATTTGGGATGCAAGAAATACTGTTTGGAAACCTCAGATGATCTGTGTGTAACTTTCTGTTAGTGGTTTGTCTTCTGCAAGTATTAGCTGCTCTGAGGGGAACACATGCACACAGGTGTGGATTTTATAATCAGATGTCATATTATATTTTTCACTGCCTTTGCACACTTGAATCATGCATATTATATATCATTGAGTCCAAAATTGAGACAAGAAATCTAACATGATGAAACAGGTACACACTTTTTTATAAAATAAAAAAAAAGGAAAAAATATTATATACTTAGTGATAACATAACAAAGGTGAGACAACCTTGTTTTCAAGGGATACAGAGTTTTTCATACTCTGAAATAATAAAGCCATGTAGTGTGAATAGCAAGATTCACACATGCTAGGTAGGGTTTGTATAGCCTGGAGGTCCCCTGTGGCTGAAGATTTGCCAGCATTGTCTGAATACCACAGTGATTTGTGAAATGACCAACTTAATTCTCTCTGCTCAACATCTGTTTATTAATGCAAAGCTTGCTTTCTACAGGAAGCAACGTTAGCAATTATTTTCTTCTTTTTTTCACTTTGCATTTAATAATTTTATAGATGTGGCATGGAAGAAACAGTAATTTCCTTCTCCTGTCCATCACCCTTTTTTTCCTGCTGCATATTGTTGTTACTGCCAAATACAATAGTAAGTTCATGTAAGTTCATGATTGCTACAAAAAAGAAGCGCTGAATCTTTTGGAAGAAACCCTTGATTGCTAAATATATGTTCAAATTCACACAATTTCTAACTACATATGTTCAATGAAAGCAAAAGATGAAATGTAACTGGCTAAATGTGGTTCTCTTACAAACCACATTTTGGGAAAGAGAAGAAATGGATGCAAAGAGGGAAGCAGATGCCATTTTCTCTTTCAAGTGTTGCAATTTTGAATTAAAAACTCTTAAATTGTTGAAGTGAAATTTTAGCAAAACTATTGATCATGCTGCATGTGTAAATCAAACAACTGCAGTATATGTAACATGTAGGATTATCAAGGAGCCTGGGATTTTTTCCTCAATCTATTTTTCAATAGTAGAAAAATGAAAATAGGGACCAAACTCAGAAATTCCAATTTGCCAAGAAAAATGTAACAGAACAGCTTAGAACATTTTCTCTATTATAATATTTTTACTAAGCAAATATTGTGAATATGTATATAAACTTGCATTTTGCTCTTAAATATTTATGTGTGTGTTAAAACTTCTATTGGAAGCTATGTGAATTGATATTATATTCTGAAAATTCTGAAACATTTGATGTAATTACTTGTGCTCTGCTGATTATAAAGATGAACTACATGTCCTTGAATCTCCATGATTTCTCTATGGAAAACATTGTTATGTTGATAAGTTAACCACCACTGTTGTAGCAAAGTTGTAAAATATGTCTAATTAGACAAGTTTTAAAAATATTGTTTCACTAAAAGAATATTCTTTTATCTATTTTTTTCATTTTTGAGAGCATTCTGTAAACTGCAGTGCAAAGAGAGAGAAATATTTTGATGTATTGCTTTTACAAAGAAATCATGGCTATTTTAGTTTTGAAACTTTGAAGTAAATATTTGGATTTTTCACAGGTAGATAATTAATTACCAGAGATTAAATGTGTTGGTGGGGAATGAATGGAAAATTATATCTGTGTAACATTTGGTATGCAAAATTCTGTAGGGACTACTTTTGAATATTACATAAATGTTTTCAAATCAGGCATCTCCAAATTACTTCAATTTATGATATTCTCTTAAACCTAACAGCTGCATCGTTTCTGGAATGAGTCTCTCCAGACTCATCAGTTTGAATAAAATATTCAGATGACCATTAATTATCTTGAATAGAACCTGGCAGTTCCCTTTTTTACTGGACAAGTCTAATGGTGAGACAGAACAGCTCTACTTGATTAATGACAAACTACAAGACACACATAATAGATCATCATAACAAAGACATGCTTCTTAACTATCTATATTAAGTAAATTTTAAAAATTACTAGTGCTTGCGCTGAATCTCTTTTTATATGGTCTATCCGGAAGATTTTAAGGCATTCCTTGATGAAGTCAGGAGAAGATCTTTGGGTTTCTAATGCAGTTCTGCTTGAAACTTACATGCAGGTCCCAGAAACACTGTCTTATAGTCATCATAATGCTGAAAGGAGCTTTCAGATCAGACTTAAACGTATCCTACCTGAACAGAAGCCCACTGAAAAGACAGACAGTTCAGCTTTTATTTCAGTGTCATGGTAATTTAGAAAAAAAAAAAAAAAAAAAAAGCAGAAGGGCAATGTCTATTTTTTTCTGGTTTTCACCTGCATTTTTGTACCTTCAACCATATGCCATTCTTCAAGTATCTTTTGAGCTTAACACCTGAGTGGCATTTCAATTAAAAAAATTCTTAAAAGCTATGTTTCTGCTTTCCACTATTGAAAATATTTCAGTAGTGTTTTTGCACTCTTAGTAAGCAATGTTCTAGAGGTTAAGGGACTTTAAGGTGTACAGGACAAAGAGGGAAACTGTGCTTGAATTTTTTAGCATCAAGAACTCAACTCACTTCTCACTGCAGTCTCCTTAATAGACACTCCAGCTTGTACTGTTCCTCTTTTGTAAAACATCATGCAAGTGCATTTCACCCAAAGAAGTTTACAAAAAACAAAAAAAAATTGTTGAGATTTGAACAAACAAAAAGCATTAAAAGCTGCCACTGTTACAATAGCTTCGTAAAAGCTATCACTATTATCCAGATTGTAGACATCTCTGTCCAGCACAATACCTTATTGAGGAAAACGACCCAAAGCAGTATGAACAAAAGGCAGTCACTGCTTCATGGCCTTGGGGACAAGGTCCCACTTTAGTTTGGTAATATAAGCATAATATATACAATCATGTGTATGCAAATTAGTAATTATTGGTATTGAAGATTATTTAAAGTATGTTTTTGCTGTTGGAATGCCTAAATCTCACCTCAAGTCAAAATAAACACAATATTGTGCAGTGTTTGTTAACAGAAGGGTCTTATGCCTTGTCACAGAAGGCAAATTTGATTTCATCTTAGTAAATGTTCCTGTCTGAGGTCAGCCTGACGTGTATCCTCCTCTACTTGCTTTGTAATGACATAACTATCTCTGTGCTGTCTATATGTCCTGTGAACTTGGCATAGTAAGTGAATTGCTTAGAACCAACAGTATTCATTAGTTTTCAAAAAGCTGAGTTTTTTAAAGCTGATTCTCACAATCACTAGCACATAGAATAAAACAATTATGAAAAAAATAATATATTTCTCTAGAGCATCTACTAAATAATATTCCTTCCATAGTAATATAAAGGAAAACAAAGAAGAGAGAGATTCAAGTCTTTGTCCTCAGAATAATTCTCCAAATCTAGAGGTTAGGAGTTTTTATATAGTTTTCTGGTTTTCTTTTCTTTTTATAGATGTTAACCTAAAAACAACCCCAGAGGACATTGAAAAATATGTCTATTACTTGCATGGTGATACATGCTACTCCCTTAAAAAAAGTTATTAAAAGCTTGAAAATATGCAAATCATTGTGGATGCCATACACTTCTTGATTTTTCTAATATAAACAGTCAAAATACTGTTTATTTTTCTGGAAGATTTTATTGTAATTTGTGAGCTTTTTTTTTTTTTTTTTAAACATGATTAAAATGTTACTTACCTACTTTATACTAATCCCATAGAATAGGAGGATAATGAAAAGTAAGGCTACAGCTGGTGAAACATTCTTAAGCAAGTTCAAGCTTTTCTGAGAAATTTGAAATAACATGCTATTCCCATTAAGATCTTCATTGATTTTGGTTTCAATAGGCCACTTTTTGGAAAGTGAAAAGTTACATGAGGAAACTTTTTGGTGTATACATTCCCCAAAGACATATATGATAAATAAATTGCTTTAAAATTTATATTCTTCGCCAAAAAAAAAAAGCCTATGTTTGTGTTTGTTACAAGATATATTCCACTAGGAAAAAAAGGAAAATTACCATAATTTTATACTAAGGAAACATTGAAATCTACAGTAAATAGTTCATTGAGAGCTACTGTTACCACTGGAAGTTTATAACTACAGAATGCGAACTTTCCTCTTTTTTTGATAAAAGAAACTCTTAGCAAAATATTGTAAAATTACATTAAATATCAAAAGTAGATTTCTTGTTTTTCTACATATAATCATCTTTGATTTTTTTTTCTTGTAGATATGATGCAACAAAACACATCTTTGTTCTCAATCAACATAGATTTTACCAAGTATCAAAATTCCATATTCACAACTTCTATCAGAACTCCTCAGAGAGAAGAATGTATGGTGCTTTTGTGTTGACATAAGAGGCAAGAGAATGTCTAAAATGTGTAATATTAATTTTATTTACTCATTTAAGTAAATGGCATGACCATCACAGAAAAATAAATTCTGAACCATCATTTTTAGAAGGCACATTTGTATGTCAGCTTTGATTCTTTTGGTAGAATACTTCATCAGTGATTCAGCTTTTAATGAGTTTTCTATTGTCATTCTCTTTATCTTACTAAGGTTCTTGCTATTTTTAAATGTTCTCAAAACCCATGCATTTCAGTAGCATAGAAGAAGCAGCTATGTGGCTGTGATTTCCAAACAACTTCTTTTAAGAACTGTCAGTTGCATTCTTTTTCTTTTTTTTTCTTATAGTCAAGCAGAGATTAACTTTTATTTTTCAAGTATGTGACCTCTATAGTAAAATGTCTTTTCAGAACCCATTTATGAAATAGTTTTCTCCCAGCCAATATTTGCATTTCAACAGCAAATTATCATATTTTTGTGAGTTCCCATATTAAAAAGAAAAAAAAATTACAAGAAAATCTCCTATATTTTCTTGGATGGCTTTAAGAAGTGCTAACAATATGCAGCTATGTTGAAGTGTGAAATCCCAATTCAAGGCCCCAAAGGCTTTACAACAGTAATTGTAACACATAGCATCCA
Organism: Vidua chalybeata; assembly: GCF_026979565.1. Taxonomy (NCBI): domain Eukaryota; kingdom Metazoa; phylum Chordata; class Aves; order Passeriformes; family Viduidae; genus Vidua; species Vidua chalybeata. The sequence goes on along the minus strand of NC_071531.1, from coordinate 55,606,969 downwards.
AAGGTCAGGATATATTTTGTGAAAGTCCATCGATGACAGCTGTCTTTACAACTTCACTGCCAAGAAAACTGTAGTTATGAAGGCACTCGTGGGGAATAGAAGACATTTAACTACCAAAGGTTTATTGCTGATGTTATTTTCACATGTAAGTTCTGCTTACAAAAAAGGCCAGTGAACAGGATAATTTAGGACAATGTCTGTTAATGACTGACAGCTCGTGTTCTTATTTCAGCTTTAAATTAGTCAATTTAATTATTCAAGCACTAGAGGTGATTCATTACAAGGCAGGCAATAATAGAAGCTACAAGATACATTTTTGGCAGAAAGCTGATAAGCTGATCAGTTACCTCAACAACTTCAAAAATATTGTTATATGTTAGCAGAGATTTTGAAAGAAATACTGTGAAAATTAATGCAGCTTGGTGTTTCAGTAATCCTGTGCCTCACTGGTCAGCATCCAACCCTGACTAACATTCTGTTCCTCTCTTGCTTATAATAATAACAACAACCACGATTCTTGTAATTACTGTTGCTATTAAAATGACAATTATTTCACTTTCACTTTGATGGTTCCTAAACACTTAAAAAGAAGGAAAGAGGCAAAAGGGATGCAATCACCAAGGTAAACCTACCTTAGATGGAAGTTTAAGTAATGCTGCAATTTTTCCACTTCAGTCTTTTGTAGGTGCTTACCAATATTTATTTCTAAATCCTCTATTGCCTTAATTGCATGGATTCTAATATAAAAAATGGTCCTTCTGTTATTCAATAGTAAGAGTGTTTTCACTGCAATGATCAGCTAGTATTCTTGTTATTTTTTTACTGTTGTTGTTATTATAACTTCAAATGTTAGCATTCAACAGTTTGGTAATAAATAAACATGCATACTGAATTTCCTTTTACATCATGTTTCCTGAGCTCATAATCTCAGAGTCTGCAGTGAAAGACCCACCTTCCCTGTCTCCTAAAGATATCACACATAGTCTTCCTAATTCATGCTTCTTATAATAATTTTTTTAAATCCTACAGTATCTTTGTATTTTTTCTGTAACTTTGCCTGTGACAGTGATCCTTTCTCTGACTTGCAGTCTGTATTTTTTGTATAGCAAGTACCAAATAATTCTAACAATTTTGTAATGATATAATATTTAGAGTAATGCGCATAAACTTATCTTGGGCCAATTTAGTACATCCCCATAATTAAACTTCTCTGGGATCTGGCTAGATATCCTTTATCTGAGGCTTATATATTTTCTGTCACTTATCTTTTCCTTAATATATCTAGTACAACATAATTTTCAGCAATAAAATGGTCAGCTTCTTTTCCTTTTCTTTTTTTTTATCATTTCCTTATGCATATGTCACTTTCCCAAATGATTATTTTTCTTAAAAATCTGGATAAACTTTGTCCTCTTTAAATCCCTATACAATACTTTGTCCTCTTTGTATGATGGTTCACTTTGAATAAAATTATATTTTTCATTTAATTTTGCTCCAACATCTAATTGGACTGGATAGAAGCCTCTCTGTTAAGTTTCTGAAATCTCTGCAGATGAAGTAGTCATCCAGTTTCCCCTGTTCATAGAAAGGGAGAAAAAAATTATTTAGGGAATTAATCAGAATACACATGTGTACTCCTTTAGTGTGCAATGAGTTGCTCCCTCCAAAATGCATATTTCTCTCTTTTGACTAAGGGATATAAGACTGATCTACAAGCTGGATAGTAATATTTGGTCTGGTGAAGTGCACCCTTATCTTTCACACAGCCTAACATAAAAAAAAATTAATTCCTTTTTAAATTCTCTTAATATTTTTATATCCACCTTATCTGGAAATAAAAAAAAATTCCATGAGATTTTAATGTATGTAATAATATCCTTCTCCTCTATTATTTTTGGTTTCTTAAAAAAAAAATACAAAAGACAGTGCCCCCCCAAAACCCAGATAAAAAATGCACAGAACCACAAACAAAATGTCACTAACTTTTATCTGATTGTCAATCTCATGTCTTTCTGAAAATCAACATACTTGAAAAATTAATAATTTCAGGTCATGGATATGAAACATATTTGCAAAAAAACATCTAAATGGCTATTATTTTAGGTTACATTACTTTAAATAGCTTAGTATTGACGACAATGATAAAACAAAGATGGCATAAAATCTTTTAAAAAAGTCTCATCATGTCTGATTCTTTTTGGTACAGTTTTAACCTGGTAGTTAAAGCATAACATTCACCTTCCTCATCTATCCAACAGAATTTCTTCCAATAGTGGATGGCATTTTATAAATTTAATACACTTGTAATCCAGGAATTTTGCCTGGGTTTTTTTTTTTTTTTGTTGTTGTTTTTGATAGCCTAGACAATTTACATGCTGAAAATTTTAATGCAGATATCAGTCATCAGATAGACCTCCCAGAACTGTAAAATTACTTCTTCTCATCAGAAAGACCAAAATTACTTTAAATGCATTCAGTTGACATCATTTCAGAGAGTATATACCAAACTATAGGGAAATCCATGGGTCCACATTTAGGAAGTCATGTTTCCTCTTCCTTAAGAAGGAAAATCTGCCTTTCATCTTTCACAGAACCATTAAGGCTGGAAAAGACCTCCAACATCACCAAGTCTAACCTTCAACAGAATATCATCATACTCACTAACCATATCACAAAATGCCACGTCTACTTGTGTAGGATATGTGCTGATATCCTAGGCCTGTGTTTAGGGTTTCTGCTGAAAACGGGGTTAACAAAATAGAGATTTTTGTTATTGCTGAGCACAGAGCCAAGGTCTTTTCTGCTGTTTGTACTGCCATGCTGGCAAGGAAGCTGGGGCTGGGTATGGATGGGAGGATGGGAGGGGACAGAGCCAGGACAGGTGACCCCAGCTGACCAAAGGGACATTCTAGACCACATGGCATCATGCTCAGTTTATAAAGTGTGGGGAAAAGGAGGAAAGGGAGGTTGTTTGGAGTTTGTCTTCCCAAGTAACTTTTACCTGTTATGAGGCTCTCCTCTCCTGGAGATGGCTGAACACCTGCCTGTCCATGGGAAGCAGTGAATTAATTCTTTGTTTTGCTTTGCTTCGCTGTCTGGTTTTTGCTTGCCCTATTAAACTGTCTTTATCTCAACCCATGATTTTTCTACCTTTTACGCTTCCAGTTCTGTCGCAGATCCCACTGGTGGGGCAAGAGGCAGTGTGTGGCTGCAATATTCTTGGTTGCTGGTTGTTTTGTGAGCACTTCTATTAGGAAGCTCTACCACTTCCCTGGAGAGCCTGCTGAAATGCTTAACTAATTGTGCATATATAATTATTTGTACCTTTTTTGATGATAAATCTATTTAAAACTCAAAATATAAATTATCTCCACTCTCTAAGCAATGATTATGAATTCTATTCCTTTCTTGTATTTACCACTTAGCTAATTTTCTCAGTCATTGTAATGATTTTGATTAATAACCTCTTCGCACTCACTAGTTTGTTTTCAGTTTACCTTGGATTACATGATGCCTTCTTTTTCAATCTTTTTTTTTTTTTTTAAATAAATCACAGTTTGTTTATTTCTTGCTATATTATTTTTATCCCTGTGGACTGATTGCCTGAAGAAATCCCTCTGGTCATTTTCCAACATGTTTTGATATTAATATTGTTTGTCTGTGCATGTCTCAAGTTCTCTAGACTGTATCAACAGCTTGTGTTTCAACTTTTCATTAAAATTTTTATGTGATTCATATTTTCTCAACAGCTCTATTAGTATTACTACACTTTTCAGTTTCTTCTTTATCTCATCCGGATGGTGTAACGTTCAGTTAACAATTGGATCTCCAGACTAATTTACTTGTTTTATAGCGTAGTTCATTTTCCCATAGATCCAATGTCTTTCAGAGCTTTCAAATTAGACAATGATCAAGTTTTCCCAAAGTTACTAGGTCCTTAAGATTACCATTTTAAGGTACTTATAGGCTTTCTGGGTACATTTCTAGACATTTTATTTCTATTCCATAGAAATAAATATCACGTTTTCAGTAACATGATCAGTGTTTACAATGGGGTTTCTTTTGTTTGATTTGGTTTTCTGAGGTGTGCATACCAAATAGCTATTTCAGGGTCACAGTATGCATAAAATTTTCAATTAATCACATAATAGAGTGTCATAAGGGCACAATCTATTCCACTCTAAAGAGCTACACAGGAATCTAGGACATAACCATATTCTGCATTCTGTGGGGTGGGGATGGGGGAGTAATTTAGTAAAGACTTCAGTATTTTTTTTGCAGAACAGTCCCTCATCAAGAGTATTTTTGTCTAAAAGTACCTCTAGAAGAAATTGTTTTCAATGAAAAATGTCTTTAAGCAGGATCAAACAGATACTTAACTGTCACATAGTTTATTGTTCTGACAGTTCATTCTAATATTCCTCATTTTTCTAGACAGGACATCCTTATATCCATTTAATGTCACCACTCTTTCCAGATGTTCTAATATTAAAGAGAAAGAATATTGAAGAAAGGATTCTGAACTATAGATCATGTCTATATAATAATAGTATATTATTTTAAAAGTCTTACCCTTTGAAGAGAAGCTATCAGTGATTGTTTGGTTATGACTGAGATCTTACTTTCATTATAATTTTTCACTTTTAGCAACAGCCAGGACTTGTAATTCCCAATGCCTATTAAATGTTTTAAACAAGGCATAGGTCCCAGTTTAAAATATAAAGTGTCATAAAGAACTAAAGCAGATTTAAGAATATATAAAATGTATTAAATATGTATAAAGGAGTCTTTATGAATAAAAGTGTTTGCTTATGATCAGGTTAGTTATTTACTTTGAAATCTATCACTAGACACTACCCATCATAATTAAAAATTCATGGCACCCCAGTGAAATTCTCACTGACTGGAAAAGGGGAAATATTACCTTCATTTTTAAAACAAGAAAAAGAAAGAACAGGGGTACTACAGGCTGGTCAGTCTCATATAGGTGCCCAACAAGGTCATGAGGGAAATTCTCCTGCAAAATATGCTAAGGCAAATGGAAAACAGAGAGGTGAGTGGTGACAAGCCAACATGGCTGCGCTAAGTGCAAATTTACCTGCCACACTTGGAGTCCTTTTATGATAGAGTTTTAGTGCCGATGAATAACAAAAGAGTGACTGATGTAATCTACCTGGACTTTTTCAAAAAATTTGACATTGTTCCACAATGTGTCTAAACTGGGCAGACTTGGCTTTGAAATGGACTGCATGTTTGCTGTGGTCAAGGGTTTGGCGTCCAAGCAGAGAGCAATGATGGGTGGTGTTCCTCAGGGAACTGGTATCAGGACCGACACTGTTTAACACACTTATTGGGAATGTGGACAGTGGGATTGAGTGTGGCCACAGAAAGTTTGCAGATGACACCAAGCTGTGTGGTGTGACTGACATTCTAGACAAAAGGAATGTCCTATAGAGGCACTTTGACAGCTAAAGAATTGGTCCATGAGAACATCATGAAGTTCAACAAGGCTAAATGCAAGGTACTGTACGTGGGTAGGGGTAATCCCAAAAATGAATTCATGGTGGGTGATGAGGGGATTGAGAGAGGTCCAGTGGAGAAGGACTAGGGGTGATTGGTTGATGAGAAGCTCAACATGACCCAGCAATCTCTGTTCACAGCTGAGAAAGCCAACAGTATCCTGGGCTGCATCAAAAGAAGCATAACCAGCAGGTTAAGGGAGGTGATTCTTCCCCTTTGTTCCTGTGAGACCCCACCTGGAGTGCTGCATCCAGCTCTGAGGCGCCCAACATAAGAAGGACATGTACCTTTTGGACTCAGTCCATAGGAGAGCCACAAAAATGATCAGAAGGTGGGAACACCTCTGCTATGAGATCAGGCTGAGAGAATTTAAAGCATCCTTCCATGGTCTAAAGTGGGCCCACAGGAAAGATGATGTCTTTATCATGGAGTGTAGAGATAGGATGAGGGGTAATGATTTTAACCTGAAAGAGGGGAAATTTAGATTAGATATTACCAACAAATTCTTTACTGAGTGGGTGGTGAATTATACAAATAGGTTTCCCAGAGAAGCTGTGAATGCCCATTCCCTGGGAATGTTCAAGGCCAGGTTGAATGAGGTTTTGAGAAATCTGGTCTAATGGAAGGTGTCCTTGTCCATAGCAGAGGTGTTGGACTAAATGATCTGTAAGGTCTCTTCCAACCCAAACCATTCTATGATTCTGACATTCTATGACTAGACAACAAAAAAAATTATTCTAATTATAGCATTTATTAAGAAGACATAAGCTGACACAATTACTTTTTTCAAGAATTGTATGTCAAACAAACACATGAAATCATTGTGTGAATTTTGGTAAAAATGTAGACATCTGTAGAGACCTGGTTCAGTATGTTAAATCCATCAAAAAAAAACCCAACAAACTAAAACTAGAAGTCCAATCATTGGAATGCCCCTGTTCCTAAGAAGCAGGAATATGATCTTACCCATTTTGTGTTGCTAATAACTCCTCCCTTGACCCGAAGCCTAACTCCACCCCTGCAATACCCCATAAAAAGCCTACGACCCTGCCTTTGCCTGGTCTGTCATCTCCATCCCACCCCTCCTCCCCAGGGGTAATAAATTGATTCTTGAGCTTTCTGAAATGAGGACCCGTCTCATTTGTTCCCATGCCTGGCATCAGCAGCTGCACTCTCCCTGGACACAATGAACCCAGTTGCAATGCAAAGCAACACAATCATACACAGAGAAAGATTTTGTTTTGTATAGTACAAATATGTTTTACAATGTAAATCACTTATTTACATGGCTTAAATTCCTAATAAAAATTAGGCATTTTTATTTTAGCTTTGTGTGTGCATGCATTTTGAATTTTAAGTGTGACGTAAATTTTAACTCTGAATTTAACTAATAGTAAGGAACAAATGGATATCACAATTTCCATTTCATATACAAAGGCACAGAAAGACATGTATGGAAACATGCACAGACACACATAAACTTAGAAACTAGAGTCTTTGAATGTTCTGTGAATTAAAATGAAAACCAGATTGTATAGCATAATCTGGATATCATAATGCTCACTAAAGATGTTAAAAAGTTGGTGTTTCGTTTTCTTTGCTGTTTTTTTTCTTTTGTTGTTTTGTTGTTCTTTTTTTTTCCCAAAAGTGATAAAGTTGCATTTGCTTCAAGGTTGCATACAAAAATTCTTAATTTCCCCTACTTTGAAATATTGTAAGTGTGCCTTCTTGTATATTTTTTTACAAGTTGCTGCAGACGTGCTTTCATTGTATTTTATAGAAACCAACACAATGCAGTCTTGGGTAAAAGATAATGACTTTTTGTGTCACCTAAAGAAATTTAAAACTATGATCCTACTTTTCCCTGAGGCATTTTAAGACTTTCTAATAAAAGTGGATTGCAGTTTTTCATTTTGTTATTAAAGCAGCTGCAGATGAAACATCTAGCTTTCTTGTGTTGCCTTTGGGAATTGTGTCTCTAACACATTTCCAAAAGTTGGGTTTAATGTATTGAGCTATCTAAATTGTTTTGTAAATATCACACCAGATACTGTGTGACAAGGAGACAGAAGAAACCACATATATACATATTTTTCACTGAGAAATACTTTAGTGTCTTGACGTTTATTTCTTCTATGGGAGCAATACTGAACAAATCCTTAGTCGATATTTACTCTATCCCTCATTATGGCAGTTATTTATGTTTGTGGGTCAATGATTGGATGTCAGTCAACTTAGTTCTTATACATCTTCACTGTATTAAAAATTGACAGTTCGTTAAATGAAAGTAATAAGGCAAAGAAATTATAGGGTTTTTATTAAGATAGAAAAAACTTGATTGTCTTAGTACCTATTTTAGATATTGGGAAACTTATAATCCCTTTTTAAGAGCATCTAGGTGAACACTGAGAGGGCAGAATTCTCACAGCAGACAGTAGCTTTTGATTTGATCATTTTTGATTTGTATAAAAAGTTTCTTGGGGGTCAGTGAACAGGCCAAAACCCTCTGAACTGAGAGGGATTCTTTACCTTAACATAGGAATTAGCTGTACCTCTTCAAGGAGAAAAATTTTATAAGACATAAAAAAAAATATGGGAAAAAGTGAGTCACAGAACTGAACCAGGGAGCAGACTACTTATGAGAGGCCAAATATCTTCACTGAGTTACAAGAAGCAGAAAGTCATATTTCAGAGATGGCATAAACAAAAGCTTTCAAGGACACAGGGAGGTCTTACTACTCAGATGTCATCTGAGCTGTTTGGTCATCAGAACAGAAAAGAGAAACTATATTGCAAAGACATAGTGGGCATGGCTAGAATCTTCAAATTTTCATTATCTGAAAAGTTGAATATCCTAGTCTACAATCTAATGAAACTTGACTTCTTGAGTTTTAGGCATATTGATCTTCACTGAGGAAAATACCATAAGGCAGAACCACGTCAAAGCTTTGTCTGCCTAGGTTTCCTCCAACAGATCTTTTTCTTGATGCTCTGAGACCAGAGCTTGTGATCAGCCAAGATGTCTTCAGTGTACAGTAGTAATTTCTTCCAATTCTTCCACAATATCTTCCTCAGAGAACTTTGGAAAACTGTAAGGAGAGAAAAAGTGCTGTTTTACAGTTTAACTTTTCAGGAGGTATAAACATAGACCATTAATGACTGACAGTAACTCTTGTTGTTCAAAAATATGAGGTGCTTTGAATCTATGTAACCCAGTACATCAAAATTAGGTTTTCAATCACTTTTTGGACAAATTTTCTGTAACTAATCAAATTTCATTGCGGAAGTAAGAAACATTTCAACAGTAAAGATTGTCACAATATTTACAGAAAGAATTCTACTATAAGACTTTCACTGAGAGATAAAATCAAGGAAAAATTATTATACATTTTGTTCTTTGGAAGGTAATTTTTGTTAGCCTAGCAAGCCTAAAATATTGACAAAAATATAAGTAAAATCAACACCATAATGCTGATATTTGTGTTAAGTAACACAAGTAAAAAAAAAGTTATTTTCAAGAGCCAGTTGAATGTAAAGTTTAAATATATGAGCAATTGATTTGATGATTTTTTTTTTCTCTACTAAAATTCACATTTTCATTTTGATTTTGCGTGGAAAACATGGCAAGTAACTTCTTTATTTCCCAGTATGCTTAATTATTAATATATCATAATTTTCAATAAATAAACTTTTTTTTACCAAATACTGTTTTCTAATGGTTGGGAGTTACACAAATAAGCTTCTAATTGCATAATCATGGTCTTGCAAGATATTTCAATAAAAATACTTTGGAGTCAGACAGTGTCTCAGTTTTCACCTCAAATCTATACTCCATGTGCAAACACTAGTAAACTCTGCTGTCCTACTGCCAAGGCCCTATCCTAAGCCCATTTAGGCTAACCCATACCTCCACCTTAGTGTTGATCAACACATCTTTTCTCATAACTCTTTCACCCACACTGTAAACTCTCAGAATCTTGGGGTTTACTGATACTTGCAGATATAGTGAATGTTTTCTGTATATATATGGTTTTGAATGTGGTATCATTAGTTTATTGAAATGAATCTGGTTTTGATGGAGAAAGCTTTGAAAGCTAAGATGACTTCATTTTCTTGCCCAAGATACACATACATACTTGGAGCTCTTTCACATATCACAATAAATGGAGAAATACAGTAAGATTGGGAAAAACGTTAATCTTACTATGCTTTGTCTCGTCTCCTGATGCTGGCACCAAAACACAAAAGAGTCTTTTTCTTTTTGGCTATATTACAGGTCTTCCAGACAACTTTGGTCAAGTCAGTTTTCTTCTTTGGCTCCTGTTCCCCCAGCCAACGCAGATAATGATCCTGACCTGTTTTCTAAAATTCTTTGACATCCATGGGTGAAAAGTTCTTCCTAAAGCAGGGTAGTTTTATTATTATATCCATTATATAGTTACATTATTCAAGGTCAATAGACCTATATAGCTGAACAAAAATGAGACCATATGACCATTGGTACAATGCGGTAATCGCACTCAAAAGAACCCAATTGAATGTTTAGTCCAAATGAAGCCATATTTAGTATGGCTTCATACATTGTTATTGAAAGTTTGATATTGAATCTTGAACTTTCTTTGATTATAATTCTGCAGTGAGACTTCCTCAAAGTTTTTAATTCATTGACTGCAGCCCCCAGGGGATTAATACGGATTGGGTAAAAGAAAGAATGACATCAACGGCATATAATGAAATTTTATCCAGGGTGTCCAATATCTTTATACTTTCAACTCTTATTGTTGTGTTGGATTCTTTGACTGATTTGTCCCAGAATTATGGTAAAAAGGGAGGGCAAAAAGGGGCACCATTACCTTTTTCTGCTAGAGAAAGCAAAGACTTCTGAGTGATATCCATTATTCCTTACTATAGGCTTCACTACAATGTCTTTAGTTAAGAAAGTTTCGGACCATTATGTGAAACTCCCAAAACTTTCGTCAAATATCTTCTTTTCAGCAAATCAAAATATCTTTCAACATTCCACGCTAATAAATATAAATCCCCTCTTACTATTTCTATTTTGAAATGATGTGTAAGCTGAAATTTGTGTTTCTCCAACCACTTGCATGGCATCTTACAGGTATATCCTCATTGCTCCTTCATTCTTCCAGTTGTTGCCATTTCTATTTCAAATACATACTGTCTATTGTCTTACTTTAGACAATTTCTTTGGTATTAGACAAGGTCCAGGAAAGCTCTTCAGTAAACACTTAAAGATAAGTCTGCAGCTGTCTTGTTCCAAGTTGATGTCCTAAACCGGGCTTTAAGGAAAATTTTTAGTTCTTGGGATTGAGTTTCCAAGCAACTGCTTCTATTCAACTCTAACATGTGGTTCAGTCATGACACTATAGGAAAAAGGTAAGGTAACTGACCTAATGTTCTTGGTCTAAGTTCTCAAAGATTCTTCTTCAAGTCCTTGTCTATAGTTCTCAGCTACGTATGAAATGTTTGCCCCTTAAATATTTTTTATGAAAGGAAAACATTTCACTAAGGTCTGTTTTTAAATCACATTTTTATTATTTTATTTTTTATTTGTTGGATAGAGGAGTTTTTATTTTTCATTTCCATCCTCTGGACCATAAGCATGAGATAAAAGTGAGATGCTGTTCAAACTTATAAACACTTAGAAACAAGATGAATCAATAATGAACTCTAGTATTATACTTTACAAACTTTACAACAATTGCAAGGAAAGGATGTGTTCTGGTCCATTACCTCAGTGCCAGGCTCTCTGAAATGTCCTGTTGATTCTGGGCTGGGATAGAGTTAATTTTCTTCACAGATGGTGGTATGTGTTTTGGATTTTTGCTGAATCCAGGGTTGGTAATTTAGAGATGTTTTTGTTATTGTTGAGCAGGGCTTATGCAGGGTCAAGGCCTATTTTGCTTCTCATACTGCTCCAGCAACAGGGGGACTTAAGGCGCTTGGGAAGCTGGGAGAACACACGGCCAGGACAAGTGACTCCCACTGACTAAAGGGATATTCCAGACCACTTGGCATCATGCTCAGTATATGAAGTGGAAGGATGAAAGAGGAAGCGTAGGATGTTTGGAGTGATGGTGTTTATCTTCCCAAGTAACTATTACATGGGGTCCTAATCTCCTGGAGATGGCTGAACACTGCCTGTCCATGGGAAGCAGTGAATTAATTCCTTGCTTTGCCTTGCTTGTATGCATGAGTTTTGCTTGCCCAATTAAACTGTCTTTATCTCAGTCCACAGGTTTTCCAGCTTTTACCCTTTTGATTCTCTCTCAATCCTGTTGTTGGGGGAGTGAGTGAAGGGCTGCTAGCTGGGGTTAAACCATGACATAAACAAATTTGGGTTACAGTGAATATATATGTTTTACAATGGATTTTGTGTGCTTTATTATAATGAAAATTAGCATGCTTTTCCATGATGTTAATGCTAATAGATAAGAGCAAAATTAAATAGCTGCATAATTGTTGACTTTGCAAAGGAATCACCTCAACAGTCTGAATTACTTTCAGTTTATTCTGCTGCTAGCGATTACATGGGGTACTTTAAATATAAGTGCTTTTTGAGTAAAATAGGCTTTGGTCATTTTATATGCATAAAGACATAGTAATACCTGATAAATTAAGAGCCCAAGCCATCAATTCCTACTCAGAAGAGCTGTTCTGAGATAGTCTTTGGATTCAGACAAATTACTTATTTAAGCAGTCTGTACCAGAATTCAGGCCTTATAAAATACTAGAGGGGAAAAAAAAAAGTACCAAAATCAAATCCCATCTTAATTCCATTTCAATATGTATAGTATGATTCTTTAGTCCCTTTTTTCTCTTTCAGATTTGCTTCCCAAGAGACATTTCCAACAAGTGGAAGTGAATAGTTTTACGTTACTATGAACTACAGAACCAGAGTGTAGGTGGGTAGTGCAAAGAGTAGAGGCAAAATGCTCCTGGTGGATATGTACGTAACTGCCTAAACTGCCAGCTAAGAATCTATCAGTTATTTTTTTTGCTCACAGTTTCACTGCAACAGCAAATTACAAACAGCCTGATGCCACATTGCAAAATGTAGGTTACTTGGAAGAAAATATTTAAAACAAAAATCAAACAAAAATCTATATTTGTCCAGTTCAAACAGTAGAGAAACATATTGATAGGGAATGGAGAATACACTTTGACCTTTCTGACTTGTGAGCTATACTCATGTGGGATTTAGTGAATAACTAGCCCTGCAAATTTTACTGCTCTTCAAGAGTATAATTTGACAATTGTCAAACAAATTGTATTGAATTGTGTGCCTCTGTTTTAAAGATTTCAGATGCTGGGTTAAACTGCTATACACTGATTATCAAGGATGATTCTTTCATTATCCTCCATTATCTTAATCACAACTCTTGTATTAGAATTTCACTTTTTAAAGGCTTGGTCAACTGTCTAATCATTTGATTTCAATCTACAATATTGCACAGATGCTGTGAATTAAATGAAAGCAGAACTGTCAGTATTGTTATCAGAGCAGCTGGAGAAAAATGCATTACAATCACAAGATCTGTTTCCTATCAGTTTTAGCAATCTATCCATCTCTCTATCAGTTAGTGGTTTTAATTTATATGTTGCTTTGAGAAATAAGTTTTTAGTTCATACCAAGAACTGACTTGTATGTGAAGAATTGCTAAGCCTTAATCAAGAAAATTGCAAGTTATTTTACTAGTTATCATCCCTGTATTCAGCCATGATATTAAGTTGGAAGGGGTGTTGGAATCACATACAGACAACCAGATAGTGCTGGAAACTTTGCTTTGCAGATTCACTTTAGAAGGTGTAATTGTGGCTTCAAGGAATTGCTCAAGCTACCCCAAAAAAAGTAACAATCGTAGTAGTATGACTGGAGGAGTAGCAGCTCTTTTTGTGTCTCCTGGGAGAGCTCCCCCTGAAAAGGACTTTTCACTACTCTTTCAATAAATATACTCTGTGTTTCCCTTACCTTTAAATTTCATGGTTTCATTGGCAGGGAAGTAAGTAGGGCAGTGCCATTTCCTCAAAGGCATAATTATGACCTAGACCTTTGTTAGCACCAAACTGGGAAAGTGTTTCTGAACTCCTTTCCTCGACTTCTGACTGCTTTCTATAACTGATTTTCCTCTCGTAATATTTGTCCTCTTCTTTAGGTAAACCATGCACATGAAGGCCTTCAGGGTGCCACTGCAAGAATAAAAATCAGGAGTTTCCCAAATGGTGAGAGGTCTCAAATATTTTTAGCTATCCAACATGGGACCCTTCAAAGTTACATGATATTAGAAGAGTTAGGAGCATTCTCTTTGAAGACTTACTGACTCTAAGAATTTTTTATTAAAAGTGTAAATTCAGAAGCTACATTTCCTAATAAATGAAGTATAAATGTTTGTTTCTCACTAAGCATTGCAAAAGACTAAAAATATGCATCAACCTGTTCAATCTTTTTGGAAAGAAGACCACATGAACTCTATGTAACAGGGGGTTTTCTAATACTTCTGATCCATATGGTTCATTACCCCTGTACCTGGCACCTCAAATCAGTCTTCAGCTTTGGAGAAGCTTTCCTTTACAAGAAGGATCTCAAAACACCAGGAGAATGTCCAGAGAAGGGAAACAAAGGTGGTGAAGTGTCTGGAACACAGTCTAATGAGGAATGGCTGAGGGAGCTGGGGTTGTTTAGCCTGGAGAAAAGGAGAGTTAGGAGGGGCCATATTGCTCTCTATGACTCCCTGAAAGGAGCTTGTAGCCAGATGGGATTTGGTCTCCTCTCTCAGGTAACATGTGGCAGAATGAGAAAAAATGATGTCAGGGTACATCAGGGGAGGTTTAGATCAGATATTAAAAAAAAAAAAAAAATCACAGAAAGGTTTGTCAAGCATTGAAACAGGCTGCCTAGGGAAGTGGCTGAGCTACCAAGTTACCATCTCTGTAACTGTTAAAAAAATGTGCAGATAAGGCATTTGACAGCATGATTTAGTGGTGAACACAGTGTTGGTGCTTCATTGATGGTTAGGCTTGATGGACTTAGAGATTTTTTCAACATTAATAATTGTATGATTCTATGATACTAACTCTAAGGAGAGATTTGTATTTTATTTGTAAGCCCTACAACCAACTACATAAGACTTTAAAATGAGGAAAAGCAAAAGAAAATTAAATTGCTGAGGAATAGCTGCTGTAATCTCACATACTTTTTTGTAATGCTTTTCTGTTTTATATCATGATCTTTTCTCTTAAATGAAGGATCTTTTATTGTATGAATTTTGTTGCTTAATTTATCTCTTTGTCACTATTTCATTTAAGCTCTTTTGAACATTCATTCTGTTACTCTACTTTAAAAATCAATGACCTTATGGAAAACCCTGATCTACTAGTGGCTCAGCTTCTTAGTACTGCATGATAAACAACAGATCATCAGCAAAATTGTAGTTTCAGTTCTGTGAAATTGCACAGGAGGATAGTTGCTCTGAGAACTACCTTTCGTATGGTAATACAATGCTTAGTTATAATACTAATAACAGAATACAAAATCTCCTTTAATCATGTCTTTACCACACACACACTTAGGATAATGCTTCTGAATGAAACACCCATTAGTTTCTGAGCATGAGATTCACTTCACCTGCATAATGACTGCAAATTGCAATGGGAGCCTCTCAAAAATCACTTTAAATGCACCTAGGACTGCTACTATATTTGACTGAAAGCTGCTCTGTTCTTGACCTGTCTTTCAAGCAAACTGAATGCTGTGTGTTAAACCCAAGTGGAGCACGGATTCTGCATTAACAGGCCCTCTCCTTTGATAGAAGTGCTGAAAAGGTAGACTTGTGTGAATACTTAGGGTGTATTGACCTTGACTGGCTGCCAGGTGTCCACCAAGGTGCTCTCTCATTGCCTCTCCTCATCAAGACGGGGAAAAAATAGCAATGAAAAGCTCATGTGTCAAGATAGAGCACTCATCAGTTGTCATCACAAGACAAACAGAGTAATTGTGGGGAGAATTGATTTAATTTGTTGCTAATTAACCACAGAGTAGAAAAGTGAGAAATAAAAAGAAACAAAAGACACTTTCCTCTCACCCTCCCTCTTCTGAGGCTAAACTTTGCCTCTGAATCACCTACCTTCTCCCCATGAATGGTGCAGGCAGATGGGGAATGGGGGTTGTGTTCAGTTGATAACGCTTTACTGCTACAACTGATTCCTTTTCAGGCTTTTTCCCTGTTCCATTGGGGGGTCCCACCCACATGACACTCCTTAACTGCCTGCTCCAGCATGTGTAATTCCCATGGACTGTAGTCCTTCAGGAGCAGACAGCTCCAGCATGGGCTCCTTGCAGGGTCAATAGGTCCTGTCAACATTCTTGTTCCTGTAAGGTCTTCTCTTCATGGGCCAGAGCTCCCACCAGGATCCTTCTGCTTCATGGGCTCTCTGTAGATTGTAGCACTGTGGGGTACTCCATGGGCTGCAGGGGAACAGCTTGCCTCACCATAAACTTCATCACAGGGTGCAAGAGAATGTCTATGCCAGTTCCTACAGCACCTCCTCTCATTCTCTTTATTTACCATGGTGTCTCCAGAGCTGTTTCTCTTTCATATTCTTATTCCTTTCTCAAATGCTGCTGTGAAGATTTCTTCTTTAACCTTAAATAGATTTATGCCCTCACAAATGTCATACTAATGTCACTGATGGACTCAGATTTGGCCAACTGAAAGCCTGTATTTGAACTGGCTGAAATTGTCAGAAAGAGGGGAGACTTCTGGAAGCTTGTCACACAAATCATCCCCACAGCCCCCCCACTACCAAAGTCTTGTCATGTAACTAAATACAACACATCATAAGGCAAATTACATGTTGCAATTAGTTTGCATGTAAAGCCCTTATTGCCCCACTGCAGATCAGCCTTTTAAAAAAGACATACTTCTATTTTACATGCACATGTTCACAGAAAGGATAACTAGCTGAGTCACAAATGTTTTTTTCCAGAACATGATGGTTTTGGTCAGTTTCCTAGACTTTAGGGAATAAGTCTCATATCTTCTCTGGGCTCTGGTAGGGCTGCCTAAAGACTCAGTACCTCTGGCATCTTCACATAAAAATAGATTCATACTACAGCTTTTGCCAAAGTTAGTGCTTAATATTCCAGTGTTTCAGTTTGTTCAGTAAGTCAGGCCAGGGAAGACCCACTTGCTGCAGTTGGAGCTGTGACAGCGCTGTCTGGAAGCATTAACTCTAGCTGCAGCAGTACATTCTGGGATCTGCTGCTGCAGAGTGAAATCAGTGCACATCTTAGTACACATCTCAGAAGAAAAATCAGTTCAGAAACGCCATTTTAGAGAGTTCCTCAGAATTTCATTGCACTGAAATTATCAATAAATTGTTGGATTTTATCTAATTCAAGACTAAACTTTGATTTTTCACATGTTGGAAATCTCTTGCTTTGGATAGGAGTCTACTGAAATAAGTGTTATAGAAAAGATTAGAGAAATTAAATTTTTCCTCAACTCTTTTTATTGTAAGGCATTTGGTTTATGCTCTGGTGTATAAATGCTATTTATTCATTTTGAAGTCTGTTTTGTAATCTCTAATATTGGCTGTTATAATCTATTGATATGATTACTATCTGGAATGTCAGCAAAAATAAACAATATCAAGAAACAAGCACTGAATACAGCACTCAATGACCTTAGGTCAAATTAATGCCATGTTGTCAAAATTAGCAACAGACTGGCTTTGAGATAATGATGACTAAATACATTGAGATCATCCTCTAGCAAATCTTAGCACCTTCCATGAGGAATATTAGAGCAATTAACACCAATTTTGCCTGACCACTGGGTGTCACTATTAATTCATGTTTAGATTTGAACATTACTAGGTTTTGTTTGATTGTTTCATTGTTTTAATAATGATAGAGAGGTTTTTTTCTTTAAGAAAGCAAGTAAGTAAAATTAGAAAGAGAATATACTTGCAGTGAAAATCTTAATCAGGATATTTGAACATCATGTCTGCATGATGGTTCACAGTGTAGTCAGCAGTGCTGTAACACACCAGTCAGTTCTACATATAGCATTTACAATTTGACATCTAAAATCAGTGCCCCATATGGATCAAGAGTGCACTCAATGTCTACTATTATATTTATTGTAAATTATTCTCATGAGAAAGGCATTTTTTACTGTTTTTGTTTTGTAGACTGTTGCATCCCAGGTTGCATTCAGATTAGGGGTTTTATAATGTTAAGTTAGCTGGTTCTGTGTATCCCTTTGTACACCCCTGTTCCCCCTGCGATGCTTTGCTCCAGGCTGCCTGCCATTGGAGCTTCCCCACGCCACTCCAGTAACCACCCCCTCTTCATTCCTGAAACTTCCTTGTAAGTTGCCCCATCTCCGCATCCTCATTCGTCCCAGAACCTTGTGTCCGCCCCTGTCGTGTCCCCTTTGGTTGCTGTGGTCGACATCACCACCACGGTGCCTGTCCCCATTGGGCGGGAGGGCTTCTGCCCTCCTCGTCCTGCCGCCTATAAAATCCCGCGCCAGTGCCATTTTAAAGTCCCAGTGCCATTTTGTCCACGCAGCATTAGGGAGTGAGCCACGGTTTTCCATCGCAGCTCCCGTGACAATAAAAGCTTTCCAGCCAACCACACGGGCAGACTGGTCATTCCTTCACAGTATGTAAGCAAACATAAAGTAATGTTGAGACTGACCATTACGAAAAATTGTAGAAAAATATAAAGTAAATTTGTATACCATTCACAGGACATTTTCCTTCTTTAAAATTCAGGAATGCAAATTATGACGATGCTCTCAATTCAAAGAACCAGAAAGAAAAAGAGAAGGATACAAAGACACATCTCACTCGTTTGACTTTGTTCTCACTACAATTAAAAAGAGATTAATAGTCTTATTACTAGTGTTCAAAAGGAAGCAATACCAAACATAATCTTTCTTTGACCTCTTCTAAAGGAAGAGATTTAGCTCAAATGTCTGGATATGAGGAACTAAGGCCAACTTTAAGGCCAACTCTGTACACATTATCTCTGTATAATTCCTTATATATCAAATGATTCTGAGACAAGGCATAAGTTGCTTCCCTTTTTGGATTGCAAGGACAGTGTCCTGCAAATGCATTTTGCAACATGATATTAAGACCCTTCGTGATTATTTGTGATGGATTGGTAATAATAATAGCCAGTCTATTTAGGAGAGTAACTAAGATAAAGAAGAAATATCTGGATTTGTTCAAGATACATGAATGCAAAGATTCCCGTTTCCATTTCTGTGAGTTGTAAATACCATCTTAATGGTGAAAAATTATTGTATTCTGGGAACTGTCAGTAATATGTTGGCTTTCTGTTCTCAAATACATCAAAGCAAGCTTCTACCATGTGTACTTCTCTTTCACAATGGAAGTTGAGTGTGGAGAAGTTTTTCCTGGGTGGGTTTGTTTTTGTTTTTGTTTTTGTGGTTTTTTTTTGGTTTTTTGTTTGTTTGTTTGTTTGTTTTTTGGTGGTTTTTCTTTTTTTTTTAACATCCACTATCTTATGGAAACAAAGGAAATTCACTTGATGCCTTGGAGTGGCTACGTAGAACAAAGGCTAGACATGATTAAGAGAATAAAAGTAGGAATTTATTAAAGGCCTTCAATAGGTACACCTTGGGCAGTCAAAAGCCTCCGAGGGGGGCTACACCCAGGATGGACCATGGTCACCAGTTTTTCAGACAGATGTAAGTTTGGTACATTTACATATCAGGGGTTAATCTTCCAGTTACAACTTCAGGTTATGAAGTCATATAGCCCCAGTTTCTTCCTATCCCAACTCAATTTTGTTTATACTTTTCAGGGCCTGAGGCAGTAAGATGTCCTTGGATCTCAGGCCTAGAGGGATTGTTTTGTCTGACCAAAATGTGAAGAGAGTTAACTAACACTCTATATGGAGTTTGGAGTTATACAGTAATGCAGTACAGGATTTGAAAAACATGAAAGCTAAAATCCTAAGGCATCACACTCACAAGAGCAATTCTTGTGCATATGTGCTTAATAGTTTAAATAAATATAGAGAAAAATCTTATTACAGATACTAGCAGCACAATGTTAAATCAAGCTTTTTGCCTTAAATAAGGCTTCTTGCTTTATCAGCTGAAATTATGAGAAATTCATGTGATTGGAATCCACTTCAGATGTACAGCTTAACAACTAACAATGTGAAAAAATATTTCCAATACCAATACATTTAGTGAAACCAGCAAAACAAATGATCTTGTAAACTATATATTGACTTAATTCTGAAAGAGTTTGTGTGATATCAGTGGTTTTTTAATAAGCATACAGTTGATTGTATTGAACAAAGTGCTCATATTTTCTCACACTTTCACTTGAAAATATTTGCACAACTTTGAATTCATATTTTAATAGTGAGGATCACATATATTTTTAGAATAACTTACATTTCTCTTGATATGACTGTTCAATTTGTAAACTCTTCAAGGCTGAGAATATTCCTTATGTACATATAAGATATTTATATATCATTGTCTGAACACAGAGAGCTATTTGACTTTAATAATAGAAACTAATACATAAATGTATTAGTTTTATTACAAACATAAGGAATATGTAATGACTGTGTACATCTCTTGGCACATCTCTTGGCACAGACATGCATAAACATATACACATGCAAATTATCTTTCTTCTCTTCCTTTGTGTTTAGTTTACATTAACAATCTTCATATTTCCTTTCTTAAGAATGTAATAGAAACATAAAAATACAAACCATGTCAGAACACTGATTTCTATGCATCAAAGTGTACAAAGTCATAATGAAATGGACTCCTCATACCTTACTAAGAAAAAGCTCTTCCTAATGTCCCAGGAGCCATTGATTGAGATGTCGATGTACACTATATTAGCAGACTTATGTCATTCTGATAAGGTGATCCACTTGAGCCTTTGAGCTAAAGCTAAGACATTAGGTGGAAGAAAGCAGCAATTTAAAGTTCCTAGTGTAAGGATAATTAGCAACTGGCAGGTATCCAGTGTCATTACCAGGAAACTGCTGTAGGGCAAATGCAACAACTGCCTGCTTTTTGCAGTGCCGCAAATATGGATTTGTCTTAGCTCTAACTGGCTTTATTTTTAGCTTACATCTGCTTCCTAATAGCTTGAGTTTTTCAGAGCTGTTCTTGAACTTGGACGTCTTCAGTTTTCAGTTGTTTAGTCCAAATTTCAAGTGAACTGTTTTCAGAGTTCATGAAATACACTTTTTTTTTGCAGCGGCAGGACCTGTTGCTGTTTTGGATTAAGTCTTGGTTTTGTTTCTCCATATATTTAGCCTCTCAAAATCCTGTTTTCTTCTGCATTCTTAACAGTATCTGGTGACCAAATACCTACACTATCAGCTTACATGTGATTAGCAAGGCTTTAATTTACCGTGTTCTTAAAGCCACATGGAAATGTCCATGCTTGAAACTGGATCTGAAACCAAGAGCATCACAACCCTTATGTGGTATTGACTTTCATTTTGTAGATAGGGAAGAAAAAGAAAGGAGTGTTCTCAGAACTAGTTCATATAATGGGAGTAAGCTACTTGTGGGGTATACACTGAGAATAGTGTAAGTAATGCTCTAACATCTTCGTCACTCAAGAGAAACAATACTACATCTAGAAACTGCAGGCAACTTCTAAATGTTGTCAAAGACCACAGAAAATAGAGGCTGAAACCTTGAGGATAATTTGCAATTTCTTAAGAGCTTAAAATGATGGAAAGGCCACAATCTTAGAATGGCTCCTAATGAAACAAAGCAAACTTCAGTAATTTTTGAGCCAAATAATGTAGCTAACTGATTTTATGCATATTTATTTTTAAAAGTTTCTTGATAAAATAATAAAAAAATACTATTCCATTTAATAGTGCCAAAGAATTCTCCAGGGTACAGAATAAAAGTATGGCCCGCTACTCTAACTATAACAATAGTCCTTTGATATGTTTGTTGCCCATGTCAAAGTTCAGCCTTCCAGGCAATTCTTGAGCAATGTTTGGGAGTTAACAGAGGCCACAGAGAACTTGCAAAAGGTGATTTTCCATCCTGTTTTGGAAAATAAATGAACAAAAATACTGACAGGGGTTATTCTATACCAGTTGGCCTCACTTCCAGTAAAATACACTGGAATGTTCTGGTGTCAACATAAACACTGAATCTGTGAAAAGCATGCTGGTAGCTGTCAGGTCGCAAAGTATTCATAAGGTAAAAAATAAAGTATTAACAAATTAAAAGTTAGCTTCGTGGTATTAGGAATGGCTAATGAGAGATGAAGCCAAAAGTCTGTGTTTATTTGAGAGAGAAAGCCTATATGATGGGATGTCATGTCCCACTCCTGCTTTAACCAGGGGTGTGCTATTAAGTTTTTGAGCTGCATCTTCAGGGCATCAAAGAGGCCTGGGATTCACCCTGGGGTCACCCTGATTTTCCTTCTGTGAGTGCCCTCCTCTTAGACAAGAATTTGTGGTAATACTTGACACTCACAATAGTTAATTTTTAACTTTTTGACTAAGTCATAAGAAAACGATTTCTGAGTAAGGAAAAAAATCAATGTTGTAATAATCAAAGTGACTGAAATACAGCATAGATTTCCATTCAAATAGATAAGGTAACAGAAACAGTCTTCCAAAACTGAGTGGAGATCATACCATTCTAGTTTACTCTTGACAGTGCTTGATTGTTTATTGCATCAATTCCTCCTTTCTACAAGCTACACTGGACTTCTTTTTATGTACTTTGCCTGATGCAGTGTATATAAGAGACAAAGGAAACAGATAAGGGCAGACAGGCATAAGGATGAGATTTCTTCTAGTTCTGTTGGTGAAGTGTACTAAATGTTGGAAGGGAGTGAGAGGAAACTTTAACTTGCTGTCCAAATTCTAAATCTAGGAGTTCAGAGGCTGCGCCAGATCTCAGCATCCATGGCATATGGTCTACAAAGCTATTCTGGGGTAAGACTGTGCATTTTGTTCTGTGTGTAAATGCATGAGTATATATTTGTATGTATATGTGTATATATTTACATATATACAAATGTATACATATATGTTTACATGTATATATATGTTGTAGACAAGCTGGTAAATATACATGGAACACATACAGAGTAAATAACTTTCTCAGCAAATCCTTATAGCCTGCTAAACAGCTTCTGTTCTGTGGAGTACTGCAAAAATCAATGTGTCTAAGGCATTCTTTTGATAGAGAAATTAATCATACTTGGTAAAAATATGGAAGGGGTATTGTGACATAGAGATGTGAATAAAAAATATTTGGCTTTCATTCTATAGATTTGTTTTCTCTCTGCAAATTTGGACTAACCATATTTGAAAAAAAAGTTCCTGTAAGTGATGTAGGTAACACAAGTGTAATTTAAACAAGCTTTACAACCTGCTGGGGGAAAATAATTAAAGAAGAGCAATGTTTTTTAAGAACTTATTTTTTTATCATATATTAAATTATGTGGCTTTTTTTTTTCATGATTATATTATGTCCAGGAAATGTCCTTTTTTTTTTTTTTTTTTTTTTTTTTTTTTTTTTTTTTTTTTGGTTCAGTTAAAACACCTATAAAACTCTCTTTTCAAATCTTCCACATTCCCCTCTGGAATAACAGTCAGGAACTCATGGCTCAGAATCAAGAGCAAAGTGCAGACAAATGAGTGATACCAGGGCCTAAACCAAAGTCTTCATGACCAGATTGTCTAACAGACTGGAGTAATAATCTTCAGAGTCATCAGAGTCACCATGCTGTCTTGCAGATTGCTGTTTTAAGTGGCTTTGATTATTATGGTGATTTGGCAGCTTAAATTGGAATTTGGGCTTCTGCCCAAATAAGTTCAAATATATTACCTGAACTTAATTTAATTCTCCTGGATGGAGAGTATACAAGCAACAGAAGAAATTCCTCCAGTTAAAGTTGAATTTAAAACTACAACATGACTAGTTTAGTTTCAGAATTTGTTTCACAGAACCTTATATGCCTAATCAACTCTCCAAGAGCAAATAACAAATCAGATGATCAATTTACATGTAATAATGTGTATTATAAAACCACATTGATTGCTATTTATGAATCAAAGGGTGCTAATTTCTACAAAACTTCAGTATTAGAGTATTGAGAAATAGGAAGCTGATTAGTGGAGAAATTAGTATCAGTGAGGCATGCAAACACTAAGTGGTAAACATGGTTTTATGGAGAAACAGAGTGGAAGACATACTGCATAAAAAAAAAAAAGAAAATATAAGACTTTATTAAATGTCTCTGACACTTCAGATTCTCACGTGTGCAAGAATGACATAGTTAATATCAGAATTTTCCCAGTACATGAAATTAGTTCAGTAAGGTGAATAATGTTTATGTTGTTGCTGTCTTAAAAATGTGTATGGAGGCTTATGGGCCATGTGGGCATCATGAAAGTCAGGAGGACTTGAAGACATCCATTTGAGTGCTAAGTGATTTTACACTGAAACAAAACAGAATGATGTTGATCTGATTGGTCCCCTCTCCATTTTTCACAGGAAGTGTTGACATGGATATAATACCTTTGGCACAATCAGTCAAAGCCGACCATAACCTGATTTGCAGATACATGGAAATAGTTTACGATGTAATTGCTAAAAGGGAAGGTACTGAAGGTATACTTCACTGGCACAATAATAGTGGCTAAAAAAAAAACAGAAAATGGGAAACAATAATAAAGACATACATTGATGTTTTGTGACTTTTAAAAATAAGCTGCTGAAGTAGTTGGAGATTTGAAGAGCAAAAGATATTTTTTTTCCTTCTGTAACCCTGAAGTGAATGAAAAGGATTTTTTTAATGCAAGCAGGTGGCCTACACATTCTAGTTATTATGCATAATCCATTATACAGAAAGCAATAATTATCCTGTAAATTGAATATCACAAAAATAGAAAAGTTATCACTAGAATCAGACAAAAATATCCTCTATTACCAAGTACCTTCGGTGGGAAGTAGCTACTTAACTGCACACTACCAATATGAATATTAAACTAAAACCATGATGACAGATCAGATTGGCTAGCAATTAAGCACAAAGACCTTGCCATTGTATGTAAATGCTATTAATTTGAGCTCCATGGAAATGCCTACTGGCTAAGTGTGATGTATGGTCAGCTTGGATTGAAATGGCTTTGCTTAAAAATTCACTAGCTCTGAACCTAATAAGACTGTGGCTTTATTGTGGATATGAGCATAAATGTATGTACTTGATCTTAATCAAACTGGTAGTGTGGTACTGAAGAATAATGCAAATTCATAGTACTGAAATTACTAAGTGAGTTCTTCATCAGGGTGCTATCTTTAAATATGCACCCTGTATCTCACCATAAAGGAAGCATGGATCTAGCTATATGGCAATGTTATTACAAATTACAAGAAGAATAAGAAGAATTGCATGTACTGACAGTGATGAATAGACATAACTCACCATCTCAGAAAATGATGTCCAATCATCTGCTCTGAAAAAAAAAACCTACAACTTCTCTTAAAACAAGAAGTTCACTTTTTTTTCCCCTAATAATTTTCCAAAATAAATGAAAAGTGGATTTGAACAAAAAAAGTAATATATGTTGGGATCTGTATTAACTGATATGAATGGGAGAAAATGTTACAGGGTTAGCCTAAGGTATGTAAAACTTTCAAATAAATTGTTAAGTTGGTTTTCAAATACAGGGCAAAATGCATACATCTTCAGCTAAAAGAAAAAGATTAAATTTAAGGGCTGAATATCCTTTCTTATACACAGTACAAAATTAATAGTAATTCCACTGCAGATAGTGGAACTGTATCAAGAAAAAAACAAGTACAAATAGGATCATGCCTATAGCACCTAAAAGCATAAACCAGCCTATAAGCTTGTTTAACATATGACAGGGCTAGAGGCAATTTGGAGTCTGCCAGCACTGCTCCCCCTGGAATATGCAAAATAGCTAGATTTTACTGCACAAAGAACATTTTCCACAGTTTAGCATACGGTTTAAACTTTTCAAAGAGAATATGCAGCATAACATGTTGCTTTTTTTTTTTTTTTTTGTTTTAACTTTCATTATGTAGAATGTGTTCATTGATACCAGCATGTCTCTAACTAACATAAATCCTAAATCCTAACTTCTTTGTGGTCAGTGGGTTACCTTCTGTTTGTGTCAGTAGCAACAGGATTTGACCATGCAGTGCTTTATACAAACAACATTGTTAGAACTGGCAGAGGCAATATCAAGGTAAATATACCTTGATATCATACCTAATATACAATTATCAAAACTAAGAACATGTTTGATTCTGGATGTTTGTTTTTCCTGAAAAATATCATAGCTAATCCTTTGCAGGGAAAATATTTTGAGTGTATTTTTTTCAATATTGTGAATGTGAAATCCTGTCCTTTCTTTGGTCTAATGTAACTAACAGACTGATTATTTAATGAGAAGTTATTTGAATATTTTTAGACTGCAATTTTATTTCAGTTTATTATATTTTAGCTGTTTTTCTTATACGCTTTTGCTGCTTTGCGTTCTT
This sequence comes from Vidua chalybeata, assembly GCF_026979565.1. Lineage (NCBI taxonomy): Eukaryota > Metazoa > Chordata > Aves > Passeriformes > Viduidae > Vidua > Vidua chalybeata. The sequence continues at coordinate 55,580,852 of NC_071531.1, read as the reverse complement.
CTCCCCAATCCGGGGCAGCTCAGGAGCCCGGCTAAAGGCGCTGCTTCTCGGCCGGACCGGGGTGCCGCATGGTCTGGGCGCTCTGACGTTCAGCGCACCGGCGTGGGCTGGCCACTCTCTGTAACCACACCGGGAGGAGACAAAGAGGTGAAGGAATGACCACCCTATTCTGTGGTAGGCTGGAGAAGGTTTATTGTCATGTGGTGCTGCGATGGAGAGCAGTGACTGTTCCCTAGCACCGCGTGGACAATGATGGTGATGGGACCAAGGGCACATGGGATTTTATAGGGGGCAGGCAGACACAGGCGGAAGTCCTCCCACCCAATGGGGACAGGTAACGTGGGAGGTGACGTGAACCACGGCAACCAATGGGAACATGACAGGGGTGTATACAGGGTTCTGGGACGAATAGTGATACAGGGATGGGGTGACTGGCACGGAAGTTTCAGGAATGAATGGGGGTGGTTACAAGATTGACATGGGGAAGCTCCAATGGTGAGTGACCTGGAGCGAACCACTGCGGAGGGAGCATGGGGGTGCACAGAACTGACTAACTAACATTATTAAAATTCCTAACTAAACCAAATCTGGGATGCAACACCCTTTTCTCTCAATTAGATTATTTAAAGTTTTGTGTATATACACCCATTCTATAAGTGTTCTAGTTAGGAATTTTTTCAAATAAATTAAATAAAACCAAACAAATGAAAACAAAACAAACAAACAACAACAAAAAACGTATCATAAAGTTATCATTAGCAATAAATTATTTTAAAATAATCTGACTTTCTTTAAAATATATTTATTGTCCATAAAAAGTCACAGGCATGCTTGCAGGAGCAGAATAATACTCTCAAATTGAATCTTTAGTCATGACAATCTTCATTACTATTTTCACAGATAAGATGAAAGCATTTTTCTGAATTGAAAGTGATGCCTTAAGTTTTAGTTTTCATATTTTTCAGTATAAACAACAGCGAATTGAGAAGAGTAATCTGGGAAGCTGGGACTTCATAGCCTGAAGCTGTAAATGGACAATTAACCTCAGTATGTAAATGGACCAAAACTTATAGAAGTGTGAAAATGTGTGACCCATCGTCCATCTTGGGTGGAGCCACAGCTGGGGTCTTGTACTGCCCAAGGTGTATCCTTTGAAGGCCTTTTTAATAAATACCTATTTTATTCTTTTAATACTGTCTAGTCTCTGTTCTAGGTAGCCTTTCAAGGCATCAAAAGCATATTTTGAATTATTGATATTAGAGAAAGAAGCAGAATTTAATGGTAAGGAGTGTCTTGTCACATTGCTGAAAGTGCTGTTTATTAAAAAGGTTAAACAAAGAATTTGAGTAAGTTATAGTGATTAATATCTTCTCTCTATTTTCATTTTTCTCCAAATTATGCCACAACAGCATTTCCTGAGATGGTATCTCCACTGCTAAAACATTTTATGTACATCCTTTTAATTGCACTTCTCAAAGAGTGTCCTAATAGTTCACCACTAACTCCTTGGACAGGTGATGACTGAAAGTACTCTGAGTGACAGATGGTAGTCACCATGTGGGTGTGGTTTGTTTTTGTTTTTGTTTTTGGTGGCTTTTGTTTGTATTTTTGTTTGGTTTGGTTTTTTTTTTTGTTGTTGTTTTTGGTTTTGTTTTGTTTTTAAGATGAGAACTACAGAAAATAAATTCTAGTGGGAAAAGTCCATTAAAATAAAATCCTGCCTATTTTGCATGTGCATTGAAATCAGCTTAAGGCCCAACATTGCATTTGTATTAAAACAACAGGAGACATGAGCAAGAAGAACTTGGACCTAAAAACACTTCTGTTAACAATAGCACTGAATATTCTTCTAAAATTACTTTCTTTTAAATCATTAGAATTTCCATTTCTGAATGCCTTATTCACTGACTAATTCCCTTAGTTATTACAAACTGCACTGAGAGGGAAAAAGTGTTTCTTAGCTATCTTTGGAGTTACTCAAGGCATCACCTAACTTTTTTTTTTGGCTATCTTCCTCTGATAAGCATGTTTCTTCCTACTAATGAAACTCTTCCCTTAAAAATCTCTCTACAGGACAGAATTTTTAACCAGTACTTTCTACATGGTTTTGAAACCTATTTTTTCAAGGCAATCAGAATGATTATGAAAGGCTGAGCCTACAGAGTTTCCCTTAAATAATGTCCCCATGCTCTAAAGCTAGGGAACAGGAAAATCTATTTAAAAAGATATTTTAAAAAATAGAAGATCAATATTAGCTGTGCTCTAGCTAAATAATAAAAAATGGAACAAATCATGTCATTAAACCTAGTTTTGTTCTCTTTAAGCTGTGGGAAATTAGTGGTTAGCAATGACACAGTCTATACTGCATGACAATCTGTTGTCCCTGTGTGGTGTAAATGTTAGACTGCCAAGGTGATGCCTGCAGAAAACAAACAATAAAAAGTACTTTACAGCAAAAAATAATGTAGAAGACCACAAAGGAACTTTTCCCAGGAACTCTTATAATATTTACATCAGTAATTCTCAATTTAAGAATTGAGAGTAGACATCTCTGTCTCAGAAAACTGCTTCTGTTTGCTAACATAATTTCTAGACCGGTATAGTATTCTTCATTGGTTGTTTGGTATACTTCATTTTATTTTGCAAGAAAATTATGCAAAATAAATTATTTAAATGAAGCAATAATCATAAGCTAAAGAAAAAAACCCAAAAGTTCACTTTCCATTCTAGCATGAGCACCATCACTGTTGTATCTCAATTACTACCTAGAGATAGCAGTCAAAACTGCCTGAAGGTCTTCAAGCTCAGTTATGAGTGTAACTCAATCTATGGTGTTTCCAGATTGGTGAATTGCACCTTGAGATATTACTTGATATTATGCACTCTGGGGTTTTCTATTCATAGAGATGGTTGTGGTTATCATAATGAAAGCCACTGAGAAATATCTTTTGAATGTTTTTATCACTTCTGCCAGGGAAGAAATTACAGCAGTAGTATAGGATGATAAACCTGAAAGACTGAGAAAGACGTGTCTTTACTCTTAAAAACATATTTTAAAAAAACATGTAAAACTAGGATGCAACAATTAAAAATGTTTCTAAGTTCAGTGGAGAAAAGTGAGACATATATTCACTACAATTAAGTAAGAATAATGTTTGACACAGTCACTCATTCAGATATGTTACAATATTATTTTAATCTAAAACAGCAGTGATTTGTATCCAAAAAGTCCCTAAGATTTTAGGGAATCATTCTAAGAATCTTAATCTGCATTTTGATGACTAAGTACTATAGTAGGCCTCTTGAGTGCAAATATATGCATTATATCCCAGCAATAAAAATACTGCATTCCAAGACATAATTAAATAAAGTTTTAAGTACTTAAAGTTGCTTGCACTTTACTGACATAATAATGACAGATATTCCAATAAAAAATAGAGCAATAGAAATAAACCAATAATAGTTTAGTAGTTAATGCAAAAAAACCCTTTTTTTTTCCTATCAAATGATTTTCCATCTACATAAGCTTTGTGGATAGAATGTTGTAAAACTTGTTTAATCTTCTAAAACATAACTGTAGTTCACTATTATCTTTGAATGATATCTTTTATACCTACAATAGTTTCTTTACTCTAAGCATACACCTTAGCTTTCAATTTAGAAAGCTCTTACTGCAATTACAGGTCTCAGAAAAGAATGGAATTAAAAGGAGGAATCCTGGACTGAGAAGAAATACAGATAGAAAAAAGTCATAAGATTTTTGAAATTTCACATTTTTCAGTTCTATTTTGCAAAGAAAATTCAGGGATAAAAATTATGTTTTCCATCTTTTCAAAAGTCCATGAAGAACACATAAATCTGATGCAAAAGGAAGAGCAATAAAACCAAATGAAAGTTATCAAATGTTACCATACTGCATTCCGCTGAAATGTCATAAACCCTTTTATAAAGACAAATTTCCCCTCAAGTGCAGTAATACAGTCAGAGTGGAAAACAAAATGATCTTTGGTTTATATACTTCTTACCCTCAGAGGAAAAATACCAAAAGGAGTTCTGATGTTGTTCATAAAAGATAAAAACATTCCAGAGGGGAAATTTTCTCTTTAGTGCTGGGGCATGGTAGAATTGGAAAGCAATACGAGGAGTAATGGACAGAACAAAATAAAATCAGATTTTAGAAAAGAATATGTTGATGTGAGAGTTTGGGTTTTTTTCCAATTACAATGCTATCGTTTTATTTCCCAAGCCCTGACTTTTACAGGATCCTCCTCTCTCTAGGGCAAGTGAAGTTTTTTTGTGTTTTTGTTCCTGTGCTGATTCTGCAAGCTGGTATTGATTAGCTTACTAATGAAAAAGGCCTCAGGTGTAATCTGCAGAGATTTATTTTGTTCCCTTTATCTTTTGTATAATGGTTATGACCCTGGAGTCATTCCAAATTCTGATACTTCTTTTGAAGATCATATCAATCACGTACTTAAAGTGTGTTGCAACTACCTTAATAAGTCTGCTAGACTGAAAGCTGTGATCTTTGAACACTTGCTGAAAATCAGTGCCATACCGTTTCCGCCCTGATTTGACTTGTGAATATTTTTTCTAGATGTTTTTTTCTTGAGATTTTTCAGTTAGTACTTATAGCAGTCTGCAGCTACTACAAACCAAATAACTACATTACATATTGTATTGAATTATGGTAGTCATACTCAGAAAGTTACCATAGTTTACATGATGCATGCTAAAATACAAATTTGTTTCAAGATGACATTAAAGCTGCCATACTATCAATATATATCCCAACAATTTTGGTAAGTGAAGCTCATGACAAGTAACAAAGAGAAATATCTACTTAGAACAGTGATATTTTATTAACCTTTTAAGAACAGATTCAGACAAATAAGATATGTCATTGTCTTACCTGACCAACAGTGACATTATAGGCCAAGACAATCAAACAATGATGTGACAAAGGACCAATTAGAAAAACATGTCTTTCCAAATAGGAAAAAAAATATTAGAGGGACACTAAGGAGCCTCAACTCCTAGATTCCCCTCCCACAGACAACTACATAAAATTGTTTGCCACTGGCATATTTTCCATAGTCATAGCTGTTTTAGTAGAAACATTTCTAAAATAAAAAGTGTTATGGTACTTACTGCTCTTATGCTGACCCAAGCATCAAAATACCAAGCATTACAGCCATCCTGGTGGACATTTTATTGAGAAAAAAAAAAATAAAGGCATGCTTTATTTAGTGTTAGTTTTGTCCTCTAGGCAATGTAACAGTCATTTTTGATAGGCAAATAATTTCTATAAAGTTTACTCAAAACACTAAGTTGACAAAGTCACTGTGGATACAAAACAATTAAAACTTTATGATGGTATTAATGAGGGAAACAAAATGTAAAGGGAAAGATCATTTGAGTAAGCAATACTTTTCCTTCTCTCATTTATTCTCTTTTCTCATATCTGTTTTCTCATGTTTTTCTATATGAGCTGATGAATAGAGAACTATTTCATACAGAAAACCTAAAAAATACCCCAAGCACAGACGTCATCTTGTTTAGATCATAAAACATGTATTCTGTTTGAGCAATACATGACACACCTTATAATTATATTAGTGCTTGGAGTGTTTCAGTCAATACCTAGATGTCTGGAATCACAAAAGATGTTTTGGGATAGCAAAGATATCCACTACCTAGTAGATATGACAAAGGACATACTTTCTGGGATGAAGATGGAGATGAGTTGAAATATTCTTTGTCATTTCAAAACCCACAAGGCACCAGTGTGTGGGCAAATTAATTACACTCCTAATCCCCTGGGTAAAATTTTAGATTTTCTTAAAGTTGGACATTCAACACAAGGTTAGGCACTGTTAATTATCTTGCCAGTTCTCCATCTATCTTCAGGCCTAAATCTGTGTGTTTCTGTGGGAGCTAGGTATTTGAGTACCAGGGACTACTCTAGTCCCTGGAGTAGTTGGCCAAGACAGCTAATGAAAGTGACAAAGCATGTCTGCTCAGCACCTCAAAACAAGATTTGACCTGAGAATAGGTATTTACTGCCATTTGAAATGTCTTAGAATGCCCAAGAACTCAAATTTTGATGAATAAATATGACAGAATCTAAAGTAAGAAAAGTTTATAAAATTGATTTGTGGTCCCAGATATGTACTAGCTGGCTTACTGATTATATTGAGTGCTATAGAATATTTTTGGGATTGTGCTTTCTCTTCAACTATAAACTATTCTCACCATCCCTTTGCACTATAATAATTTTGCATGTATAGAGAGAGATGTTAGTCTGATGAACTAGTTAATCTCTATTTTAAGATGTAAGATATATGGAATTTATTCTTTTGGTATGGTTTAAATACATATTATAAATATAAAATTTAAAATAATTTCTATTTTTAGAGAATCTTTAACCAAGCTTTCATTTAAGCAATTTAACTGCTAATGCAATATGCCATCAGGCACTGTTCTGGGATAAAGATAGGACTGGAATATTAAAGTAAGTATATCATACGTGTGACTCAGTCTGCAGCTATCTAACAATAGCTGAAAGAAAATGTTTAAACTATTACATTCAAAAGACTGTGAATATTATTCTGCATTTCTTAACTCTTAATCAGAATCACAGAGGACAATGCTCAGAATCTAAATCTATGACAAAAATGTTGAAAGAAAATTCCACATTCTTTTTATCTAAGCACTAGACAGAGTACACTATATTTGTAGTCCAAATTTAAAAATATTACCTTTTTTCTGATTTTTTTGATACTTTTTAAAGTTTAATTTGGTCTATTTTATCTTAGTTACCAAGGGTTTCCTTAGAGACATATATCACAAAAAAAGAAAAACTGGGGAAAACCAGAAGGGATAGAACATATGCATACTTAGATTTATCTTCTAAACACAACCTAATAGCTTGTTTCTTAGAACAATGTTATGAAAGACAAAAAGGTAAAGAAGGAAGAATAGCAGCATGATTCTAATATGGTATCTTTGATTTAAAATCATCCTTTAGAATACTTTCTGGATAATTTGTTAGACAACCCTCAAAAGAAACTTCCATTATTTGCCATCACATACAAGCTTTTTAGGAACAAGTGTGAATATAATTTCTTTAGTCACTTTGTGATTATAGTAGTGACATTGATAAACTATGTCCTTGGCAGACAACAGTGATGATCGAGCTGCTTTTTTTCTTGACAATTTATCATATTACAACCCTGTCTGGAAGTGACAAGTTATTGTTTTTTGGTTCCCTAAACTTAGTAGTGTTTATTGTGAACATTAACTTTTTTAATAAACAGTTTCTTTATAGTATTGATTGCTATTGTTCAACAAACATTTATTATGCCTGTACCACTGGTTTTCCACTAAACAGTTGCACGCTGCCCATTCATTTTACTTTAGTGTGTAGAAATTGCATATAGTATATGGCATATAGAATTCATTAAGCTCATAGTCTGCACCCAAGAAAAGGACTCCACTCTTCACACAATTTTCTTCTACAGACAAATGAAAACTCAAGCTATAATATAAAATGAATAAAAAACACACAATTGTTAAAATAATTATGAGTCAAAACTATTTTCAGAATACAGGCCTTCGTGCAGACAATTCAAGAACCTCTGCTGGCTCTCATGTACCCAGAAGATATTAATATATACTGTGATTAAATAGATATTAATTTTGGATAAAATGTGAAGGAAGTTTGAATACCTATTAATGAATTCATCATAGATTTAACATCTTTGACAATAAATACAATATTTAGGAGATTTACGTAAAAGATCATATTTTTTACTTAGATAAACACAATTTTTTTTTTATGCATAACTATTAAATTTAGCAAACTATTGTATTTTTTATGCAGTCTCAGAGGAAATTTTCACTTCATTCTTATAGCAGATATGGTATATTTGACATTAAATCTTTAAAATCACAAATAAAATTAATTTAAATAATATATAACAAAATACTTCCTCTTTCAATTTAAGTGATTTCTCCTTAACTATGAAGAAAATATGGCTTTACATACTTTTTACCTTGCTAAATTGCCTCAACTACTTATCTGTTCAGTCAACCATCATTCAGTGTAGACCTTTCACTTATTGTAGCACAAATAGTGTTTGAGAATTGCTGCTTTCACATTTTTGGTCTCATGGCCATGTGTGTTTCAGAAACAACTTGTTCTAAACCTTCGGAACTTTCTGAATAATTTATATTTTTCTTTTCCCTGAAGAAATTTCTATAACAAGAAACATAATGTCTTTTTTAGTGTTTTCAGATCATCTCCATTTGCTGGGGGATAGTTTATGGACAAGTGCTTCATGACAGCTCTTAAGCTACCAGGAAAAGAAACTATTATTTCTCTTTTTTTTCCTGCTTACAACCTCTCTCTCTCCAACTAAAAAAAAACCAAAAAAACAAAAAAACAAAAAACAGAAAACAAAAAAAAACAAAAAAAAAAACCAACCAACAAACAACAACAACAACAACAACAACAAAAGTGTAAGCAAACAAACAGGCAAAGAGGCAAAGAAGCCCAAAAGATGTCATAATATTTCTTGGGTGATTTGTGACAATCCTTTACTTAGAGAAGTTTATATCCCTTGTGATGGTTTAGCACAGTTTCTTGAGACCAAAAAATGTAGGGAATTCCTTTTTTGCAGCAAAAGTATAAGAAACCATAATGTAAATCTTCACTGCCCAGGGCTAAAAGCTCATGTAAAGTCTTTCCTTTCATGCATTGTCTCATTCAAATAACTTTTATATATTTTGGGGTAAAATTCTTCTCTAGCTAAGGTCCCTAAAAAGAAGCTTTTCCACTACTCAGTTTCTCCTTAAGATCTTCAAGTAAGTGCAGCAGCATCAAATATAGACACAAGTGCCTGAAGAGGAATAATTTTCTCTCTACATGAGCAATGGTTTCTTGTGATAGGAAAGTTTATTGGACTTGGCCCCTATTAGATTATACTCTGTGCTGGAATAGAAATTGTCATTAGCTTAATGCCTTATCAATTGATGCCTTAATGCCTTTATCAATTTATCAATTTATTGCTTATTTCTCTGTGGCTCCTAGCTTTCATGAGCAATTGGTATTCTAGCTACTCTTGTTTTCTTTACTGGGTTTACCATACAGTTATGCAGAAATGTGTATTGACCTGATGGACATTTGATGTGATGCATTTTAGGGCTGAGTTGTATTTGCTGATTGAAAAATGCAGTTGTCTGGAAATATCACATCAAAATACATACAGATTTATTTGATTTTTTTTTCTATTTTCATTTTTTCTCCTTTTTTTATTTTTTTTTTCTTTAAGGAATGCTGAACTTTGTTTTCTCTGTCAATGGATTCAATAAGTGGTTGCTTAAGATAATGGGCATGATAATCTTCATAGGTAAAATGATGTACCAGTTTACTTTTGAAGCAGCACAAAGATAAGGAAAGAACCAGCTCAAAAATCACCTCACATGTGTGATTGTGCATAGTACTCACAATAATTTTTCTTGCTTCTAAATTTAGCTCTTTCTTTGTATATCACATTTCTTAAAACTTAGCATTCAAAAACTTCAACTTTAACAACATGTACAACATGTACTTCTTTACATTGAGATGAGTAGGAAGGATGAGGCAGTGAGGAATTCAAGGCTAAGAACCAGCACCTTATTGACAGTACGTTGTACAGTGGCTCATAAGACAATTGGGGTTTGACTTTGACAGAAAAACCATGTCATGGCAGGAAAAATCTGAAGGCCTGTAAGGAAAAAGTTGCTATTATTTCATGGAATTATGCAAATACTTTTACACTAATAAATCAGAGCTAGTGCATTTGAAAGATAGGGTGTTTTGAGAAGTTGAGCTAGAGGTCAAAAATTGAATCTGTCTTACAAACCTTTTGAGAGACTTGAAAACTTGAAAGGCCTTGCAAGAAAACTCCTCAACAAGTGCATGGAGAAAGCTAAGACACACAACTGATAATAGCAAAAAGTGAATCAGGGGAAACCTGAACCCCATCTAAATTAATGGAGGAAGCTAAATAGTCTGAAGTTAACACATTATAGTCTGAGTAGTACCAGTTAATGGAGAAAAAAACAAAAAGGAAAGCAACTCTTGGAGAAAATACAGTGTTTCTGTTGATGGTAGATCCAATTTGGCTTGCGAATTTAAAGGCAGTGCAATTGTTTTACCCTTCTGCGTTTCACCAATTCTGCAGCAATAAGAAAACAGTTGTATAGTATATGGCTTTGAAAAACCCAACCCAACACAAAAATGACAACCAAACCCACAATGTTTCCATTCTGGCATAAATTTCCTGGTTTTGTAGATCTGTTTTGGATTCTGTATGCTATTCTTATAATTCAGTCCTGCAGTGTTTGAATCACAGAACTATGGAAAATGAAGATTTAAAGGCATGACCTGATTTATTTCAACATCCTTCTCAAAGCAAAAATAGATTCCAAGTTAGATCAAGGTACCTGTGAACTTTTCCAAATGAACTTTTTAAATTTCCAAAAATGATCAATGTATCTGAATATGTTATTGCTCCTCTCACTGTCATTTTTTGCCACTATATGCAATAAGAATTCCTTTTGTAGCAGCCTGTTGCTTCCACTATGAAAACCTGAATTAAGTAATTTTCTATTCTCTCTGTCATCACTTTGTTAGGTAGGGGAAGGCTGCATTAATATTTTTTCTGAGCTTTCCCTTCTCTAAGTTAAACAAACCAAATTTCTTCAGCCTTTCCTTGTACATAATTTGATCTGGAGCCCTCACTGCATTAATGATTTACTTTTAGGTTGACTCAGATTTGTCAATCTCTACATTGCATGGGGAAGCTGAAACCTGGAGGCAGCATTACAAATGCAACTTCACTAAGGCTGAGGAGAGGTGATTTATCAGTTCTGTCAACCTGTTTGCACTAAATTTTAAATTGTCATTTGGCCCTCAGTTCCTTTCTGCAAAAGTCTGTTACTAAACTACACTGATGTCAGGAGATGCTCTGCCTTGAGCAGCAAGAGTTCACATTACTCTTTGCTGGAATTCAGAATGTTTCTGTTAATCCAATCCCCCATCTTTTTGAGTTATGTCTGAATGGCAGCCCTGATACCCAGCACACTAGCCATTCCCCCTAGTTTGGTTTGTTCACAGATGTAATGAAGATGTATTTTGTCTCATATTCCAAATTGTTGATGAAGAGATTAAACAGTGTTACTTCCAATACTTACCCAGGCATGACATTCATGGCTCACTACCATTTAAAACTTCAAAACTATGATCTCTGCCCTTTGAGTCAAAGAGTAACTCTGTGAGTTTTTCATTCACCTTGTAGTCCACCCATCCAATCCTTATTTCTTCAGTTTTACTAGGTTACTGTGTCAAAGCCTTACTAAAGTCAAAGTAAATGATATACACTACTCCCTTTAGGCAGTCATTTTAGCACAAAAAAGAAATAAGGTTTATCAAGGATTTACCTTTCCTCACTATTTCTCATTTTTCCTTTGTATTTTTGCTAAGAATTTACCTCCTGATTTTCCCCATGACTGGCATAAATCTGAATTGTCTGTTAGATCAGATGGTTTAAAGTGAAATTTCTTATTAGATAAATTTGCAGACTGTACTCCTGACATAGGTCGAATTATCAAGCTGTACAAGATGGACATCACAGGAAAACAAGAAATTTAACACAATAATTTTATACTGGCATAAATGGTGACACAATGTTAACATTCTCTTGGAATGAGAGAATATGTCAGTCTTCATAAGCAGTTGCCTCAAGTAGCCCTCCTCAAAACAACCTGAGAAACACCTTTGACACTACAATTAGGATAGTAACACAATCATAAGTCAACAAGAAATAGCTAGCACTCCGTCTGAAGAATCTCATACTGCATTTGACTTTTGCTCAGGCCTTAACGTTGACATCAAGAGGAACCCTGGCAGCATGTACTCAGTTTGGTTTCACAACAGGTATTCAGGTACAATTCCATTTTTTCTTTACTTTTTTTTAGCATTTTACTCCTCTCTGTATCATAGGAACCTGACCCGTCCTTCTTTGAAGACAGGAACAACAGGGATCAGTATGTAAAAGTATGCCTGAATAGCTGCAGAACAGGAAAGAACATCTTTACTTCTTTAACTATGATAATCTCCCAAAAGGACTGGAAACACAGCCATAAACTCTGTTTAAGAAGCTTACTATTAATAAATGTGAGTATTATGGTTTTTGGTATTATGGTATTATCTGGTATTATGATTTTTGTTCTGTTTGTGAAGTGTGTCTTTATGTTTTTTGTGAAGGTGGTGTAAGATTTTTTACAGTAACAGCTTGCAAAATGATTTTTTGGAGTCTATTGGTATAAAAGCACTGACACTCAATTTACCTGCATGCCTTAGAAAGCAAACAGTTGCATAGCTTGATGTAGTTCATATCTCTTCAGGTCACCCATTCTTTATGAAGTTCTCTCATCATGCCATGCATTGAAAGATCCCTATTCATGCAGTACTTTGTATTTTGGAAGTAATCATTATGTTGGGTGGCAATATAGTTCTAAAAGATGCAAAAGGCCACCTGCTTGTGAAAAGATAGGAATGTAGGTCAGGACATTTCTTAGAATTCAGCTTTTTTTTTTTTTTTTTTTTTTTTGTACAACATTAAAAATAGTTCTGACAATCAGATATGGCTCTTTCTCTTACGCTGCTTTGCTAGTATTTTTGACACATCTCCTTTTCAAATGTCAGTGACCCTTCCTACAACATTAATAGTTTGGACTTCATACTTAGGGCAATCTGCATTTTGAAAAAGAGTGCTAACATTTTAATTCCAGCACAATTGTCCACTTCTTTTGTGTTCAATTGTAATTTCTTCAGGCAGAAATTTGCTACTTGAGCTGAATATGTTAACTGGTTTTCTGGTTGAAGATAAAACACTTGCACTTAATTTTTGTTACTACTAGAATAGCAAAAAAATGAAAATATAAACTTTATAGTAGATACTCAACTGGTTTTTTTCCTTTTTATTTCCTGGCAAAGGAAGGATTTTATAAAAGGAATAATACAATCCTAATTAGAAGAAATATGTTAAAATATAACTAAAGCCATTGGAACCACGAGCAAAACAATACTTAATCCAAATCTTCACTTTTAAACCAAGTAGTATAGAAAAAGTTACTTAATTTTTGAAAGATACACTTAACACTACTCTGATTGCAAGAATTAAAGGTTTTGAGTCAGGGGACAATTTTTTGCTAATCCATTGCAAATCTGTTTAAGCACATCCTGTCAGAAATATATTTCTGGAAAAAACCCAAAAACTAACTTTAGTGTGGACAAAGTCAACAGAAATGCCTGTTAAACTCTCCAAAATTTTGTTTGCATTAGGCATTCTTAAAATTATGGCAAAGGACAGAAATTTTGTTCACTACTCTAGAAACTGAGGATTGGATTTAACTGACCATGTAGGAGACTCATTGGAAAAATGCAGCTTTGCATAAAAGGTCCTGGGATCCTGGTGGATGCGGCGTGGGTTTTCGCTCTCCCCGGCTGCACGCGGCTCTTGGGAGCCCGGCTGTGGCGTAGCTTCCACGTGTTGCCGGGGTTTGCTGCCGCAGGTTCCCGGACACAGCTCCGTGTCTCGGGCGCGTGGGCTGGCCAGTCTCTGTTACCGTGCGCTAGGGATCCGGCAAAGAGGTAAGGAATTTGTCCATTTACTCCGTGCTTGGCAGGAACGGTTTATTGGTCACACATGGCACGGTTCGATGGAAAGACGCGACCGCTCCCAACACTCGCATGGGAGAAAATGGCGCCTGGCTGCCGGCGGGATAGGGTTTTATGGAGGGGCGGGGCGAGAGGATCCACAGCCTGCCGGCCAATAGGGGTGGCTGCCGTGGCGGTGACGCCAGCAACAGCGACCAACCAGAGAACCCTGCAGGGGCTGGCACTGAGCCTCAGCCAGAGCGGGATCGTGTGGCTTAGAGTGGCCAGCACGGGGTTTCCCGGGGCCAGATGGCAGGGTCGTTACAGGAGCGGCAGAGGGGTAAGAATCCGGCAGCAGGTAGCATGGGGCCAGAAACCGCGGGGGGGGAACAACACGGGGGAAACGCGGGATTACAGAACTTGACTTATTTTAACATAAATTAAAAACCCTAATCTAAACCCAAACTCCGGGATGCAACAGGTGGACAGTGCATTGAACATATATCAGTAGAGTAGCCTTGCATCAAAGAAGGCCAATGACATACTGGACTGCAGCCATCAGGTCCAAGGTAATGATTCTTTCACTCTATGTGGCAATTGTGAGGTCACATCTGGATTGCTGTGACCCATTTTGGGATTTCCATAGAACAAAGATTTTGGAAGGGGTATGCAGGTGTGAGGAAAGGGTGAGAAATTTTGGTTTATTTATCTTTGAAAGAATAAGTCTTTTTGCCTGCATCTGATTAGACAATACAAAGATAGAACCAGATTCCCTCAATATGCACAATAAAGGTGATGGAAACAAGCTGGAAAGTGGGAAGGTCTGAGTCACTATAAGGATAAAACAGAAGGTGGTTGGACACTGCAAAAAGTTACTCAAAGAGTTTGTAGAGTGTCCATTCTTGGAGATATTCAAAAGTTGATTGAAAGTGTTCTTGAGAAACTTAATATAATTAGACCATAGACCTTCATTTTAGAAGGGATGACTATGTGTTCTCTGGATATTCCTTTCAACATGTATATTTCTGTGATTTGGTTGTTAACCTTATGGGGGAGTATAACAGCCATTTTTCATGGAATCAGAGAATTGTAGAGCAGCCCAAGTTGAAAGGGAGCTCGAGAGATTATCTGGTTCAATCTTTTGTGTGAAATACAGTCTAGATGAAATTACCTAGCCCCCCATGCAACGTCATGGTAAAACTCTTCAGCAATGAGAAAACTACAATGCTGCTGGGGAGCTGGTTTCTGGAGATTGGTTGTTTTCACTGTAAAAAATTCCTTCCTTATATCAAAATTAAATCTCTCCCAGTGCAACTTGAAGTTGCTGTCCCTTGCCTTCTCTATGTGGCTTCTTACGAAGAGATAAAATGATCTTCATCTTTGTAGCTGCCTTGAATACTGGAATACTTTGATTAGGTCCTCTCCTGAGCCTTTGCTCCTCCAGGGAGAAGAGATGCAACTCTTTCAGGTTCTCACAGAGAAGGTTCTCCAGACCTCTAATCACCTATGTGGTCCCATTCTCAAACACTACAGAAGTAATTTCATACACCTCATCCAAGATGATGTGGTATTTGGACTCCCAAATGGAAAAACATTCAGTCTTGGGAAGGTCTGAAGTATATCACTACCACTTAGTGAGATAATCAGAGAAAAGGTTATTTAAATTCTTCTCCCCTGTGAGTCAGCGTACTTGGTGTTTAATGAACTAAGTGCTTGCTTTTCAGTAAAGGTAGTGTCTAAACCATGTTAGCAAAGGAGATGGTCCAAATACACTTTGTCTTCTATGTCTACAAGAATAAAATATACTTTAGTACTAGCAAAAGTACTAGAATCACTGATTCTACATAGACATCTCGCAGAAAAAGTGTATCTTAATTCTTTGTCACTTATATTTCATCATTGTAAAATATTACTGTTATGTCTTCCCAGTCTATTACACAATCCAGGTATTTCCCTACAAGTCACTTCTTACTTACTGTTGACTTTGTCATTGATGATTTGTTATTTTCTTACAAATAACCAATAATATAGAGTAAGGCAAGAGTTGATTATGACATGACACCAATATATGTTTTAAATATTTTAATAATGATAGCCTATTTGGAAAGACCTTCTGAGGTTTGTCTTATGCCTGTTCTTTAATCCATTTAATTTATATTACATGAAATTTTATCAAAATGTATTCATTAAATTAATACTTTTTATAAAGTTTAATGCCTTGCAAAAAAAAAAGTGGGTGCACTACATGAGTGATATTATCTAAATTAACTTTAAATATCAAAGCAAACAGAAGTTGTTTAATTCACAATGATAAGGTGATGTTTGCTCATTTAGTTCCTTGCTTATTCCAATTTCAGTAATTCTATTATTTAATATCAATAATTTATAGACAGCACCTTTCAACTCAGAATCTCTCCTATAAAAAGGGAAACACCAAGGGAAACATGGAGAATAACAATGGGAGCTAGGAGTCCCAAGTGTTATTCCTTCTATGGCTGATTCTGTGACTGAGACATCATTCAAACAGTCTTTCTTATTTATAAATAACACTTAATACATACTAAAAATAGTAGGTCTTTTGAGCTTGAAAATTTAGTTTTCTTCAATGATGTTTTTATTTAACATACAAACAATTTTTCTGTATTCAATTGTCCACATTTTAACTTGCAGCTGTAATGGTATTTATACCTACTATGAATAGGCTTGTAAAGAAAACCATCAGCTTTCTCAAAGTTTGATAGAGAAGCAAAAACTTTCATAAACTTGACTAAATAGAATGTTTTAAATTAAGACATTTTATAGTTAAATGAATGTGTTTTTCTTAATTTGAACACTTTCATTTTTTATTAAATATAAAAACAAAACAAATATTCAAGTAAAATTTTCATGAGTAAATTATTTCTAAAATTGAATAGGTGGGATTAGGAAGAAAAGTTAGATTTGTTTTTCCAAATTAAAAACATTCCAGAATTTTATGAAACAATAAAAAACCCTCCAAAGTAGATAAATTAAGTATTTGTGTTTGCTAGATCTGTGTTTTTCATGAGAAAAGTGTCTTGACTTGACATACCAAGAAAGAAAATGCATCTTAGAAAATCTTTGCTAGACTCCCAGTTATTTTGAAGTAAATTTTCATTATATTGGTAAGGATTTTTAATGAAGTGGAAACAAAACAAACACACTGCTTCAAATGTTTAGTAAAAAAATAAAAGTCACATGATGCATGGAAAACTGCATGATTGGCATTATCAACAGAAGTTGAAAAAAATACTGGTGGAGAAAAACTTATGAGTATCAAGGATATGAAAAATATTGTTCTGAGACACATGGTGAGAAAAACAAAAACATTCAATATATATTGCTTTTAAAATTTTTATATACCTTTAATAAGAGATTCAAATGATAGCATCATAATAGTATAAATCCTTGAAATATCCGTGAAAAGCCTTAGGCTTTCGAAAATAAATTTGGGAAAAATAGCTAAAAAGAAGGAAATGTGATTACTTCTAAATATTAAAATCTGTCATGGTGACCCAGATGCACTAAGAGTGTCTAAAATTATTTAACTAAAGAGTATCTGGAATGCATGCATTTGAAATAGCTTTTTTTGTTTGTTTTTTAAGAGTAAACATTAGAAATTGCTGAGCATTGAAAAGATTTAATTATCTAATGTTTTAAATAGACTTTTGAAATATCATCTTCTAATTCAGCATAATGGCATTATGAGATATAGATATGAGAGCCTAACAAAGTATTAATCATATTTTGTGTTGTTTTGAAGCTCCTCTGACTGGCTTTTTTTAAATCATATTTTCTCAATTGTTTTATATTTCAAAACAAGTTCAACATTTTAACAATTGAAATTGAATTATTTTCCTACTTGACTACAGCTAAAAATTGTGAAGAATTTGCTTGCTAGATGTAACATATACACCTTTATCTTTCTTTTTTAGGGATTTCATAAAATGTGTGTCTTAGGGTAGTGAAGCCCACAGAATAACCATCCAAAGAAATCAATCAAATCTTCAGCTCTCATGTGTGTCTTCTGAATGATGGTGCTATGAATTCACATAGATTTGATCAGCCTTCAGTAAAATTCACTTAGACCTGAAGTGAATGTCAGTTAGTGTTAGATGTTATGTGTGAATAACAGGCATTACAAGAAAAATATATTTTTAGGGTTTCAACAGTCCAAAAGTTATTTCCCTTCTATCTGCAACAACTCTTCAGTCAAATGTTAGTATTTCTTTTTCTCTGTGCCACGCTCTTCTCTGAGTGGGAGCTGTGAGCTCTCCTTGGCCTCTTCCATAAAGAGTTTGCCATGACATATGTTAAACTGTGAGATTTTGCACTCATGCCAAGTATGCTCACACTCCTTCAAACCTGCAGACTTATAGGTTTGGGTCTGCTATGAGAACGGTAGCTGAGGACTGAAAGTGAGGAGTTTGGGAAAGGAAAGGAACAGTAATGTATTGCTGCTCTTGGTAATTTTATACTTATTTTATTAAAGAGATACAATTAGGCTGAAAAAGAACACTGAAATAAATACCCTTGTCCCTATTAGGTTTTAATCCAAAGTGGTGTTGGGATTTGTTGTTGGGCTTTGTTTTTTCTTTCCCTTTGTTGGGGAATATTAGTACAAATTATTGACCTATATAGAAATTTGGGAAGAGGTTAATATTTATCTAGAGGACCATTTTCTCAATCTGGAAAAGAAAAAAAAAAAGAGACACATATCCTTTTGATAATATGTGAATACCTTTTTCATGTAATCCCTAGTAAAAGTTACTAGGAAATTCTCTCCTATTGTATACTAAAATCCCAAATAAGAATTTCTGTTGTAGTCCCACTTCTAATGCAATCATTGTGGATTTCTTAAAAAAAAAAAATACTCCTATATTCTAGCAGCCCCAGCAGCATCATGCCACAAGGATCCAGCCAAATTCTGTTGTTGTTTGTTAAAGTCTTTATAGTGAAAAATTTCCTACTTGCCATTTCTTTTCTGAAAATAATCTCTGAGATCAAAATATCAGAGCTTAAATGTACCACAGTTTGACTGAGATTTTCTTTCTTTTTGCTTTCATTTTGGTATGCTCAAAGCTTTGTCCATGCTCAAAGCACAAAAGTTTGGAACTTTCTTCAACCTGAATATAAATAGCAAAGATCACTGACCTGTAGTCTGCTCTTCTCCCTTTATCAACATTAATGGAAAGCAGGGGAGGGAAAGGGAAAATGCATGCTGTTAGCTATTATCTTTACAAATGACTTGCTAGCCTTTTATTAGTCCTCTTAGTCTTCTTAGGCTTCAAACACTCAAAGGATATTTTCAGAATTTCACTAGATGGAGGTTCAGTCCTGAGATGACTTGACAAACTGCATCTTCCTTAAGAGATTTTGACATGATATTAAGCCATAGTTACAAGCCAATACTTGAATGTGGAGCCCTGGGGAAATCTTTCTAAAGTGGAACACAACATTTACAGCAGGAGGCAGGTGTCTGCACCACTGAAGCAAACAACAATATGATATATTTAGTATCGAAAATGGAAGCAAAACTACTGTCTCTTTACCACTGGGGAAAATGGAAGGGGTTGAATGAGAAAGAAAGCATCCTTTTCAGCTCTGGAGAATTTTAATTCACTGACAGAATGAAATATAGTCTCATCACGGCAGGTGCAGCAAGTGCCAGGTGCTGTTCACAATATTGTCTTTGAATTTATGTGTTTTTGAAACATTGAGAGGATGTGAAGCAGCTGCAATGGCCATGTGGAGAGAAAGCAAAGAGCTTTTAATTAGCAATAAGAGGGCTGTTAATTTCTTTTAGGAGCTGACTTTGCTTTGCACTCATATCAGAACCTCAGCAGGAACTCTGTGCAGTCCCAGACACACAAAGAAAATCAAGCAAGCCATGTGCTACAGCAGATTTAAAGCAGAAGTGAAATAAGGCTTTGGCTGTCAGCTAAAAAAATTCTTGGGAATTTTGATTTTCAAATTGAGAAATGAGATTCATAGATGAGGGACTGCACAAAGATTTTAAAATTTCAGTGCAATCACTAACCCAAGCAGTGCATAATAAAGCACTCAGAGATCACAGTAAAAAAATGTATCAGTCCTGCTATGGGATTCTTGCTGAAACCTAATACAGTAGTTTGAACTGAAGTAAATGCTGGAGACCAAATACTGAGATAAATCAGAATCTGAGAAATGTTACATGAGACTACATCTGAGATACTAAACCACTGGCAAAAATACCAACTTTGACTTGGATGAAGAATTTAAGGTTTTTGAAGTCTGACACACAGTTCTGCCAAGGTTCAGTCTCTCTGGAAAACATACAGATGACTTGCCATTAGAGAAAGCCAGAACTTTCATTGGTTTCAATTCTGTCAACCTCAAAAAGAACAATGAAATATTCATTTTTACAATATATCATTTATTTTTATGCTAAGAGTACTAGTGTGTGGCAATCATAGCTTTTCATCATTTAAGAGACATCAGTGATCTACTCATCCTTAATTTAGGGGTTTTCTCAAATGAGATTGAAAGATTTGAAATCTGAAGAGATATTTCTCCTCCTGCTGAGATAAATGTTAAAAATGTGCAATATGTTATTGAATGACAGGGAAAATGAGTTATCAATGTCTAAACAGTCTAAACTCATTGGGGTAAATTGAGACTTTTCCAGTAAGTTTAGTAAGTTTGCTGGTTTGTAAATCCCAGTATGCTCAATAGTTTCTATTTAATATCCAAGGAAATACAGAACCACTTACTGTATATAGGAGATGTCTCCTTAGTATTTTCTTTGGATCCTATTTTTAAATGCAATTTATTTATATGTTTACCTTTATGTTGCATTAAAAATTATTGAGGCAAAGAAAGTTAAACATGTTCATGAGTCTTTACAGAGCAGGCAAATATATATTACATTCATGCAAATAAGAAGGGCATAATAGGTCAGGACCACAGTTTTTAATTTAATCTTTCATTATGCATCATAAATTATCATGCCTAATTTATGGGGAGACAAAAAAATTAAAAGAAGGACAACTGATAATGTGTCATATCCCTAAAGACAGCCTTTCAAGATAAAACAAGACTCACTCTACTTTGTCAAGTCAAATGTCCACCTATCTTTACATTCTTATCTAGTATATAGTAGTAATGTGCTATTTAGACTTAGTTTCTCTTTTCAATATTAGTAAATAATAAGCAGCTTCATGTATTTATTTTACACCTGTATCAAATACGTATATGGATAAATTAATCAGGATCAATTAACTGGCTTCCTGATGTAATGTAACAAATGTGGAGTTTTTCATCAGTGAAATGGAACAGAGGGATACAACATGAACTGCTAAGTATTTCTCTTCTGTTATGAGATGGTATACAAAATATTATATATTTATAAACAGGACAAATGAATTAGAGATTAAACATTGTCTGTGAGGAAAAAATCCGTGTATTATTGACTGTTGCCAATCCTCTGCCTGCTTTGGGAAGTAGAATTCCTGTGTAGAGATAACACACTCTCAAATCCATGCTTGAGCCTCCCTGTTAGCTAGATGAGCTGAGCCTAACCGAATCTCTGTGTCCCTGTGTGTCTCTGGTGCCCAGCATTGTCAGTGAGGAAATTAAATAAATCTACTCTTTTCCTTTTAGCTGGGGTTTGATGGTTGCCTTTGGTTACCTGTGTTTGTCAAGTCACACACCTATCCATGTATGGGTAAGACTTGAGAAAACACAGCATACCATTTCCTATTTTTAAATTTTAACAGTATTTGAGGTAAGGTATGCATAAAACAGTAGGGCTTATTTTTACAAAAATCAATGTGTTCTATATTTATATTTTTATCTATTTTTATGTTTTTTTTTCTCATTTCTCAAAATGGCTGAGAAGAATTCAGTCATTTATTCATCTCCAGATACATACGGAGATGGAAATTTATGCTAAGTCCTTATGATTATGTACTTGTTTAGAAATCAGAGAAATATCATTCTCAGTGGCAAGACAGTAATTCAAAACTGATTTTCAATGTTACAGACCAATCAGTTCCACTGCTGTCTGATTTCTCCATATTAAGATTCCCCCCTTGACTCACTTCTTCAATCTGCTCTTGCTAAATGAATCACTAACAGATCTGCTAATGCTTTCAACATATGGTCAAATGAATATGATTCATCTTTTAATAACTGCTGTCTGTTATGAGGAAATCACACTATGACTAATGAAGAAGTCACATCTTTGCTTCACTAGGTGGACCACCTCCAGTATGAATGTATAGGTCAACAGTTTTGGTAGGAATAGGAAGTTTGGTAACTAAACAAACATTTTCAGGTACCTCATCTCTCAGCAAATCACTCCCTGTCCAATTTATATTCTACAAAAATGTTTATAACATAGCATCTCAGAACATACCCTGATCACCTCTACTCTCATGCACTAAGAGATAAAAGAAAAACTTTATCACTTTACTTTTCTTAACATCTTTTGTGCTCTTTTGTGTTACAAGGACTTGTGTTTACCAGAACCTATGAAACAGAACCAAAGCGAGATCCTTCAACAATTGTCAGTGTCTCTGAGCTCTTCTCAGAAGGTGGAGACTGACAAAATTATCATCTTCAACTATCTGAAAAGTTCATTTCTAAGCATACAACTCATTATTGTACTCATTAAATAGGAGGAATTCTTAGATACGGAGCATGGGGAGTTATTCAATCAAGCTAGGTCTATCATTAACTTATAATTTTGTATTTGGTTCATGGATTGTTTATTTTTAACCCAGAAACAATTTACATCAGGCAGTGATTGTCTCTGCATTCATTCACTGACAGCCAGGCAAGCACAGGCAGGTTTGCACGCTTTGTTACTCAGCCCACCTGCAAAGAACACTTGCATTCACCAAGTTACTGCTGCAGTTCTGTTCATTCTACTTCAGAAATGCAAGATGAGTGTAGTCACCCCAGGCTCCATTTAATCAGTAGAAGGATGGCCAAGGGAGATGGTGCAAGTGTGTGGCAATTACTGCTTCTACATCACAGATATGTGGTTATCCACTGGTTTAATGGCAACTGTACACAACCCTAATGCTACAGCTTGTCCTAGTGAAGAGGTTGCATAAATATTAATGTGATTTCTAAGCCATAAGCCATATACATTTTCTAAAATTAAATGTATATACTCGGTGTGTGCTGATTCTGAAATACATCTATTATATGGTTAGCTGCTGAAATTCTATTGTAATTTTCTGTGGCTCAGTTAATTTCAGACACTTCAGCTCAAGCTGCAGTAATCTAAGGCAGAGGTGAAATTCAGGCCAGAGAATTCTTAGTGAATGCTAAAACATCATGTACTGTTAACTTTGCAATTAACACATCTTTCTTTGAGCTGGAAGAGATAAGTTGGCCATGACTCTGTGGACAGAAATCACTGACCTGTTTAATAGTGTGAGATGAACTGGAACAACTTGCTGTCCTTGTTTTGTTTTTTAACTGTGTTCTCCAGGATTTATGCCTGTAGAACCATGCACTTTTGTTTAATTCAGTGTTCTGGCAGCTTCATGTGCTGATTTCTGTGTTTAAGCTACATCTTGACAGAAATAAGTTAAGGATTTCCATGGAGGCTGGAAAGGGAAAATAAGAAATTAATTCCTTCAGGCTATGGGGGAACCATGCTGTTCTTTCTTATCTTTCTTTGCTTAACATATCCTTAGTATACTTTTGAGTGTGAGCTTGTAAGCATTATATTTAACTTGGATCCTAATATGAGATATTAATTATTTAGAAGTAAATACTTCTGTTATGAAGAAAAGTGAAGAGAGTCTGCGGTAAGAACAATAGTTTCTGGTTTTGGGAATAATAATGCTAATCATTTGTGCTGAAGCATGCAAAAATTAATACAAACCTTAGATACAGATGCAGAATGGCTAAAGGATGAAGGACCTGGACCAAAAGTGAAAAAAAGGATTTTTAATACTATTAAATACTGTTTCCTCTTCATTACACACTTACTTGCATTTGTATCACAGGTCTTTCTAAAGCTTTCATCAAGATTATCCTAAACCACCCACTAAAGTCCTGTAAAGGTAAATACAGCTCAAGTCGCAGCAGTCTAAAGAGACTGGCAGTTGGTAGTTGGTGTAACTGAGAGAAGGAATAAAAAGTCTAAAAACAGCTCTTAATCATGTCATAGTCTACATCAGTTGACACACCAAAAGATTAGATATCTTCTTGTGGGTCACCCAGAAAGAACTATAAGTGCAACTTAAATGATCTGAAGGGAGAGAATTTAAATTTAATTTGCTTAATAGGTACACGATGCTTTTGGTCCATGGGTCTTATGCTGCATGTGGCTTGCAACTGAGTTCTGCTTCTATCTTCTATTATTTTATGGTCAGGAATGGGAGGAGCTTTCCCTCACATGGGATGCTGGATAAACCAAGTTGGATAAACTAAGTTTTCAGCTTTGGAAGACAGTGAAGTGCTTCAAAAGTTATCAAAAGGTGAAACTGAACAGAAGTATTTGCCCTTTTCCCATGTACTAGATATTACCATCTTTTTAACCATTGTCTCTTTCCACTTTTTTTTCAGAGGATGACACAATCTAATTTATTTCATCTGTTATATAATGAACATGACATAGTCTTCCATCAGTCTGTTACAGTTATTCTGGCCTTAAAGTGAATATCTAATTCAAACTAATTTGGAAGAATGAATAAAGGGACATGTACCTTTCGCTTCTAGGTTGGTGAACTGAGATCAAGCCAACCCAATGGAAAATGATAGTATTTTCTGAAAGAGACCATAAATGTGGCATCTCAGTCCCAAAATAAGTTAATCTTCATTTCTTTGACATTCATTGACACTGCTGATGTGGGAAAGAAAAGAAGCTAAATTACTGAAATAAGGAGAATGGGCTAAGCAGCAGTTAGTTTTAACATTTAATGCTGATAGGAAAATGTAATTCACTAATATTGCTGGACATTTCTTTTCATACATACAAAAATTTAGGGAAATATGAGAGTAATTGAAAATATTTTCAAACTACAAAATTTGCTCATGCAACCTAAAGCCCTGCAGTACCCCAAAAGGTGAAATTTTAACATGTTCTTACTAGAATGGCCTTCTGTGCACGTTTATCTCTTTCTGTAATAGTCCGCTTCATTATCCAAATTGGTATTTCCATACCAGTGTTACATTTCAGTATAAAATAAATCTTGAGGCCTAAGGAGATAAGGAGTATGAGAGAAATAACTGTCTTTATGGCTTCCTTTTTTTTTGCTTTTCTTTTTTTCAGGTGGTTTCCTTGGGATTTTGCCTTTCCCAAAGACAAGCCTCTAGTCTGAGAAATGTAGGAGTATCATCAAGGGATGTCTATGCAGCATTTCTGATTGATACAAAAATATCTAAGTTAACAAAACAAAGAAAGACTTTGATAACCTTTCCTCAAAGCATAGTCCTGCAATAGAAAATCCTTTCATGTCCTTGCCTTTATCTTGGTCTTTTAATTCCTTAATTGATTTGATAGAGATGGAAGGATGGATGGATGGATGGATGGATGGATGGATGGATGGATGGATGGATGGATGGAGATAGAGAGATAGAGAGATAGATATTTTTTTAAATCAAACATGTCTCAGAATTAGGTACTAGTCCTCTAAATAGCTTTCCAGCTTTCCAAAGAGATGCCTTTTTATGGCTGCAGAGAAGACCATTGAAGTCACTGGGCATTACCCTAGTTTGTAACCAACTGGAGAATGGATGCTTTAGACTTAAGATCTTTTCAAGCAACATCCTCAGTTTCTAGAAATTATCTAGGTGCTAGATAATGTTTAGTAAATGAAATAATCTATTCAATTATTGCTCTGATTTGAAAAGTTCTCTTGTGAACCATAAAATACTTGTGTATCTAATATCTTCCTCCTTGTGAAAATTAAAACTCCAAGCTCTATATGAAGGACATCTCTCCATCTGTGTTGTCATATGTAAAATTTAATTCCAAGTCTGTAAAGGAATAAATTAAAGGTGTTAATTAATATTTCTTAGCATGGAAGGCCTATTGCTCATTTAAGGATTCAGTATTCTTAATTCAGGAACTTTCATAAACTATTAATTTAACTAACTACTGTAAATCATTTGAGCTACAGAAACTGAGGTTCCAATAAATAGACTAGATCTCAGTGGCAAATATCTAACCTGACACTGGTACAGGTATGTGTGTGTGCCAATTTTGCATCTTCCTTGGAAACATCCTCAAATGGGTGTTGAGCTCCAGATTAGCTAATCTGGAAATACACATATGTAGATAAATTCAGGTCATCACACTCAAGGGAAAATTCAGTTTACCCTGAAGGCTCAGTTCAGGTCAGGCAGGGGCTTAGTTCCATTCAACTGCTTAGCAGCTGACAGACAGACTCTTTGAGAAACTTTTGGGTCAACCAGTGCTGCTCCTATCCACCAAATAAAAAAGACATTTGTTTTCTGTGCAGCTTGTATCATATCTGTATTACTTATTCAAGAATTCAGAACACCATAAGACATCATAAATTATACAAGACACCTAAGTTTAAGCAAATTAGTTTAAATGTTTTGTGAATTATCAGTTGAATCTCTGCTCATACTACTTTGAGTACCCTGTTTAGAAATCATCACAGAATGTAAGACTGAAATAGAGGTATTTTCACCTAAATGTCTCAGTAAGTTTCTGGAGGCTGGATCAAAAAAAATGTCTAAAATAGATGTTGAGTATCACCTAAAATGAGATATCCACAAGATCCATATAGGCTGGCAGATATGATTTATGAAGTCCTCAGTATTTTGAATTTTTATCTGAACTGACTTCACTCTCAAACTGAAATTCAATTCTCATGACTGGCAAAACTAATATGGATATCTTTAATAGGTAGCTACATATTTGTCTTCTTTGGCATAAGAAAAAAGTCAGGATGAAATTACAATTAAGATTAAATATTTTCTATGAAGCTGAAAAAAGTTACTTTCTTAAGTTTAGAAATGCAATTATTATTCCCTTGTGCTAATTTATACAGACATTCTGGTATCTATTATTTGTATGGTACATTTTTAAAGTTAATGATTTTCCCTAAGCTGCAATGCAGACTAAAGTCTTGATCTTCCTTGTATGTAATAGATATTTTTTTCAGGAAATTCAGAGCCAAAAGTGAGTTTAAAGTAGCAGGTGTAGAACTCTAGAAGTAGGCAGTTCTCCAGCAACAGTATGTATGAAAATTATTCAAACTGCCCAAAGATATTTTCTTAGTGTAATCTGTTTATATATTCCCTCTTTTTAATATTTACACTGATAAGAACTTCAGAGATGTGTATAATCATTCTCCATAGAAATAATCAAGATAATTAATATACTTATTTGAAAACATGCAAAAATGCATCGAAAAATGATTCACTAATGTTTCTATCATGATTTTACATATCAATAATATATAATAGGCCTGGTTCTGCCTATTTTGAAATCTATGGGAATTTTGCCATTAAATTCAATAGCAAGAACATCAGGTCCAATATGAATATTTGAGTATTAAGTTAAAAGTTAAACTCTTTAGAACTAAGATAATACCCTATGGTATTTCTAAAGGGAAAAAAGGAAGAAAAAAAAAAAAGACTATTTAATCTGCTTTCTTAATCTAATATTCCCTTTTTCAGTGTTAAAAGTATTTGCCTTGATTTGCTTTTTACATTAAGCCTTAAAGTTATTTTCAGTTTCTGGAAATTTGAAGGTAAATGAACAACAAATTTTTTTCTACTGTATTAATATGATGCATTCTTGGAGACAGAGGAAATGTACTTGCTGAACATCTGAGACTCAAAACCTAGGCATTTTCTGGGCAAAAAGAGACTTAAAGACAAGTATCTCTCAAGTCCCTCTGATTTCTGAATTAACATACAGCATGTTACCTTTGAATACTTCCTAATGTGGCACCTTGCTAAGCATTTATTTCAACATATTTTCTCTCCGTTAGGCTTTTTGCTCCACATTTTCCCTGGGAAAAGGACATCTATTTTCCAAATTCAAGAGCAGGCTTCTATGGCTCTTTTTGTCTCTCATGCTTGTTTCTTGCTAATTTTTAGTACATTTTTCTCACTATTATGATCTTGTTTCTGGATTTATCACTGATAGCTTTTCACCTATTACAAACTGAGATTGATCATATATTTCTAGGATGTCCTAATGGCTTGGCTGATCTTATTTTTAACAGTAATTTTTCTAACATTTATTAGGAAAACTGAATAATAGAGATGTTGATGAAGATGACTGGATTTTTATTGAAACAAAGGAATTGAAGATTTGTCCATCTTTCCAACATTTTATTTTTAAAGGAATGCTCAGACCATGAACACACCTTTACAGCTCCAAAAACTCTACTTACATTTGTGTGCATCTATTATGGCTAAAGAACTAAACTCTGCTCTTATTTCAAGGTTTGGGGTGGGGTTTGTTTTTTTGGGTATTGAGGTTTATTTGTTTGGTTACTTGGGGTTTTTCTTAATTTTTTAGGTCTGGGTTGTTTTTTGTGGTGGTTTTTTTGTTTTTGTTTTTGTTTTTTTTTCTGAATAAGCATACAATTACTCCAGTGTATTAAAACTTAGAGAGGATTTCAAGTAAGATAAAAAAATATTCACTTTTTAAGCAGTGTAATTATCTAGCAGAAGTCAGTGCACTGACTGTTCACATGAATAAATCTATTTTATGTGTGCTGGAGTGTTGAGAAATTCCAAGACCAATGTCCTCAGTCCCAGCAGAGACAGAGATTTAAAAGCTTGTATGGTCTTTCTGATCTTTCCTGCTCTCAGAAAGATATTCACAAAACCATGTATGAACATACACTTACCAGGCAACCATATTTGCTCTTTTTCAAAGTAGTATAGATTTTTCCCTTATGAAGACAAATACTTCCCGGTATTCTGGTAGCAAAGAGCATTTCTGGATTTTTTTTTGCACACATGCAATAAAAAAAATATGATAATCTAGAATTTTAATTTTTTTTTTAAAATCAGAAGTATTCTAAATTATTATAATCAGTGTCTCCAAACTCTGATAGGAAACCAAGTCCACAGTTTTATATCAAGGATCACATTTTACAAAACTTGTCACAAAATTCTTTTTCATTGTTTACATGGACATGAGTTCTTGAAAATTACAGCTTTAACTTCCTGTCTTTGCCAATTTTGAATGTGATGTCTGCTGTATTTTCAGGGTGAATTTCAGGTTCAAAGCAATGATGAAAAATATAAAAACAAACCAACAAAACCCAGCAGAAGATAACATGGCACTTCTATCTTCCTTTAGATGTTGTTATAGTCCCAGTTCTTCAAATCAAATTATGGTTGCTTATGGTACTGCCAGTGTAAAAAGTTCTCCCAATTTTATCTTTATATCAACTAAGTGTTTGGGGCAAATGACGGGTATTTTGTTATATATTCTTGCCACATTATTTAAACTAATGTAATGTTCTTTACTTCATGTAGTCAGTACGAGGATTTGGCTCTTGAATTACTCGATCTCATGAGGTTATTTTTATACAGAGTAGTAAGCACACAGATTGTATGCTCACCATTCCTCTTGCAAAATTATAGTTGTGATGTATATTCTTAGGACATCATTGATAATAAGTAAAAAAAAATCAATCGACTGTATATATCTATCTTTAATATCTTGATTTCAGCTCTCCCTGGATCACAATCTGGAAACAGCATTTTGCATCCTCTTTTTGCTTGTTATCTGTAATAACACCATAGGTAGAATTTTACAAGGAAAAACAAACAAACAAAAGCAAAACAAACAAAAAACCTACAACAAAACAAAAACTAAAAAAGAGAATTGCCATTATTACCTTTTCATAACTTCAATACAATCTATAAACTTTATTCTATTTGGTGTCTAAATCCATTTCATGATAGTTTGCTTTTTTATTTGCATGTCATTTCTTATTCCTATTTTTTTCAAAATCTTTTTTTGTTTTCTACCTTTTTTTTAACTTAGTTTATCCTTAGCTTTTATTTTTCTGTCCTGTTTGTTTCTAGATTTTTTTTGGTATTGTTTCTATCATCTGTTGCCCCTCTTATTGCATCCTTGTCTGGAAACAAGCCAAAACCAAGAGTATTTAATCTAATGAGATTGGTGTCAGTTATAAAAGGTTTGTGTGTTAAACCACGCTTGGATGTCTACTTTTCCCCTAGTTCTGTTGTGCACAAGTTATACCATCTGACAAAGTCTGAGTTTGAATAGCTTCCTTGATTTAACTGGCAACAGTAGTTTTGATCAGATGAGTGCCCATCTTTTCATCCATTTGAGCCATCATTGTCTTTGACCTTCTAAGCAGACTTAATCTGTTTCACTGTATTCTATACTTCTTGAGAAATACTTACACAAATTTGCAAATACTTAAATTATTTTTGTATGAGTGTGGTGTGCATGCATGTGTTCATGTGGGGGGTCTGTGGCATCTACCTACCTTTAAAGTAGTTATGAAGTGAATGATACAAAGAAGTAATTTTAATTTTAAAATTCTTGATGTTTATATTCCCTCTTTATGTATCTTGTTGATGTTAAATACTCCAGGTCCAGTTTCTTCATGAAGAAACCCACCTGAAATTGCTTTCCAATACAGTTAGTGATATTGTCTAGTTGCTTTGAGAGGATGCAGTCATGAATCTTTGAACCGTTCTTCAACCTTCAAGTTATTATCAAGTGTAAAGAAAAATTTAACCATTGGCTGAACTAATATGCTGTGGAATTTTCTTCTAAGAAAAGTATTTCAAAATGTGAGGCTTTGCTTTCTAATTTTAACTGTAGATGCTTCACATTATTTATCAGTGTAGACTGCTTCCATGTTTTCCTCCCCAATGTCCCTTCGCAGCATCTATTATTACTGAGACAACAAAAGAAATGATGAAAAAAGAAGCAATAAAAAAATTTCCTCCTTCCTGTTAGTAAGAACAGCTTACATTTCAAAACAGCCTTTTCTTTAATTGTGTATGAAAGGATTCTGAGAATATGTACTATCAACATTTGATTTAAACTTCTGACAACTGGAATAATTAAACTGATTTTTCTTGTGTGATTTTTATGATAGAAATTTTTAGCAAATAGTAGATTTTTATGCAGTTGAATTTTTAATGTCAACATTTTTATCTTTTTTTTAATTTTATTTTTTTAAAAAGTTTTTCGTATGGGAAAAGCCTTTGGAGACAAATGATATGAAGAACAGATTTGAAATGAATAGACATAGTAATTATAATGTATCTTTATACAGCAATATGGACACTTTCAATGTTAATTTAAAAAACCCCACAACAACTGAAAGGACTTTTGTAACAGAAACAAATATCTAAATAGCTGTTTTATGCAAATAAAATGGAAAATAAGTTAAAATAGTTTACAAAGCCACAAAATTTCAACAGGAAAATATATGGATACTTTTTTTTTTTTATCCTTAATGAAGAAACATGCCAGCTTAATAAATCCAAATTTAAGAAGGAATGGATTGGCAAGAAATAAGCTGTAAAAAGCAAGACAACATATCAGGACAGCTGTAATGTAGTGCTTTATTTAAATGGGGAATTGCACAATCTAATAGTGCAATATAGAGAATGCAACCATGAATACTAAGAGGCTAAATCCTCTCCTGGATTACAGTGTCTCAAAGGAGCAAAAAGAAATAAATGAATACCATGTAGACAAGAGCTACATTTCTCATGGGGCGGAGATGCATGTCTAATGATAAAAGATAACATAGCAGTAAAATATTCCCTAGCACATTTTGGGTTATTTAAGTAATCTTTGATATTTACAGCTGAAAATTACTAAACCATAGGAAAAGAGGAGAAAGGGTGGAAGGAAGATGTGCTCACAAACAGAAGTCTTTTTTAAATAAGGTGTTTATATCTTTTCACAGATCTGTGTGACACTAGAAAAGGTATAGGACATGTCTCACCATGTTAACATAACAGCAAAAACAGGTGATCTAATCATAGATGCAAGGTTCCCATTTAATACATAGAACATATTTCCACACCTGATACAAAGAGATACAGATTCTGCATAGGCCCAAGACTCTTATAGAAGTAGATCAATAAGTTGTGTTTAAACCAAAAATGTATTTGTGATGAACCTGGCAGAAAGATGCAGATTGCCAGCTAAATTTCTTCCTTAATTTCAAGTGACCTGATAGCCACAATCATATATTATTGTGTTACTGAATGAATGCAAGGATTTATATGTGTGTGAAAAATTATCCTGCTCAGTGAACTGCTTCATATCAGAGGGCAAAAGATGTAATCAGAGATAAATGGTTTCATCTGATCTTGGGTTAACAAAATCTGGAAGGGAAAATTTGAGGCAGAAGCTACAAAGCCCAAGGAGAGTTATTCTAATATTTTCCTGTGATTACAAAAGAAAACCTTCTAACCAAAACAAACAAACAAACCACAAAAACAAACAAACCCCAAACCTAAAATAAACTTTTAGAGAAATAGGTCAGAGAAGAAAAATGGGACTTCTGCAGTAGAAAAGATAAATTAAAAGTTCCAAGCTATTGCTACATTTTAATTTGAATGTTTTCATAATCAAGATATTTTTGTAAACAATATATTATTGTTTCATGTCAAAAATAAGAATGAGAATAAAAAGCTCAATGCGTGTTCTTCCACAGATTTCTGAGAGGTTTGGAGAAAACAGTTGTAAATAGAAACAGTTATTATTCAGGTGTGATTGCAAAATTTTGAGGGAAATATAACTCACCCACATCAGACATCTGAATTGGTAAGAATACTGGGACTGAATATAAACATTCTTCTCCATCTAGCAGAAACACTTCAGAGACATGCTTTTCTTTTAGGGAATAACTAATAGAAAAGTTGCAGACCAGCAGTAAAAGATACCAATACGGATACATTTTCCCTGTCTTTGGTGAGCACACAAAAAGAAATACTAAATGGAGATTTTCTTCCTGAGACATTTTTCTGAATATAGACAGAAAAAATTAAATTGTTTTCAAATGAGAAAATAATTTTTTTTACTCTGTTAATAAATTTTACATTTTGAGATTTCTTGCAGGGTGTGACTGAAGATTGCAGAGTAATATTATATAGATTCAGCATACTGGTAATACACATTGAAAAAGTTTCTTCCTGTATTTTAAAAATAATATAACTATGCATGGATATGGTGGCACAAAAATAAGTTTAAGAATAAACAATAACTTAAAAAATAGCCAGCAGTCAGTTTTGTCAGGTATTTTTAAATTGTAACATAGAAATAAAATTAGTAAATCTGTGTCTAGACTTTTCTGCTGGAGTGAGCCCATATATGCTCAGGATTTTTGTTAGAATGCTTGTATAGATGTTTATTGTTCTGTTAATCATGAAATACTTGTGGCCTCCTCTGTTAATCTCTATGAATGCATTTACAACCCTCAACTGTTAGTTGGAAAATTACTATAATTTGCATGGGAAGTAGAAATCTGATAAGTAATTAATCTAGTTAATAGAACTGACAAGTATTACCAGGATTTGTCACTGGTTTCCATGTTACTGCTGTCTGACCAGCTGCTTTATGAGTTTGGCAAAGAATTGACCGGCATACACTTCACTGAATGGAAGTCAGGCAAGTTGCGAAACTACTAAAAATATTATACCATTTTAATAAGAATACTGAATGCTTTCTAAGCCCCAATAAGGACAAGAATATGTAGCCATGTTGATTTTTTTCCTTCCTCCATCCAAATGGATTGCAGTACAATACATGGAGCTCTGCAAGAGCCATCAATTTTACAGTTTACCTGGTATTACTCTTTCATGAAGCATTGCCAAGGAGACAGAACGCTTTTTCTATTTTACCTTTTCTGCTCCCAAAGAGAAAAATCCTTATTTTTTGACCTCAATTAACTTTAGATACCATTCTTTTTTTTAACACATTAAACTAGTATTTTATTATTTCATAGTGTAATAAGATATTTCATGAATTCACAATTACTATTTTACCTTGTAGTTTAGTAAACAATCTAAGATTGACAGATTATAATTTTAGCTAATCTTTCACTCCCAAGAAAAGTCTTGTAAGCTGAGATGATCAAGCGATTGCTCAACATTATGTACCAATGCATCCAGTCCTACTGCTTCTGCTGATAGTCTTGCAATTCTTTCTCTACCTCGGATGTTAGTTCAGACTATATGTCCTGAGCCACACTTTTCTTTTTGTTCTGGGACATTTTTGAATGGAAAACACACAATCTGTAAAACACTGCCAAGTTGTTTGGTTTAGGCTGATTTCAGTCATAGTTTCAAGGCTTTGTCGAATTTCCATTTAATGAGAGAAAACCAAAATGAACACTATTTCATTATGGCTCAATATCTACATTTTAAAATGGAGAAGTAAAGTCACAATGCTAACATTTCTTGGCTTTTCATTTCCTCCAGTTAGAATCTGGTCATACTGGCACAGGTTTTCCTCATAAGTAAAATGTTTGTACAAAACAATTAATTATGTCAGTGGGCTAGCTGAAATCCTTAATTATTTTCCGATGAACCTTGTAAGAAATTATCTTCAAAACTGGATCATCCTGTCTGCTGTAAAGTATTGTGGAAATCACAGGCCCATTTTAAGTTAGGAATAACTGTATAGTGAGACATATTTACAAGTGCTGAACTGCTGCGTCTGCAATAAACATTAAGACTCTTTCACCTAAAGTAGAGATGCTGTGAATTATATATTTTATCCTTTGATATACTTTTTTTTTTCCTGAAAAAAAGGAAGCATTAAAAATAGTGGCAGTAAAAACTGAACACAAAACAAGGAAAGATAAATAGTAGCACAGATGATTATATAGCTCAGAGGACATTAGAGAATTAACTTATGTTAATATTTATACACAGACATACACATTACTGCATAACTGTATATGCACATGCACTCATGCATGCACATACATATGCACACATGTGTGTGTGTGTGTGTGCCCATTAGACAAAATCTTACTGGCACAATGAAACAATGAAGAAATATGCAATCCTCTCCCTGGTTCTTGAAAGAAGCAGGGTTGAAACACATTTCCCCAACTAACCTTTCTGGTGTTTTTGTGCTTATATTGGAAAAAAAACTCAAAACTACTTGTCCTCAGAAAAAAAAAATAGGGAGATTTTACACTGACAATGACTCAAACCACATCCTTATTCTCAGTCACTTCACAGAAATGAGTTTGGACTGTTAAAGGATCAGTATGCTGATTGTTTTAAGAACTATTCTAGCAAGCAAATCTTCACATGAACAGTATGGGAGGTTGGGGTTGATGTCCTGTGCTTCTATGACCCAAAACTAATTGCAGATGAAGTTTCTTGAACTTATGTCATTTGTGAATTTAACTTTGACTCTTCAAAGAACACAATGAAGAGATAATTTTAGCTTGTTTCTTTTTAAGAAAGACTTTCAGTTACATCTGTTCATCTATCTATCTCCTGTCTTCAAAGGCTTTTGAATACATCAGTCAAACATAACCTAATTTGATAAAAAAGTA
Organism: Vidua chalybeata; assembly: GCF_026979565.1. Taxonomy (NCBI): domain Eukaryota; kingdom Metazoa; phylum Chordata; class Aves; order Passeriformes; family Viduidae; genus Vidua; species Vidua chalybeata. The sequence continues at coordinate 55,545,602 of NC_071531.1, read as the reverse complement.
TGAATGAGAATTACTGAAACTGCACTCTGGTTAAATGAATGATCAGACTAGTGATCAAACAATGGTGTGAAATTAGAAATAATCTATTCTCTTGCACTCCAGCCAGAAACACAAACATGCCCTTGGCCAGTCCATACCCCTACTGGAATCTATTGATGACATAGACAGTTTACTGTCTATAGCACAGCTTACTATATCCTCCTCTTATTGTTGTCTTTTAGGAATGATTGATTGTGGACATGACAGCTGGGTCAGAGAGCGAGAAAGCTAGATAAGTTTTCCCAGAATCGGCCTGGGAGATTTTAGGGAGTTGAAGAAAAATGATGTTGGCCAATTATTAAAAACAACCTGCAGGTGTTGTTTTCCTATTATCTATTTCCTTGTTATTCTCATAAGATTATTTATAAATGGGTGTCTTGTTTATTAGCCAATCAGGTGAAATGTATTGATTAAATGACTAATCAGGTCTACCTGTATCAGAACAGTGTATAAAAGAAGTGGTCTGAAGTAAAGACGCGTGCTTTATGCCACTCAGCCTTCTGACGACTCTGTGTCATTTCTTACTGAACAGTGACAGTTGATGTCCTAACGTATATTCAAATTACAAAATAGGAAGAGTTTCATGGCAGAAATCTGGCAGTTCAGCTTCATTAATTCTTCTCACAAACAATGTGTTTGGAAATTCAGATGTGCATCTAGAACCAAACCTAAAAAAAACATGCTGGCATTAGATTTTCAGCCATTGGTGTAGGAGCCAGAAGGCTTCCTGTTATAGTTCGCTTATCCTATTACATCATCTATTACATGATAAAAAGGGTTTCTAAATACAAAAGAGAACCAAATAAACAAAAGAAAAGTAATAAAATGAAGGTTTCAACAACAAATAGATAATTAAACAGACAAATTCAGTATTTCACTCATTATTACCATTTTTCCCTGTATTTATTTTCTTTCGTCCCCTTCTGTTTCTCTTTTAATAACGTAGTTTAAGATAAGACATTGTTACATATTTTGGATTTTCTCTTTCTCAGAGAGAAACATGTAAATAAAACTCTATTGTTCTTCAGTAATATTCAACATTTCCTATAAGGTATAGATTTTCTTTGCTAGTATAGCAAAGATTCTGGATGTCCATTACTGTCCTTTTTCCTATGAGAAAAACAGAATTAATAATACATATATATTTTCAGACTTACTCTGAACATTTAAGGTGATATTAGCTGTTCAGATACACAGACATTAAAAATCTAGTGAAAAATATTTGTAGGTTCCTAAAAAGCCTCTTAAACTAAAATGCAGATATAAAGTTAGGAGCATATTAAAACTTTGTAAAGGTTTATGAAGAGGAAGTGAAGTTAGTCATTAAACTGCAAAACCTTTTCTGACTTACTGCTCATCTTCTTTATGCCTCTGTTCCCAAGAAAAATCTTCAGGACTACATGAAGAACAAGCAAACAAAAAGAGCTATGTGAGCAGAACACAGAAAAAAAAACCCAACCTGTTTGTGGACTTTCCTTTGGAATAAATCTAATGAACCCTTGAAATCTGCAAGGGTTGATACAATTCTAACCCTTTAGAAAAAGAGAAGAATTATTTGTGGTATTTAGATCATGGGCTCTTTTTATTATTCTAGAAGATTGCTATAGACTTATAAATACTAAATATTTTAGTAATCATTTTTATGTTCAATAAAAACACATAAGTAAAATATTCTCATGCTATAGAAACCCATAAACCATTAAAATATCATTTTAAACATTATGTTAGATGAAAATTTACATATATCATGCCAAATCTAACATTCTGAGAGAGAAGTGAGGCTGCTGTGATTCCATGCTCCTATTTCCAACCAGTAGTGAGACTGATGTTGCATTTCCAGCAGGTACATATACACAGAACACATGCACACAAATATTTACAGATACACTGAGGTGGTGGCAGCACAGATCACAGATGGACAAACTCATCAGTCACCCAATCTGCATGAATGACCTCATCCTGCTCCCCTCTCTGTCTGAGCAGGATGAAGATAAAATAGTGGGGGGAAAAATGTGTGCATGTATATATATATATATATATATATATATATTTTTTTTTTTTTTTTTTTTTTATATATATATGTATATATGTTGGATCCCTTTGTCTACTGAGTTCAGATGCTCAGTCTGCCCAGTGAGTATCCCTGGTTTCCAGTCTATGCTGTTTACACTGTTTCTAGCTTCCCAGGTCCCAATAGCCAGATGTGTACTGACCAGAAAAGTATTTGCATTCAACTGGCCTTTTTTTCCCCCATAGCTTTCCATTTTCCCTTGCTTGTTCTTCTGTTGCATCCTGGGATTGGGTTTTAGGGGTTCTTATTTCTGTTAGCTAGCCGAGTCCTGTGTACCCCCGCGCTTCCCCCGTATCATTCCCCCCACCACGGTTTCTGGCCCCATGCTGCCTGCCGTTGGGCCATCCCCTCTGTTGCTCCTGTAACCACTCCCCTATCCAGCCCCGGGAAAAACCCCATGTCTGCCGCCCCCTCCCCATGATCCCACTCAGCCCGAGGCTCGGTGCCCACCCCTGCAGGGTTCTCCGGCTGGTTGCTGTCCTACATCATCATTGGCGGGGAGGCACCTGCCCTCCCTATCACATCCCCTATATCATTCTGCTCCCTCCCAGGTCCCAGCGCCATTTCCCCAACGTGGTGTGGGAAGCGTGGGCCTTCCGGCTTTCCTCGTGGGCGATCTGGACATTCCTTCCCTTTTTACCTCGGATCCCGTAGCGCGAGCGACAGAACCCAGCAGACCTTGACTGGCATGCCGGTGCCAGCGGCACGCGGGAGAGAAGCGGGAAACCCGGAAGTCTGGGGGGAGGCAGTGCCGGAGGGCATCGGAGATGCCCCGGTCCAGGGAGAAAGAGAGAACGCCGCAAATGGCACCCAAGTGGGGCCTGAGCTGGCAGAGTCGCCCTGCGCAGACAGAGACTCACCGTGAAGCACTGGGAGATGTGCGGAGGGCCGTCGCCGCTGGCGCGTGGCCGCACTGCGGATCAATGGCTGCCGCCGCCAAGCCAAGTGTGTGCAGTCCGCACGGAGAGCTGCCACGCAGACACAGTGCTGCGACGGAACTGTGCTTTGTGTTAGACTGAAAACTGGAGAGAAGACTCCCCGAAGTAGGTCAGTGAACTCCCCACTACCCACGAGGGAGCATGCAGATGCTTTTCCCCGCGTGGGAGGGGAAGTGAAACTCTTCACAGCCACGAAGAGCCAAAGAAGAGAAACTTCCCGGGACGAGGACCCTGGTGGCAGCTTTTTGTTTGCAAAGATCCCAGTTTGGTGAGTACTAGCAACGGGAGGGTACCCGGGCTATACTCTCCTTCACTTGGGTGGGCTTTACTGCGCTTCCGAGGGTACGGAACATGCAGCACGCAGCGTGAGCAGTGGCCGCCAGGGTCTTTTGTGGGTTTTTTTGTTTTTTTCCCCTCTTTTTCTGCACCAGGGGTGAGGTTATATGGGTAGAAATAGCATGGGGACCGTGCTATCTGCCAACCAGAAGGAATTTTATACCCTACTTAAGGGAACTCTATTGGTGAAGGGCCCCTACTCCAAAAGTTCGGTTAAACAGTTTGTAAGGTGGTTATACTTTTCCTTCCCACACATAACCATGGGGGACGCTCACAAAAAAGAGTTCTGGGAGCAGGTGGGAGCGAAATTGGCGGAGGGGACCGAACACAGGGATCCCTCTGTGAAAGATTCCTTTGCCACCCTCCATTTGCAGATTTCAGAAGTGGTGATAGCTGAATCTGCACGAGAAGCAAGCAGGGAGGGGAAAGAGCCATTGCACAAAAACGTTGTTTCCCCTGAACATGTTTCCCCATCTTCCTTTCCTACCCCTTCTTCCCCTAACCCGGGTGGGCAGGGGGGAGTCCTCCGCCGCTCAAAAGCGCAGGGCAGTCCCACAAGTGTGGGCCGTGCTCCTGGCTCCCCCAAGCTCCCCCGGCACCCCTGCCTTAGTGAAATAGGCCACTTTGCTGAGGAACTGACCCTAAGCCCCTTTTCCAATCCCTTTTTCCCTGCTGAAAATCCCTGTTCTAGAGCTGCCCCGCACTGCTCTGTTTCTTTAAACTCCTTTTTTTGTTCTCTTGAGGAGGCCGAGGCCACGTGCTCGATCCCTTTGTCTTCCCAAGATGGAGGGCAGCCACATGGCAGGGCCTCTTCTTCCCACAACCCGTTTATGTCCTTCGTTCCCAGTGTCCCCACCTTTAACCCAACCCCCACATGCCTCCCTGTGGGCGTGGGCGCTGCCCCTTCGGGACGTCAGGTTACTCCCTCACCCATTGTTCCTCTTCAATGGGCGTTCCCTCGAGTCCTTTGCATGTCCTCCCTGCTGAGTCATCAACCCCACCCTCCCCCACTGGGGAGAGCTCTGCCATCTCTGCCCCGCTGCCTGAGGGAGGCAGCCCCCGTCCTGTTCCCCGCACCCTGTCCCCATCTTCCCATGGGTCCTGGAGACCTGGGCGGGAGAGAGGAGGGGGGAGGGAGGAGTGGGGACCCCTACTGCGGCGTTCTGGTGTTTGTCCAGGTCTGGAGCAGCCACTGCGCCCAGTGGGGCACTGCGGCTCCTCCGGTCCCGGTCCCGCCACTGCTTCCGGGCTCACGGCTCCGGGAAGGTGCGTTGGCCACTTTTACCGCCGCACGCAAAGGACCTCAATAAAGGGGGTGAAGGAAGGACCACATTCCCCGCGGCAGGAGCTGAGAGCATTTTATTGGTGTGCTCTCAATCCCTGTGTTGAGAAATATGGCTGCCCAGGTCCTGCCACATGGGAGTTTTATGGGGGGGTGGAGCGGGAGGTGTCACGTGGTCTGGGAAAGCCAATAGGGATGCAGTAGGGGATGGCACCGGGGCCAGGGCAGTCCCGGGGCTGCGGGGGTGTGGTGTGGAAGACAGGAGCCAATGGGAAGGCGGCAAGGGTGGCGCCGGGGGTCTGGGGTGGCCCCAGCTGCGGGGGAGGGGGAGGGACCTACAGGACCCACAGGAAGAGACAGGGGGATGGGATCCAGGCCACATGGTAAGGCAACTCGGGAACCAGGTACTGCAGTGGGGGGAAACCCGGGGGATACATGGGGGTACACAGAATTTGCTAAGATACATCAGAACCCTGATCTAAACCCAAAGTCTGGGATGCAACACCCTACCCCCATCTTCCCATGGGCCCTGGAGAGCCGGGTGGGAGGGAAGGGGGGGGGGACGGGAACCTCTACTTCCAAGTTCCCATGGGCCCCGGACGTCCGGGCGGGAGGGAAAAGGAGCAGGGGGGGAATCAGAGCCCCTGCCTCCACATTCCCATGGTTCCTGGAGACCTGGGAGGGAGGGAAGAGGAGGGAGGGGGGAGCAAGAGCCCCCGACTCTGCAGTCCCATGGTTCCTGGAGACCCGGGAGGGAGGGAAGCAGGGGGAGGGGAAAGTAGAGGCAGGTCTCTGAGCATTTTCCAGATTCCGTGGAACAGGTCAAGGTGGCAGCTGAGAGGCATGTGGAGGGATCGGAGGTTCAGGACAAGTCTGTCCTGGAAGTGGCATCCATGAACACTGACACACAGCTTGAGATCCCTAAAAGGCCCAGAAGCCACATAGTTGCCTTGGATGCTGTGCCTCCAAAGAACGCTGGTCCGAAGCAGCCCCCAGCAAGACACCAGTGCTTCCACTGTGATTGGAGGGGACACTTTGTTGTTCAATGTCCATTTTTGGGCAGGGCACCCCCAGGGACAGTAGGAGGGGGGAGAGGGGGGGAGGGAGACCCCATTCTTCAAAAAACTGAAAAAACAACACGTGTCTGCCTCGCGTGAAGATAAAAATAAGGCAGGCCACAGCACCTTAAAGGGAGCTGTGATTTATCAAGTAATTGTGCAGGTGGTAGTTCAAGATATCAGGGTGCCTGTGAGTGCAGCAGATGACCCCACCGATCGGGGGGTTGCATCAAACCGCAGGCGATGCAAAAAGAAAAAGGACCCTACAATCTCCTTAAAAAATGCTTTTCCCCAAAGCCCTAGAAAACTTTCCAGCCACCCCAGTCTGTGTGTGTCCCAAATCCCCATGTTTGTAATAAAGTTGTCCCAGTTCCCCTATCCCCAAGCACCCAGGGAAGAACCACCCCAGCATCATCGCAGCAGGCCCTCTCCACCTGCAAAGGGCAGCCGTTGCAGCAGCTGAAATGCCAAGAGCAGAAGCTGAGCAAAGAAGCAGTCAGACGAGCAGCAAAGAAGATCAAGCAGCCATTCTTCCTTTTTATATTTTGAAAAAGAGGGAATTGTTGCATCTGGGATTGGGTTTTAGGGGTTCTTATTTGTGTTAGCTAGCTGAGTCCTGTGTACCCCCGCACTTCCCCCGTGTAGTTCCCCCCACTGCGGTTTCTGGCCCCATGCTGCCTGCCGTTGGGCTATCCCCTCTGCAGCTCCTGTAACTACTCCCCTATCCGGCCCTGGGAACCCTGTGTCCGCTGCCCCATCCCCACGATCCCACTCAGCCCGAGGCTCGGTGCAGGGTTCTCTGGTTGGTCGCTGTCCTACGTCATCACTGGGGGGTGGCATCTGCCCTCCCTATCACATCCCCTATATCATCCTGCTCTCTCCCGGGTCCCGGTGCCATTTCCCCCATGTGGAGTGGGAAGCGTAGGTTGCTATTCCCACTGCAGCTCTCAGCGACAATAAAGCCTTCTGGCTTTCCTCGTGAGTGATCTGGACATTCCTTCCCTCTTTACCTCGGATCCTGTAGCGTGGGCGACAGAACCCGGCAGACCCCGACCCACATGCTGGTGCCAGCAGCACGCAGGAGAGAAGTGGCGAACCCGGAAGTCCGGGGGGAGGCAGCGCCGGAGGGCGTCAGAGCTGCCCCGGACCAGGGAGATTTTTCCCCAAATCACCTAAGTCCCTCGCTTTTCCCGCTTTTAGTTCTTCCCCTAAATATCCCATAGTAAGTTCTCTGCAACCATGAACCGCTTTTCCCCTGCATTCCTTAATGTATCCCACACCCTTAGACATCCCATACTTAGTCTGACAGGTGATCCAGAGAGTTGCTCCTGATGACATATCTTGATGGGTTTCAGACCTGTACAACAGGACTGGTGGCTGTCATGGGACAGTTCTTGGGGGGGGTCTGTACAAGGTGTTTGCTCATATTTTATGAATCTTTAATATGGGATCCTGCCTGCAACTGTGCATTGCTGAGCTCCTCTGTGCTTGTGGAAATGGGCTTTTGATGGCCTTCCCATAGTAAAAGACCAATGTGGAGTCAGGTGACGGCATTATTTGGGCTCCCACTCCTGTTTATCTGAACCCTACTGTGGGTGTTAAGATGAGTTTGTGAGCATAACCTACCATTGTCCCACACTCAGGCCTATCCAGAGAGTACCACACCATCCTCTCTCCTTGCACAGCACTTCCCATGAATCTGTTTCATATCCTGGCAGGGCTCTGCTGCCAGAGCAGAAATTCTAGTGCTCTCCCAGATACATCTCTGAGGATTTGTAGGTCTATGTGGCTGTGGTCTGCCAAATCTTATAGATTGTTTGTACTTCCCACTTGTGAAAAGAAGGGAATCAGAGATTATAAACAGAGGTTTATCACTTTCAATGAAACACTGCATAAGAATAGAATCCTGTATTTGTGTGAAGTTAAGTCTCTACAAAGGTGTATTTTTAGTATGGTGAATGGGAATTTGACATTAGGTAATACTAATATATGACAGCTGGTTTCTCTATACCACGGTGAAAATATTCCTATCAGTGTCCCTAATGACTGTGAAGATTGTCAGCTCAATCATTAAAGGGTTTCTATTTCCTTTCCTGAGAGATAATGGCCATTTTTACTTTAATATCACAATAAGCCTCCCATGTTTTGCTACAACAGATCATAATGGATTATGTTGTTACAATATCTGTCTGTCCAAGAAAAATGAAGAGTACATTAAATCTTGCTCAAAACTATGTTGTTCATTCTTTTCACTTTTTCCATCAATACAAATCCAAATTCTAGATTACAAAGCAGGTCAAATCAAGGAACAAATATATTTTATGATTTTATATGAGAAGTTTAATCAAATTTTGTCTTTAAGGTGCTATAGAAAATTAAACTACAGGAAAAAAAAAGAATTCAGCACTGCTTTGTAAAATAACATTCAGTCTTCAGCTATGAATACATAAATAGTATCTTTCTGTTATTTCAGGATGTTTTCCCATTTTTTCATTTTCTCATGATCAAGACCAATCTTAATTTCTTGTGTCTACAAATATGTGAACCTTATAACTTATTTAGCTACACATGTTTTTCCTAAGGCAGTTTTGAGCTCTAACATGTTAGAATTAGTTTTTCATCTATTTATATTTATTGAAAGAAACTCTTCAAATTTGTTGAAAGAAACTCCTCAAATGTCAATGGCAGATGCCAATATGTCCTCAGAAGACAAATGAAAAATCTTGATTAGGATGTGGTCATATTACACACCCTTCTGATATGATCAAGAGTTTATGTATCTCTCAGCCTCACAGCCAGTGATACCAGAAAGTCTGAAAAAGCACAAAGTTTTTTACTCTCTCAATAGGCTGCTGAACTAATCAGGTATCTCAAATGCAACATTTACTGCTAAGCAACCCCCCAGGTACAACATTAATTAGCTGAGAAAAGAAAATGCTATACTAGTTCACAGAAACTGATCAAACCCACAAGACTGCAAATATGTATAACTTGTATTTTCGTTGTCTTATATTTCCCTCATTTTGTGATTCTGTAATTCTGTCATAGGCTAGAAAGAAGTCTGTCAGTTGAGATAGACCTTATGCTGGGAGAGAAACAATTGTAAGCAATAGATAGATAGATATAGATACAGATATAGCTTATAAACATTTCACCTTATGCCAGCTCAAACCATTAAGCATGCCAAAGCTGCTCTAGTGAAAGCTTTGGTTACGTTTTAGCCATCTGAATGCTGCCATATAGACCACTTTTTTACCTTCCTTGACATCTTCTGGTTCTCTGGGTTGCAAATCAAATATCAAGGAATACCAGAACCTATGACCATTACAGAGTTTGTTCAACTGCTTTGCAAAATTCCTTAAAGATGTAAATACATATGTGGAGAAGTCCAAAATATTTCAGTAAAAACCTTCTTATGAAAGAAAATGTTGTTTTCACTTATAGTAAGAATTAAAGTGGATACCATGGCAACTTATAGAATGTTTAGAAGATGTATTAAAAAAAAAAAAAAAAAAACAACTTTTAGATAGATAAAATTAAGAGGAGACATTAAAAATGAATTTTACTGTCTTTTTACTAAAGTATTACATTCCAAATCTCCATTGTTATGCTATGTTTAGATTTTTTTTTTTGTCTGTTTTTGAGGTTGTTTTAATTAACAAATAGTCTGGGCAATGTTAAGGACAACCTGATCATGTATGTAAAATAACCCATTTCTGCATGATACAAAGATGCTTTCTGTTGTCTTGGGCTTGGAGACAGGGAAAGTTGACCGTGGGGAGCAACTGCTAGCTTGTCTTTGTCTGGGAAGTCATGTGGTGCAGCTGCCACCTTGTCTTTGTCCCAGGAGCCATGGGGAACAGGAAGTCAAGGTGGTGAGCACCTTTATTGTGGGCAAAGAAATTTCTGGTTTTGTGTACTTTTGTTATTAATATTGCTGCTGTTCCATGCATTCTCATTCCATTGCTGTTTGCTTACAGTTAATTGTTATCTCAGCCCATAGTCTCAACTCTTTGCTCGCTCTTGAGCAGGGACCTGGAGGGAGTTGAGTGGCTTATTTGGAGTTTAATTCCCAGTTGTGTTAAACCACCACCACCACATGCTACAGTGCAATGTGCTCTGGAGACAGTATATATGCAGAGATGCCTTGTGATGTAAGCAAGATTGTACATGACTTTGAAATGGCTGATATATCACAAATCTGCTGTGTGCAATTGTTGGAGGACCTTGTTTCAAAGCAGAAAGCAAGAAGCCAAGATAGTAAATAACACTTTTAGTGGTGAAAACACTATATTTTTTAATTAAAAGATCATTTTTTACAGTCTATAGAAGCCTACCAAAATATCTCCTCCTGTCAAAGAAGCAGTCAGTGTAATAAAACAGAGATAAGCTGAATATAATGACCTTATTTAGGTTGCGGAGGAAAAGGGTACAAATGCATAAGCAAACAGAATCATTATGTTTAACTCTTTCACATTTTTTCACAATAAATGCTAAGGAAATATAGAACAATTACACTCAGAAAGGGAACAGAACCATATCTTTTGAAGTGCTGAAAACACAATTGGATGAAACATTTGCAGCTTTATTTAAAAATACTATAGTGGTCTGGCTGACTATAAAATCTAGTAGGATTTCTTAATTTTCTTTTCTATTATGCAGTCATCGGTGCATGTGTTGTACTCTTGATAAGCAAAAAATTCAACATAGAGAAATGTAAAAAGATCCTTTGGAGACAAACATGATGGTTATATTATATATGAAACTCTATTCCAATATTTATAAAATATCTCCTTCCCTTTGGATCTGCTATTATATTCTAGCTTTTCTTTGAGTTCAGTTAAAATCAATTAATACTAGAATAGGATAGAATGTAAATTGGTCTAAATAGTTTAATTAAACATGTTTTCTCTTAGTACTGACTAGTTTCCAAGTGATAAAAGAGATTGCAGAATACCATTAAAATAGGATTCAGACAAGTTACATTTTCTTGTCTTTATTTATTCGGAAGTGTCTTACTATTCACAGGTAAATTTTGTGTGCAAATTTTGATTTTCATTCCAAGTCCCTTTAAGACTCAAGTTTTTTGTGTAATTACAAAGCCACATACAACACAAGTCTGCTGAGCATTAACGAAAATTATTATTTTGACATCATTTCCCTTCTAAATGTTGACTGTGTGAAATAAGTTCTCCTGGCCATCTGCCGATAGTGTTTCTAAATTGGAAAAATATTTTACAAATTTACTTTTAGGAAATGTATTAAGTAAGGGATTCCACAACAATTAAGACAAAAATAGTTCTTATTAGGATGCCTATTTTACTCTGGTTCATACACTTAGGCCAGAAACTTGAGAAGATTTTGAGGCAGAAAGATAGATTTTGTCACAATCAAGTAAATGATAATAACAATTTTTATAATTCAACAGTCTCCTCTTTAGAGTCTGAAAATATTCTACTGCTTATCTTTTCCCTGTTTTTCATTAGGAAAATGATACTGCTTTTGTTTATTATTTCAAGAATATTATTTTACCTTCTATATATTCCTGAAGCTTTATCATAATTTATTATTAGTTCTCTTTCCATAAGACTTAATCACCTATATGGAAACTGACGATTTTAAAGACTTAACTAAAAGGAAAAAGGCATGATACATTTATTCTTTACTTCCAATCCATCTATAAAATTTAAGTAGAAGGAGCAGTGAAGAAAGAATACAAATCTTTGTCAGAGTATGACACAAAACTGAAAGCAAGTTTGCAATTCATATACTTGAAAGGAATATTAGATCATCTTTAAAAATTACTGCATACAACACTACCTGTGTGTTACTTACCAGTAGAAATTTCCAAATCTTATTCAGTTAATGTCAGGTTATTCCTATTTTCAGGTAAAAGTCTAGTTACACTAAAATGGTTCAGCATAAAAGAAAAAAAAAAAAAAAAGTAGGACCTGCACTCCTATTCCTGAAAAGTATTCTGTGCTCCCTGATGTACAGTCCTGATGGTTTTTGTGCTAGAATAATGACGACATTTTGTGTAGCTTTTTTTTTAACCCCAGCTATCTTTGTCATGTAATTACACGTGAAGAAAAATATAATTCTATTGGTTCATGCTAGCTACACTTTGACAAGGAAAGAAATGTTATTTCATGTAATTTCCGTTCCCTGCAGAATTTAACAGAATTTAGGTGGCTAGCAGCTAGGTCCAGACAGACTTTGTATAGGCTTAGTAATTTAAGACACTTGACTCAAGTAGTATTTTCAGATGGTGCCTCTAACAAACAATTATGGTCCATAAAAAACCTTGCATTAAAGTTACTTTTTTTTCAAAATTAAAAAATCAGGAGTGCAATTTTTTTTTTTTTACATGTAGTTAGAACATCCCATACAAATGTTTATATGTGCAGAAACTTAAAACTATTATAGAAAGTGACTTCTAGCTTCAAAGCCTAGGGGTTCCTTCCTTTGTTCTGAAAGTCCACCTAGAATGCATTTTTTTCCAGGTTGTTTCCTGAGTGTTCTCTTCTTCTTCCCACTCAAATATTTGCAACAATAAACTTTGAAATTATTATTTATTGGGAATAGAGAAAACATCCTCTCCAGAAAGAATGGATGTGTTGTCATGGCAACAGATAGGAAGGGATTTTGGGAAAACTGTATGCAAGAGGCTCCCATTGAATTTCTCCTTGATGTCAACATAAAACAGGTCAATAAAGGGACAGTTGAAAGACATAATTTAAAATAGAATAAGGAGGTCTGTGCTACCAATTTATTGTTTTGGTTAATTCTTCTTTAGCTGTAGGCTAACTTTATTAATCTACTTATTATAGGATTATTTTCATAATTCTACTCAGTTTTTCTTAGCTGTAGGCTGACTATGTATTATAAAAATGTCTACCAAATACCTGTACACGTTGCTCAACTGACTGATTTCAAATTGCTAATTTTAAATGGCTAGTAATGAAAGATTTTTTTCTTGTTTGAAATATTCAGTGAAGTAATGAAAAATATTTCTGCATAAAATCTAAAATGGCTTCTGGCATGAATTTATACTTAGGTTTGATGCTGGAAGAGAAAAAGAAAGGAATAAGGTTTGTTGACTTAATTTCTGTGGATAATTCAGAGTTACTGGCACCAGCAACTCACCAAGAAAGATATTGTCCCAGCAATTCTCTATAAATAATTTATAAAGCCATACTTAGCAGTATGGCTTTTTAAAAATGGTCCTTGCAAAAAAGTTGAATTGCATCATTAAACAGAATCATTGAGAGTGGTCAGGTGCTTTTTAAGCAGAGTTTTCAGGGAGTGCAGAATAAAGCAGTTAATCTGCAAAACTCTCTTAAATCATTGCCTGAGAAAGGTCATGAGCACATAAGTATGATTTAAACATGCTTTTCTAACACCTAGAGGAATTACTATTCTACAGTAGCCTATGCATTACATCCATGCAAGGAAATTATTTTCTGGGTAGACTGATGTCAAATAAAGACATTAAAGAGAGGTCCAATCTGGCTTTACAACCAAAATTAAAGAGCAGCTGCAACAAAACCCTTTCATTTAAAATACAAATTGGTACAGTATGAGATCTGATTTATTTTTACAGCAAGCAGTTTTTACAGTAACTAATAAAAGCTGCTCTTCACAAGAAAAAAAAAAAAAGAAAATCCAGCATTAGTTTTCAGGGAGGGACAGAAAACCCTCCCTGAGTTCAGAATACAAATTAACACCATAAGGTCCATCCAAAAGTAGCTACCCTCAAATCTGCTGTAGGCAGAACACATTAGAAGTGCACTCACAAAAGGCTGATAGCATTTTAATTAATGGAGAACACTTGTAGGCCATTTACTGTTGCTAAAAATTAGGCAAGCTAATTGATCCAGTACAGGTGTGTGTAATTGAGAGATATGCCTAAGATGCACAATTAATTTATTCTGGGGATTTTGCAGATACAGTGAAAATTTAGTTCACAGAAGTCTCTAAAAGGAAATGGGTAAAAGAAAATAACACTAGCTTAAAGAGAAAAAAAACCAGTTTGACTAGGAAGAATTAAACTAGGAAGAAGATATGTAGCAAGTTCAGTTATACAACACCATGCAAGCTAGAAATAATCTTTCTTATTTATTTTATTAATTCACACATGATATAATTTAGGGATACTGAACTATAAAAATTGTATAGTGGAACTTTGAGGATTTAGCTAAAGACTTTCATAATTCAAAGAACACTAGGATAGGGATACATAATGTATCATTAGCAATTTTAAAATACACTTCTAACTTAATCTTCTTGGTAGTCAATAATGATTTTTTAGGAAATAAAAAAATGTATGTTCCCTGGTTATTTTTCCTTTGGTAACTTTTTTCTTTTGCTATGAGTTTCGTGATTTTTGCCATTTAAAATAGATACAAAAGAGTTTCAAAATTAATGATTTGATTTCAGATTTCTAAACAGATACCCACACTTTTAAAATCACCAATTCTGTACTTGTTGATTTTATTGTTAGGCATTTCCATTGAATTCCTTATCACCAGCAGTTCTTTTCTTCAGTAGTTACTTACAGAGAGAGTCTATGATTAGGAATTCTTTCTTCCCCCCCCCCGCCCAGGACTAGGGTCTAGTGCTCTTATGTAATATCTAAGGAAACTACATACAGTGTGTTGCAGAGATGAACCTTTATTTATTTTGGCAGATGTTTGTTTTCCAAATAAGATCTGCAGGCTCCTAAGTGGTAAAACAGGAGCTTTAAATTGCATGAAGAAACCTCACAACAGTCAGTGCTTAAACTAGGCGACATAAAATGCCTAGGAGTGGTGTACATATTAAGCCCCAGCAGTTTGGAGCGCTTAGGCTTAGATTCCCAGAGGTAGTTAAGCCTGTAACTTCAGCATGGATCAATGCAAGAGAGGGACCTAAATCCCACAAGGCTTCAAGTGTCAACTCTTCTGAAAGATGACTTTAATGTAAGACCATCAAGACAAGTAATCAGGCCCAGCAGTTAAAACTATTCAGCTGCTATCAAGCTCTTTTCGAGAAAAATAAATGAGAGCAAGTTCACCTACAAAGATGCCAGAGCCTGATGTTCATATTGCAAAGAGAGGTTATAGAATCAGGCTTAAAGGGAAAAAAGGAAAACACAGGAATGAAACATGACTTTAAAACATACTGATGCCTAACATCTGGAGGAGTAAGGGGCAGCCCTTTTCACATGATAGGAAGACATTTTTTGTCTACTGAGAAATAATCTTATAAACTACATTTAAAAACCATGGAAAGTAGGATCCAAGGAGGGAATTTCCAGTTTTTACTGAATAGCAACCATTACAATAAATTGATGAGAACAAAAAAGACAATTCTTTACACCAGAGTAGAACAAATGTAGAAGTAAAGGCATATAACACCCTCAAACATAACATGTAATAAAGCTCTGAGCTATAGCAGCTAGCTCTTATGTTTTCAAAGAAGACTTCTTCTTTTTCTGATCATTTTCCTGGAAGTTAATTTACCAACATTATGGGAAAATTTTGATCAACATGCACCACTTTCCATTGCTCTTGGAGGATTCTGAAAACAGCTTTAAAATTGTGCCAGAGCTTTCTCCAACTTTTCTTTGTTGCTTAGCTCCAGGCAGCCCTGTGCTGCGAGTGCCTTTAATTAGTTCCCTGCTTAGCAAGCTATATTTTATTTGATTTTGTTCTGTGACACTGTCTTCTTAATTGAATAACAATGCAAGACACTTAACTAAGGTCTTATTAAATCAGTGCTAAATTTTTGTTGTACTTGTATCATTGCTGCAGTAAGTTCAGCTTTTCTCAATACCTGCAACTGTTTGTGCTCTTTGTTCATATTATAACTGTACTGCGATATACTGAGGTAAAACCAAATATGCCCTACCCCTTTTTTCTTTCCATACATACCTTGCTTTCCTCAGAAATTTGAGAAGATAAAATGGAATCGAACCAGTAAAAGGCTCCTTATATGTATAATAGCTTATCTAGGTGCAAGCACAAAAACTTAGCTGCAAAACAAGGGTTTACATCCTGTCTTGTGCTGTTAAATATATTATTAGTGGTGTTTCTAAACTTAGGTATAAACTGTTGTCTCAGTATGATGTTGATATAATATCTGAAGCCTTTTTATTTACTTTACAAAATGATCAGAACAATATTCATTTTACTAGGTTTTACTCTAATGCATGGTTTTAAGATTGAGATTTTGTACCATTTCTGGTGGGTAAACTTTTCATTGCTGTTTCATCCTACTGACTTTCTCTGGTATAAGCTCTATATGAAACCATCTGTTGCTGTGAGAAGCAAGCTATTGATGAAAATTTCAAGAAAATCCCTATGCCATTTGCAATGCCTCAAAACCCTTGAAGATATGTGCACCTCATAGTACATAAAAATAACAAACAGAATTCATTATCTGAACTATTTCTCCTTGCAGTTTCTTTAAAATAAGAGATACATTGTAGGTAAAATCTTAATGTAGAAGGTATGTCTCCACAGGCTACCAAGATGTAAAAGACAAAAATTTTTAGAAGCACTTTTTCTTTCTTGAGCTGCTCTATTCTTGATGTATTGCGCCTTTCTAACTGTTAATGATAATTCAGAATTATATAGGGCATTAGCTCTGCTGTTGTTATGATTGAGAACACCTTTCTGTTTAAAGGTCAACCTAAGTTCTCTGAAATTTACATGTTTACTCAGATTCTTCTAAAACTTTCATCACTTGATTTAGCTGCAGGAAAGTGTTGGTAATCAGATTTGGAGTCATTGAGGTAAAAGTCCTTATGAATAAATTACTTTCAGCCCTTGTATTCTATCAGTGATCTTCTAATGAATACATTGGGCTCAAAGAAGGTCATATGGCAGCTGATCTCAGCTACTCAGAGTTCATCTCCAATAAGCATGCTACTTAGCATCCCTCAAGCAAAAGTAGTATCACAGTCATTTCTGTTGTAATAGTTATACTTGCCAGATCAGTGCATGTCAAACAATCATACCCAAGACTGATGACTATGTATTTAAGAAGACACCCTTCAGAGAATTTCTGGCAATTCAATTTCCTGTGTTTTGGGCAGTGGAATGGATGTTTTGTTGCTGCCATAAATCCTGAACTCAACTACTGATCTTGAAAGTCTCTGACTGTATCTACCTACTCTGACTGTATCTATCTACATAGTCTATATCTACTATGGCAGTGGGATTCATCTAACCAATGCTTAAATCTTGCAATCCTGTCATAGTTTTGTCAGTGTTTGTGCAGTGAATCAAATCTTTCAAACCAGATGATTGGTCACTGCCTGGATGTCAGACAAGAGTCTTTAAAATGACATTGTCAGCTGGCTTGGTGAGACTCTCAGAACCACTATTTTGCTGAATTATGATACCTGGTTGGTCAGTGCAATCCAGTACTTGCATGATGTATTGGTATATCTTATTTAAAATTATATTAAAAATATCTTCTTACCATCTTACCTACCTACAAGACTGTCTGATACAATCATATCTACATCTTTGGGGACAGATTGTACTTTTCCTGAAGACTATTCTTTTTTCTGAAAAGAGCTTATCTTTCTATGGAAGTCAATTTTCAAAGCCTGAGGAGTCTCTGCAATGGCCAGATTAACCTTGCGGAATGCTAATTAACACATGTAAGCATATAAATTAGCCTATGTACATCCAGAACTGCCCAGGGAAATATCCTAAACATTCTGAAGTTCCCAACAGGAAAGTTCCTGTAAGAATTATTCAAACACCTACTTGTGAAAATGGTTGGAAATTCAATCAATAACCATGTCTCAGGCCCTCCACTTTTTCAGACTGATCCATTACCTCATCCATGCAGATGACGGGATAGGGAGTGTGACCACATAGGGAATAAGTGACTAAATATCCTGGGTGTGCATACAGGCAGGCTCAGGTGCAGCATGGGACAATCTAAAGCTTATACATTAAAGTTTTATATCTCTTGCCACACAGGTTCTCCTTATCACCAGGAAGCATAGATTATGCTATTCTAATATAATTTTCCTTATCTTGATATATGAACTTGTATTTCATCTGTAGAGTTTAAGAGAACTCTTCACTAAGAATAGCCATTTCTCTCCAATAACTATAAACATCTACCAGGAAGGATGTCTAGCTTGTATATGACCATGAGTCTGAAGAATCCCTTTCTTAAACAGAAATAGGCTGAAATTAAAATATGGCAATACTGACTTCTTTTAGAAACAGCAAGTTTGAGATTTTCCATTTTTTAAGCATCTGTATTAGTCTTTGTTAACAAGATCCCCCTCCCCACCTTTGTTAACAAGAGACCAGGGGGGGAATCTGGAGCAATAGGAAAAGGAGTTAAGGTTTTGAATTAAAAGAGGGTGGAGTCAGATGAGATATAAGTAAGGCATCCCAGGCCCTTTCCCTGGAAACATTCAGGTCAGGCTGGGCAGAGCTCTGAGCAACTTGATCTAGTTGAAGATTTTCTTGCTTGCTGCAGGTAATTTGGATGAGATGGCCTTTAAAGACCCTTTCCAAAAGAAACCTTTCCATGATTCTATGCTACTAAGATATGTACTTGGTGGAGGAGGATCATGTTAGGGAATACTTTAGCAAACTGTACATATATAAATCTGTGGGCCCTGATGGGATCAATACTTATAAATTGGCTGATGTTCCAAAATATGCCAGCTGACCTCATCTTTGGAGCATAGATCAAGAATGAGTATTTCAAACCAATGGAAATGTAGCAAAAGTAAAAAGATATATAATTAAAAAAAAAAAAAAGATTACATGTAACATTTCCTCTTTTATATACTCCCACTCCCTCTTTTCTATATTCCCATCACCTCTGATGAAAGAAACAAAAGAATGTAACTGTACTATTTATCAAGAGGATGTAAGTTACCTCTCCAAATATGCTGAGCCAGCACAAGGAATGTCATAGCTCACACTGAGAGTGTTGGAAAATGTTGGAGAAACAGAGTTACTTCCAGTTGTCTCAGAGTTATAATGTTTTAAAATAATAATAATTAAAAAAAAATCAATCCAGTGCTACCATTGCTTCCTCATTGTTTAAGATATTTTATGCATATTCAGAGACATAATTTTTGTAGTCCTGGTCAGGAATGGTAGGTAAAGTAAGATTATGTGATAAATCACCATGAAAATGTGTTACACTAATGATTATGTGATAAATCACTATGAAAATGTGTTACAGGTGACAGATATCCACAGCAAAAGAGAAACACATCTCTTTTGCTAGTGAGCATCCAGATTTCAAGATACTAACACGAAATACCAAGCTGTAAAATAAGGATAGTGTGTCAGTACCACATGTATATTCACAGCAAGCAACAAGCTTTCATCTTCTAAGATCTCGCTGCACAATTCACAGTAACCTCTACCATGTACTGCAAAGTGCTTGTCATGCAGATAAATATTCTGCTGTTTCTTTTGGAGCTAAGATTTCAACTGAACTTCAACATGAGACACTTTTGTCCCATTATCTAGCTTTTTCTGCACTATTCTAAATTAAATAGGATATGTTACTGTGTAAATTTACTATGCCAACGAGGCTAGCACATAGTATTTAAATATGATCCCTACACAGGATTTCTAAATAGATATAGATGATAAACAATGGTATAGAAGGGTTAGGATGAAAGAACAGCATCTAAAAAAAACCCTAAAATTTAGCAAAGATGTGAATACAATATTTTATTGATATTTAAGTTTTAGTAATGTTTATATTAATAAATTTACATTAAATATTCATGCAAAGCTACCTTGGATGGTATTCCTCTCACTTATCTTTAAACATAATTACTGAGGTGTTTAGTGAAGCTGCTTACTGTGGACACCTCCATCACAGTCTCTTCTTGAACGTGATTAATCTGGCCTATCATGGATTTCTCTTGCCATCATTAGGCATGAGAAGAAACATCCTCTGGGTATGTCTACATCTTTCTCCAAGGGGAGCTTTGGCTAGTTAGCTCACATACAAACATTTATCTTTGAGGTGTTTAGGGAAGGAATAATAAATTCCAGCAGACTGCATTCTGCATATATGATATGTGAACAGGAATTCATAAGCCATTTTTTCCCCAATAATATCTTTCAACAGATACTATTTCTTTACAACCTGTTTCTTCAAAACCATTTTATTTCTTTTTGTCTCCTTATTTTATTTTGAGCAACTTTTCATGACAATCCCAAAACATTTAATCACTTCGTATTTATATCAAGAAAATATTCCCAGAGGGGTATTCTGTTTAAGGGTTGTTCATTTAGCACGTAAAAGCAATCTCAGCATCTTTTCAGTTGTTTTGTGTGTGATTTTTCCTCACCTTTATTTCAACTTCTGTGTCATTTCAGTAGCAAAATCTCAGGAATGTATCTACTGTTCTTGTAGTGTTTTCAGAAGTGCTCATACAGATTATGATATACATTTCCTGTAGGTGCAGCCAAACCTTAGGTGGTCTATTTGTGCCTTCTTATTACACTGCAAGCTCAATATCTAATTTACTGTCTACTATGCATCATTTTTAGATCTTTTTTTTTTTTTTTTTTTTTTTTTTTTTTTTAGCATTACAGCTTCCCAAGGCTTTCCCTCCCTCTGAATTGTATTGGAGAGTATTTTCTCCAAGATGTAGTATCTTACATCTTTCTATTCTGAACCACATTTCATTATTGCTCAGATGTCTCTAGATAATGCAGATGCAGATAATGCATCTGCATTATCTTGTTCCTTTCATTCTTGCAAATCCTAATATGTGACCATACACATTTGAAATCAGGAGGTAAATTTAAGTAGAAATATAAAAATTTTGTCTTTGATTACATCTTACTGTTGTCATGAATACAAAGCACCATATTGCAAGTTCATGGTGCATCAATATCCATGTCCACAGATTGAGCTGCTCTTTTTTACTAAGTTACTGCTTTTCACTTTACATAGGTCCAGGTGTTGAGCTGCCATTTTCTTTGGAGAAGATTTACAATTATTAATTTAGGTATGTGAACAGACATAGAACACTTACAATTTTGTATCTTAACTCTGATAAATTTGAGAGTGGCCCAAATGACCTTTTTTTAAAATAAGTATACTTGGAATAAAGGTCTCCAGAGTTACAGGTCAAATTCTCAAAAGGTATGATTTTTTTTTTTTTTTTTTGGTAGTTAATTTCCTTGAAGTCTTCAGTCAATGGCATATCTTCAATCCTACAAAGGACGGACAAGAGTCAATTGCAGTTTTTGTTTTGTGAAGAAAAAAAAAAAAAAAAAAACAGACTCACGAGGTAGCATCTCTAACAGAACTGTGGAACAAATTTGGGTGATTTCAAAGATTCTAACATATTAGGAGACTGCTCATGTACTGTCACTTAATAATCACTTTCTGACAGAGGGACTAAGCCTTTTCTTACAAACAAAATAGTCAGGATTGTTTTATGGTTAGTTATATCAAAGCATATACTGTCTTTCCATCAATTAAAGAAAAAAAATTCTGAGATTAAGAAAGAAAACAAA
This sequence comes from Vidua chalybeata, assembly GCF_026979565.1. Taxonomy (NCBI): domain Eukaryota; kingdom Metazoa; phylum Chordata; class Aves; order Passeriformes; family Viduidae; genus Vidua; species Vidua chalybeata. The sequence goes on along the minus strand of NC_071531.1, from coordinate 55,524,354 downwards.
TGGTCTTAACTATTATGGGGTTTACTTGTTTGACAGGGTAAAAGTATAATAATGTTGCTTTTCCTTCTCTTCTACTTCTCATGCATTCCTTGATCCTTAGGTCACATTATTGTTAAGGGCTCCAGGTAAATTTTAGGATTTGAGCAGGTTTGAAGTTTGACATTGCAGTTTCTGTTGAGATTGGTAAAATGAAGACTGTGTTTTGGAGGCAATGGAAATACACGCCTATTATAACCCAGAGAGCACAAAGCTTAAATGACCTCTGCTGTAAAAAGTGGCAACATCACATCAAGATGAAAGTAATTGTTTTAAAACCAAGCCCCCAAACATTTAATGTTTGCCATGTAGAGAATATGGAAACATGCAGAGTTCACCTTTTTGATGTTTGCAAAATGCTGTGCAGGGATAATATCCAGAGAAAGGATAAAAATCTACATCTCCAGTATGCTTAAAATAGCTCTGTGTATTAATGAAAATGTACTTAATGAAAACCTGAGACAAAAATGCAGCATCACTGCAGAGGATTGTGCAAACTCACAGATGCAAACTCTGAAACTAAACAGTGAAAGCTCTCTTTATCTTAATAACTTCTGGCTGCATAGCATAGGGTTAGGATTTGGACTAGCATAGAGATTATTTACAATTTGGAATGTTCTCCATCAATCTCCTTATCTAGGTGAGGGAAAAGAAAAATCTGCTGAACAGCCAGAACTTGAAACAAGCCAGATGTACTTCATTTCATTTAATTCCTTTCAGCTGATCAGGGTTCTGTCCAGCCCAAGTGACAATGGTAGGCCCCCTATCTTATATTTTTTTTCTAAAAAGGATTTGAAAAATTCAGTGCATTCATGAGGATCTTCTCCTAACAGAAGCTTCAGAAGGTAAATATATATTTGTTTCACTTTAAGAAAACAAGGATAAGTGGAAAAATTAAAATACTTAAATACATTAAGTCCGTAACTTCCAAGTTCTTAATTCCTCTGCTATATTTAGTGTCAAAGCAAGAAACGGTGTAATTATGGCTCATAAGCTGTTTCAGCTGTTTGAAAAACCTAATATTTTCTCTTTCTTCTATCTGGCTTAACATTTTCATCTGCCACTGACACTTCAGCATCAGTGAAATATAACTCCTTCTGCCCTTCCAGATGGCCTGGCATACGTTTGGATTTTCTTACTCTGACCATCAATGGCAGTACCCCAAGTTAAGTTGGTGTGGACTTACCATAAAAAACCCAGAATGAACCATGACTAGCACCAGCATGCTGGCATTAAAATACTCAACATGCATCACTTAGGAACAGTAAACTATCGAACAGAAAAAATAGCAACAATTAATCCTATGGGATACACAGTGAGAAATACCCCTTGGAGGTTTCACATCTATTCAGGGAAGGGATTACCCATATCATGGTTAACAGAGAGCACTCATCCAGCATACATCTGTAGCAGCAAGTGGGTGGCAACAGCTACCACTAAATTACTGCAATTCCATATATGCATGGATGAAGAAACCAGTTAGCATTCATAATGCCTAGTGACAGAAGCTTCCTCTACAAGATGTTTTATATGCTTATGTGGTCAAAGTACATAGAGAGAGACACCCACAGTGTATATTCAGCAATTAAGCAGAACTGGTTTGTAAGTTTAAAATAAAAATCTGAAGAGGTAAAAGAAGAGAGAAAAAATAGAACCAAAGAATAAAATGTCAAGTACCCTTGTGTTCTGGAAAGATAAAACAATGGCATTGAAATCAGAGAATCAATTCTGCTATTTTAAAGCACATTGATTCAGTCAGGGAAGTTATGGCAAAGATCCAAGCAGACAAGAAAAGTGACTGAGGCGCTGTTGTTCTCTTCTCGCTGGAGACTAGAGGGAAATAATTTTTTGCTAGGGGAATTCTAAGACTTTGGCAATACAGCAGCATCAGTAAAGACTGAGTGGTCTGAAGTATGAAATTAAGACTGCAACACTGCAGCTAATTCAGAGCATTTTTATCGACTATTAGGCTATAATTAGCCTGAAAGATAGTGATGATTAAAACTGCAGCACCAACTCCTAAACCATGAGCTGATCCTTTTCAACATGTTTTCCTTGCATAACAGTCATTGTAGGGATCTGCACAATGCATGAATTTAAGCCATTTGTTTTTACTGATTACTCAAATATTTACAGCATGATCTGCCAGCTTCTTCCCTTCAGATACTGTCATGGAGTTTTCACTGCTTTGTGTGCTATTTGGATATACAACAACAGGGAAGTGAGTGCATGTGTTAACAGCTGTTAGAGGCATATGGTATTTTCAAAGCTGGTGCAAATATTTACACGCATGTGGATGGATGCATGCAGATCTTCAGCTGACAGCAGTCATTGCTATAGTCTACAGTTTTTGTTGTGCAGAGCTTGTGGAAAAGACAGTTTACAGTACACTTAAGTCAACAGAAGAAAATGAAAGCACTCACTTGTCTTTCCTTTATAGAATTATGTACATTACTCAGAAATGTAGTAAGAACACTGCTTTAATGATATCCTAGAAAATCCATTCAAGACTGCAGGTTCAAAAGATACAAAATATCAGAAAAATATTAATGCAAAAATAAACTGAAGCTGAAGTAGTGCTTATCAATATACAGAACAAATAAATTAGATCAGTAAATCAATTTTAAAGCAAGCCCATAATAACAATGCTATTAATAGTGACAACATTATTTACATTGACATTCTTACTAATGTCTATTTCAATCACTTTTCCAACTTGATACCATTTAAGGAAAAATTGGATTACTTATTCATCTTAGGATTTGAGCAGCTTTTGATGTACCACTGGGATAATGAGTCATGCATGAAGTTTAATAAGCCTTGCTAATTTTCTGTCAATTCAAGGGGCTATTGGTTTTACCCATTTTACATATTTGGATCAACTTTTAAACAGCTTCATTTGTGAAACTGAAAAGTATGTAATTCATTAAAATGGAATGCTAGGCTTTACTCTAAGCAAAACAAAACTTGTCCTAAATTAATAACAGTTTCATGACCCAAGTGCAACTAGCCTTCGGATTATACTACAGAGTTATTCCGAGGCTTGCTTAGAAATTATACCCATTATCTGTGGGGGGATGGATTGTAGGAGAATAGAGATAGTGCTGAAGGCAATCTTACCCCTGAGGAGTTGCAGTTGTACTAATTACCAAAGAGTAGGAACAGCCTTGCCTTTAACAGGTCACAGCTGTGTCCAATAAGGATGGGTGTTATAAAAGGGTGGGTTAGCCAGTCAAGAGGAGAGTTGGAGTTTGTTAGTTGTGCTGTGAGGGGTTGGGGTCATGTAGTTGTGTTCAGGATAGTAAGGGTTAGTAGGGACAGGAAGGAGTGAGCTGGCCATATGGAAGGAAGAGAAAAGGAGTCAGTGTTGTGAGGAGCTGCCCGTGGGAACTCACAGGGAGAAGGTATGAAAGTCTTACAGTAAGATAACAACTTAACAGTGATAGTCACTTCTCATCCACTGTTGATTGGTGCCAAGCAATGATGCTGACAATTGGTGGCTTGTATGGGGATGAGTTTTGACAATTGTCCATGTCTCTAAACCAAAATACCTTTGTTTAAAAAAAAATAGTATTTATACTCTTCAGTCATAAAGATGATAATATAAACTTGGATAGTTTATTTGGGCTTTGGCATTATCCATGACACTAGCTGTGATATGATTAGAGGTGTTTATCAGTTGTTGAATGTATTCACAGGTCCCAGTGCAGATCTGATTTGCTCTATTGCTGTTTTGCGAAGATAGTGTTTCAGTCCTAACTGGGATTTTCAGTATAGGGCCCATAGGTGCAAATGGTCCAACAAAAGGGGAATCTTAATCATAAATACAATGTTGGTCTTTTTAACACAGAGAGCAGACCAGAAACTATATTCTAGTATACCTTTCTGTTGACTGCACCACAGAAAACAAAGTCCTGGATATTTCATCTCCAAGATGAGGAAGTAAAAACAAGAGGAGACCTATTTTCCACTGAAATTTTAAAAGGCAGCTCCTTGAGAAAAAGCTTTCACATTAGCACTTTCTTTGAAAAAAAAAAAATTCATTTTCTACAAGAAAAATGCATTAAGACATTTTGTTAGATTGTATGACTGTAAATGACAAATGCATGCATGTAAATTGGTATTTGCAAAGTAAGGTTGCAGTGAAAGTTTTCCTGAGTGCTCATTTCAAATTTCTTTTATTTGGTTTAAATGGAATTTAATTATGTCAGCTTATGTCTACTGTTTACTATTACTTTTAATTTTGCTTTGACAAATTGTAGCCAACTGGATATTTACAATATCTATGACCTCAAAGTGAGCCAAATTTTGCCTTCTTTTAATTGTTGAATGTTTTACTGGATTTTAGAAATCAGTGAAAATGCCATCATGGTGTTTTTTTGTTTTTTTTTTTTTTTTTTTTTTTGTTTGGGTGTTTTTTTGGTTTTTTTTTTTTGTGGTTTGTTTGTTTTAAGCTTCTCATTATGGAAGCTTTTCCCAGATGTGCTACTTTAAAATATTCTAGCAAAGAAGAAAAAAAAATTTTCAGTTACGTTACTGCTCATTCATGTGGAAAGACTAGCACTCATGAGATTAGTTCCAACAACTTTCTCCATAAAAAGTCAAAACTTTTCCAATGTATTTTATTTGTGATAATGATTACTCATCTGACTCCAGAAAACCAAAATGGCGTTTAAAGTCAGAGTCTCTTCATTAATTTTCTGCATTTATCTACTTGGGGGCTATACAGATGAAGGTTGTAAATCACAGTCTTGAATTTCATTTGTGTCTAAATAGCTCTTTTGAGTTTTTGGTCTTGGAAGAGTTTTTCTCTTTTTCTTTTTGCTTTTTTTTTTCCTCTTATGGCAGTGATATTTGCTCTCAAGTACACTCTCTGCTACACTACTATTCTCACAAGGGCATAGAATAGATCAACAATTAGAAACAAGAATTAGAATTGCAGTTTTCTTTTAAAAAACAATCTACCTCACTAGTATTTTCCTCATCTATTATCATAACATCTGTAAAGAAAACACTTTCCTTCTTTCCTGCTCTTTGCTTCTGTAACGTAAGTTTTCATTTTCTGGTATTTTTATATTTTGAATGTAGAGAAAGAGAGATTCCTTGAGCCAATTAAAAGTCTTCTTTAATATATGTTGTTATATTGCATGTCTTCCCTGAAGAGTTTTCTAGATTTCTTGTTTTAAGTGCAAGTAGGGGAAGACCTCTGAACAGGACTGGTTTCATACAAAGCTTCCTTTTGAAAGATATATTTCATAATATGAAGGACAGGTTTTTTTTTTCTTGCTTCTTTTTTCCCAGATAACAAAACTAGTTCAGATGGATACATCAGTTACAAGATCCCTTAACACCCATAGGGTTCAGTTGTTTTGGGTTTTTTTTTTGTTTTTTTTTTTTCAGCAATGAATAAACATCATGGTATCTGCAGTTCCTGATGTCATAGAAACAATTATACAATATGCATACAGAATATGAATTCTTGCAAACCATTTTACTAAAAGGTTTTTCACTTTTACTGTGAAAGGATGAAAAATAAAGACATCTGGAGGCATATCACCTGCTGAATATGGCTGGTGATGATATTTATTGCAGTAAGAGCAGAACTAGGTCTTTAATATTCACTACTGAAATATTTAGATAATGATCATCTCAATGAAATGATCATCTTAATATCAGAGATTTGCAGTTACTTTTTATGACTTCTTTGTAAATCTTTTATAGTCAGATGATAATTTCATAAACTCGTGCACAATAGAATATCCTATTTTCAAACAAGTGTTTTAAGAAACCAAATTCACTGTTCTTTTCTGGTTCCTAAGTTGATCAGAAATGACACATTGAATACATTCTAACTAAGAAAAAATTTGGAAGAATACTATATTTTGTGTAGTCTATCAGTCCCTAAAGAACAATTAAGATACTTTATCCAACATAAATAGCCTCTATAACACTTTCAGGCCTGCTTAAATTCCAAAGAACAAAATCCTCATGCTCCCCTGATTCCTTTTGGAATATCAAGAACTCTTAATCGAAATGTCTATATGCCTCAAAGAAAGGAATTAAAGTACCTGGAATCTGCTATGTGATGTAGCCACATCAACATGGATCGGCTAAATAGTTTAAATAGTCATCCCAGCCATGGGCCCTTGCTTCTCCAAGTGTTCTTTCACAGGTGTGAGTCTTTTCTTTTACCTAAGTGTTTACATTTGTTCTCTGCTTTTGACAAAAGCTCATCTGTGCTCATTAAATGGCAGGGACACAAAGGGAGCTACCCATGCATATTACTGCTGAATTGCTTTAAGGTGAAATATTAGTAATTCTAGGTATTAGTAGGTCTCTGTGGAACAGCACTATTTCTTAGGAGTCATAGATTCCAGAAAGACAGATATTGACTTAAATGCAAATTTATTCCTGTGAAAAGACATACAGCACTCTTTAAAACTGTGTATTGGGAGAAAAGGGTTTTTTTTTTTAGTCAAGAAAACAGCTCACTAAGAAACAAGCTAGCATTCATTTTATGAAGCTTCAAATAATTGTCCTTTTATTTTGTAGCTTTCCTTGTCTTTGTTTTGCATTTCACCCAAAGCAAAATTAATATTTTTTTTTTTATTATTGCATCAATTATGTATGTGTATATACAGATATATAATTATTGGGATTCTGCAGGAAACATGGATGAGAGAAACATAGTTAACATTTTGAAGTCATTTGTGAGTACTGAAGAATATGTTTCTTCTCTCCTTGGGTGTCACTAAGCATCACCTTCACTATAAAGAGAATAGTTGTTATCTGAATTGCTAGCAATAAAGCAGACTTGTTCAGGATATTTTATGATTATTTTCAGACATTATCCCACTCACATTCTCTTGCTTAAATCAGTTATTTTGGTTTTAACCTCTACCTATGTATTAACATACCTGATTTTGCATATGCGTATAGAATACTTAAAACATTATATAGGAAAGGCATTGTTCTTATTTGACTAGTTTTGAAAGTATAAACTTGCAAATGAACCAGTGGAAAAATCCCTTCTCTTTCTTTGTATCTCTTTTGTCAGATTTTTCAGAGGTCTTTCATGTCTGCTTTTGAAAGAAAAGCTGCCAGTAAGCCAGGTAGAGATCCATGGACACTTTCCAAAATTTTACTTCCTCTAATGATGACAGTAAATGAAGGAAACTTGTGTGATGTTTTGAAATGGCAGAGTCTTGAATATGTAAAAAACTGCCCAAAGTGAGACCAAATGACTTCCTATGAATTATAATCAAACCACTGTGCAAGTATTCTGCCTCCCCTAGTCACACTGCTCTTCCAGCAGCTATGGTCTCATCAGAAGGCTCATTAGGTAGTTCTCATTGCTGAATCATGTGATAAGTGAGGAGGATGAGGGAAGGATCATCTGTTTTTCCAAACTACATTTCCCTGGAAACTACCCCCCTTAAAGATTAATAGTTACTATATATTTCTGCCTCAGCGTGAATCTAAAGAGTTATCTTCTACCTGACATAATAACCATTAAGTGGATTCATAGTAAAAGGTATAACACTTGCAATTCAACTGCTTAATTCAGATTGTCAAAGCCTCAAGTTTCTACTTATTCTTGGAAATATGTAGTAGCTGAATTTTCCCTTATAATATTTCATTGCAAGTGCATGTTTCTTTACGTGGCCAGGGGCATACCTGCTTGGCAGTACTGATCAGTTCAGCACCTACAGGTTTCTTTTAACGTATGATTGGCTTTGTAAGGAAACCCCATCTTGTAGTCATAAAAACAACCTACTTATTGGAGTAATCTCTGCACAAAATGTGTCTGACAGGTGTGGCACCCTTTGCTCAAAGCTCAGGATCTCTCCAGTTGCATGTTAGGTCTCTGTGTATCTGGATTGCGGGATGAAGATTAGTATTTTTCGTGGGACAGCTCCATGTGCACTTTGTCAGAGCAAATGAATCCTGGCTTTCGGTGAGGAAGAAGAGTGATGTGATAGACTCCCCGATTCAATGAATAGTAAGAATAAACCAAGTACAATGTCACTATTTTAAAGAGATGAACAAGTAATATCTGAGTTTAAGGATCTTACACAAGGTAATATTTATATATTTAGATATATATTTCTTTATAGAAAGCCATCTGTCTGCTGAATGAAAAGAAAGATACAGAAAATAACACAAAATCTGATAACCTGTAACGGTTTTACTTCAATTTTATTTAGCAAAGCAAAAGGGTAGCACAAAATTCAGGTTCAAGACAAATTCAGATACTGTGTTTAATCCCTTATCATTACAATTAAAAAAAAAAGTAAAAAAATATAAAACTATGGAGTACTTAGCTGTTTCTTAGTTGATTCTGAAGTGTTTCTGAATTAATAGTGTCACCATTTTTCTTCTGTGCTGAAGCAGTTTTCCATTTTATTGCCATATGACTTTTTTTCTATTTTCTCAAACCTTTAAATAAGACATTTTATTTGTAAGAAAGTAGAAAAACAAAATGCTCCATTGCACACTTGCACACTTCCCAAGTAAAATGCAATTAAAAGCAAAAAAAAAAAAAACCCAAAACGAAACACCAAACAAATCTCAAAAACCATGAGTATTGATGAATTATTTCAGAAGAATAACAAAAAGAAAAAAGAAGGACAAGAGGAAAAAAAGAAACCTTAAGACAATCAGCAGGTTGGTCTGAATTATTTATGTGTTCTGAAAAATGAACTTACTGCAGAATTTGTTATCTATAGCACAGAAATATGTTGTATGGTGAATGTAGGAATTTCTAATATTAAAAATAATGTTAAGACATTAGATCTGAAAGTAAAGACAAAATACACAAAAATAATTATCTTAAGAGCTCTGTTGAAAAAATGTTTGAGCAGTATGCCTTTGAGATTATTAATAAAATTTATTTTGAGTGTCTTCTTATAATACAAATTTACATTCATTTCAGGATCATTTAAGTATGGAAATCTTCACCTATGCAGGGCTTTGTTTCCACTCTTTCCTACTAAACCTCTGTGCTACTAGGTCAGCCAAAAATACGTAGTTAATCTTCATGTGACATCAGGACATAATCTTTTTCTTCAATCAGCACACTATCCGTTAGAGATGTAATATTTATGTACTAATATTTACGTGTAATGCAGGAAGATGAAAAAATGGCACTGAATCCAGCCTGGCCAAAGACATATTGCCCAAAATTAATAAATTAATCAAACCATTCATACCCTGTACTAAGCTGCACTGTCTGTGTACCTGCCTTCTGTCTCCTCTCTCTCCTGACTGGACATCCATGGACTCACCTGGACTTGGCCATGTTGACTCCCCTTGCATTTCTGAGGGTTTTGGAAGGACCCTGTGACCACCCCCTGGCTCTGCCTCATGTGCTGAGACCCTATATGACCCTACGTAGTTCTGCCCTGTTGGGACACTGCTGAGATCACAACTTTGCAACTGGGAGTTATCACAAATTCAGCTTAGTTGAGTCCAGCTTGATTAAACCAAGCAAGATCCTGGTTAAATAGAACATGCTGCTAAATATGTTGCTGTCTTTAACATCCTCAGAGGTACTCTGTAATACCAGCCATAAACTTTTCAGTTTCATAAAGATTAAATTAATATGGAGTCTTGTCATCAGTTTCTTCCAGATTAAGATGAGTATTTGGGGAAAAAAGTCAACACTGAATAATGGTGACAACACTTAGAATTTTTATGTTTGATCCAGGTCACTTGAAAGGAATAAAAAAAGAGGTCTGGAAACAAACTCATAAATATTATAATCCAATCCTTTGTTACTGAAAGTAACCAAGTTTCTTTCAGGTTTGATTGATTTCAAATAGCTGAGAAATACAAAAGACCATGGGCACAGCACAAGCTAAAAGGACAGAATTTAAAACAAGAAATGTGGCAAAACCTTTTTTACTAGCTGTTGCATCCTGGATTGTGTTCAGATTAGGGGTTTTATAATGTTAAGATAGCCGGTTCAGTGTATCCCTTTGTTCACCCCTGTTTCCCCCCGCAATGGTTCACTCCAGGCTGCCTGCCATTGGATCTTCCCCACATCACTCCAGTAACCACCCCCTCTTCGTTCCTGAAACTTCTCTGTCAGTTACCCCATCCCTGTTCGTCCCAGAGCCCTGTATCCACCCCTGTCGCGTCCCCATTGGTCGCTGTGGTCCACGTCACCACCACGTTGGCTGTCCCCACAGGGGGAGGGGGCTTCCACCCCTGTTGGCCCACCCCTTATAAAATCCCATGTGCCCCCAGTCCCGTTGCCATTTTGTCCACGCAGCACTAGGAGTGGTCGCGGTTCTCCATCACAGCTCCACACGGCAATAAAAGCTTTCCAGCCAACTGTGCGGACAGACTGGACATTCCTTCCCTCTTTGCCTTGTCCCCAGCGCTGGCTCCAGAGTGCGGCCAGCCCCACCCTGGTGTGCTGAACACAGCAGCGCCCGGAACAAGTGGTGCCCCGGTACTGCCGAGAAACAGCACCATTAGCTGGGCCCTCCAGAGCTGCCTGGGACCAGGGAAAATGACGCAAAGCTGCAACTAGCATTAGATAATCAAAGAATAGTATAAGGAACATACTGAAATGAAATACAGAGAAGCAGCAGACACTGAAGTGCAGTTTGATTTTTCTCTGTTAAAACAAAGTCAGGTATAACTTTCCTTTTCTACATTATTCTTCTCCTAACTTATCTCAGTGTTGAAGGTGAGAACAGAAGTATTCACTACAGTATTGAACATTATAAGCTTGTCTTGACCATTTTCTGAATTTAGGTATCTTGATCTACTTTAATCCAGAAGTAATATAAAATATATATACACTTATTTATTTCACGCAGTTCTAGACTGAAGTTTTTAGCTCAGTAAAATGGTAAAACAGCTCTTCTATCTTGAAATTCCAATAAATAACTTACTTTGTTTTTTTAACTTCAAAAGTGTAAGACAGATAATAAATGGGAATTTATCAGAGGACAGCATTTTAGGAGGAATATATATTTTGTTTTAGTCACATGGAGAAGGTGTTAGAGAGTATTAAGAAAGTGTATAAGAATAATATTATTGGAAATATAATCATGATAAGTAATACATGTAGAAGATTACAAATAAAGTAAAATAAAGTAAAAAGAAATGGTGTAGCTGAGTGTCTGTAAAAGTATTACACTTCTCACTGACCTGTCTAGAACTGACTACAGAATGATATTAGTTTCATCAATCACAGGATATAAATATTAGGCCAAAGTTAGTTCTATTCTCCTTAGAAGTAATTAACAAATTAACTGAATCCACTTACCCTATTTGTAGTAATGCAGCTGTATTTTAGATATAATAAAAGATGTGTTTTATCCTGGAGGAGTGTTCTTCTGGCATTCTCCTGAACTTGCTGAGATTCTTATTTGCAAGAGTAAAAAGGCTATCACTTTGAACACAACATCTGAAGTTAGGTTGAATTTTAGTTATAATACTGGCCATCTATTTAACATTTAGTTAATTACTTAAAGTAATTAGTTAATTACTTAAAGTGTTAACACATTAAACCTTGAAATTTTATTTTAAAACCCCCAAATTTCATTATAGAAGTTATGTTTTCTGATTAGTTTTTGTCTTTTCTATCTGATATCCAGTATCTGGCATATTTTCTGATTCAGATTTTCAGCCATGTTCTTTAAAAGCAAGCTGGACACTCCTTTTTAAAATACTTTCTTTTTTTCTCCCCAGAAACTCATTCATTGAACTCCTTTGTTTCTCTGTCCTTCTCAGGAGCAGTGGCTTCCTTCCTTCCTCCCCACACACATAGGAAGAAAGAAATGCACTCTTGAAAAGAGAAAATGGGAATGACTCCTTTTATGCAGCTTTGTTTACCGGCACACAAAGACAAGCACAAATGCCACTTACAAAATCATATTCATGTGTCTTTTTCATTATCAAAAAACATAGAAAGATTGAGATAGCAGTGGTCTATTTGTTTGTGGTTTTTTTTTTTCCTATACATATTAAAAAATCTCAGAGGAAATAATTTTCATATGAAAATATGATGACAACAAACAATTTATATACTATCTTCTTTTTCTTGATCAAAACAAGAAAATAGCAACATCCCCTTTATTTCTGGATGTTTCTTTTCTTTTGTAGAACCTGCTGAATGTAATTGAGGAGTTTGTTTTGGATAGAAAAATTTGTCAGCCCTTTTGCTGATAATTTTTTTTGTACTGTTAGACCAAAAAAAAAAGAGGGAAGTTCTCAGAATAGTTACATGGCTGCTGGAATTTCATGTGTACTTTGTGAGTTTGTAAAGTTTTGAAGAGTAGAAAGAGGAAACAGCCTATCTACCTACCTTCTCAGTTAAATTTTATTGAATTAAATTAGACATAAGTGAAATAGTACGGCATTGTCCTAGCTTCCAGTTATCACCATAATCACACCATTGCATAAAGACATAGAGATCTAATATATTTCCCAAATAAGCTTAAACAGACTTGCTTTTGAAGTGAGACTCCTGCTGCAAAGCAATTTTTTATTTCTTGTGCTTTTCATTCCTCACTGTTGACCTAAATCAATGTATAAGGCTTATATTTCAGTCTTACCTACTGGGGGTTGTAACATTCAGCTTCAACCTGTGGAATGTGAATAACCCATCTATTTTGACCATTTGCTTAATTTTTACCATTACAGGTATTAGAAACAAAAGTGTTATGAAATCTAGTAGACGTTTTAGAGCTGTTTTAGTGACTGAAAAATTCAGAAGCAAAAAAAAAAAAAAAATAGTTATGTATCTACAAGCAACTGTCCTGTTGCCTCCTTCTGTTCTACTCTCCCTGGTCACAGTATGACCTTTAAAGGTCCCTTCCAATACAAATAATTCTATGACTTTATTGTTTCAGGTGCCAATCTTAGGATAAATCCTGTCCTTCAAAGCCTTCCTTGAATCTTAGGATAAATCCTGTCCTTCAAAGCCTTCCTTGTTTCCATGTAAAAGACTGGAAACCAATAATATATATATTAGATTAGATGAGTTCTGTCTGTGATGTTATAAATCATTAGCTGCCTCTTAATGACTTGAATGCTTTATTAGAGCTTCAGCATTTTGCCTCAATGTGTTATAAAGGACCATATAGTATATACATATATGCACAACTGAAATGGTTGTGACTGGTTTGTTTGCTTTTTTAAATTTAAAACCAAGTTGTGCAGTGTCATCTAATTAATTTCAGATGAGATACAATTAAATTAAAACAAATATTCTGTGATGTTTCCTTTTAATTTTCTTCAAATATACATTTTATCTTTTCCCACACAACAAATATCACTCATTAACCCTTAATTAGCTTCTTTAAAACATTAATGAAGATAAGAAAAAATATTGCACTTTGACTTGATGAGTAAGATTTTATTTCACTGGGGAGTGAAACAGGAAAAAAAATCCATTCTATTCAGAAAGAAAGAAATAATTTGTCTAATGGTTTGGAAACAATTACGAATTCACATAAATAGATGGTCTGACAAATTTCATCAAAATGGTAAATGTGGGGAAAATTGAGTATAATGAAGCCATAGCTTTCAAACCACGATAAAGCATCACTTGTCATAATTTTTTAAATGTTGAAATTTGAGTGTAACTTGTCTTTGTCTTTTCAAGAGATTGTGGAATGCAAGTTATCCAGGCAAGGCATCAATGCACTACATTACCTCAATATATTAACTACAGGGTACATGTCACTGACAATACTGGTAGTTTCAGTCTAATATCTTTGTGTTCAAAGGGTAGATAGAAAGACTGCCATAAGGCATGAAACTATTAACAAGATCTTAGTTTCATAAGCCTGTCTTCAATTATAAGCAATCATTATAATATGTTTTCCTTGAATAATTCTTTACATTAGAAAGACTCAAGAATAATATGATAGTTTTATCCAGAAGCCTACAATGAAACAAAGTGGTGTGTATTTGTTCCTGAGCTTCTCACACCATATGATGAATAGCAGCAATTATAGACAAGAACAATATTAGTTTTACAGTTACTGTTATTATCTTAAAGTACCAAGAATAAAATCCCATATTTCCCTAGATAGCCCAATCACCACCAAAATATGTGACAGAGGAACATTTTATAATCTCTGTATTTCACACTGGCTGCACAACTAGAAATTGGCAGAGAGAAGTCATTTATATCTCCTTATTACCAGCTTGCAGAAGGCTTTGAGAATATGGGGCTAGTGATGGATATTTCTATAGCAGATGTTGTTTTATTCTATTTTACCATAGTATATCTACTTCAGATTAGTTCCACTACAGTTTATCAAAGTAGCAGAAAGAGGTCAACACTAGGAGAACATGCCACACAACTTGCTTACCCTTTTGTTTTGTAGAGGGAAACATATTTATATACAAATGGAGAATATTTAGGCAGAGTCAGAGTTCCTTCATTTACAAATTTAGATCTTGTGCTGTGTAATTAATTTAAACTGATGTAAAACTTGCTTAAATATGAAACAATTATTTAAATAGAATATTTCTATAGTAAATTTGATTTCTACTAAGTATATTGCACAATATTTTCTCAGAGGGTAAAATGTACCTAAATACAGAAAGTTCAATTGCATTAGGGGATTAAATGAAACTAAAACACCGTAAAGTACTTTCAATAGTTCTTTCAGCAGGATGAACTATACACAAAGCAAACAGGTTTAACTGAATGGACCTTGTACACTTCTGTGTTGTTTTTCAGGGTAGTTGAACTATAATAATGATATTCATTGTACTGAACTTCTAGATTCACAATAACCCACATAGATATAAACATGTTCTTATGAGCAAAGGTTTTTAGAATATGAATTCAGCCTAAATCACAGTGTGTAGCACATCTGTCAGCATAGAAACAGCCAATAGGAAAAAAAATAATAAGATTTTTTTTGGAGAAGGAATGAAATTTAATTTGTTAACATTTTCACATATTTGTCAGCTCAAAATGAACATGGATTTTTTAGACTTTGCGCTGTTACAGCACAGAAGACCAATAGCCTGTGAGAGACTGATGTGGTCAATGGCATAAGCATTATCTTGAACCTTTGTCCACTGTAGCAAACTGCAAAGAAGCAGTTGCTCCCCTGCAAGAACCAAGTCCACCCCTTCCCAACTGCCTCACTGGAACTGGGATTGTGACAGGAACTTGAGATAAGAAAAATGTGATACTATTGTTATCACAGTTATCACAGGTCTGGAGAGAAGTATGTATCCACAGTTGATACTGGAAGAGAGACTGGAATAGTAATGGCTCAAATGGAGGACAAGCATACCTGACGCTTTAGGCTCCTGCTGGGGTTGAACATGACAAGGAAAGAAGCAAATCATTCAAGGAGGTGGGTACCATCTCTTTAGCCTTACTCAAGTGACTCAGTGGTGATAACTCTCCTTTGAGGAAGTACCAGTACTTTGACACCTGGTAGCCTCAAAGTATCCATCCCTGCTGATAGGCCAGGATGGGGGCATAACTGACTCACCTGTCCTGACTTAATAGGCAGCTGCAATGTCTTAGAAGGTGTCAAAGACTCCTGAAATGTCCCATGATCCACAGCATTATATCATTCAGTGCGAAACTCCTGGTCCCATGCTAGCTACCTGAGATTTTTCACTTGAACCTGAATGTATATAACTTGTTGAATTTTTCTGTTTCATAGGCTTCCCACACTCATGATGGATCAAGACAGTGACCATGCCTTTGATCAACAGAAATCAAAATTGCAAATCCCTTGTCAAGGGATCCAAAGGGTGGTGGCTATCTACTGTTAAGTAAAAATATATATTATTGACTTTGACATATGGTATTGTTTGCACCTTAATTCAGGCAGAGGCATCTCTCTAAGAATTTTCATAATGGGATCTTAAGAAAGTGTCAGGGAGCATATAATCTTTATAAATACCTGATGGGAGGTAGCAAAGAAGATGCACTTGATGTTCCACACTCCACAGTTGTGCCCACTGAGAGGACAAGTGACAATGGGTCCAATTTGTAATACAGGAAAATCCACTTAATTCAAACAAAATCTTTTTTTTTCTTTCTCTTCTTTCTTGAAGATATCTGAAAACTGTCTAGACATTGTAATTTTCCTGAGTGATCTCTTCTAGCTAACTCTCCTCTGAGCAGGGCAGTTGGATTAGATGATTCCCAGAGATTCCTTCCAACAACAGCTATTAAGTGAAATTCTGTGATTTCTGCATTGAGTTTAGCAGTGGAAATATAGGGGAGCTGAAACCTAAATGGCACGAGGCCCTGTCTGCAGCATCCATTTCTAAGAGGTTCCTCCAAGTCCTTAATTCTACATTTATATATTTGAACAAATTGAAGCACTTGAAACATATACTCACTGCTGCTTAATATAATTCGAACTAATGCCATAAGAATGTTGTTGTTGGAAAGCTCTATAGGTTCTCTCAGATTATTCAGCATCCACATGATTTTAGCAGATTGTATCAGAACATTGTAAATCCAGCATATACTGCCTACTTAATCCATGTTGGTTAATATCAGTTTACACACAGCCTGAAAAATAAATTTGGTAGTAAGATAGAAAGAGTATTTTCACTTTGTTGTTTCTTTTTTCTTTTGTGAAAATGTTTCTGTAACCAAAGTTCTTGCATTTGAAATAAAGAATTGGTTGGTTTCTTTTACAAAAATTGCATTATGTGCAGTAACTATTCTAAAGAAATAGTAGTTTCAGTCAAGTAATTTTCTGATTTTGTTATTAAATTGGTTACAGAGGTGTTATTTGAGCAGACTTCATGTTTTTCAGCACCTTTGGTAAAAATGGTGGCCAGAAACCTAGAGACTGGACATTCTGCAAGATTCTCTTTCTGGCCTGTGAAGTAATAATGAGCTCACAGTTACATTCCCCCTGTGCCTCTCACCTCCCAGCTCACAACACATTTTGGTCAAGGCTTGCTAAAGCATTGATTTTTTTTTTAATAAACTTATTGTGCAGTAAAAGAGATTCACAGGCAAATCTTCTTTTCTGTAGAGTGGCAATTAAACAAAACACAAAAGTCTTCAAATATTTTACTTTGACTACAATGGCTTTTGTCCTTTCTGAAGGTGAAAAATATATTGACTTTTTTTTTGTCTTCTCATTCTCTGTTGTCTTTAAATCACATTGTATGTTGCATATAATACACCTCACTTTATTTGGGAAACTTTAGTCCTGTTATAACTGCTTTCTTGTTGTAATTCCACTTTGAAAACATGCACATTCATATGCCAGCATGTCTTAGCAGCAAATACATGTCTTGTATTTTTTCTTGGTATAATTGATTAAATTTGTCAGTTCACCCACAGTTACTACTAAATTGCACTATAAATTGATATTGCAACTTAGATAACTTAGGTCCTATTTTTAAAATTTAGATAACATTAGGTCCTACTTTTGTCTACTTGTTTTCTTGTATGTCTAATATATTATCATTAAAAGATTCAAAGTATGAGTTAAGAAGAATTTAAAATAATGGTGTTAGTGTTTTTCATAGTTGTGAGGGGTTTTTTAAACTCATATCTTCACACCTGATCCCTAAAGAACACTGTTCAGAATCATTAAGAGCAAATATGTGTTTACAGCTAGTTTAAATCAATTGCTAATTAACTCCACAAGGCAAAAATGGATTTCTGTTTAGCACTGAGTTTGCGGTTTTCCTTTATTCTTGATAGTCACAGGTGTAAGGTTCAAACTACATTAGCATCTGCTCTGTAACTGCCTGATCCATACCTCAGAGAAATCAAGATAAATTTAGTGGGAAAATTTGACGAGAAAATCTTCAGAAAAATCCTAAGGTTTATGAAAAATTTAAGCTACTAAATTTCTAGTACTTCTGGAAATCTGCCATTGCATTCAAATCAGGGTCAGCTTTAAGGTTATATCAGATTTCAAAAGGTCCAGTCACATTTTAGTACCTCTGTGACATCTTTGATGCACCTCTTTCCAGGCTTCACAGCCCTCATCGATTTTTCCCCCCATTTTTCTCTGCCTTAAACATCCTTCCTGTAAGTTGTGCCAAATGTCTCTTCTTTTGTTGTATAATACAATCAAGATTCCAGCTGCATTTTCTTTAAAAATTCACCACAGATAATGGAAGAAAGCAATTAGAGTCTGTCTTTGCCTTTTTTTCTTCAGGGTGAACAGACTCAGTTCTCCCAGTACACCACGTATATTCCATAGCATATGTATTACAGCAGCCATAAAAATTGATATTTATCTCACAATATTTTTCTTTAAATTTTCTTAAAAAAATAAGAACACAAAACAATCTATTGCTGATTAACTTACTATTACTCAGCTTAAATGTAGTTAGTATTAGCACAGAGTAATGTTTCCTATTAGAAGTTTGTAGCTGATCACTGTGCACAGACTTGCCATCATTTTTTATGCAACGCTTTCATTACTTCCAGCAGGAGTTTTACAAGCAAATATAATCTATGGTCTAATGAAATGGTCGAGTTTATTTAGGTTATGCATTCCCTAGTTTTTGTTGGTGTTACAAACTGGTTTAAACACAGAAGAGCAAAGAAAACCAAGTCTCTGTGAATAAAATGGTTTGAATACAACAAGGTTGAAATATACCCCAAAACTTGACTAAAACCAAACAAGGTTAGATGTTGGTGCCAATAAAACCTTGATATATTTTATTTAATATTAAAGGAGGCAATGGGAAAGAAAGAGAAAAGAAGGATAGAAAGAAATGGAAAAAGAAATGAACGTGGTGATGGGGGGACAGGAGGAGAGTAAGAGGGGTAAGGTGGAAGCATATCGCCCATCTGAGGCTCCCAACGATGTCTTGTTGTTCCCCTCCATCTGGTCTTGGTGGTGAGAATCCCCCACTGCTGCTGCCACACCAAAGAGTCTAGAATTCTGTGGATTAATATAAAATTGGGCCAGGTGTGAATGCCCATGTGTCTCCCTTGCAGGGGCCAGTTTGACACTGTCCCTTGGAACACTGAGGGGGTCTGTTGCATCATCTCTGGTGCTCTGGTGCAGGGTCTGGGGACTCCTTTGGGGGGGGCCCTTTGGTGAGCCATGTCACCCTCTCTGCTGTGGATAAGCTTTCCTCTGGGTGCAGAGACCCCTCCAGCCTGGGCTCCTTTGCACTGCAGAGGATGAGTGTTCACTGCCTCAGACCAGAAGCTTTTTTACCACATACCCAAAAAGCCTCTTCCTTCCCCCACTCTTTGGTGTGAGGGTCTGTGCAAGCCTGGCAGCTGATATCCCTGCACCCTTAGCACCCTGAAGGTGCTAAGCTTGATCCCCCTGTAAATGGATCCTTCTTCCCCCAGCCCAGACCTCAGTCCTTTTATCTCCATCAATGAGTAGTATAGGGCTTTGGTCAGGGCCCAGTTCAGGGTGTGGTGGTCTCTAGCTTTTGTTACATAGTTTTGCTATAACAGGCAAAATCCTTCATGAAGATGTTCAAGTCATAAATTATAACATTTCTGTCTCTGACAGTTGGATTGTTTGGGTTTTTTTTTTTATTTTGTTTCGTGTTTTTTGAAATTAATGAATAAGAGTCAAAGCATATATAATAAAATAAATACAGGTTGAAACAGTTTTGGGGTGGCAATTTTTAACAAAAATATAAAGCATCAATCACTGTTTGGATTTATGATGGACAAACCCAAAGAATATTCATAGTATAAAAATAATTGTCAAATACAGATATTGTCTATAAATGCTTATTCTATAAGCCAAATACTTATTATATGTATGTCTAAAGACCTGTACCTTTTGATTCAACATATAAGTCTAAAAAAATCACATTATTTGATTACCTCTATAATTTTAAATTATTTTTAAAAAAATTTTTAGTATATTGTGGTAATCAGTAATTCATATCTGAAATTTTTCTATTGCACAAAAATGGGATTTCAAGATATTTTCTGAAGAAGCACTTTTGTATGCAGGAGGGCATAAAATGAACCTGTAAGGAAGGTGAATTTAAGACTTGCTGAATTGGATTTGTGTGTAGTAAAACCCTAAACACAGTAATTCCAATGTAAATATCAAGTACATAAATCTTTCTTAGAGACTGCAGGAGGCATTAGCAAAACACTAGGGGAAAAAAAGTCAGTCAGGATTTGCTTTAAAAACTGTATTTCAAATGAGTCCATTTCTAGCCTTTTAAAACACTTTTTCTTGTATAGTCTGTAGATGGCAGCCTTGTACCAGCCGTGAAATTTTAAGCATTACATCTGTAAACACATAAGCACACAGAAAGAAATATAAAATATTAGTAAGGTGAAAAGGAGACAGAGTTTGTGGGGTTTTTCATTTTATTTTCCACATCATGAGATGGCAATTGTATAAAGATTCTTTAAATCTGATTTAAATATTTTTATGGTTCTACATTTTGTATATTTACAGAAACAAATTTCACTGTTGCAATGACAATAACATAAATAATTATCTCTAAAATATACCTGGTATCTGGTAGGAAATAAGTACCTCTGCAAGTGATGGATTACTGTCATGCTTCCCTAGTCTGGATGAGTGTAGACAATTTCAGAATTGGCTATCATGCTTATGAATAATGGGGAATTTTCCTTAATATGTATTTCTAAAATTATGCTGGTAAGAAACCTACCACTTAGAAATATAAAAGCCCTAAACATCAAGAAAATTTTATTTGAATTAGTGTGTAGCACTTGGTTTTAATTTGTGAAAGAGTGACAAATTTGTGCATCCGAAAAAAAGCCACACGCACACACACACTCACATACACAGACACATGGAAAACCCCGACTGCAACAACTAGTCAACAAATCAAAAAAAAACCCAAAAGTTTCAAAAGTCTTCTGACAGCAATATCAGGAAAGCAGAATTACAGGAAAGTATTTTCCCATCTTACAGAGTAGAGAACCACGCAACACTTTCACATAAGTTTTGATAAGTAATTATACCATGACAAATATAATAGAATCACAAATCATAGAATATGCTGAATAGAAAAAACCCACAAAACTTATTGAGTCCAACTCCTGGCCTTTCACAGGGCACCCCAAGAATCACACCATATGCCCAAGAGCATTGTCCAAATACTTCTTGAGCTCTATCAGGCTGGTGCTGTGACTACTTCCCTGGGGAGCCCGATCCAGTGGCTAACCACCCTTTGGATGAAGAAGCTTTTCCTAATATCCAACCTGAACCACCCCTAACACAGCTTCAGGCCCTTCCCTTGGGTCCTGTCACAGGTCACACAGAGAAGATCGGTGTCTACCTCTCCTCTTCCCCTTGTGAGGAAGTTGTCACTGTGAGGAGGTATCAACTCAGTTTCCTCATCTCCAGGCTGAATAAAAAACAATTTGCCTCTGCCTAATACAAACATACCTGATACTCCTTAGCTTTCTATTTGAAGAAGGTAAGAAATCCGAATGTACTATGATATTTGAAATGCTTTGGACCTCCCCACCTTACTCAGTGTGACCATTTGTCTTGATTAAGTTTTGAACTTGAACTAGTGGAAAAGGTACAGCATAGGAAATAGGGAACTGAGGCTGTAATATTATGAATTTATTACTTTTATGTACAGAAGAGGAACTAAATGGTGAATTTTAAAGCACAATTTGACTGAGAGAAATTTTGCACAGCATGCAGCATAAAAAGCAATATTCCTGGATTAGAGCAAAAATAAAACCCAACCAAACCAAACCAAACCCAACCAAAATCTTTAATTTTACCAACTAAAGGTAAAAGAAGGAAGTAATAGGAGGGGAAGCCATGTAACCTTAATCACTGCAACTTGTTACTGAATTTTGAGTTTTGGTATAATCTTTCCATATCTCAAAATATATTAACACTCTCACTTCACTGATCATTACAGAAATTCCCCTTTCTGTACAGCTGATCCCCCAACAGTGCTTCCACATTACTAACGGAATCAAAGTAGAATAAAAGCAATATTGATTTATTTAAAAAACATTTTCACAAGATTAAAACATCCTTAAAACTTGGATTTTAGCCAGTACAACATTTTGCTTGTTCAACACAAGTATAAAGAAACAAAGGTGAAACCTTAAGTTATATGAATCAGAGGAAGATCTAAATTTTCTCTTGCGCTTAAAACATTCATCTTGTATCAAGTGACAGTTCATGTCTCAGATTTCTTTCTGAGATCTTAGAACTTTTTTTTTTTTTCCACTGTACATTCCATGAGAAAGTACTGCAATTAGAAATGTTACAACTGAGAAGTTAAACAATCTCAATCGTTCATAGTAGGAATGGTGTATTTCTTCCCATTAATCCCACAAATATTGAAATCTCCATCTAGTTTTTCTGAAGTGACAGGGTACAATTTGAATTCTGGGTGTAGCTACTATATTGCAGCAAAAATGAATTTGACCTGAAGACTTTATTTTTCATCAGTGACATAGATTTGCTCACTGCTATTCAAAATGAAAGATAAGCACTAAATCAAATACAATCTGTGTCAGCTTATGAAATGACTGTCTTATAAATTAGATGGTGCTGGGCTAAGCTACCAAAAAATATCTGAGTAACTAGAATAAAAAGAAGGGCTGCTAAATCTGCTTATCTGTAATATGAACAACTTGGAGTTCAGCTCATTTCCGTCATTAAGGAAGAAGATGTATTCATTAGAGTCAGTAACACCGTAAACACAGAACTAGATCTGATAAGGGACTCCTAAGCCTGAAGGACAAAGTTTTAAGTCAATTCAATAGGTAAGATCTGGGATGGACAAATTGAGACAATTGAGATTAAAAGAGAGATACAGTGCTTTGGGAAGAGTGTCAGCAATTGATAATTTATCTTTGTTTGTCTGTTTGTTTGATTTGCTTATATGGCAGTGAAATAGCTAATTTGATTCACACCAAATAAGTTTCACTAACAATATTATACCAAATGTTTCAGCAGTTCATTCAAATTTTACTATAGGAGAGTGTAAGAAAGCTATTTTGCCAC
Source organism: Vidua chalybeata (assembly GCF_026979565.1). Taxonomy (NCBI): domain Eukaryota; kingdom Metazoa; phylum Chordata; class Aves; order Passeriformes; family Viduidae; genus Vidua; species Vidua chalybeata. Next base: position 55,501,375 of record NC_071531.1, on the reverse strand, counting down.
ATCCAGCACCTGGAAGCAATTTCTGTCTAAATAAAATAAGAAAACTTTGTGCTAAGACAAAAGAAGTTTAATGTTGTTATTTTTAGTAAATTAAATATGAAGTAGAGAGGATATGCTTTGGTGCTGGGTGAAACTAAACAAATAAACAATCAAAAGACGCCGTAGACAAGAGTTGCACTTGAAAAAGTATTATTGCAATCAGTTTTGGTTTTTCTTGTTGATTTGTTGGATTTCTTTTAAGAAACTATCTTTTCTAATGTCATTAGGACTGTGATACACAGAGCATACCACTGATCAGTAAGAGACAAAGTGGTTATCATTCAGTGATTTGTTTACTGTGCTCCTATTGAATTTTTGCTGGATCTTAACAGAAAATAGCTTTTCATAACTTACACAATTTGTGTGTCTGCAGAACTCTTAATGTGTGCATTTCCTCAGCTTTCAGGGTTTCTATTTATTCTTGTTTAAATAGAGAGTTTTGTAAAGTAAAATCTATCATCATATTTGGTATATTGTATAAGTCCAGAATTTTAACAAATATATAGACACAGTTTAAGACGAGAAAACTTCATATAAAACACTGAAAAATAGAAGTACATAATGTAAGGTCATTTCAAAATTAGAAACTTGCTTGTACTGCTTGATCTAGGAAATCTTTTAAATTGAATTAGACAGTTGTTGTATTGTAGTTTTTATAGCTCTGTAACAGTTCTGTAATGGCTGCCCCTTCACCCCCCATTTTCTCCCAATGGTTCCACCCTGAGCTTTCCCGCCTTTCCCTCAATGCCAATCTCCCTGAAAATGCTTAGTCATTCCCCTGTCTCCTCCCTGGCGCCCTGTCCATCACTCGGCTCCCCATCCCACTCTCCCAGAATCTTCCACCTTGGGCATCGAGTGAGTGGACGAGGGCCAGGGGTCCCTCCCTTGAACTTCCCCCATTGGTTTCAGTGTCTGTCTGTCCCTCTGCCTTCCACTCCCCCAGATCCCTCCATTGGGTGGTGGGCGTCCCTTCCCCCTGGTTACCACCCCAGTATTTGACCTGTTGCTAAAGCCTTGGGGGCACTTTCGTCTGTCGGGACAATGGCATTCAGAGCTCCTCGGAGCTCGGATTAAACCTGAGACTTTTTCCCCAGCCTTGAGTTGACTCCCTTATTACCTCCTCAGATGCCGCGTCTCCTCCATACAAGGCAGACAGTGTAGTGCTCAGTCTTAGCGGCTCCCCGAATCTTCTCGAGAAAGAGGGGAGTGTCCCCTGCAGCTGACCGTGCCTCTGCTGGGCAGGCGAAACCAGAGAGGTTCAGAGTAGGCATGGCGGCAGACAGTTATTCATCATGTACCACAACTTTATCTCAAAGTAGTTCCATTATAAGAATAAAAAAAAAAAAAATTAATTTTACCAAAATGTTTAGTATGACTTTCTTTTTTCATTATTTCAGTTAAAGTATTATAAAAGTTTCTGACAGATATCATGTTCATAATTCATTTGAGGACTTACATTCTTTACCAGAAAAAGATTTATTTTTTGCAAAAATTACATCTTCTAAAAAGTGATAGAGAAAAATAATTCAATGGAATTAGCCAGGATTTAAGAGAAACTGTTGTAATTTCTTATTTCTACCACAAAAAATGGTAAAATGTTAATCTCAGTGGCAGTTATTAGATTAGCATTGCTTCTGAGCCCAGCCATACCCCAGCTTCATGCAGGATGTTCTGTTGCCTGCAAAGCCCATTTTCTGGAGGCGAAAAACACTTCCATGGTGAAAGGGCCTGGAGCTGGATGGCCTTGATCTGCATCTGACCTAGACAAATCAAGGCCTAGGATTTGGGGAAACACTGCTGCATATTCTCACTTCTCAAATGAGAAGCATCGTTACTGACTTCATTTTCTATAAATAAAATAAATAACACTAGCTAGTACTTTATCAAAAGATTGTAAGGACAAACATACTGATGTTTCATGTAATTTTCTATTGGAAATACCAGCTATGTAAGTTGTAACAGGTAGATGTGAGTTCACTGTATGGAGCTTAATATCTCCAAGTTAGCACTGTGACTAATAAAACTTGTAGTAAAGACCTGACTTGTGGTAGTGGGATTTTGAAGTTTATTTGTTTAAGAAATTGTTTAAACTGTTGCAATGGTTTGTTCCTATTTACGTCTGTTCAGTTTTCCTAATAGTCTCTCCCCAAAGTTGTTTACCACCTGTTTTCCCGCCTTTCCCCATTCTTATCCCTCCCATATTTCCAGATCCTTCCCTGTCCATCCTCCAAATCCTGCCCCTGCAGCTTGTCTGTCATTATTTGCTACACCCATTTATCTAGAAGCTTCATTGTCAATTATTATATTTCCCTTCCCTCATTGGTATATTAAGTATGAAATCTTACCTTCTTCTTCCCTATTGGTTTTATGTTTACATATATCCACCCCATACTCCTTCTATCTAGCCCTTGATTTGTTGTTAGGTTGTCTCCTCCCTGGGGACAGCCCCCCCTTAAAAGTTGCCGTTTTTCTCTGCTTCGCACCTTTTTGCCTCTGCCCCCCCTTCAGGTTGCTACACTGTCACCTGTACTGCTCCCTGCGCAGGGAGAAATAAAGGCTGTTCGGAGACACAAGCAAGGGTCCTTCCTTCTTTCCTTCACCTCAATCCTTCAACATGGGTCCACTCATATCGGCCGCTTCTGTCAAGTAAGGGACCACAGCCCATGGCTGAACCGCCACCCTCTGCCTGCCGGTGGCTGAGGAGGGGAGCGGCCACTTGTGGTACACACTGAGGGGAAAGGGGGTTGGGGCTTGCTGGCAACCAGTCTCACCCCCTTCTCCTGTGACCGAGGCGTGGCGTCACTGACTGAAGCACAGAGACAAGCTTACTCACAAAAGACTGTTTGTTGAACCTTAAAAAATATACCTTTAAGAAATGTGTCTCATACATGATTCCTACTAGGTTAATTGGACATCAAAATAACTACTAGTATAAATAGTATTATGAGTTATAGTTAAAATACCTGCAATTAGTAAGTATATTATTTATTTCTGCTCCTAGGCAAGTATATATAAAACCCAACAAAGCTGAGCTGCTCAGCACTAAAGCCAAATAATAAATGTAACTCAGCTAACATAGTAAATATGGTCAGACCACATTAACTTAAGCATGAAGAGGCTCACAGTACTCACATCAACTGTGGGAGGTCCAAATTAAAAAATGACAACTCCAAAAATACCCTAGAGAGAAGAATAAAATGAGTTTTCCATTAATGAATATCAAAACCTTTGTCTTAGGTTACAAAGTAAGATGTACCCAAAAGTATGTATTCTATCACCATCTCCATAAGCTGTTAAAACCAGGTGGGGCACTGTTCCTTATCTCCATGACTCATCCCTGACAGCTGCAGGATATATCTTCTGTTAATGGGCCATTGAGTGTCACTGTATGACTGATAAAATTACACCATCCCATTGTGAGATGCTCCACCAAGGAACCAAGCATTCCTACCTGGATATAATCTGGGATAATTTGGAACACCACAGTCTGCCTTATCCACTGAATTCCCATAGGAAAAGAGCTCCATAACCACCGCTGGACCTTCAAAGGAAGACCACACCTTATTACAGGATCACTGCTTCAACAGAACCACATCTGTCACTTCAAAGAGGATTGTATCCACCATTTAATCAGACTGCTACCAACACCCTGACCAACAGGTGTCAGGTTGTATTCTCACTGAGTGTTTCTGTATTATAGCATTTAATTTAATTTTCCTATTAAATTGTATTTTTGACTTGGGATGTGCCACTGGTTTGCTTTCAAATTAGTACAACCTTCCTGTTGGAAGCACATTCAGTTTAATATAAAAAAGGGTCACACAAAAAAAAATCCCAACAAAAAAATTGAATAATATTTCTGATTCCTATAAAAATATGTGTTGTCTAAATTTTGGCTAAGATGTACATTCAGGTATTACAGAATATAGTTCTGATGGCTAACATTTCATCAGGAAGAGGAAGACTCAGGTTCCCTCTGAATACCTGAGTGAACATAAATAGGACATCTCTTCCACAGCTGGAAACAGAATGCTGAAAGAAGGCCTGAAGGCCTTAATCAAACAAAAAGTTTACAATTCTGGATTTCAGCCTGAAAGAAGCTCTTAAAATTCGGGTATGCAGGGTCTGTGTCCCCATCCATTTTGTATTACTTCTTTCTTAGACAGCTACCCAGGTCTGAGATCTTCTTCACAGGTTTTGCAACGGTCAATAGTTTATTACTAACAATTCAACGTGATAGTCAGGGAAACAGGTGTGAGGGATGAAGTGGAGTGCGGCGTTGTGTTCTTCTCCCCAGTCCCGGGTGGCTCGGGGAGCCCGGCTCAGCTCTGTGTATTGTCCGGGAGTCCGGGGCTGCTGCTTGGTCTGGGTGCTCTGGCGCTGAGTGCACCGACATGGGCTGGCCATGCTCTGTAACCGGTGCTGGGAGGAGATGAAGGGGCGAAGGAATGACACACCCTGCCCTGCAGTTGGCTGGAGAAGGTTTATTGCCGTATGGTCGCCGTGGTGGAAAGCAGCGACCACTCCCAGCGCCCGTGTGGACAAGATGGCGACGGGACAAAGGAATGCATAGGATTTTATAGGGGGTGGACAGACACAGGTGGAAGTCTCCTTGCCCAATGGGGACAGGCAACGGGGGAGTGACGTGGACCACGGCAACCAACGGAAACATGACAGGGGTGTGTACAAGGTTCCAGAACGAATAGGGAAATGGGGATGGGGTAACTGACCCAGAAGTCTCAGGAATGAACAGAGGGGTGGCCACAAGCCTGGCATAGGAAGACTCCAATTTTAAGTGACCTGGAGCGAACCATTGCGGGGGATATGGGGGTACATAGAACTGGCTAACAGTTATTAGAACCCCTAACTAAACCAACCTGGGATGCAACAGTGGAGCTTCCCTGTCAGTGCTTGATCTTGCTCTCTGTATTATTTTAGTTAAAGTCTGGGGCCTTGCTTGCCAGGGGGTGCCCCAAGCACTTTCACTCTCTGCACATTTAGTATGAGCACCCCAACTCTTGACTAATCCCCTTCACAAATTGTACACGACTGTTCAGCCTCTCTGACAGAGCATAGAGCATTTCTCCTGGATTTTGTCAGCAGAAGAAGACCTGAGTGGCTTGGCCATATGAACACAGAAGGGCTTGAGTTACATGACCCATCTTAAAACAAAATCTCCCTCACTGATGAAGACAAAAAAATTGCAACTCTAGTGGGCTATTTGACCCAACAAAATCCTGATTTACCTTGCAAAGGTCTGAGATCACCTTTCACTGACCATTAGAAGAATCCTGAAGAGACCATGTTGCTAACTGGGGTATTTCATTTAAGTGTCTAAAATGGTTGAGCTCTAGTCCAAAAACTGAGTAGAGCTGGGAGTCAAAAGTATCTCTGTTCCAACACACCTCTATAATGACAATACCTTTCTCAAATAAGATGTGTCTGCTCAGGTGGCAATATTTACATAGCAGTTAAATTGATAGTAAGTACACCTGTGATGAAAATTAAATGTTTTACTATTAATTTACCAAATAAAACTGGGGTTTGTCCATCTAAATTAGGGAAAGGAAAGAGCCAGGAATGTTGAAAAGTGCATCTTTTATTATAAAAATATCTTACCTCATAAATTCTGTTTATCTCAAAACATTTGCATTTAGTTTATTGAACCTCCAAAATAAAGATCCAATTTTTTCCTGCACTGACTGAAATAATTTATCTTTGGCATTTTTTTCTGCATTTATTTTCCTCACAACAACTGGGCTTATGACAACTCACTTGTCACACTGCTGAATGATTATAATCAGCTGATAAATGAGGCTTTGTGCTAGTTAGCCTTTGCAAATTCAATTTCTTTAGCTGGAATGGTATAATTAAAGCCAGATTTTAAAATCAGTATTACATGCTAATTACCAATATCAGAAAATAATAGCCAAAATGTTATCCTTAATAAACTGAATGCTAAACATTCACAGAATGCATAAATAAATTGCTCTGGTTTTCCTCTCATCTCAATTTTTGAGAAAATACCTCTCTGCTATTTAATCACATAATTCCTACATTTGACCAAGTTGCATGTTTTGGTTTTAATTTTTTATTACAAATGTTGGGGTGCTTCTAGCATATTAAAAGGAGAGATATGCTAAAGGAATAGCCAACAGTGCTGTTTAAAGACAAGAAAATTCTCAGGTTGGTTGCTTCTGCTTTCTCACAGAAGATAAACACTGACACCTAATCTTGATTGCAATCACATTTTAATGACATTCCTTATCCTTCCCAATCTTTCAGTTTATATTTCTCTAAACTTATAGTGAATTTAAAGACAGAGAGAGAAGGAAAGACAGTCAGTTTTGATGTGTGGTAATTGGCAAAAGGAAGAGCCAATTATCACAGATTATTAACACAGACATGCTACATCCGGTAGTGACTGTTTGTCTAGAAGTATCTATCACACAAATAATTAAAATCAATTGTTGGCAGATGTGGATCTTGCCTCTCATGATTGCTTTTTCCTAATGTACAGGATTTGATAAAGTCTTCCAGTTTAATTTCTGGGTTGTTGGGTTTTTTAAACAATATCTAAGATGTTCAAAAGAATGTAGGCACAATACATGGAAAAACTACCTAGGAAAATTAGACATCTGTCTGTGTTTATCTTGATTTTCCCAATTGTACTGGCTTAAGCTCTGTTAAAAGAATCTGGAAAGTAGAAACAATCTGTATTCTTATTGTGCACTTTCAGCCCTATAGGAAAACCTGCTGGGATTGGCTGCAGATGGCTTCATCTCAGAAGAAGAATGTGCTTCCCAACAGTTCCTTGTTCTGTATGCATGATCAAGCAACAGTCAATGGTTTCTTGTGCCTCATTAGCTGTAGTGACAGGAAGAAGTATGATTCTCCAAAAATACCTGCCCTTCCTCCAAACTAAGGTAACTCTGCACAGAAAAAAACACCAAGAAACTTGAATCTTGTGTTTTAATAGAACAAATCAAGAAACAAGAAGAATTGTAAAAATTATGTTCAAATTCTTGACAAGAATTTCACATTAAGTAAGTAAGCTTAAGCTTTTGGTATGTATATCAAAATCTTTTCACATTAAATGAAAAGAAGGAATTATTTTGTTTTGGCAGAAGCTTTTTTTTTTTTTTTTCAGCTACAAATGTATAACTCAAGTTTCTAAAAAATTTTGCTACTGCTGAAGATTCTCAAATCTTGGCATATAACTAAGTGTGCATATTGACCAGGATTACTTAAATACCTATTTTAATGTCTTATGTTTTAAACTTCAGGGACAAAGGCAGGGATTTCTTGGATTTCTATTACAGCAGTGAGACCTGTGGAAGTTAAAAAGGGAATCACTGGGAAAACTTAAAGTTCATAATTTTTTTCCTGAGTTGTTTATGTAGTTGTAATCAAATCACTCTTTCTCCCTGTAGGTTTGCTACCATTTCAACCATTTTTCTATTTTTGCTATACCTGCTAAGATTCATATCCTGAAGAATGTATTTAGAACCAGTGAGCTTGTGTGCACCTTGAGAGATCCTCTCTATTGACTATAAAGGAAATCTTTTGATTCAGATGTGACAGCTATGCTAAATTCTGCCCAGGCAGCTTCAGTTCTTGTCCCTAAACTAATATTTCCCAGTTTAAACACTTCTTTCTCCTACATCTCCCAAAATGAAATATGAAAGTATGGTAATAAAATGACCATAAAAGTTACTGCAGTCTAATGCAACACATTTTTTCATATTTGTGAAATATACACCTATTTCTAACCTTGAAAGTTTCTGAGATAAAAGGCTTAAAGTACTGACAAGCTCAGTACTGCTTATCTAAGCTGTGATAGTTCCCCCTGGAAAACATACAACTGGTGACTAATGTATTAAGTTCACTGGGGAATTATCACAACAAATTAGTTCCACTTAATTCTTCTTATAAAAATTACAGGATGTATTTGAAGGCATGGACAGCAGGTCAAGGAAGGTGATCCTGCCCCTCTACTCTGCTCTTGTGCGACCCCACCTGCAGGTGCTGCATCCTGCTCTGGAGTCTTCAGCAAAGGAAAGATGTGGATATGTTGGAGCAAGTCCAAAGACGTGCCAGAAAGCAGATCGAAGGGCTGAAGCAACTCCTCTCTGGAGACAAGCTGAGAGAGCTGGGCTTGCTTGGCCCCGGAAGCATGCTCGCAACCTTCCAGTACTTAAAGGGAGCTTGTAGAAAAGATGGAGAGTGACTTTTCATATGGACAGACAGTGATACAACAAACTAAAAGAGATGTATATTAGATGTTAGGAGGAAATTCTTTATGGGAGTGGTGAAGCACTGGAACAGGTTGCCCAGAGAAGTTGTGAATGCCCCATCCCTGGAAGTGTTCAAGGCCGGGCTGGATGGGGCTCTGGGCAACCTGAACTAATTGGTGGTATCTTTGCTCATGGTGGGATCCAGATGATCTTTAAAGTCCCAACTCAAACCATTCTGTGATCCTATGACTCTATTTATGCTGATTTTTTAAAATGGGAAATGTGTCCCCTGCATAAGAGGTGATGATATGGTATTCTGCACAGATTTTGTTGGTATTTACTCAAAACAAACTGTGTAAAACATGCAATTTCTATCAAGTCATTAATTTTATCATTTGAATTCTGTGTTGCATTCTAATAATGTTACTTTTAAGTAATTATTTTTCCTATAATCCGATTTACTTTTCTTCATTTTTAGGGTAATGTGTTTTCTCTCACATGCATATTAAAGTATACATTTATACAAAACTATTAATGATTCTGGGAAGGTAGATTAAGCCCTTCTGTCAAATATATGTACCTAACTTAAACCTCACTTTGAAAGTAAACAACAAAATAGATGTACACACATTTTTGAGAACATTGACAAGCTAGAATTTCTCATTCATTGGGGTTGTAGCCAATATTTTGGTCTTTAGAATGTTGATTAGGTGCCCCAATTAAGAGTCTTAATGGAAGCCTAGAAGCCCAATATTAAGAACCAATTAAAAAATTCTTGGCTCTGCATTTAAGAAAAACTTTACATTTTAACTTAGTTTATGTATGTACCAGGGTCTATTTGTTTTATGCACTTGGTCTGTAAATATTCAATCAATGCATATGTTAGATTTTTTTAAATGGAAAATAATATGCATTTTGTATTATGAATACCAGACTTTTTTTTTAAGGGGCTGCTGTCTGCCACACATGCTATACTGGAAACAGTTCTAGCCATTACAGTTATTTTTTGACCTTTTACATATTCCTCCACTGGCAAAACAATTCAATGCTCAATTACAGTGGACTGAACAAAAATCAATAACCTAAATTTTTTAACCTTCTAATTCTTAGAGATATCTTACATTTAATGAAACAGAGTAAGTTTATTTGTAAATTAGTAAAAAGCACAAACAAGTAATGGATTTTTTTTTTTTAAGAAAAGTAAGCAGGAAAGGTGGGTTTGCTGATAGCACTCTATTTAACTACCTAAGCAATGTCTAGCTGTAAAGTTGTGTTTAGCTGCATAAGCCACAAATTATATAGCTTCATCCTTTCTCAATCCAATGAACATATGTGACAGTAACTAATGGGACAGAAATTAATTCAGCTTCCAACTCTCAGAAGCTTTTCTTTTTTTCCCAGGTATTACTTACTTTTTGAGATACAGGTAAATTATTTACTTATGGTATAGTCTAACAAACAATTACAGTTTTGAAGAAAGAATTTTCTTTTTAAATATCTAGCTGGTAAAAAAGTAAAATAATTAATTAAGAAATAGGTACCTATATTATTATGTCACAATAGAAGCAGAAAATATAGTTTTTTGAAAAATAATTTGGGTTTTGTTGAGGAAGGATTCTTTATTAAAATCCTTCCCATATTATACACTGCCCTCCCCAGATGGCTTTCCCTCTCTCTCTCCTTAACTTGTGTCTGCAAAAGGCATCAGTTACTTCAAACAAGAAGTCACACTGGGTGGCTTTGCTTTTCTCTTTCTCTGGCTCTTCTCCAGCAGAAGGACAAGATGTGGATCTGGATAGTCAAGAGTGTAGAACGTTGTAGAAAGGCAGGCTCATTTCTAGTTCTGTTAGAGGCCTGGAGGGTGCTATTGGGCCAGCAAGCCTGAGAGCTAGTCAAGGAGAAAAAGTGGGTAATAGTGAAAGAGAGGGAATAGCTTCAGGAACATACACCTGCCTATTCAGCCTTTTCTCTGACAGGAGAGGTAGCAGCAAGAGCTGGCAGGGCCAAAGTTTTTTTTTGTCTTTCTGACTTGTTTGGCTTCAAACACCATTGCCTTTTTCTGCTACCTTTCCTGAAGGCATTGAGGGTCCTACTGTCAAAATAATGGTAACTTTCTTTACAGACATAGATAAAAGTAGTAGTGTTTCTTCTGTTATAACTTAATGAGATGAGAGCAGCAAGGATTGTAAGCAACAATAAAATTCTTTATGACACCACTGATGTAGCAGGAAGACAAGAGGATTTTTTATTCAGCATGTCTTAAAAGACTCATCTGACCTTTCCCGTTACACAGTGGTAAGGGTAATGGGAATTGTTAAGGGCACTCCTCTCTCTTTGTTCCACAGAGGTTAACTGCTGGTCACCTCCTTCTGCTGTCACCCCTTTACTCCACAGGTGCTGACTACTGTTCTCTCTTAAGTGGTCTGGTAGATCACCATAATTGTTCCCAGAGCAACTGCAAGTGGTGCTTAGTCTGTATATGCTGCTTCTTGTTAGACCTGATGAAAGGATTTAGTATATGTATGTGATTATGCAAGCATATGTGTAAGCATTATCAAAATGTGACATCTAGAAAGTACCAATGGCTGATAGAGATTGGTTTAATCATACTACCTTCTGTTTGCAGTGTTTGCACATTGTCTGTCTACATATCCTTCTTTCTACCCCTTTGATCTCCTATCTGCCATGATAGCGTACAATAACCTTCAACATTTATATGCTTTACAGTGTTGTTTGTGACAAATTGTAAGGTGTTCTAAGTTACTTTTTTCCTTTATACCTTTCATAAAGCAGTTGTCTTTGATTCTTCATCTTGTATAGTTTTCCCCTTTGATTTCCTCTAGCCACAGAAACAGCACTGAAAATTCTCTGTTTCAAAGGAAGTTTTATTGTATAATAAATATCCATGTGTGTTGGAGTATGGCATATCAGCACAGTGGATGTTTTTTCCTTGAAAATATTGCTAGAATGGTACAGCAGGACACAAGAGACATAAATGATCAATTAGCTACATAAACAATTGACAGTTATAACAAGTCATTTTGAAAAATGCATCTCCTGCTTTTTATATACCTCAAAAGAAGAATAAAATAATGTATGCAAGCTATGTTATGAGATGATTACAGATGAGGTCATACTTCCTTTTAAAATAGAAATAAGACTGGATGAAGCATTGTTCTTTTCCCCCCAATAGAATTGGAAATAACTTCCATGAAAAAAAAAAAAAGTTAAATGAGAAACCAAACTGAAGAAATATAGGCATGAAAACTGTTCTAGACAAGTACACTCCAGAATGTTCACACCTTGTTCTTTGCCAGAGTAGAAGATTTGAAAGCATGACTACAAAATACTTGCACTGTAAAGATATCCCCAAGCCAGGGCTCAAGAGTACTAACACAGTTGAGTTCTTGCTGTATGCCCAGGCTAATTTGCCATGCTGAAAGGCAGGCCATGCAGTCTAAGGCCAGTGGGGTGTGGATGCCACCATACAGCTCCTGGGATCAGAAAACTGTATCTACATATTGCTATCCCAGCTATGCTGTACTGTGGTTCCATGTTTAAATGAGAAAGAATAAGGAAAAGAAAAACAAAATAACCCAATAAAACAAAAGAGTAAACAGAGGCAGCAGGCAAGCTCAGCATTGAACTAGTGATCATTTGCATTAACTACTCTTGATGTCATGGCATTAGCTACTGCGTATCACCACTTTAAGGAAATATCCAGACATAATTTAGAAGAGACCTGTGTCTGCAGGTAAGTTTGGTATGGATTTGATGGTTGTATGTGAATACTTAGTATGTATTTTCCAACCCTGACAATTCTATAGGGTTGTGCCAGGCCTTAAGCATTCTTCCAACAAAACAAGCTTTGTGTCATCAGACATCCATTCTTGTCTCAAAGCAAAGTCAAAAATCTCTGTGATTTCATATTATACAAGCACAGAATCATAGAATCACTTTGGTTGCAAAAGATCTCTAAGATGACCAATCACTATCATGACAACCAAACCAGACCCATAAGTGTCACATCCAGTCATTTCTTAAACACCACCTTAAAGGTGTTTAAGAGTAGTATTAAATACTTGTTAATATAAATATATACTCATTATATAAATACTCATTAAAAAATGAGTATTATTAAGAATGATGACTCCATCACTTCCCTGGACAGTCCATTCTAATGTTTAACAATCCTTTCTGTGAAGAAATTCCTTCTAACTTTCCTTGGTGCAGCTTGTGGCTATGATCTCTCATTCTGTCAGTTATTGCCTGACAGAAAAGGCTGCCCCCCACCTGACTGCAGCCTCCTTTCAGGTAATTGTAGAGAGTGATAAGGTCTCTCAGTCTCCTTTTCTCCAAGCTAAACAACCTAAGCTCCCTCAACTGTTCCTCACAGGACTCACTAGACCCTTTGCCAGCTTTGTGTCCCTTCTCTGAACATGCTCCAGCAGGTCTACTTAATTGTAGTGAGGGGCCCAGAACCGAGCACAGGACTTGAGGTATGGCCTCAACAGTGCTGAGTACAGAGGGACAATGACTGCCCTGGTCCTGCTGGCCACACTATTTCTGATACAGGCCAGGATGCCATTGACCTTCTTGGCCACTTGGGCACATCTGGCTCCTCTTCAGCCAACTATCAACCAGCACCCCCAGGTCTTTTTCTGCTGGGCCACCTTCTAGCCATTCTGCTCCATCTTGTAGTGCCGCATGAGAGTGTTGTGATCAACGTGTAGGACCCCGGCCTTGTTGAACTTCGTACTGTTTGCCTTGGTCCATTGATCCAGCCTGTCCAGATGATCCCTCTTCAGATTCTTCCTGCCGGTCCAGATGATCACTCTTCAGATTCTTCCTGCCCTCCTGCAGATCAACAGTCACACCCAACTTAGTGTCATTTGCTAACTTAGAGATTGTACTCAACCCCCTTGTCCAGATCATCAATAAAGATGTTTAACAGTATGGGCCTAATACTGAGCCCTGGGGAACAACACTCGCAACTGTCCACCAACAGGATGTGGCACCATTCTCCATCTCTTTCTGGGCATAGCCATCCAGCCAGTTTTTAACCTAGCAAAGAGTGCACACATTAAAGCAGGGGCTGCTCCATTGTCTCCAGGAAAAGTAGTGAAAGTATCAAAGGCTTTGCTGAAGTCCAGGTAGGCTATATCCACAGTCTTTTCCTCATGGCATGTCACCTGGTCAAAAAAGGAGGTTAGGCTGGTCAGGCAGGACCTGCCTTTCCTAAACCCATGATGGCTGGGCCTGATTCCTTGGTAGTCCTGTTGTACTCTGTGTTCACTTATGGGCTAGAATCCTCCTTTTGAACAGGTGAACCCCATCTGTCTCCAGCAGACCTGAAGCCACATAATCCACTCCGTGATTGAAAAATCCATAATTCCACCAACAGCATCCGTCTTTAGTCATTGTGACTAATGCCATCTTTAGTCATTGTGTCTTTAAACCACATGTTGATTATATTGGTTCTCTTGTGACCTTTTGACATTCTTCCCTGCTACCAAAGGAATTGAGGAAAACATCACCTGTGCTCCTGACCCCTGACCCAATTTTCCCAGTGCCCTGAAGTCCTTTTTGATTCCCCTAGGACTTGTCTCATCAACCTCCTTGTTGCCAACCTAGACAACCAGCAGCAAGTAATAATCAGAGGGCTGAATTTGTCCAGAGCGCCTCTTACCTGGGCCCCAGCGAAGTCAAAGATATCAGTGTGGGACAGGTCCAGTTGGCATACAGAAACCTCAGTTCCCCTCATAATGGAGTTTCCTACTACAATTATCCTTTATTTCTTAACACCTGTAGTTGTGATCCATCTGGTTGACTGACTTGTTCCGGTCAATGCCCCAGATAAACCTGCATCTCCACTGTCATTTGCTTGACCCTCAATTTCCAAAGCATTATACTTACATTGTAAGGGCATTTGGGGAAGGTGTGGAAGGCCAGAAAAGTATAGAGTGTTTCATATCATGATACAAGCCAAATAAGTTGCAGTGGTGGAAGGCTTCTCTTTAACCTTTAATATATGGATTCAATGAGTTTAAAAGCAATTACTGCAGACAAACTAGATCTCACACTCTAGAAAAGTAGCTTTTATCTGGAATGTACATTATCCTTTCTGTAACAGCAGAAGTTTAACAGTGTTCTAATATATGTTTAAATGAACAGTTTAGATTTAGTTTGAGACCTCAATATTGCTGTCAGGGAAAGAGAGTAGTATCCTAATAGGAGATTTTTTTTTTTTATTCTGACAGGATCTCATAAATTTGTATTGTTATTCATAAACTGTTCAAGAAAATGTATCTCCTAGAAACTTTATAGAAAATACTTTTGAATTATAAAAACAACAGTAGAAAATAGGTATTATAGGATCTCCTGTCCACTGATCCACAGAGAATGGGTTCTTAAAGTCCTCAACTGCAAAGTCATGGATTTTCACTTCAACGTTTTAACACAGAAGGTCTCCAGTTTGATCCTTATGTGTCATCCTAGCCTAAGGCTGTCGTGAAGACACATTTGTAAAAGCGTATGAAGCAATGCAGAGAAAAATGCAGTTTGAAGAAAAAAACAAGTAAATTGTTTCAGAGGAAAAGACAACTGTAATAAGTAATGAAGAATTAATATTAATTTACAACTGTGTGGAAATTATGCCGCAGGCAATGACCCTCCAGATGCACTGTTTATTTTTAGAGCTGTTTTTCTTCCTGAACTCTGTCAAGATATTAAAAAACAATATTTATTTATTTTGCTTTTTATACAAGAGATATTTCTAGTGATTTCAGGGAAAATTATTGGTATTGTTTTATTCCTTGACTTAAGTTTATGGACAGTGTTTTTTTTACCTCTTCTTCTCAAGGATTTTGTAATTGCTGAAGCACTGAGAGTCCTCAGAGTACTAGATAGTTATTTTTTTTCTTTGAAAAGATATGCACACATAAGCAGAACAGTTTCAGCAAAGAGTATCATTTATATTTTATGTTTTGTGGTTCTTCATGCATCTGATTCTGAAGTAATTCTGTCCTGCTTGGCTCTTCTGCTTCTCTTTGGCAATTTCCTGTTTTGACATATAACTACATCAGTGTATTAATTTGCAGAATATCTCTCCTATTTGGAGGTGCATAGTCATCATTTGCTTCTTGCAGCCATGATGATGGCTGAGATTTTATTGCACCATCTGTTGGAAACTTAGATCTTCCTTGAAGACTGGAGGAAAAATATACTATCATCAGAGCTGAAATATTTTTCTGGTCAAATGAGTATTATTAAGATGTGTGAGGCAGAACCTGAGAGATCATCCAGAATCCATTTTTGAGCAGTAGAAGCTAATTACACTTATCCTTCAAGTGAGCCTCAAGATTCCTAGAGAGAGTGCATCTGATTGTTTTTCACTGGATAACTCTCTATAAGAAATCCTTAAACTTGATATTAAAGTAATGCTTCATAATATCCATTGTATTGGATCATGAATAAGAGGAAAATTCTGGTGGTCCTAGGAGGTGGGATTTTATTAAGTTAATTATATGGATGACACTGCAGCTGTAGTGAGAATTGCAGCTTTGGGCATAGTGACTAGCTGCTGCTGCTTCTTCTATACTTTTGCCTGTTGCTACCTGTTCCCCATTTTTTGAGTGCCATTCAATTTGGCTTGGTAGAAGAGGAGACCAGCTTAGTTAAATGAAGTCTGTTGCTCCAATTTCAGGACCTGTTTTTCATACATTATAATTTTGTGAAATCTAAAAACATTTGGAACAAAATTTTGCAACTGATTTCTCAGATTTTTTACTTACAGAAAAAAGCAGTTTTATTTTCACTTAAAACCGTATTAGAAGAATTTTTTGGCATTCACTTGATTTTCCATGCCTTTCAATATGAAATATGATAAAAAGGTGGAATAACATTTACATTGAGCTTATTTCTGTATTTTCTTCTGCAGTAAATAAACCTTGTACTGATTGCAAGATCCATTCTGTACTCTATGTGAAGCACAAAGTCTCTGAAAAAAATGAGTTATAAACAAGTGTTGAATGTCTATGTACGCAAAAGAGTTGCACAATAAAGTTACAGAAACAACTTCCAATCTGTCATTACTTATCATCTCAATAACTGGTTTTGTGCCATCTTTGTTGTGGTGTCATGGTTTCTGGGGAAGCCTGCACATACTTTTAATATGCACTTGATAGCTACAAAGATTTATTTGATATCTATAATGGGAAATTGGTATAATTTTCATTTCTTTTGAAACCTGGCTATCACTTACCCAGACCCTGGAGAAGGAATTCATATCACCTACTTTCAAATTTTCACAATGTAAACATTTCTATCTAACAAGTCACTATATGGTCCTTTTGTAGTTGTTGCTCAGTAGAGACAAAGAGTCACTTATGGATATGTTTTATCTACTTTAGATGCCTATTTTGACATGAAAATAATTTTATTTAGGAAGCGCATACTTTTTCTTTATTAACTTGAAATGAAGTTTAGGATGACCAACTCAGGCATATAGGTCTGCAGTTTGCACAGTTACACTTGATACAAAGTCTGCTAAAGGAAATCACTAAAGGAAACTTCCGCACTGTCCTTGCACAAAATCTCATTGCACAAACCTGCCTTGGAACAAGTTCTGTCTTTCTTGCTTGCTTCTGTGATTTAATCCAGAATGATGCAGTTATTTATGCATCCAATTCTATTATTAGCTTCAATGTTTCTCCCTTTTTTATGTTTGCTGCTGATTGTGAAAGGAGGTAGTAAGCATTCATTTACTAATTGTCTGTTATTAATAGCCAATCCTATTAGTGAAGGAAAATAAGCAACTCACTTCCTCAGTTTTTTCATTTTCATTTCCTCCTCATTAATGCATTGCTCTTGTCACTCAAGCAAGACCTCCAGATAAGAGTTAAAACCAGAGAACTCCATGACTGTTTTACTTGTTTTGTAGAAATCTCTTCACATTGCCATATGCACTCCTAGATGTAAAAGGTTTGGCAAGGATGAGATTTTTTTTTTTTCTTTCCCTGAGGTTTACTATAAGAAAGCAAAATTTTGAGTAAACAGCAGCCACAAATTCTGTTCTCATTTGAAACAGAGAGAGCTTAGCACTTCTGAATTGTTTAGGGTCTGTTATATTTCAAACTTAGCTGCACTCCCTTCTGTATACAGTAGCTAACATAGTAAATTGTTTTAGAATCTATATCTTTAAGGTCTTGAAATCTGTTCTGGCATCTGAATCTCATTACAGTTAAGGAGACAATGCAGTACTTTGGAACAGTAGTTCAGTTTCTTTGAAATCCCAAGATATTCTTATTTTAAATCTGGACTGGATAGGGGAAGATATATCTGAAAAACACAAAAATTACTTCAGCCTTCCATTTGAAAAGTCTGTATTAGCCCAGAGAACTATAATTGGGTCACTGATAACCAGTCATAGAGTAATTCTCATGCAGGTAGAGTTTCAGTCTGGGAGGGATTTTTGCACCTGAGAAGGCACTGGCAACCACAGTCTTCTTGGAAATGCCATCTGGGGCTTAATTGCAATCACATAACAAGCTTTTTCATAGCTGTCACATTTTGCTGCACCCTCTTGGAAGTAGGTAGCAAAAATGCTTTTTCTCACATTTTACACAATGCTGCTGCAACAGATGCCATTTCTGCCTTGAGACAAGATAATCTGTGCAAACAGAAGAGAATTTCTAAGAAGAGGGAGTTAGAAAGTTCAGAGGCAGGGAGGGAAATACAATTTTGCAGGTTCGGATAGGTTTCTGTAGAAAGGAAATATATATAGTGAAGTGCTGGGTGGGATCAGCTGGGTTTGCTTGCTAGATGGTCACTAAAGCTTGGTTCAGAAAATGGGTTGCCAACGATTATTTTCACTAGAGACTTCTTGCCTCTGGGAAATATTTCAGTTTGAACACAAAAACTTTTGCAATGAAGGACATTTTTTTTGCAGTGTTTAAATCCATTCCACGTTTTAGTGGATTTTCAGTGGCAAGCTAATAAATTTTCAAGTGATAACACAAATGAAAGCTATAATGGATATTATTTTGTTTCTTTTTTTTTTTTTTTTTTTTTTTTTTGTTAAATGACAGACATATACCTAGATATTGAGGAGATTTTAGTATATATTCAAGCAAGGGATGGACTCCTCTGAGAGGAAAGGGACTAATCAGGTTAAAAGGGTTGATTTAATGCTACATTATACATCTTTTAAGTGAAGTCATGAGATTCAGAGATTATATTCATAAAGATTTTTTTTTCAGACTTTTAGATCCCACACACTCCCTTTGCATCTGCAACAACATAATTGGAATGGAGACTTATTTAACATTATTTTAATGGAGCTGATTATTATTTCAGCATAAGAATTGTTCATCACAGTAGGGAGGTCTAACATAGCATGAACTGAGACCATTAAGGTTCCATGATTAGGATACTCATTTTAGGCCTTCTAGAATATTTTAATGCAATATTTATCAGAACCTACAGTGAAGGCAAAAATTATTCACCTGAGGAATTTATTTACTATTTTTTTTAATATTGTCTAAGTAATATAATAAAGAAAGGAATAATTTATTTATCTTTTTATTTCAATGGAGGAGGTCTAGAGGATTTTTTATTACTTTATGAGAAATGTCAAGTATGCATATAAATCTGCTACACAGGAAACCTATTAAAGACACATTCCTAATATATAGGGTCATACCACAGGTGGTGAAACAAGAAGAAATAGTAAAAATGCAATTCCCCCTATTTCTGCTTAAGCCCATTGTCTTTCACAGAAAACAAATAGATTCTGATTTTGAATGCACATTAGGTCTTTCCTGTTTCTTGATCTGAGTTTCATTGTGTGGGACTGACACAAATCTTCTTTGATCCTCATTCAGCTGGAAATACATACTGAATACCTGCAAAATGATGCTCCTTTCTCTATTTAAAGCCCTAGAAGGGACTCCAACAACTTCACTGTTCTTGAGGTAGTGGGGCTGATTGCCTGACTGTAAGTTACAATGTTTCATACTGTTATGGGGAACTTAAGGGGATTAATTTGTTTAGATGCCAACAGATTTTATCTCTATCATTGGAACTTTGTGGAAAACAGAAGGGAGTCAGAATACATTTGAATTAAGTCCTGAGATAAACTGTCCTGTGCTTCAATTTCTGATATGAGTAGAAAGCCTATAAATAAAATACATGAAGTGAATGTAATCTAATAATAACAATGCATAGCAATCAAAGGTATGCCATAATATAAGCAGTGAGATTCTCCTGGAAATGGATTGAGAAATGCATTCGAGTTATCTGCACAGCTTTCATTAACCTCCATTAAAAAAGCAGCAAGAACTGTACAAATATAAACATCACAATGAGGTACGGATGCCCTTTTCTAATTCTATGAACTTATTTCAACCTGCTATATTGATTGAAAAAATATTTGTACAGCAGCACAGTAGCAATTTGTCACTATACCTTCTGAGAAAAAAAAAATCATGGTGGTGCAATTTACCAATAAAAGAATATCCTATTTTTTTGTGACCAGTGGTACATTTTTTCCTATTATTACTGCAACTTGCTTGTAAAATTTTGTATCTATTGTCATCGCTTTCTACAAAATGCGTTTCATCTAACTGCATGAAATTATATTTCTCCAGTGAGTGCTTTCAGAAACCTTTAATTCATTGAGATGTTTGATTCCTTTCCCTTTCCCTTTCCCTTTCCCTTTCCCTTTCCCTTTCCCTTTCCCTTTCCCTATCCCTATCCCTATCCCTTTCCCATGAAATATGTTACATTATGGGTGGAGATTGTTGCTTTTATTGAATTTTTAAAGTCTTCCTTGGTAAATAATGCATAAAATTGCTTTTCAAGCTTCTTTTTAATATTTTTTCTTAATCTCTAACACAAAAATACTTGACCTATGACCTGGGTGCTACACGTAACTCCTAGGACAATCCATTTCATTCTGGTTTTGGTATTGCATGCTTGTCTCCCAGTTCACGTTTTTGGGTCCCATGTTCAGTGTTATAGCTGGTAGGTGTTTGGGCACAGAGTGACAGAGGATGGGACATCCACTATGCCAGTCTATTCTTCCTCATGAGCTTCCTTAATATTCACTTTTCTGCTTCAGGAATTTTATCCAACACACAAAAGAAGCTAAGAAAAATAGAATGTGTATAAAAGTTGGATGTATACTATAGATGCTAAGTATCTTGTAGTTTTGTAGAGTGGGAGAGCAGAACTCAGATTCCTGCTCAAGGAAATAGATATCAGGTGGTGGGGGGACATGATACACCACAGACCATATTTTAACTTCTTTCTGTTTTTTGCTTTCATTTTTTTGCAGATCTCATAGCATTTAGCTATTTTCTAATGCTGTGTCATCATTTTTCACTTGCAGTCTGCTTATTTCATTATTTGCTGTAAAAGGAAAGACTGAGAAAAGAAAACAAATGTTCAAAAACAAAATGGAAAAGGATAGGCAGATTACTTATTGTCTTACATTACATGACTGCAAGTGATTCTGTCTGGTCTCAGCTATTTCTGATTGTGTGTAATATGTATCTCTTCCTTTCTAGACATATTCCAATCTATGTTTTTACAGTTGCTTCACTTCTGCTTTCTGAATGCTCCTAGTCCATACCATTTGACTACCTTTCCTGCAATAATTCTACAATTAGAATGTTTTCTTTAAATTCTACTGGCCCCACTATGGTAAGTTTTTAATCATGCCATTATTGTCTGTTCTTTTCACAGTTTCCTCTTTATTCCTTGCATTTTTTACTTCAGTCTATTGTAATCCATCAGTACTGCTGTCTTTCCCCGTACTATTTCATTACTTTTAGACATTTTTCCTTCTCTCTCACAAGCTAAGTGTATAAAACATAATTTGTCTTATCTATCTCTTATAAAAAAATATTTGCAGTCTTCCACTGGAAAAAGATTGCCCATGTCAGGGCATTTTCTTTTCTAATTTTTTTTTTTTCCTCACTCAAGAAAGCTTCACTACATGCATCCAAGGACTACATGAGGGAAAATTTATGTGAGCAAGGTCAGTCAGTCAATGCTTTGTGATATTCTTGGAATTCATATTTTTCTGTTGTTTTTACAATGTCTCTTGCACCTCATTCAAGTTTTATATTAATACACTGAAGAAAACATGCCTGGTACTCATGTATTAACAAATCTCATTAGGTGTCCTTACAACAATTTATAAAGGGATAGGGTGGGAAAGGAAAAAAGAAAGGAAAGGGGAAGAGGAAAGGAAAATGAATTTTGCAGCAGTGAAGACACCAAAAAAATCCAATACCATCTCCAGCAGTTGTGGAAGGAAGAGAGTTATTATTATCCCTCTTTTACTAATGATATGTGTTGTGAAAAAGTAACTTGATTTGCAAGAGGTCACACAGCAGTCTGGTTGACATGCAACCTTGTCTTTCTGACTGCTGTTAACACCAAAAAAATTACTTTGATAATGAAAGCTCATTTCTAGTGTGCGTAAAATTTGTTAATAATAAATTGTAAAATCATTGCTCAGTCAACCATTGCCAGAAATCCCTGCTAGTAAGTTTGCAAGTTAGTATTTAGCACCATTGTCAAATACATTAGTTTTTCACTTTGTAGTAAAAAGAGATGGCATACCACTGTTCTTTTCACATTCAGTCTTCAACCGATGACAGATAATAAAATGAAGGAAAAATATATAGAATTTATTATGAATATTTTAAATAAAAACTGTAAGACCAATGTGTTTAACCTGATTTAAAGTCAAAGGACTGAAAATTAATTCTGAAAGTCAAACACTTTGAACCTTTCCTCTGATGTTCTATGTCAGTCTTTATTAGTTTTTTAAGTCCAGTAAGCATTCCACTACATTTACATAGAAGAATGTTGTTAAAAACTGCTGTTTCTTTCCTGTTTATTTCTCATATGATTGTTCCTAAATACTGAACTAATAGTTCTGAACTAAGATCTAAGTAGAAGAAGACTAATAACCTATCTGATTGTGAAGGAATATCAATAAACCAGCATTTACCCAATAAGTGATTTGTTGTAATTTATTTTCTTAACTATTCAATTTCTTTTAAGTGATGTGTAGGCATTCAAAAACACTATATATGAATTCCCGAGGATTGTTTGTGGGAGGATTCTAGTTTTCGAACATGAAAGCAAATACAAATATCTGCATCACTTAATAGTTCCCAATGTAAAAATTAGATTAATGAATTTCCTAATCAGTGTCAGGCCATTTGATATCAAAAGAAAAAATTGGAAGGATAGAGCCCTAAAAATAGCCTTGCATGTTGAACTAATTTTATAAACCCAAATGCTTGGATTACTGAATTTTAAAAAGGTTTTGCAAGTCATATATTATGCTGCTTAAAATCTTTTCAAGATTAAGAGATTAAGTAATAAAATTTCTTTAGATATCCTGCCTTCCATGTGGGTATTTTTCTTTTGAAATTCTATTTACATTTGAATTTGAAAACAAATGCCTGAAATACATCTTATCTCTTTGCCATACTCCACGACTCTTCTTGGATTTCAAACAGATTCAAAAGATAGGTGGCAAAATATTACATAGCTACATAACCTTTCAGTAAAGCTCTTGTAATGTAAATTTGACCTTGGATTTATCTGGAATCCACATAATGAAAGCTAGAGGTTCTGTGCAAGAGAATAATGAAAAGTAAAGAAAGTTAATATAATCCAGATATAGTTCATAATGTAATTGTATCAAGGCAAATGTCTTGCCATGTGAGTTTAAAACCTCAAGTCAAGTGAAGGTCATTTAATAGTTCTAGACATCCCCTAAAAATATTGCAACTTCTATGGACGATTAAGTGAAATATACATAATTCTGTGGTTTCTTCTTCTATTCAAAGATATTTTTAGTTCTAGTTAAATGCTACTTGAAATACTCCCTACTATATTTTTTATTAAATTTATATGATATTTAGTTTCTTAAAAAACTGTAAGACTATGAAAAATGTGCTTAAACTTGTTCTGGAAGCAGCTATGTAGAATCAATTTTTATTATGTCTATGCATTCCCTTTTGTATCATTGTACTTTGCAAAAAAAAGATAAAATATCTTATTCATGCTCTTTTCATATATTCCTGTACTCTCTGTACATATGTTTTTTTACATATGTGAGCATTTTTCTGAAAGTTTAAATGTTTTGGTTTTGATAAGAATGAGTCAGTCCTCATATATGTGCTATCCATATTAATATAACCTATAGCCATTTATTAAAAATTGCTTTGAAGTGTTCTGTAAAATAAATTGGGTGACTAACATATATTCATTATTATTTATTAATGTTATTATTTTTCAGTGCAAAAGATACCATTCAAGGAAAGACAAAGTTTTATGAAACTGGCTCAGATGGAATTTTCATAGGTCACATTGGGTTTAAGATAAATCCTACTTATTTAATTGCTGTCATGTCCACTCAGCAGCCGCTCGAGTGACCCGGCCAGGTGACACGGTGACGGCGGAAGGCACTCCCTTCGGTTCCCTGCGGGTTTTCCAGGAGTCCCTGCGAAGATGCGACCGGACAGCTATCCCACCAAATGATGAGGCTGACTCTCTTTGGGGGTGAACGTCAAGGATTTTATTAGCAGCTCCCAGGAGCTCTAACAAACCTCAACAAGGGCCAACCAACGAGAGCCCCGAGACAGACTCTGCAACAGTTTATAAAGGGGGGAGGGGAAAGGGATTACAACCAATGAGGTAAAACTGGGGAGTGGCTCTCAAGGTGATGGATAGGGGTAACAACATATCAGGGGAGGTTAGGGGAGGGGTCCCTGGTCCTAATCCAATCACTCAACGCCCCTGATGGAAGCTTCTAGATGGTGGAAACAGGCTGCCGAGTGATGGACAGGGCACCAGGGAGGGGACACAGGAATGACTCAGCATTTATGCTGAGTCAAGGGGCAGGCCTAGGGAGGAGTGACAGGGGTTAAACCATAAGGGTATGGGGGAGTAACAGGAACAAACCATTCACAGAACATGGGTACTAACAAGAGCATAAACAAACATAATAAAACACAATACAACATTTCATGAATACACACAAATACATGGGGAAGCTCCCAGTATGCATTAACTGCAGAGGACTTTGAAATATGAGGAAATTGCTTGAAATAAAAAGTGTGATTTACAAAGAGATGTCACTTATACTGTATCCTTGAAGAAATGCAGCTATAGTCTCTGCTATTCCTCAATGTGACTACATGACAGAAAAAAGTTTAATACTGAAATAAGGCAGCTTCAGAGCAGGTAATTTAGGATATGCTGGTATATCAGATATACTAGAATCTGAGTCAAGTAATAAAAAGAAACAAAAGAGGACATACTGATTGATGGAACTCAAGAATTTCAGTCCATAAAGCTATATCTGATAATTGTAACTTCATTAGCAAAATAACACAAACAATGTCAGTTTTATTAGAAAGTTTGATGACAAAAAGAATCGATATATTTTAATTCAATAGTTTGGGGATTAAAAAAAAAGGGGGGGGGGGGAAACAAAATCAACCAAAACCACTTAATAGCTTGTTGTTTTCAGATTTTTGAAAATAAATTAACAATGACCAGGCTGGATGGGGCTTTGAGTCACCTGGTCTGAAGAAAGGTATCTCTGCCCTTTGCAGGGGAGTTGAAACCAGATGATCTTTAAGATCCCTTCTGAGACAAATCACTGAGTCATTCTGTGAAATAATTTAATTTAAGTTAATTTAATTTAACTTAATTTCTCAAAATTCATTGAAGCCCAGAAAGCAAACTGTATCCTGGGCTGCATCAAAAGCAACAGGATCAGTAGATCAAGGGAGGTGATTGTTCCCTTCTACTCTGCCCTTATATGAGATCCCTGGAAAACTATATCCAGGTTTGGGGCCTCCCACAAAAGAAGGACATGGACATGCCAGAGGAGGTCCAGAGGAGGGCCATGTCAGGCCCTCCCCCATGTCAGGAGGGCCAGGTCAGAGGGCTGGAGCAACCTCACACAGAAAGCTGAATCAGTGCTCAGTTCCAATTAGGGTGTATTGGCAGTTTCACTAGTTGTTGCTGAATCACCCGAGGATTGAAACAACAAATGTGAATCACACATAGCAGCGTTCATGTTTTAATTATTGAAACAGCCTTTTCCAGAATAAGTGTTTTCCTTTTTCATGTAACATACATTATGATGCAGTGGGAATGTTCATAATCTGGAATGGATGGTCTTTGAGATGTGCATACAGATGCTGCACCAATTGTCACCTGAGAAAATCTGTTATTAGGTTTCATATAAGACTTTTTGTAATGGACTGGCTTTTGATATTGATTCTCTTGTGTATTTTTTTGATGGAAGGGAGGATAAGACTGTGTTTAAACATGACAGCTGTCCCAAAAGACACAAGAAACTGTAAATGACTAAACCCTTGAAAATAGCGTGTGACCTGTTAGGAAAGTACAGACATTTGTCTTGTGAAACATTTCAGCATTTTTAGAGTAAAACAAGGTTTGCACGTATATGAGACTTTATATAAATTTGGAAAAATATAAATCCATATGTTTTCTAAGAAGAGACACTTTATTACAGCAAAGAAAAATGTGTTGATCTACACTGTAGTGATTAAACCATTTGTCAAATACTGTTACTGTTTGTGATAACATTTACAGGTCACACAAAAAAAGTTTTCCTCTCCCAACAGAATCAGTTATGTGAAATGGAATTTATCCCCTTGAATTCAGAAGACTGATTGAAATTATTAAATTTGTCAAATTATATTAAACTTTTTCAAATTCCTTCACTTTGTTCCACCTTCCAAAAATACAATATTATTGCCACCCCTTCCCCCCCACCAAAAAAAACCAAAAAAAAACCAAACAGAATAATCATAGACTTATGGAATATCCTGAGTTGGAAGGGACCCATAAGGATCATCACCTTGCCCTGCACAGCACCATCCCTGAGAGCATTGTTCAAATGCTCCTAGTCTCTGTCAGGCTGGTGCTGGGACCACTTCCCTGGGGAGCCTGTTCCAGTGACCAGCTGTCCTCTGAGTTAAAAACCTTGTCCTGATGTCCATCCTTAAACCCCCCAAACACACAATTTCAGGCCATTCCCTTGAGTACTATCTCTGGTCACAAGAGATGGTGCTGCCTCCTCCTCTTCCCCTTCAGGAAAGACACTAAACAAGGTATCTGTTCAGTAGAGCTGATTGTATTGTATTTTTCAGGGCAACATGAATGTTGCTCATACTCTTTCACTTCCTCTTTGCTTTCTGAGTCAGAAGATAAGCAGGTATATTAGAAGTAGGGACCACTTACCTAAAGTGGGGACCACTTACCTAAACCACTAAATTAGCTGCATCACACCCACCTTGAACCTCTATAGCTACTTTCAGCAGAAAGAATTAGAAAGTCAGGGTGATGAATCCTGGTGCTTAAATTCCTGGCACTGCAGTATCAAGTGTCACAAAATCTGAAATTCATTGCTGGATTTAAACTGTGACCTTTAGAACGTCAAATGTTCTTACAGTCGCTGCTGCTGAGTGCATGAGTGTAAGCTCTCTGATGAAAATGTGGTTGCCTGTAGTTCGGGGTAAAACTTGACCTCTAGTTTTACAGTGACAAGCTTGATGCTCAGTTCCAAAATTCTCCTGTGAGACTGATTTTATTGATTATCTTGTTTGCTTTAGCAACAGGCAAATTGACTGCTTCAGAAAAATCAAAAATAGGGTTTTTTTCGGATATACTAGAGTAGGAAAATAGCAGATATTTTATAAGAATAAGAAGTGTGATTTATATTGAAGCAAACCAAAACAAAGTGTTCTACTAATGTGCAAAATACATGCCTGATGAAAGTAATTAAGAGATTTGAAATAATATTACAGAATACAAAATACTGAAGCATTATAACCTATTGTGATGCATGTTCCCCTATTTATTACTATTTGTCAAAAAAAAAAACAAAAGTAAATATGTTCCTTTTATGTTACACGTGTGCTCCATGCTACCTTAGACGTGCTACCTTAGATTAATGGCTGAATCTGTAACAGGTTATAACTACAGAAAATTACCTAGCAGGTTTGCTAATTGTGAGGAGTATAAACATGAACATTTGTCATTTTAGGCAACAGACAGTGCATGACTGTCCAGAACCTGTAAGGCACTAAGGCTTTGAAGACTAAGAACAATCAGTAAACAATTTCAGTGGGATACCTTTTACCTATCTGTAGACATTTCAGCGTGGATGTGCTTGTCTACTGGATATGCACTTTTTTTTTTTTCCCCCCCAGTCAGGAGTAAGTTTTAATCCTGTTTTGGGATTTCTTGTTGTTTTATAGGGGGGGAGATTGTTTATTGGCTTGTTTTTGTTTTTTTTTTTTTTTTCCCCCAGTTCAATTCAACCAGTGTATTTTAGATGTCTGCTTTAAAACAATACTTTTTGTGCTTTAGCAGTGCCTATTTTCCCTGATAGCTGTTAAAGTAACCTGGGGTACACCTCAGATGTCAAAATCAGCATATAATCAGTGAGTTCCTAACAAAATTTTAGGTAAACAGATACATGGACTTATTTGAGGAAATTTTTTTCCCTTTCCTTCCTCTCTTTTACCCTATGAAAGACCAGAAGTCCTAGACAGTTAAGTATAGTGTGTGTACAGACCAATTCTTTATCCTGTTTACAAAGTCTGATTAATAATAATCAAACCATACCGACATGGTGATCATTCTGTGCATTCACAGTGAAATCAGTGCATCTCAGACATTCTAGAATTCTGCCTTTTCACAGATGAATTGTCCATGCACAACAGATCTCCCTGAAGTATCAGGCTTCTACAGCTTTTGTACCACATAATATGGTCGGTTTGGATTTCATGAAGGAGATCTGTGGAATTTGCTACCTTGTGGACAAAAGACAATGTCTTTTCTTTACCTTTTGGTATTAATGTTTTTTTTTATATCCTTTACTCCAGATCTTAAGACACCCACAAGAATACACTTTTCTTCCAAGTTTTTTCAGTATGAGTCAGAGTTTAATGATGACAAAGATAAGAACCAGTCTGCAAAGAAAAAAAAAATGTTACAGCAAGCAAAATTTATGCTTTAATCAGCATCTCCTTCATCTGCTGTGATTCACATATTTTGTTTCTGCAAAGTGCAAAGCAGTTTTACAGTAAAATAAAATGACTGTTTTTCACTAGCTGAAAAACAAGTGTAGATGCATTGCTGAACAGTGTTCCTCCCTTTCCCCAGCTATTTCATTACACCAGACAAACAAACAAAAAAAAATAAAAGGTGAGAAAGAAATGCTTATAAACTTCCCTTATTTCCTTCAGATAATAATAATTCTGTGTAGGTCTATCTCTGCTTCATGGCTGATTCCCTGTGACTTGCAATGCTCTCCTATCGTAAAACATGTTCAAGGAAGTTAACAGGAAAACAGGCCTTCTGTTTGACAAATGAATTAAAGCAAAAACAGAAGACTGAGACAATCAGGTTTTCCACATATTCAGATAGTTGAAAAATTAATATGATATCAAATGAAACAATATGTGTTTATTCACATAAAGTTGTTTTTTTTTTTCCAGGATCTGCATAAAAGCAGCATTTCCAGCACAAGTGAGTTAGAAGTTTTCTTCCTTTCTGTTTTCTACTGCTCGCATACAGATAAAATGCTTTCTGTGACAAGTAATATCCTGTTAGCATTAATACACTCTATCTGACTTGGTTTAGTAGATCTGGGCCCATTGCAGACAAAGGTAAGTTGAGCATGTAAGGAATGAAGGAATATAATTTCAGTGAGAAATGATGCCCTTTCTTTTAACAACCTGAAAACTGCTTTGAAAAAAATTAGCTAAAAATCATGTTTATTTCAGATTGATTGAGGAAGATTGACAGTATGATGGATTAGTATGTAGAAGATAATTAGGATTTCTGCAAAGCTATTTTAAGTGCTAAAGTCTTGGTTTATTAATCCAGAATTGTAGGTAGGTTCACTCTTGCCTTTAGAGTGTTGCAGTTAAGGGAGGGAGGGAGGAGTCAATAAAGCTTTATAGGTATAAATCCATAAAGATGACAAGACAGTAAAATAATGATAGTATCTAGTGGTTACAGTTAATAATAATGACACTAATAATAACCCTTATATCTCTTAAAGTGAAAAAAGCTATGTGTGGCATGAAGCTTATCTTTATAATTGTCAGTTAAGTAGGTCAAGACACGTATTGAGCCAAATCTTTCTCATTTTCCTTCCAAATGGATAATTATACATCCAGGAGAAATATATAGGAACTAGGGTTAAGATTTAAAGAGAATTTTAAAATCAGATTGTGAATGATTTTTTAAATCTAACTGTGGAATAATGGCCTTTCCTATGACAACAATTGCCATGAGGATTCCTTGTTAATATGAAAGATATTATCAAGTGGTAGGTAATTAAGAGAGTCTATCTTTTACTAAAATGGACTAAAGCTGGGTTATTATCCAACTGGAATATAACTCCTTCAAAGGTAATTCAGAGTATGTTATCTATAATGGGACAGTCAAACTATTATTCTCAAATACTGGATTTCAGTTTTTATGTATATTTCATCCTTAGGAACATGGGAAGCACCCTACTGTGCACTGATCTCTCACAGAGCTGGTTGAGGTATTCAGCAATACTGGTGCATCCAAAGAAGGCAATAGTCCAAGATATGTACAAGAAATTGTATTGGTTGCAGGGGAGGGTTGCGAGGATTAATATATAAGAAGTAAAGGGAAAAAGTGGTTTAAGTTCTCTTCAAACAGTTGCTTTAACCTGA
This sequence comes from Vidua chalybeata, assembly GCF_026979565.1. Lineage (NCBI taxonomy): Eukaryota > Metazoa > Chordata > Aves > Passeriformes > Viduidae > Vidua > Vidua chalybeata. Next base: position 55,471,308 of record NC_071531.1, on the reverse strand, counting down.
GGCTTTAAACCCTGGGGCAGGATGCCAGATATTAACACTGGCAAAATTTAAATCAGCTCAAAGAAATTTTGATAAGCTCCTAAAATTGCACCTGTCTCACTTTTATTTTATCTCAATGGTAGCACCTCAAACAAATAATCAACGCAAGTACCTTTTAGCTTTTCCAAGCAACAGCATTTACATGAAGGTCACAAATACAATTTTAAACTATCTTAACTACAGGTATTACCAAAGTACAGAAATATTAAGAAAGTTCTCTCTGTTTACTTCTGTGTTATATAGACCCACGGGGACACAGAAAAAAATTACTTTAAACAGTTTTCTGTCTAATTTACTTTTAATCTGAACCAGGAAAAGGAAAGGAAAACTATTATTTTCCTTTTCTGTACACAGGTGGTACATTTTGTGATACAGTGATTTAGAAAGGATGGAAAAAACACTTCAAAACTTAGCTTAGTGATGTAGGATTTTCTCAGTAGGTGGGATGTGGGAGACATAAAAAAAGCACTTCCTCACAGGCATAGAATGTCTTGGGATACAAAGTGTTACTGAGATTCAGTACAGCCTTCTGTCCATAGGAAAATTCAGGAAAGACATTGCAATGCTAATTGTCCTTTACAGCAATTTGGTTTTGGTGGTCTCAAAGGTACATTTGAGCTAATCAACCCCTTCACACTTCTGCTGCATCTGCTGGTTCATTCATGCCTGTTAGAGGTGCAGCACTGAATTTCACATTTATGCTTACAAGGTCAACAGAGTTGTTATCATGCAGCCAGTTCATTAGACACTTGTAAAATCTATTTCAGAATGCAATCCAAGGTAAATTCACTAAATACAAAAGACTGGGGGGAGAGAGGCAGACATATAGGCACAGGAAAGATGGCATTATAAAAAATTATGCACTGTCATGCTGGGAGGCAAAGCTGCTTGCAAGTGCATCTGGCCATCAGCTACGGGTGATAGCCTCTAAAAATGGAGAGGCCAAATTAAGAATAAGAGTACATTTACATAAATTCATTACTAGCCAAGTAATATATTGCAAATATTTTAAAATCTAATGAAGTTTGCTGAAGCCAGAAAAAGCAGCTTATGATTTTCAGTATTTTTATTTGTAATTATTTGACAACCCTGAAATATTTTCTTGTATCACAAAACCCATTTAAGTAGAGTTGTGAAACATTTTCAGACTCTTTTCTTCTTTTTAAAATCTTTCTCAAAATATCTGTTATTAATAATTTCAAAATGATTAATTTTAGGAAGTATGCAAAGTTAATTTTTGGGGTAACTTGAAATAAATTACTCACAATGAAATTTAGCTTAATATTAATAAACTGTGGGGGGAAAAAGTCTTTTGAAAGGATCACATTACTTTTACTCGATTCTGAACATTTTCCTGAATAGATTGCATTAAGTCAAATGTCTCCTTTCTGAACAAAACCTTTCAGTTGAGTTGGCTTACTGAGAAGACTAAATTACTTTCACTCATTAAATACTTGATCTTAGAATTTTTCTAAAGGACTAGTAATTTTACATTCTCTAAGAAGAGTATTTATAGCAGAGTACTGTTTTAGGAATATTTTTTTTGCTACTTACTCAAACAGCTTACTAGCATTATCTTATCAAAAGCTCACAATTCCCTTGTGAGAGGTAAGCATTAGATTCTAATTTTACAGATGTAGATAGTGAGCACAAAAACCTTTGCTTTTGCCCAGAGACACTGATGCAGTTAAAGAATAAGAACAATATTCAGGAGTTTCTGGTCTCTGACCATGAGTTTTTCTTTCTACTAATAACACGCTGACCCAGATGGGGAAAAAAAAAAAAAAATACTTTTTAAAAAATAAAATTGGTGACTTTCTTTCACTTTAGTGATGGTAAGAGTTAGTTAATCTCATAGGAAGTTTATAGGAAACTCATCACTTATAAGACTAATCTATTTATTTCCTCACGGTTTGTAATATCACTGAATTGTGAATCTTCTTTGTCTTCAATAGGGAGGGAAATATTAAATTTTACTAGCACAAGACACTGAAATAGGTTAAATACTCTGAATTTTACAATAGCAGTAATCCACTCAGTCTGTCATATCACTTATTGTTCTCTGTAACATTTATACCTCACCCCTATGCCTGAAATTCTGTATGAAAGAGAGTCAGGAAAAAAGAAAATACAAGAAACAGGGAGTAACTGTAGCCTATATATCCTTCTAGGGTTTGCTACTAGCTCCACTTGAATATAAGAGAATGTGACAGATCAGGAGAAAAGCAGTCCTGGCTCCATGCACACACTTGCTGGAACCCCAAGAATATTAGGAAGCTGGAAAGATATCCTTTTAACAGGTTTTAAAATTCCATTTCACAGGTTGAATATCTTTGAGCAGCTTAAAAAACTTCTTAAAACCCTTATTTCAATCATTTGTATATGTTAATAATATACAGATCAAAGCCAAAATATTTTTATCTTGTTGCTGTCTGGCAAAACAGACCTGCACAATTTTGGCCATTTTAACTTCAATCTAGGAAAAAAAAAAGCCTTATCTAAGGTCAGAAAACAAAAAATTTAAAGAAAGTGTGTCTCCAGATCAGGAGTTATTTTATACCTGCAGATGGCATTGTTGATCTTCCACAATTTTTCAAATTCCTGAGTAACCCAAAATGAAAATGCTCATCCACACACTCGGAGGCAGCTGGGCAGAGGTACCGATACATAGATTAAAATAAAGATCTACAAAAACAGTGATAATGGCAAGGAAAAAAAAAATGCACTAAAAATCTGATTGACATGTTAGTTAATTAAAATTAACAAGAAGGAAGAGCTTAAGGTCACATTAGGGATTACTTTCTGTGACAACTTTTCCAGAGTATTTCACTGTGGGAGGAGGTTAACACCCAATTCATTCATAGTCAAATAACTGTATTTAATCTATTGATGACTCGAGGTAATGAAGGACAGGGTGACACAGCAAACTGATGAATGGATAAATTAGATAAGTGCATGAAACTCAAATTTAAAGGCATATAGGTCTTGTATGACACTGTATACCTGCTTTGTGAGTACAGCAGCTAACAGATTCCTCTCACCCACTAGTAGTCTGACAAGGTCAAACATTGATTACTCTGCTTTTACAAGTTTATGCTGAGGGAGATGTTAGCTTGCAGGAAGTTTAAAACCTGGAATATTGGACATTTAACAGTAATCTTAAAAACCCTGACTGGATCCATCTGTTCACTATTTTACAGCTTGGCTTACTATTTTACACTATACTGGGCAGTTCTTAACTGCTAACAAATCAAGGCTGTGGTATCTACATCATCATAAATGACTGCCTATCAGGAGACAAGATGTGCTGTAAAACATCTCTCATCCTCAAAGCATCTCTTCAAAAACATCAAAGTTAACAAATTGCCTTATTTTTCTTTCTTTTTTTTATTTTATTTTATTTTTTTTTTAAAGATACTGTCCCCCAATTTAAGTATTAGTATTTTTTTCTTGTAGCAGATGATAAAAGAGAATTTTTTCCCCTATCTGATAGGAGGAAGAAGTTTCTGGCTTGGATTTACTTTGAGAATTGCTGGTATTATATGTTTCAGGATTTCTTATTTTTCCATATTTTACCCTGGAGCAACTCTCACTAGTCTCTAATAGACAGGCAATTTTGGGCCTCAAAAAAGCATTTTTGCAGTGTATGTTTCAGTAATTAGTATCCTACCCACACTGGTATTGAGAAGGAGTTCTTTAAACAATACTGCTAATGACACATAAGACTAAACCCAAAAATAAATAGAATTTTATTAGACAGTTCGCTACATGAATATCATTTAGAAAATTAAGAAAGAATAATAGTTGACTTTGAAGAGCTAATTTTGCAGAGTGATTTGAAGAGTAAAATTTGAAGGGTTATTTGCCACTGAAAGTCTTTGAAAGCCCTTTAATTCTTACAACTGCTGGCATATACTACAGAACTTGCAACATTTTACTTTTTAGGTAAATAGAAAATGGCCACTCTACTGAGATAGAACTTTACCTAAATTAACTTTTCATTTGAAGATAACTTTTCTCATGATCTAGTCATTTTTATAGATATGTAGAGGCTAAAGACATAGACTAGTACTATTCAAACTCCCTGCATTAGATACATTCCTGAATATACAAATGGATTGCATAAAGGTGCCTTGAATTTTCAGAGAACTGTGGAGATACTTGCATCTGTCATTGTCTTTAGCTTATTTCCTTTCTCCTTAGCAAGAATTCTTCATGAGAAGAGAGACAGAGCTGTTGTGCTGGAAATGTCACTGGTAGGGTATTTTTGTTGGGAAGGCTCTCAAAGAACCTTATTGATAGACTCCACTGTAAAACTATAATGAAGAAACTCACGAGATTGTTCAGTCTCTGCTAGTTGCCAAGTGATGATATTAATTTGCAGATTTATGCAGAGTCACTAGTGAAAGGGTGATTATATACAATCTGTCTTTTTAGCTGGTCTTTATTCGTACATGGTTACAGTACTAAAATAAATTAGACTAATGAAGAGAATCATGTTTCAGGTACATTTTGAGAGGCTTTAGGCATTTAAATTAACACCTTTGTTGATTCTTAGGTGAATTCTTGGAGCACGTGTTTTAATTGCAGGGTGAAAACCAAAGAATACTGGTTTGGTAATCCCCACTGCACAAATTCTATAAGATGTCATTGAGAGAAAATGTTAGACGTCCACCTTGAGACACAATCTCTCTTAAAAGAACTTGTAAAGGTTTTAGTTTTTGGGTGTTTTTTTTTTTTTTTTTGTCTTTTTTGTTAGTTTTTTTTTTGTCATTACAGTTAAAACGACATCATATATGCTGTGCTTTGGACATAAAATAAACCTAAGTTCTATATTGCTCAGCCATATGGGGAAGAAGCAGAGCTCTAATTTGAGAAGCAGATATTGTAATTTAAGAACGTATGATGTCATGATGTCATTACCAAGGAAAGTAAGCCAAAAACTGCGTAGCACAGAAATTGCTGCTGTATCATGCATTGCTAGATTGTTACTCTAAACATAAGGTCTGAAAATAAATAGAAATTCTAAATGTTTCTTCAGTGTTGGCTTAGGTTTCTCATCAGTCATTTTTGCAATAAAATAGTATCAACATACACAGCACTTTTCAATTAACTGTATGGGTACATTTTACTGATTGTGCAACTCTGCAACTGTGCCACTCTGTAATGCCAAGTACTGATTCCACTGTAACACTCATTTAAGACACATCTAAATAGGAAATTTCTGCTGTTCCACTTTATGCTGATCCCTTTATTATTAACAGAACATTACTTTGTCCTAAAAACCTGATAGACTGTCTTGCAAATAAGCAGCAGAACAGAACAGAACATGCAATGAGGAAATAGAAATCCAGGTTCAGAGCTAAACGTAAGTAAGCTTCAGCAGTGTAATTTTGAATGCCCTATTATTCACAATTTAAATTTCTGTGTAAATCTTTCCAAGTGTCTCAGGTTTTCTCCAGTGCTTGTCCACACAGTCTCAAAATCCCCTGCTGCAGCGGCTACCTGCCACGACCTCAAGCAGATGACATGCGCCAGCTAGCACTGCCCATGTGAGGCCGGGTGGCTGCCCCGTGAGTGGGCACTCCAGGGGAATGGCATCTGCCAGCCTGGTAGTGCTGAGTGCTGCGGCGTGGGTAACGCAGCTTTGGTAGCTTCACATGCTGAAAGGAGATGAAGGGACAAGAGAAGCACACTTGTTTGAGAGCCCAAAGAGTTTTATTCCCCCATGTATGGTGGGAACCTCTCAGAGTGGATACAGTGACAAAATGCCGGAGAACAAAGAACTGCAGCAGATTAAGTAGGGGGTGGGCAGACAGGGGTGGAAACCTGTCCTGCCCAATGGGGACAAACGATAGAGAAATGACATTGATTATGACAACCAATGGTAACATAACAGAGGTGGGTAGAGAGTCCTGGGACAAATAGAAAGGCTAAGGTGGGGTGATTGATACAGAACTTTCTTTAAGAAGCTAGGGGTGGTTACAGGATTGACACCCCGACAAGGACCAACCCTGATTGATGGGACTAAATAAGGAGAAAACAGGGAGAGGTGGGGAGATTGACAGGTAACTGTGGATCTGAGTGGCGGGAACTTTCCATGGTAAACAACTTGGAACAAACCACTGTGAGGGGAAAATAGGGGAGTACAAGGAACAAATATAACTAACATTAATAAAACATCTGACTAAATAAAACCAACCCACAACACCCTGCTTTTTCTCAGGGATGTAAACTGTTTATGGCTGATTTCAAATACTTTCTTGAATGGATTATGTGTTTTGGAGAAATCAGGTACAGAACTTGTTTTTCTGATGTCTTCACATTTGTGACATATGACACTTAATAACCTGACTGTGGTTCAGCCCGTGACATAGCATAAAAACACAATGCTACAATTTTAAATATGTTCTTTGTTGGTTACAAGCTGGACACAAGTATTGAATTCCAAACAGAGTTGACAGTAATATTTATTTGTAGTTACTGCAGTACTTTATAAATTCTTTATTTGGATTTTTAAAGAAATTTAGTTATGTTTCTGTAGAATTGGTATCTCTTGCTTCCCAAGGCAGCAGAAAACAGCAGTGTCAATATTTGATAAGATTTCTTTTTAATACCCTGAATTTTATTGAACTGCTGAAATTCAGATTATGAACTTTGAAACTAAAATAATCTGCTGGCCAGTGCATGTGAAACAGTTACAGCCTTTTCAATGATTTTTTTGCAATACTCCTTATTGTAAGCAAAATATAGCCAGAAAAATTAAAACCAAAATAAATCAGCCAACCAACTAAACAAATCCACACAAAACCTGTACCCAAAACAAATGGAAAAAAAATTAGCTGAAAAAAATCCTCTTATACTTGTGGAGAACCTTACTCATATTCTAAACCTCACAGCTGGCTAATATATTTTTTTTGTTTAATTATGACACATGACATACGTATAAGTTAATGGCAAAAAGAATGTTCAGGACTGAAAAAACTATTGCTCTGTAGTGAAAGAAAGATTCTTGCATTCAGAACATTCTGAAGTTACATATTTGGCAATTGCAGTCCTCCTTTGCCCTACTTCCTGGTGTTCAGAAAATGATCTTGTAAAGCTTAATCTTCCCTTTTTACTTCCTTTGCTTCCTACTGTTCCTTAAGTATTTTCCAGAGTTTTGGGTTTAAATCTATCTTTAATAAGTAGTATAGAGTATTCTTTTTACCTAGTGGTTATGATGTCATGGAAGTTAAGTCAGGATAATTCAAAGATATGATATACAAATTTAAACATCAGTACATCAAAGATTTAATTTTCATATGAAAAAAACCAACTGCTGTTTGCAAAACCGTTTTTAAGCTCTACTTCCCATAAAGTAGTATTTTATCTATTCGAAATATCTCCATCTCATCCAAACTCCTTAACACTGTCCTACTTCTCTAATGAAAGTACCTCTAATGAAAAGCATAATGTTTTTGAAAATATTTATCCCATGTCTGCCCATGCCTGATAGGAATATTCACTGATATTTTCTCCTAAAATGAGCTTGGCCCACATTAATTGTCAAAACTTCACATTTACAAACTGTCTATGACATTCTTTTCTATTTTCTCTCTTTTCAAGGTTAGTCACTTGTTTCCCTTGCATGCTATTTCCTCAGTGTTGGCACCATATCCCAATGCTTATTTAATTTGCCATAAATTCACAGACGTTAAGGAAAGAAAAGACCTATCAGGTTATTTTGTCTGCCTCTGTGTCCATTTGGGACCGATCCTTATTGTTCTTTCAAAATGTTTTGATCAGTTTAAGATCAGTTAAAATGTTCCATGTGCTGGGATTTCTGGCATTTATTACCTCTGGGACAGTTTCTTGTTGGTTTTTGTTTTTTTTTTCTGCAGTCTGATAGAATTTCTTTCAGGAAGTTTTATTAAATGTTCTTGGTTTCAAATTGGCATATTTCCTTTCACTGAAATGTGGTCTTATTTTTCTCTCTAGCTTTAGTAGAGCAAGTTAAATCAAGTCAAAGTCTGTGAGTCACCTCATTTCCATTTAAACACTCTGTTTCCTTTGAACACTTAATAGTCTGAATTACAAAGCCTAGATCCATGGGTTTCATTTTTTATTTTGTAATAGAATACTCTCCTGTACTTTCTTGTATTGTCAGTTTCCCCAGTTATATTCTTTACAAAGGTACTGTCCTTTATTTTCATTGATTTTACAACCACTTTATCTCATATACCCTCTGCAACTATTTGAGTTACTCAGATTCACAACTCCCAACTGGACTTTGAGAGTATGCACTTTTGCAGTCAGTCTTAAAAGGAAAAAATAGAGTTCAAAATTCCAGAAGGTGTTAATAGGATTTTCCAAAGGTCTTGTTGCGCTGAGCACTGTTCAAAGGTTCTAAGTAGTTAGTAGAGAAAGCTAAAAATCTGTGTAAATTTTAACAGCAGAATACAAATTATATTTCTCTTTTGAAAATTAGTCCTTAGTTAAATCCCTAAAGATGTTTCAGCTGTGTAGTCAAACTGAAAAACTTCCTTCCTCTGCTTAGTCTGTGGTCCTTTAACTGGGTATAATTTAAAAGGGACAATACAGTTATTCCTCAAGAAAAATTGATTGACCTCTATAAACATAAGGACTAGGGCGAAAGAAACTTCATACAGTTTGAAAAGGGACCGTGCAGGAAATTTTGCATCGTGATTCAGAATATGAATCAATAGGCTGAGTACTACTATTGGTGTTGGTGTTCAGGGGAGGTTTTTGTGGATGCCAGACTAAATATGAACCAACATTGTGCTCTCATGGCCTATAACACAAACCACAGACTGCATTGCTTTGGTAGGGCTTTAGATTGCACAGCAGAACTGTGGGTATTGTCCTTCAGTCACTGACAGTGAAGCTGCAATGGGAATAGTAGTAGGACACCAGCTGAAGAGAAACAGAAGCTGGAAGGAATCACGTGGAAGAATAGCAAGATATTTAAGAACCTACAATACACATCTGATGGAGACAGGATAAGAGGGCTGGCCTTGTTTAGTCTGACTGAGAGGTGAGAGGCTACAGGGTGATCTAACAGTTGCTTACACTTGCCTTAAAAGTTGTTACAGTAATGATGTTTCCCAATAGTATCAGGCAAGACACAGTAACCACCAATTATTGCTTGGGAGTTACAAAGTGGACATTAGGAAAAATCTCACCACAAGAGGGTAATGAAATAGAAATTGTCCTGACAGATGGGTGAATCTGCCCCTAGTGTTTTTCAAGGCTCATCTAAACAAAGTTGTAGCTCACCTAGTCAGTTAATTGCAATAGGTCTCTTTCAGTTAAAAGAGGATGTCCTCATATAATTTTTCATCCAATATTTTTGTGATTCTGAGAAATTCTGATTTCTGCAATTCTGAGAAACCTAGAAATCAGAGTGCAGACAGAAACAAGCTCATGTTTCCTGAACTTTTTGTTGAGAAGTATTTTTGGTGTATTGTCAGCACGCTTCTGTCCTGACTTATGTCTATCTACCTCCTACCCTAAAGTAATGCCCTGAAGTCTCTGTATTATTTATTAAGTGAAGTGATGGTCTGTCTTGGGCATCAATGGATTTGAATTTATTTGTGCTTGTTTTGTGCACAGGGTTTGACTTAAAACAACTCAGCAAAACATTGCTGCCATTGTGGACCTTAACCTTGAATATAACCTTCTTGTTCCTGTTTGTATCTTTAGCTTTCCACATAATTTTACAAGAAAATGTCATAATTGTGGATCATAGCAAATATTGTTGGTCAAAAGCAAACTGATTTCAGAGACTACCTGGCTCACCAAAACATTTTAAAGAGGAACTCTTTGCTCCCTCAGACTTATTATCCATTTCTACTATAGCCATCAAAGGTAATATTCCTATTAACTTCAATAGTTTGGGACTAAGCTCTTGTAGAGATTCATTAAAAAGTAATAATAACTGATGAAGAATGGGTCAACAAAATTTTGCCCTTTAAATTGCTTATCCTCTGTTTCTTTTCTAGCATTAAATGATATCAAATTTCCTAAACACAACCCCAAATGCCAGTGCTATCTTCAAGAAGATAAATTTGTGTTTTTTAAATCAGGGAGGAATGTAACAAAAGTATAGATGCTTTTCTTATTTGAGGTAGGTATGAACTTGCATTGAGCACTACAAAACCAATGGCAAGATGGTCTCACTGATCAGCAGAGAAGTCATATGCTTAATTAATTAAGCCTGACACATATTTAGAACTCAGAGTCTGGAGAAGGTTCTGTAATGAATTTCATAGAGCTGAAGCATATGGAAACCGTAAACATCTGTTTGTTCTAGAGCAGAATAAAAAGGTTTGCATTTGATAAAGGATATTTCTCTAGCGAGTTTGCAGATTTTTAATATCATTTGTAGAGATTACTAGATTAGCTAAACTCCTAATTTCACTGTTTAGTGGAAATTTCATGTTCCTGCTTCATGTTTGGAAATGTAAGTTACAAATCTGGGTATCATACTATACAATGAAAAGGTGGATTTACCAGGTAGCAGAAATATAGCATATTCTCTAGTCTCAAAATGTTATATAGGTGTTGGGTAATTAATATGCAGACGAAAGTTGTAAGGTAATAGCAAAACATAAATCTATCAAGGCAGAGACTCTAAGTGACTTTCCACAAACTGCAGAGAAAGTAATTTTAAGAGACAAGACTAAAAATTTTAAAAATTTGGCTTTCTGCCCTGTAGTCAGTGCACAGTCTACATAAGATTTGAAATTCAACTTGTATTTTATAAAGAAATTATATCTTCAAGGTTATCATAGCAACTGTTTGAAATTACATTGTTTTGAAATATAATACAAAATAAGATACCTATCACATATTTATTTTGAGGAAGGTTTTAATAACTATAACAGAAGTTTTAATGTCTTAAGACACCTGGTAAGAAAACACAGAATACAGGCAAAATTTTAGATTATTTCTTTCCTTTCACTTGTTTCCATCAAGCTCTAAAATAACCCCTTCCTTCTAAGGAACTTTTTCTTTTGGGTAGCACTGAGAGCCCTCAAGAATTAGAAGAGAATCTTTGAATTCTTTAAATTTATTAGACATTTAACATGTAAAAATATGTCCTGTTTAGACACTATTGATATCAAATTTTCTCTTTATGCTTGCTGTGGAAAAGAATTGGATGAGAAATTACACAAAACTGCTCCAGCATGATTCCTTTCCATGGGCCAGTCACAACAAGCCTGTACACAGTGTGGGCCAACTCTGTCTAGGTGGCCCTATTTGAGAAGGACACTTGGAACAGCTGACCTCCAGGGGTTCCTTTCAACTTCAATCATTCTGTGATTCTGTAGAAGTGTCATTTTCTTATTCAAAACTTAAATAACACCAAAATACCTTTGGCCTTTAGGGGATGGTTGGGGTGGGATTTGTCAGGCAGTGAACTCTGATAATTCAGAAAAGATCACTATCATCTGTATTTTAAGACTAATTGCAATGCAGCAGTGAAGATGATTTTGTTTGCAAAAAAAATTATTTTATATATGTATAAAGGAGTAAAGATTTGGATTGCTTGGTTGGTTTGTTTTTCCCCAGGTGGAGTAGATGTTTAGAGTACACCATTTATATAGGTGTAATAGGATGAGGTCTTCTAAGGAAAAAGGTATGTGGTGAAGTTCAAAAGAGAACATAGGACTAATTCCATTCTGGAATGAGTTATACTCAGATCACAGATTCTTGTAAAAAAAAACCCAGTCACTAATTTTGTGCTCTGAGTGTCCTAATGTCCTGGGAGAAGAGGTGTATGAAACAGAAATCAATGCACATCTTTTGCTATAAACCTCTAGTTAAAAAGAGGAACATCAGAAAGTACCATTCATCTTTTCTTAAAAAACATATGGTAGTAGATTTCCATTGCCATAGAATCAAAATTTAATTGTGAAAACTATTAATCAGGTGTAGCATCCCATGAACTCTCCTGCCTCAGTCAATTCCCAGGTCCTCAGCCCTGGCAACAGCAGTAACTATTGACCATAGAGTCAATCCTCCTGGGGGAAAAACAGACTCCCAAATGGACCTCTGTGTCACAACTTCCCCTGGTTTCTCCTTTCCCTGTCCCCTCACTGGATTGGTATCCCTGGTGGCCACTCCCCTTTTCCTGGAGACCAAACCCCTCTGCCCCACCCTTAGGTCTGCCCCCACCCCTTCCCCTTCTTAAGCTGTCTCCTCCATGTGGTCAGCCTTTTTTACTTTGCTGGGTTCCCTTCAGCCTCATGTGTTGTCCTCCACTGGAGTAAAACCCTGCAAAAAGCTCTATTGCTGAGCCACCTGTGGTGAGTGTTGAGTGAGGGTCTGACTGCGTTGCCTGAAGGTTAACTCAACCTGCTTTTCTACAGGAGAGTTTGGTTGGGGACAAGAAATAGGCAGCAGTACCCACCACTCCAACACCCGCATTTTTAATCAGGTTGTCAAAATTCACCTTTCTAAAGGGAATCCATAAATATGATTTCAATATTTACAAGTTTTGCCTTTCTTTATGACGTTCATTCCTATTTATCTGGTGTAATTTAAAGAACCAAATATAATTTGTTTGTCTATGGTTACAGATTAAAGTTTATATTCCAAAATTTGAAATTATAGTCTTTCCTTAAGAACAATTTGTCATTTTGGAAGTTCCATTACATATTAGTTTATGTTGCATATTTCATGGGTTTTACATAAACAAAATATTTTCCTATCACTTTTCTTTTTTTGTCACTGTATCGGCCTCAATGAAAAATCAAGGACAGTACTTAAAACTGCAATTAGCACTTTAATGATTTTGATTTTTTTCAAATCACTTTCCAATTTTGTCAGATAAATGTCTTTCTATACTCCTTTTCATGAAGCTACCTGCACCAAAAGTATGCCAGCTCTTCATATGATAAAGTTTCCTGTCATTTTGATTCTTATTTTATGAGCTTTTGAGACACTATTCCCAGCAAAAGTTACATGTTGCCTACATGTCATTTGTAGTTAAATTCTCAGTGTGAAAAGTACCTTCCACTAGCTTTTAAATCAAAATTACCACCAGTGTCAGATTCCTGGCAATCACAGCAATTCAATTATTTCCTGATAGCAGAATGATATATTCTCTTGAATATGTTTTCATTAAATACCTAAAAGCTATAAATCCCAGCAATTTGTCATTCTTCTGTGTAATAATCTATAGTGTGTCAGAAAGCTTTTAGTCTTTTGTTATAATAATAACTATATTTATTTGTCAGTACTTCGTAGCAATGATCTATATACGATGCCTTCCAATACAAAGATTGAAACTTGGTACAGTCTAATTGTAGCTGTCTTGTATTATCTAGGCACATTCATAATTTATTATCAATTTCTATTATAAACATCTATGTATAATAATGTGCCTCAAAGACTCCGTTGGTGAACTTCCCAGACTGGCGAGACCAGCAGCAAGTGTTGGTTTGACAGCAAAAGCCTAAGAATTCTGCTTGCATGCATGGTGCCTTCTCTTGCTAGCCCTGAACCTAAAAACAAACCATAGACACTCCCCTGTTTGGTCCTTTCACACATGTGCTTTGCAGATGTGTCATTATCCTATCTGCCATCTGCTTTTCTATTATGGAAAATGAGATATATTGACAAAATCCTGATTGTAGCCCATACTGCACATTTGAGAATATATAAAAAATGCTATTTTATTTGTGTATTAATTTTTGGTACCCCTAGGAATTTGGCCTGTCACAATTTTTTTTTTTTTTTTGTTGATTGGTTTTGATGACAGTTGTAAAAGGACAAATAATGCTCTTATCTAATATGCAATTTCTTCTCCAGAAGGTTCTCTTATTACATGTCTTTTTGAATTTATACATGAACATTTCATTTAGCAGTGAATTATTCTCTATATTTTCTCTAGACTTTTCATCTTTGTAGCTGGGCAGGAAAATAATGCTTTTTAAATTTCTTAGATTAATATTCAATAGCAACCTACTTATTTTTTATTATTAATTTATTTATTTCTAAAACACTCACACTTGTATTTGACAGTGAATAATCTTAATTTATTCATTTGTTCTACTACTCCCACACTGTTGTAATTCCACTCCCATGGAGTGTCAGCAGAAATCTATTTATCAGCTGCATCTTGTTCAACATACCATTGCAGGGTTCCTAAACAGCAACAACAAAAATCACATTCCATTACATTCTATCAAACATTCATTGGCTCCCAAATTGCGACAAAAATTGTTTTTGTGGCACTGTCTGTGGCTTTCTGTTCTCTCACTTATACTAACATATGTTTTTTCTTCACTTTTAATCAACCTCAGCATATTCTGAACAAGCAAAATCCAAATTCCTGGTGACCCCCTACATTCTATTAATGAAAGCCTCGTTTCTATGTAGTTTTTTTCTATAGCTTGGCTGTAAAGAAGTAGTATATATATATAAATATAAATATATGATGTTATTTGCTTATGAAGGTAGATGATGCAGGAAAGAGGGGAAGAAAAGCTTCAAATGCAGAGAAAAACCTTGAGTATGAAATTGAAAGACAGAAAATATAACAAAGATACCCTTTTTAAGACATTGCATATGAGTCCTAAACACATTAATATGATCTGTGCTACCATTATTTCTGTCCCCAAAAAATCCTCAGTAAAGAAAGTTTCAAGTAACAAACAGAAGGATGATTTCAAGAAGATCAAAAAGTTATAATCAGCATATTTAATCAATGCTTCTGAGTATATTTGCAATAGAGGACACTAACTGTTTGGCACAGACAGTGAGAATACTTTAGCCTAGATGACTGCAGAGTCTGTGTGCCAAAAGGATTAAGTTAATTGGGGAGATTCTGAAGAAGAAAATCTCCTGCATCAGGCAGAATTCATGCCAAGTTATTTACAGGAGAAAAGAACTAATGTCATTCACAATGGAGGGAGATCAAAAATTAAGATCTGTAAAGACTAAGAAGGTGAAATAAAGAAGCAAAAGCAATACTATTGCTTGCAGCCACTGATGGCTTGCAAATACAAGTCTGATGAGTGAAAACCAGGACTGCAACTGTGCAATGTGCGAAAGGAATTTTATAAAGGGAAAAAAAAAAAACTTTGAGGTTGGAGTTATGTTGATTTCCAAGTAATGCATTTACCAAAAATTAAAAAAAAAAAAAAAGTAATTGCTTATTTTATCCTACCTGCTTATTACTATAAGTGAGATGACTTGTCTTCTTGTGGAAACAATATTAGTGCACACACAGTGCCACTAAAATTCTCTGCATGAGACCTCCCATTCACCAAACCCAGCAGTACCTGAAGACCAGACCTTAACACCATTTTGATATGATGGACATCTCAAGCATTATATTATGAAGGATCAAGATCTATTGTTTTTAGGCTATCAGTAGTGTTTCACAATAAGCAACATATAAGGTATTACTTTTAAATTTCAAGCCATTCAATGGATTTATTCCTCAAGGAAATCAGCTGCTGCTACTATGCATCACCATTTTATTTCAAATTCATAAATCTGTATTGATTTTCTGTGGCATATAATATTTGGGTAATAGTTCAAACAAAACCCATCTGGCATATTCACTTGGGGATGCTGAATTTAGTGAATCAGACTGAAAAGTTACAATATGCTGTGTCAGAAACAACATGTCAGCTATTCAAAAGGTAATAATTAAGGGCACAAAAAGAAAAAGAAATAAAATAATAAATTAAATAGAAAAAGATGAAGCAACAAAACAAAGTAAGAGTTTATTGCACAAACACATGCACACAATAAAGGTCTAGGTTTGAGGAAGAAGAGCATTTAATAATTAATAAATATGTGAGCTGGCACTTGATTTACACAGTCAAAGAAGACATTTATTACATACAGAAAGCAGGGAGATATTGCTTGGATTTCCTAACCTGTATTCTAAGTAGCAAAGTGAGTGCTGCAGATATGTGATATTCATGAAGTTCCTGCAGTGGAAGGAATATTACCACATTTGCTTATAATTTAATGTATAGTTCAATGCTAAAAGCAGCAAAATAAAAATACATCTAGAGTAGTTAAAGAACCTTCTATTAGAACTCAGAAAAATATATTTGTCACCCTCTGGCTTCATTTTAGGCATGAGTGAATACATAATTTTCAATTCCTAGGCAGTTTTTGGGAACATGAAGTACAGCAAAATTCATCTGTTAGTAAATAATGAGTAAGGAAATCTGAAGTACTTCTAATTTTTCCCTCTTTTAAAGCAAGCGGCATGCACCCAGTTAATCACATAGTAAGGCTGCTGTCACAACAAAAGTTGGTAAATTATGGTTTTGTAAAGGTGTAGTTAGAGGTAGGAAACAATGGCAAACATTTGATCAGTCTCTTAAGCTAGGCTGGAACATGTATATAACAGCTGCTGGTGTTTTGTAGTGTGGAGCACACCTCCAGATAACAGCATCTTATGACAATACAGAGAGAAATTAAGTACTATATATGAAATAATATATAGTTTTCTTTGTATTAGATAAGACCTACTCTGTCAGAAACATGGTTCTAATACATCCATACATAACAAGTTTGGGGTTTTTTGGTTGAAATTTTTGTTTGTTTGGTAGATTTTTCTTTTTTTTTTTTTTCTAAATAGACAATGAAATATAGCAGAAACTTAAAGATGACGGGAGCTTTTTGAGAGCAATTATTTAAGTTGTCTTAAATACTGCATAGGAGATAGGCTATATGCCTGAGCTATATGGCAGTTGAATACAATGGTAATTTATATTACTGATTAAAGATAGAGAGATTTAAATTTGGGAAAATTGAACCATACTTTTGCAGCCGACAAGAATACATATCTTACCATGACTTCGCTGAAGTTAGTAATTCAATGGTTAGATAAGATGTTCAAACTAAGAAAAGAATAAAAGTACTTTCCAACCACAACTTCTAATCTTAACACTATAAGAGCTTGATGTATTGGTGAATTATGATCTCTATTGGCACAATTCTCCTGTGCTTTTATCCTAGCTTTCAATTTATAATAATTTTTTAGATTACCCATATGGTAAAAGATAAATTTTTCAACTTGGTAGCCCAATTAAATTAATTTCTGTTCTTTTTAACAGACATCCTCATATTTTTATTCAAGTATTTTATACAAAAAGAGTAAATCCAATACTACTGCGTTGCAACATTTAAATCAGAAAATCATATTTAATAGTATCAATTTTAGCATCATAGTTGGAGATTTCCATCTGTCCTCTGTTTCATGGGATTATCAGGAGCTTTTAAGGAAATATGAAAACAAGATGGAAACATTAAAGCACTTTCATTCTGAATTAATTTTGCAATTAAAGAGCCCTACTGTCTATGATTTCCGAAAATTCAGTTTGGTTCATTATAAATGAATAACAAATAACTGAACAGCAAGGTAACAGCGAATAAAAGAGAGAACTTTATTACTGCTTGTAACAAACATAAGATTTAACCCAGTAGAAACTGGGTTTCTCGCACTGAAAGTTAGTGTGAGATTTTTTGGTGTCCTGATTTTTTGTTATAAAACAGTTATACAAAATTTAAACCAGAGCCTCAACCTTTGAGGATGCACACTTAGGAAGAAAATTCTGTCGGTTCAAAGATCTACTTATTTTCATGGCTGGAATGTTTCAATTTAAACAAAACTTATATGGGAAAGTACAGATTTTTTTTTTTTTCAATTTAAATTAACAGCTGGAGTTCTGAGTACACACATAGAGAAATATATATCACTTATTAAAACCAGTGTGCTAATTGTCAATTATTGCATTTTAAATATACATCTTAGGTTCAGAACATTAGTTCAGAACTGAATGTTACTCAAGGACTTGTTTCCCCCATATAATTTAGTTTTATGTTTGAAGTGCATAATTTCTGAGCAAGATGTTATATCCACATTGACTAGCAGTGAAATAGCATTCAGAGGCAAAGATAATTCACAATTCTGCAGCATTGGTTTGCTTGCAGGTTTTTAGTACATCTTTATGATGCTTCATTGGACAGACACCAAATACACTCTGAAAAGGTAGCTTCTTGAAAATAAGGTTCTAAATAATATTTGTATTCTTAAGCTAAATCTAAGTGCATTGTTTGAACACATAATTAATTTACAGTCATATTTAGAACTCATCTCTTTCACTTTTGCACTTTACATTTCCTTTATTTTGGAACACATTTTCATGTACAGAATTGGCATCAGAGTTACAGTGTTAAAAATGAAGCATCAAAAGCGCAGTCTAATGTGCTTGCAAATGAGCTTTCCCTCTGCTGAAGCCCAGACAAATTCAGGTGATGGTATGTGTTTATCATATCCTCAAGACTGGGTCAGGATTTAACCTAGATATGGATGCAACTAGAGGGGCTGAGAAACTCTTCTGGACTCACCGTTGCCAGTTTGTCAGAGGGCTGCTGAGCCAAGAGAGCAATGTTAGCTCTGTAGCCTAAAATTTTGAGTAATGTGTCCCTGTCTCGTCACAGCTCTGACTTAGGTACCTGAATTTTTAATTGGAAAAGTTGTAACTTTGGCTTTTGCTGTATTAATGATTTTGCTATTAGTTGCTTTATTATTCTTTCTATCTGTCTCAGTCTGTCTGTCTTTCTATTACCTACCCATCTACCTACCTAACTACCTACCTACTTGCTTATTATTAGTAGCACTTGGTTTGAAGTGTTAATGGCACCATGCCCGTAAGGCTCCTATTTTTAAATAAATTTTATTTTTTTAAATGTAGAAGGAAGCTATAACACATTAAAAAAAAAGATAAAAAATATTAAAACTAAACCAATATATATATATTAAAAGACAGATAATTTTATGTGCCAAGGTTAGACCTTGAGAAGGGCTACTATTTTCTGAAATCCATGACCTTGATGAACTTTTTTTTAGGCTTTCCTTTTCTGGAGTGCATGCAAAATTGCCTCAATAGATCATGGTCAATGAAATCTGAGGTTGAAATAGGGGATTCATAACATTAGCAAAGGGAAATAGATATGTCATGTGGTAGGCATAATATTAGAACCGTTACATAAAGAATTTGAGGCTAGACTAATGTATTTCTCTACTCTTCCATTAATACAGACAAGGATTTGGTATTTTGAAAAAATTTCTCTTGTTTACCTCACTTAAAATTTTCTTTAAGAGAAGAGCAATGGGAAACTACCAAATCGAGCTACTAAATGTGTTTGAAAATATATTTTTGTATCAGAGATATATTATTAAATTCCATTTCTATTGAAGCGAGTGAGTAATGAATGTGTCATGGCAATAGGATAAGGTGAAAAATTCTACAGCTTCATATAGTTATTTTAGGTTTGAAATCTAAGTCAGATTTTTGTAGATAATTATTTTTTAAAGAGTTTTCTTTCTTCCTCTTTGCCTCACTCTTTTAGAATATTCAGGATATTGTGACAGAAAAAGAGATTTTAACTTTTCTCTGCAGGCTGAGCTAATTAAATAGAACAGAATACAGATTTCAACCAAAAGAAATCTTAACTGACTGTGTCACTTTTGTCAATCTTTCAATAAAGCCAGAAGGGATTGATCCCAAAGATGTTTTAATCACTGTGCATGACATTAGAAATATTTTTTCAATTCTACATTATCAAATTGATTGCTTAAACATGAAAATCTATGTAGCCTGTATTAACCAGTATGAGTTGGTTTGTTAATGCAAAAGATGACTGATAGACTGTCACATAAGCAGTTTCAAATTAGAGACTGATTTGCACTGTTGCAATATTCAAAAGATTATGAAATACAGTCACAGTATGCAACAAAGAAAATGGTGCATCTAAATATCCTAAGGATTTTATGATATGACAATGTTAAATGTATTCATCAACAATATTTTCAGATCTACGGACTATTTATATACAACTTTCTTGTGATATTCTTTATAAGCTTTGTGATGTCAACATTGTATCTGGAACAAAGCAATGATTACATGTTCATTTTGTTTCTTATGAATGCGGCCCATTTGAACATGGCAGGTGCTCCTAGACACAGATCTTGTGAAGATTTTAGTCCTTTAAAATCTAGATCCTATATCTGAAGAACTGAAGACAGAGTTATAATTTTGCATCAGGTAAAGTTATCTTTCAAGTGTGCAAGCCGGAGTACTGAGGATTCTTTTTTTTTTTTTTTTTTTTCCCCAAGTGTTTATCAAGTGTTGCTCCATGTGTTTGGAAGCTATAGTAGCAAGGAGGTTGGAATTATATTCACACTGCTGAATCAATACAATTAATAGTCCTTACATTATCCTGCAGGTCACTTACTATAGAGGACAAAGTTGTAAATCTAGTGAAGATCCTTTAGATGCCAAGTCAAAGGTTAAAACAGGCAATAGAGAGTAAACAGCTAAACTGTTCCCATGGGAGCTTTCTATGCACAGTATGCTGGTGGGATATGAGTTTCCACAGCAACCACAGGCTCAGGATCAGAGCATAATCCTCCTAAATTATGCAATATACTTATGATTCCATAAGCCTAGCTAGTGTATTTGTATGGCCTCCTCACCTATTGCAGTAGTGAATATATTTTTCAGCTCTCCTCGCTTTACTTTAAAACTAGATTCCTAAGGAACTTCATAAATCATAAGAGCTGAAATTTTGTAAGTGACTGGCATGTACACATCAGATAAACCAATACACTCATGATCTTAGCAATTTCAGGAATTAATCTTTACATAGGAATTAACAGATTGTCACTAATTTTTACAAGGTGTTGTTTTACAAATGATAGTGAGAAGAACTGGGAAAAGTTTCATTTTCTTTCCTTTGTTTTTTGTTTTTTTTTTTTTTAATGAATAAGAAATTTTATGTATAGTACTATAAAGATGGATTGTTCTGCTAATATATCCCTACCTATTTCTCCCTCAGTTTATGGGAGGGTAGCCATATATAAGCATCTTGAAAAGACAGATATATGGAAATGCCATTACTTATTAAAAATGTGAAGATCTTTCAAAAAATTGTTGCTTCAAGCAGTATATAGTCCAAGAGCCTTATATAAATTATAATTTTATAATGCATCAGTAATAAGGCTAATGACTTATTATTGTAGTACACTATCACCTAAAGTCCTATTGTCAAAGCTGCTTTGACAAAGCTGAGGAGTTGAACTTTTAACCGGAGAGATACAATTTTAAATAAATTAAAAAAGAAAGGGGAATAAAGAGGTGTGATTATTCCTGGAGCAGATCTAAGCGAAGGAAATGAAAAGAAAATGGTTATGGTCTATCTTGCTCCAGTTAGCAAAACAAATATATGCTGAACTTAAACAAAATTGATTTCTTATTAAAATGCATTTCTTAAGATATGGCCTTGAGTCTGAAGCTTATTTCAGTTGCACAACTCAGCTTGATGCTCCTTGTATAACATAAATTCTCACGTCAGGTTGGTGTGGTAGGTTGGGTTGGTTTAGTTAGGGATTTTATTAATGGTAGTTAGGTTGTTCCCTGTATTCCCCTATTTTCCCTCACAGTGGTTAGCTCCAAGTTGTTTACCACAGGAGCTCTTGTCACTCAGATCTGTCAATCTTCTCACCTTATACAGTGTTCTCCTTACATGGTTCTGTCAGTCAGGGGTGCTCACTCCTTGTTGGGGTGTCAGTCTTATAACCACTCCCTGCTTCTTCATGAAGGTTCTGCATCAATCACCCTACCTTTGCACTTCTATTTGTCCCAGAACATTGTACCCACCTCTGTCATGTTACCATAGGTTGTTATAATCCATGTCACTCCCCTGTTGTCTGCCCCTATCGGGCGAGGCAGGTTTCCACCCCTGTCCGCCCACTCCCTACTTAATCTGTTGCAAGTGCTTTGTCCAGCAACATTTGCACTGCATGCAGTCCAGAGAGCATCCCACCATGCATGGGGGAATAAAAGTTCTTTGGACCAGCAAACAAGTGTCCTTCTCTCGTCCCTTCGCTTCCTCTCAGCATGAAGCTACCAAAGCTGTGTTACCCACACCGGGATGCTCCGTACCATCAGGAAGGCTGACGCCATAACCCTGGAGCGCCCGCTCACGTGGTGGCTACGGCCTTACAAAGGCAGTGCTAGCCGGCTGAGGCATCCTGGACCTAGATCCTGCGGGGAAACCTGCCAGTAGCTGGTCTACAGGAACCCCAGATGACTAGGAGTATGAATCCACCAACAGACGGGAGGACACCCAGAGCGCTGCAGTTCTCGAGGGTTTATTGTAGGTGAAATCAGGGCAGGAGAAGGCAGGGAAAGCGCAGGGAGATCACCTCTCGAGAGGGAAGCCAACTCTGAGGGCCTGAGCTCTGAGATCTGAGTCCCAAGAGCTCTCTCTCTAAAGGAGGGGTCGGGGATTATAACCAGGGAAGGGAAGGTGGAGTCAGGGTACATACGAACCAATGAGATAAGGGCCCATGGGAGGAGTAAGGAGGGGACAATCCAATGGGAGACAGGGGAAGGAGTGGTTACAGGGAAAGGACCAATAACAGAACATAGAACAGGGAACGTTCTAGAACCGGGGATGGCATAACTGTTTGACAGACATTAACTGGGGAGGCTACATCCACTGATGGACATATAAGAAGGCGGGAACTCTGTTACCATGCTCTTCTTTTACTCTACAGCAGTTTCCCATGGCATTCCTGACAGATCCCCTCCGAGACCTCCTCCTACAGCCAGCGCTTTTTGACTGCTTGAGGTCGTAGCAGGTAACCGCCGCAGGTGTACATTATATGGTCTGAACCATACAAATCTCAATAGTCTATAGGAGATTGGCATTGAAAGCCTTACTGAGATCTGTAGATCTTGTACCAGAGCTTTCCTTCACAGCTTCAGTTTTGAGGGACAAAGAGAGAAATAAGCCCCATTTGGCTGAAAAGCTACAAAGATGACTAGCAAAAAAAAAATTAAAATTACATGCTAAATAGAAACAAGGATTCATACATCAAAATCTTTCTCTTAAGCATATTTTCTTAGAAATCTAACTATTGGGCAATGGGGATATTTCTTTGCAAAGTTATACAACAGTTCATATGGGCAAATTAAATGGATATACATATTACAAAAAGCAGATGCTTTGTTTTTGACCTGTTTAATTTTTTTTTTCAAAAATACTAGTTTTCTACATTTCAACAAATATAGATCATACTCCATGTATGATTTTCCTCCAAATCCTAAAAGTTGATTGGAGATCACTAGAAGCCAACAACTGTAATCAGGGTACCAGAACATTATCTGACAAAAAAATCACAACAAAACAAAACAGAACAAAAATAATAATGATAATAAAAATAAAATAAAATTAAATACTTTTTGCATGATTATTGGAAAAATCCAAAGAAATAGAAATAGAGTTTTTTGGTGTACTCAGTTTTTCTGACAATATACTAAAAATAAAAGTAAATTATAATGAACAAGAAAACCCAAACTATCAAAGCCAAAATTATGTTCTATGCTTCAAGATGTGATTTAAAAGGCATATGTCAATAAAATAAATCAGATAAAAAATTTGGAGGTAAGAACCAAGGAGATTCAGTTTATGATTTCTTCCAGAACTAAGTAACTTTTTAGTTTGGGACGTTTAAATGATACCTAATTTAGGTTGCAGCTGATGTGACTTCTGAAAACCAAAGCACTGAATTTTGGTGTGTTAAATTAAGTTTGTGGAAAACCCACACAAATGATGCAACAAAAAAGAGTTATCTGTCAATTCTTTGTCTTTTATGAAACCCAAGCTATATTCTGTGTTTTAGAAAGATAACTATATCACCTAGTATTGAAAGCATTAATTTATTAAATACTGCACAAGAACTGCATTGTCTCATTTGCAGATGATACTGAAAAGAGTCCATCATTAATTGCACCCATCACTATAATCCAATATATGTTTTAGGCTTTAAAGCCACTTTTCAAAATGTCAGGCTTGCAAGCACATTTATGCATATTTATTAATTCAAAGAAGTTCTACACATTTCCCAAAATATTGAAATATTTGTTTATTTTTTTGGGGTTGGTGAAAGTTCTGTTATCCTTGGTTTTTAGGAAGGAATGAAGGAAGGAAGGAATATGACAGAAAAAAAGAAAGGAAAGAAGAAAGAAAACTTTCTTGCTTTGTACAAATCCTAAAGTGAGCTGGAATAAACTTGTATCAGTCACAAATGATAGTAATATATTTACTGTTCATGGTAAGAACTTATCACTGTTCAGACTTCCAATCTTCCAAGCAATGTGCTAAATCCATATTGTATTATTGGACTATTTAGCTCTCACTTGAATCTCTGATGCAGCTGACTATGATATACCAACATTGTGAAAAATTTGCAACCAAAATTCAAGTAAAAAGAAATTTTTTTTGCATGAAAATTTGTACCCATTTTATTGGACATGCTATAGAAATAAGTTTCAGGAGTTAAAAGATAAAAATAGATCTTATTGTACCTAAATAAAACTTCTGTCACAGACTTCCTCTGAGACTTGTAAGACACCCTCTAATGCCCTTTGCCCTTGTTCCATCCTCTCCTGTTCTGTATTCTCTAACTTTTCTATCATTCTTTCTTAATTTTTTCAATAAAAAGTGTAATTTCCTTAGGGCAAAGGTTACTTTTTTCTTCTCTGTTCATATTCAGTTCTTTTGACTTATGTGGGTTGACCGGATACAAAAATTCTTAGGGCAAAAAGCAGAAAAAAAAAAGATAAAACCAATAATAATAATAATAATAATAATAATAATAATAATAATAATAATAATAATAAATAAATAAACCAGTTAGTCCAGATCTAGATTTGTTGAATTGTTGAAGCTATTCCAGATGTTCTGCAGCATTCATCTAATATATTTCAACAAAATATTTAACTTCTGAAGTAAATTTTGTTAATTTTGAGACAAAGGTTTCAGATGAGATTAGAATATTAAAAAAGATGTAACTCATATACACAAGCTGGGTACTTTTTAATATAGAAATGTTTTAATTAGGTTGTATGGAGATTTTTGTATACAGTATCTATAATGTATGTGTATATATATTATTATCTTTGATGTTTTTTTTTTCATAGAGTGATAATGAAAAATAAAGGTAAGTTTTCCTATTAGGAAGCCCATAAGTCCTCTGTCTTTAAGATGCTGTATTTACAAAACTACTTGCACACTTTGCCTGGAAAAATCTGGTTAATAATAATGTTTGTCCATGATTAGTCACATTTTCCTTAGTTCTTTTTTGCAGAGGAATTTGAGGTGGCTTTTCATCTGTCTTTTATTAAAGATCTAAGAATCTATTCAAAACAGTGCTGTAAACATTCAGGTAAGAAAATGCATTTTTTTCTTCATTCTATTTTGTCAAGCGTGAATGAAACTTAAAAGCTGATTGTCTTATTGCTAAAGACACAAAGAACTGCAAATTTCTGGAAGTGCATAGACCAGTTCTAAAAAAAAAAAAATTAAACCATATGCCTGCGTGATGCTCATTTCCCGATATGGTATTTAAACAACATTTTCTTTTGTGATCAAATTTAAGTAAGAGATAATCTTTGTGTTCATATCAAGGGGGTGATCGGCTGGTGATGCCCACCCACTTCTGTACAGTTCTGTATGCACTACAAAGTCTGAGCCAGGCAGTGTGCAGTGCATATAATCTGTGAAACAAGTGATGCCAAGTGAAGCCAAGTGAAACAAAACTTCTATTTTTCAAAGTCTTTGGAACCGGTAAAGATTTAATCAGCACACATTGATTTTATGGCAAGGTGTCCTGCTTCTTAATCACTAAGTCTGGTAGATTTTCACTTTTTATCAATCAAGACAAAGACAAGTGACATTAAAAAATAAAGAGAAAACTTGTTTTCATTCTTCATTACATGGATTTTTTTGTTTAGAAAATACTGCAAAAAATATTACTTTGGAGTTAGAAGAGAAGAAAAATCAGTTAAACTTATCATATCCATTAACAATCAAATTAAAACTAGCATCACTATAAGGTACCATACAGAATCCAAAATTTATTGAAAAGTTCTAACAATTACTGAACTTTTAACTTCTGCCTAGAATTTTCTTTCTTTCTCTGGGAACAGTAGCTACTGAACAGGCAAATAAAACTTGCTAGGATTTATCTCACAAGATTTATGTATTCACTTTTAACAAATCAGCAGGAATATAGGCACAGTTATTGCCGAAAGGATTTTAGACTACAGTCTCCTGTGACAGAATTGAATTGCAAACTTTAATTATCTGCTCTAAAGTGCTATATTTTCAACAAAAATAACTGTAGAGAGTAAATCAGTAAGTTTTCTTAGTCAAAGTTATTTTTCTCTAACTTCTGGCTATTGGGACTACTGACACATTTTTCTATGTCTGACAGTCATAGACAGTTAGTCTGACAGTCTAAATTCAGTCAGTAAGGCACAGCTGTTTTCATATTTGGCTTCTAGGTGCTCCAAATTATTAAACTCTAGTTAATAGTTGCTCTCTCAGATGGTCTTGGAATCTCAAATGAAAACTATTCTGCTGATGTCCAGGAGAATTGACATTTATATTCTATTTTTACATGTTCCTCTGTAAAATTATATTTTGCTCCTTGATTTCCTCACCCAGTTCCTTTCACACTGATTAATTTTGAAGGTCAGCCTTGGAATAGGCATTTCAAACTCTGCAGATGAGATAGATAAAATCTTGAGAGGGCTTCTTTACACATTTCAGAATAATTTATGCTGTTCAGAGTACAGGATGTCCAAAGGTCTTGTGTGTGGAATAACTCTTAGCTGGGAAAATCTTGAGGAACAGTAAAGACATCTGAACTCAATCCTACTTCATGCTCCATAGCATCTAATGCAGCTGAAATACAGTGTTTTCCAGAAAACTTCATTTTCCTGTTGGCATGGAGTGTTCTATATTCCACTGACACATACCAGATAATTTTCAAAGATCAGCAAAGAATTGTCTCTTTCCCTCTCAGTTTTCTGGATCTCGGTATATTTTGTGGAGAGCTTGCAGGGTTATAGGAGGCTGAGCAGACAGGATGGGGCAGGGCAGGGAAAGTGATGCTGCTCACTCCTGTGCACCACTGAATGGCACCAAGAAGTTGAAAACATGCAAATGCATGAACATGCAGATGACATGTGCTGCATGCTTTAAACAAATTCAGACAAACAAATGGAAACCAGCTGTTGCTACATCATCCCGGAAGCATTTATTTGGAGAGCAGCCTCCCTCTACCCATGCACTAAATTCTGAGTGCCTCCCAGTGGTGTTTGCATTTTTGGCCTTTTAATGAATTTTATAGTAGAAACCTGCTCAGTACTTGTTGCTTGCAACATGTATTCTGTTTCATTTGTTCATGTCACATACGTTGAATGGGATTTCCTTTCAGTGAAGACATTGTTTAGGTAGACTATGAATAGCAAAACTGTCCATATAGCAGCAGCTGTTCTAGTCAAGGAACAAATATATCTTAATACAATTTCACTAAACACCAAAAAAAAATCAGGAGCGATATAGTGGGCATTTTACATTAAATTGGTAAAAGTCTCATGAAGGACATAAAAAAGGATTGTTCTTTTATTTTTTTTTATTTTGGAAATGAATGTCACATGTGACTGTGTTAATTCAATTGTTATTACTTAGAATTTTACAGTAAAAAGGATGGAGCCCCCAGCTTTCCTAATCCTGTGCTGATATATAAGCTTGCTTACCAAGAGATTTTTTTTTAAACAGTGAACATATAAAGAAAAGAAATTGTAAAGAGAGTTACTGTAACTAGATACAAAAAGGTGTTTGTGTCTGTATGTGGCTGTAATAAAAACAGAGGGGTTCTATCCTCTCAACCCAAGTGACCAAATTTTGACAGTGTCAAGCAGCCTGATGCCTATGTTGAGGAGCATTCTCCCTCTAGATATGTAGAGGCTTGATGATATCTGTATCCATATCTCTCTGTAGAATACTGAAACTATATTTAATTCAACAAATGAAAGATTCAATCTGAAACTGAGAACAGCCCTCTGGATGAAGGGCAAAATTTATCTGCATCTTCAAGGTGGAAGATCTAGCCAGTACAATAAAACAGGAAAACAACAAAATTTTCTCAATCTTTTCTACCAGAATGGTAATTAAGTAGTCTCTTGACCTGGGAATAAGGGTTGTCACATAGACTTTAGATGAAAACATTTCCATTTCCATGTTTAAACAATGCCTACATATTTTTATTAGGAAATCACTGTCAGAAAAAACAGTTTAACCACCACACTTCAGAATGTCTCTTCCACAAATCAAGCATATATAATTGTTCTATGCAAATTAGTAAAACTATAATTATTGTAATTATGTCTCACACAGCTGGCATTAAATATGGGTGGAAACTCTCTACAAGCTTTCCAGCAACTGTTGTGTGTACTGAATGACAGAAGATTCCACTGAAGATTTCAGCAGAACCACATGCCAAGGAGTCCAATTATGTGATCAAAAGTACGACATATATGTCCTGAGGAAATCAAGTTAAATCCTTTCTGTAGCATCGAATCACCAGAGAAATTACTGAATCACCAGAAAAATCCAAGGAAATTGCTAGATGTTAACAGAAAATAAATATTATTTCTAAGGTTTAATGAAGCATTAGTGAGTGAAAAAATTAGGAGAAGATATTTTTAAAAAAGTGCATAACTTGCTGTTTCTGAGGGCTTATCAGGTGGGGTAGATGTGGAACAACATTCCAGTGAAAAAATAAAGTGTCAAGAAAAATAGGCCTACAAGAGGGCTCCCTCTCTCTCCCCTTCTCCCCCTTGCTTCCTTTTCCCTACACATTTAAAATGACAAAATAAAGCCTGCATTGTTGAACTGGCATTTGGTTTCGTTTGCACCTTGGTTCGGGCAGAGGACTTTAACATCAAATTACAATGCTTGCCTTGCATTCCTTGTCATCGTCCCTCATTACTTAAAATAAATTAGTTGTGGCACATTTATGGTTGATTGCTGCCTGATTTTCGATTCCTAACAATTGTGCTGCACCCTTTGAAATTGTTTCTGTCTTGAAATTGAGATATCTGATATCCCTTTTGCTGTGTCAGCCTTGTATATACACGGATATGAAGGGTAATTAATATTTCACCCTTGCCTCCTACTCTAGCTTTCCTTTATGGCTGATCACCTTATTTAGCTGTTACATACATGGTTACCTTTTGGTTCAATTACATTCTTTTATAAAACTGCCTTTATTGTTTCAAGTTAAATTTGATAAAATAGAAAAATTAATTTTATTTTTTAATTTGTATTTAAAATATTTTTTTTAAATGATGGTTAAATACAAGATGAAAAATGAAATATTATATTAGGATTTCTCATATTTGTATGGTTATTAATTGCCTTCCCATTTTCAGATACTTTCAAAAAAGCTCTTAGCCTTTCTGAAATTTAAATTTTAGTTGTCTAGTTTCATCTTCATTGTATTACTTTTTTTTTTTTTTGGCTCTTTTATCTTAAAATGAGAACAATTTATTGTGTTCATTACATGCCACTGATGAAGGCAAGTAATTATTGCATGCATAGTGATACATATATTATATAGCTGCATGCATTTTAATGACATTTATAGGTAAGATAACAATTTATATTAAATCAGTATCTTGAAAATTCTATTTAGAATAGGGACTCATTGTAATGAATAATTTTCTGCCATCAAGTGTGGGAAGGTACTAATATATGGAAATATCTTTTGATATGCCCAAGAATATCAATGCCACAGCATGAATGTGGGTGTACTTGATTTATTTAATTTATTTTGTTATGTTTACATATTGAGTAACTTGCCATTCCAGAACTGGTATGGAGAAATTTTGTGGGGAAAAAAAGAGTTAGTTCAATTTATACTAAATTTATCTTCTTCTTAGTTACTTCCAGAAGCAACCATCAGAATATAGGCAGGATAAGAAAAAATAAATGTTCTCTCAGTTTTTATTGGAGGCCTTCTCCCAGCACAGTGGGTTCATGTCCAAGAATGTGCATGTTTAACAGATTGCTTCAGACTCTAAGTCATTAATCACTTCCTAGTAAACAAATATGCTACATAGAATTTAACAGTTTAATAATATAACTGAATTACATTCAATTTCTTTAACATAGGATGACAGAACCATCAACACTGTGTTCCAGTTACTGTTATTCCTATTGATTCCTTGACCAGATTCTTTAGGGGATGCTTAATTTCTTAAGGCAACATCCATTACAATCAGTGAAAATGTGTGCTTTCAATGCAGTCAGAACTAAGCAAGGCCTGAATTTGAGGATCTGATCCTAAAATTATCCAAAAAGAACATACTATTTTCTAATCATCTTGTGTTTCTGCATATGATACTATCTAACATGCATATTGGTAGATAAGGAGGATGATAAACAGACCATTCTTTATTTTCTAATTTTGGTAATTTTTGTGGGGCTTATGACACATTTGCTTACACTTTATTTTTCCATCACCAGCATATAAAATAAAAAATCACGCTTGGCTGCTGACACATTGTCAAGGAAAACTTCCATGAACTTCTCTGAAAAGTCATGTCAACCTGGACTATTTAGAAAAATCTCTAATTATCTCTACAGTCCACAATTTTTAGAAATAAATGAGACCAAGCTGGCAGGGAGTAATAATTGCTAACAATTTAATTTTTTTTAACATGCTGTAGTTAAAAAAAAAAAAAATAGTGAACTACTCTGGGAGTTGCAAGAAGAAAGTAACCCCAAAATCAAGGGTCCTTTTCGTGACATCACTTCTTGAGCTTATGCAGTTATACACCTAATCTTTAATACACCACAGTGGAATGTAGCTATGAAAAGTCTCACTTTTGGTTCTGCCTCAGCAAGGTCAGAGCTGAAACTTTTGTTTCTTTTTGCAGCTGATGCATGGACATCTGTGGTGTTTTCTCCAACTTTCACAACTGAGAACATATTGAGACATATGCTGTGAATGTTATTAGCCTTTCCTTACAGTAAGGCACTTATTTTATAAGCCTTCTTTTGAGAAGTTAGTCACACTAAAAAATCAGCCTTTAAGGATAATAACAGTAGCTTTATTATTAGACAAAATACACTTTTCATTAACAGGGAAAAAAAAAAAACCCAGCAGGCTTTATTATTGTGTTGGCCCAATCATTGAAAGCAACACATGCATCTCAGTTATCAGAAGTTTCTTTAAATATTTGAGAACTCTGAAATTCTGAAATTTCTGATGAAATAATCTTTCTGGTCACTAAACATCCGTTACAAGTAAAGGGATCCATCCATCAGAGGATCCCACATCTCTATTGGTTGTACACTTCTCACTGACTGAAGCTGTTGCCAAATAGCTGAAGAAAGATTGTGCATCTCTTGTAAATCATGAGAAACATTTAGCAACACTTCAATGAAAGCAAGACACAAAATTTAAGCTTGCTTTTTTTTTTTTTTTTTTTTTTTTTGACATTACTAGTTTCTTATTGTACTGGGCTGAATTGGTTAACATGGAGTGTGAAGGTAAGATGTGACAGAAAGCTTTTCTTTGCTTGTCTATTTCCCCATTCTAGCCAGAACTTACTTGTGCTTTGCTTTGGCAACTTAGGTCTCAAGCACTAATAGGAAGGCAGAGACAGACCATAGGAATCGCACACTGCAGTCTGCTAATTGACAGAGAAAGAGCCAGAAAGACATTCAACATTAAGAAAAAAAATAAAAAAAATCTCTAGTGTGAGGAGCTTGGGCACCGGGGTCAGCTGCAACCATAAATTTAGCTTCTGCAGAGGCTTGCTAAAAACTACAAAGACAAAAACATTCAGGGGATGAATTAATCCTATTTCAAGCTTTGACAGATGGTTGATTCTCTAGGTATACCACATTTATGACCACCAGCTGAAGTATTGTCACTCACCTTGAAACAGCCATCCAAGCTTGTTCCATTAAAGGCCTTGATGATGCCCTTTTATGCTCTTTTCCAGCTTCTATTACTTCTTTTTTTTTCTTTTCTCACATACACAGGTGGGTATTGAATGAATTATTTGAGAGTATTGTTGAGAAAGAATTTTGGAAGATTGGGAAGTAAGAAAAAGAACTTGCCCCCAGGATGTATCCTGTCTAACTTCTTCTATTTTAACTTGATATTAGGTTTAATGTCACATCAAATAACAATTCAAAACTGCTACTAACAAAGTTCACGTCTAACATTTTTCTTTGGACTGCTGTTGCAGTGTTGCATAAGGTGCTGAGAGTGCATCATATAGCCATATTTTCTATTCCTTCTGAAAACCAAAAAGTAACATGAATTTCTATACTTTTTTCTTTTTCCTTTGCAGTGGTTAAACAGATAAAGAAAATGAGTGTAGAACTCTCCTTCTGCCCAATATATTACATAATTTCTGCTGCAATTTTGGTTGTTAATATTTTCAAAGACATGAGAGATTACTGTAATTAGAACACACCATGGTTTGTTTACTTTTCTTTTTTCTTACTAGTCTCACATTTTTATTTCTGTCTTGGAATAATAGAACATGTGTAATATCCATTTTAGTTCCTCCATATTTTACTGCTGGTTTAATGTTTTGCTTTTTTCTTTTATTTTTCCAGTAGCTTCTAAACTTTTGGAAAGAGTTGCAGTGATAGAACCAGTTTTATTTTCATCACATGGCTACATTTAGAAAAGTTATTAGCCTACATGTCTACATTACAGAATGGTGGAAGGAAAGATGGGAGGCAGGCAGATATGCATATGGAAAAGATGAGGAAAAGAGTAAAATAAAAAAAAAATTTTACTGTAAAAAGAATACTCTAGCCAATCACGAGGTTTTTGGAAATATTTTTAAATAATGGGAAGTGAAAAGGAGAAAATCACCAGTGAAAATGAAAATTAACAAACAAAAAGTATCTCTCCTTTTCCTTCCAAGAAAAAGGCTTATTCCAGCATTATCTAGTTACTTTTAACAACCCTTAGTTTGGCAACTGGTCACAAGCATTCTTCCTACAAGGTATGCACTTGAGACTGCAAAGCTTATAAAACAGAACAGAACTGGTTGAAATTAGGAGTTTCATAGTGGCAATGCTTTAAAAAATATTGTTTAAAATTCCTCTTTTAATACAATTGCATTATAGGACAACATGAAAAAGTGATTTCTTAATGGGTCATTAATATCTTTGCCTGACAAAGATTATCCATCAGCAGTTTTGAAGATGTCTGAATGCAATTAATGATACATTACTATAACTTCTCCCACTACTTTTCTAATACCTGCAAGATATTTACATTCATGAGATAGATACCATTTCCGGTCAGACTTTGAAAGAAACTTGTCTCAGACATGTAAAGGTAATAATCAAGCATGCAGACAAAGACTCATTAGTCACCTCCCATTAGCAAATACCTATAGAACTCTTCTGATTTATTTTTCCAGGCTCATCTCTCAACACATCTAAGGAACCTCACTCCAATTTAATTTCAACTAGCAGGTGCTAGTCTGAAAGA
The DNA here is from genome assembly GCF_026979565.1 of Vidua chalybeata. NCBI lineage: Eukaryota > Metazoa > Chordata > Aves > Passeriformes > Viduidae > Vidua > Vidua chalybeata. The sequence continues at coordinate 55,437,833 of NC_071531.1, read as the reverse complement.
TACAGGAAAGCTATTTGTAACTCTGCCAACATGAACAATGAACATGAGGTTTTTTTTCCTCTTTCTACATAAAGACATGCCTAATCTTTCTGACCTTCCTAAAGGGACCATCAACCCCACTTTAACATTGTGGCCCCTCTGAAAAAACAACTTTTCACATTTTCAAAATGCAATGAGATTTCTTTCACTAATTACAGTTCATGCTGCATAACCAGAAAGTGTTGACTGATAAGACAGCTAATGGTATCTAGTGGAACACAGAGGTTCAGCAGACACTCCTGATGCCTCTCCCCTTATGAATGTTTTAAACATTAACTTGCTTTCTCAGGGAAGTTTCAACATTGTCAACAAATTAAATTCCCTGTGTTGTATCCCAGCAGACAGGACAGTTCTTGGGAAAATAAACCAAGAGAGGTCAAGGGAAAAAAAACCCAAAGTTACAGTATATTGAGTGTTCTGGCTCCTACTGGCCTGATCATTTTTCCAGTAAACCAGATAAAGTGGCCTGGTAAAGCACCTGGTTCTTGTTGCCAAGCTCTCCCTGTTGCATCCCGGGTTTGGGTTTAGATTAGGGGTTCTTATCTATGTTAGCTAGCCGAGTCCTGTGTACCCTCGTGTTCTCCCCCGCGCACAGTTGTTATCCCCAGGCTGCCCACTGTTGGAGTGTTCCCCCATCACTCTTGTGACCTCTTGTGACCACTTCCCCATCCAGTCCTGAGGAGTTCTGTGTCTGTCACCCCAATCCCGTGGTCCCACTCACCCCAAAGCCCTGTATCCACCCTTGCTGTGTTCCTATTGGTCACGGTAGTACACATCATCACCACAGCGTCTGTATTCGTTGGGCGGGGGGGTGTCTGCCCTCCCTGTCACATCCCCTATATCATCCCTCTCCCCCCTGGTGCCAGCGCCATTTCCCCCACGTGGGCAAGGGAAGTGTGGGTCGCAACCCCCCACTGCAGCTCTCCGCGACAATAAAGCCTTCCTGCTTTCCTTCATGGGTGATTTGGACAAATTCCTTCCCTCTTTGCCTCGGACCCTTGCGCGGGCGACAGAACCCGGCAAACCCCAACTGGTGTGCAGCATCAGCGGCACATGGGAATTAGCGTTCCTGAGGGAGGCGGTGCCGAAAGGCGCCGGAGCTGCCCAGAGCTGGGAAAAATAGTGTGACGCCGCTCTTCCCAGACTCCTCAAATGCAGTAGCTCTTTGAGCTGCTCCCAGCTGCTGAAATGGCAGTCTTCACTGCAATAACCATTCAAAGCAGTTGTGGGATTTCTGCTGGGGACTTTTAGTCAGCCCAAACAAGTTCTAGATGGTAGGATTTCAAATGTCATGTCTATTCACCCAGGAGTTCATGTAGCAACTTCTGCTGCAGGCATGTGTCCTAAGGGCTGTTATGCCATGAAACTGCCAGCACAATTGGAACCTGAAATCTTAATGTGAGACCACCTGAACATTCCATAATCTTGGAAGCCTTTTCCTGAGAGCTGATAGCTCCGGGCATTTGCACACCATAGAATTAAAACCAAAACAAACCTAAAACATTCAATAACCCTAGACAAAAGAAACCAGAGAGAGAGAAGAAAGAAGAGGGAAAGGTATAAGGGAGGGAGGGAGGGAGGGAGACAGGGAGGGAGGGAGGGAGGGAGGAAGGAAGGAAGGAAGGAAGGAAGTTGCAGAAGGAAGGAAGGAAGGAAGTTGCGGAAGGAAGTTGCGGAAGTTGCAGAAGTTGCGGAAGTTGCGGAAGGAAGTTGCGGAAGGAAGTTGCGAAAGGAAGGAAGAAAGTTGAGGAAGGAAGGAAGTTGCGGAAGTTGCGGAAGGAAGTTGCGGAAGGAAGGAAGTTGCGGAAGGAAGGAAGGAAGTTGCGGAAGGAAGGAAGTTGCAGAAGGAAGGAAGGAAGGAAGTTGCGGAAGGAAGGAAGTTGCGGAAGGAAGGAAGTTGCGGAAGGAAGTTGCGGAAGGAAGGAAGGAAGGAAGTTGCGGAAGGAAGGAAGGAAGGAAGTTGCGGAAGGAAGTTGTGGAAGGAAGTTGCGGAAGGAAGGAAGGAAGTTGCGGAAGTTGCGGAAGGAAGTTGCGGAAGGAAGGAAGTTTGGAAGGAAGGAAGGAAGGAAGGAGGGAAGTTCGGAAGGAAGGAAAGAAGTTAGGAAGGAAGGAAGTTAGGAAGTTAGGAAGTTAGGAAGGAAGGAAGGAAGGAAGGAAGGAAGGAAGGAAGGAAGGCAGTTAGTTCTGTAGTGCTTGGAACACAGTTTTTAAGAACATATTTCAATTGGCTCGTTGTCCCATGACGAGGTTAGAAGAAATCATGGAAAACCAATGAAGGATTTCACAGTTCGTAGAAGAAAAATTTTACTGGAGAAATTTATGCAACAGCAGTATTACTTCCTGTAGCAGTGACATATATCATCCTGTTTTTCTTCTGGAAATATGAAGATAAATGAAAAAGAAAGTAGTTGATGACGTTTGTTACACTGATGCTTTTATCTATGAAGAATTTGCAACAGCTTTGCCAGAGACCTGGGAGTTGAGACTGCCCTTCTTTTTCAGGGAGCCCTTCTTTTTTAATGGGTTATTGCCCATTAAAATACCTCATATGCTGTATGAACCTTAACACTTGCTTCTCCTTCAGTCTTTTTGCAGGTGGCTGACTATTCACTGATAGGTCAGAATCTCTTGGTCAAATCCTCTTTTAGTGTCTCTCCAGAACCAAACTTCTGGATGGGATTGATCTCTTTGCAGTGTATGGGTGGCAATCATTTCCCAATTCCCTTATCTTTGACAAAAACAAATGCTACTACTGTATTTTAAATTAGCTGTATGGGTATAAGACAAAGATGCCATATTTTACCATCCTAACAGATGGTAAAATAACTGGTAACTAACTGGTATCTGACATACTAGTCCATTCTTTGAGCAGACATGACACTGTACAATTTTGATGATGCTGTCAGTACCACAAGACAGGATCATTTGGATATCTTCATGTATCACAATCCTTGGACTGCAGCAAAGGTAGGACTGCAGTTCAGTGAGCTTTAGGGGCAGCAGTGAAGGCAGAAAGATGGCTGCTAGCTTCATTCACCCTTGAAAGAACTCACAGTCCTTTTCCCTTTTAACCTGTCAAATGAGAAGGGAAAAGTCCAATCCTTATAGGTGACACCTGTGAGTATGTGGTAAATCATGTTGGAAAGGTAGAGGGAACAAAGAATTCATTTTGTCATCTGACAAAGTCATGTGCTAACCCAGAAATGTGCCAAAACTGGCTTTGATCTTCTTCTACTGTGTTGATGTACACATTGCAAAGTTGTTTGTCACTGTTGTCTAACTTAATTAACCTGGTATACAGTGCTTTCTGCTGCCTTTCCCTGTGTTTTGTGGGCTCTTTTTTTTTTTTTTTTTTTCCAATTCTCTTTGATCTATGTAAGCAAGTGGAATCCCTGAAGCAGTTGAAGAATACAAATGTATACACATACTTCTTCCTGCAATACCATGAGGTCTGTTCCCAGTGGCCTTTTATCTCTTCCTGCTTTTTCCTCAACATAGGAATTCCGCTCTTACAGCCACTATACATGTGTTTCAGTAAGTAAAACTTGTGGCTGTGCTGTCTGGCAGGTGAATAGTGGTTGTATTTGCAGAACACCACTTCTATCCTGAGTGTAGAATGAGGTGTAGGCAGGATTGCTGTGCAATTCCCTGAAAATTAGGAAATTTTGCCTCTGTTTCTACAGAGTACTCATCTAACAAAAACATGAACAGCTTGTGGGTACTTGAGTCTCAGTAACTATATTAGCTGTTAGAGTTTGAATGCTAGAGTAAGAGAGGTTGCCAAATATCAAAAATGGGGTAAGAGCATGGCAATGTAAAAGTAAATGTTTAGATGAAAAGTTTCAGTACACTTAACTAGGAATTTAACATTTATATGTGCATATCCAAGGTGAAAATCCAAGGTATCTTGGAAATATGAATTCTCCACCCCAGGTTCTAGGCATCAGAATGCCATCTAAAGTATTTCAAATTCCACTCTTACTATTTAGAGGTTGATAATCACTGTATTTATACTATCTGACTCACTCCTCACCTAAGACTTTCCACTTGTAAATGCTAAGTATGCATATCATAATGTTTTTGTTGTTCATTGAGTGGTTATTTATACTTATCAAAACACGCTATTTGCAAGTGGTAGTTAAAATTCACACAATATCCCTTCTATTTACAGAAAGAAAATGTGGTTACATCTCAACATACGCTGTTAATGGAATCAGAAAGCAAGTTTTATTTGCTCATAGGCTTTATGTTTACACCAAATACTCAAATGATTAAACCATCCTTTTTAAGTGCAAATCTATTCTCTTAGTCCCCTTGTAAAGACAGTGATATTAATATAATGGAAGGTGAGAGGATAGCTTGTGTTTGTTTACTACTAATTCAGCAGTATAGCTTCTGGAAAATTTTGCCATTTATTGCTGCTCAGGAATTTATAACCTGGAGAATCTGGTGATAATGGGCTTTAAGCTTTACAAACTCCCCAAACCACTGGATTAAAGAATCTGCTGTATTCCATGTAGTCCCTGAAGCACACTTTAATGGTGCTGCTGAAAGGGTATCAATCATACAGGAACCGTTCCACAAAGTTACACTGAGACACTCCAATATGGCTAAATGTTTTCATTTTCTGTAGTGCAATACACTTGTAGAACTCTATCTAGGAAGCCTAGCAATTAGCATCTTGGCAGCAAAAATCATGCAGTCCAGTTTGCTTTGGTTTTAATTTCTGTAACTTTGAACTCCTACGTTTCATGGAGCTCTCCTTCTTTTTCAGACATTTTTTTCAGCATTTTTTTCCCCTGTTTTTCTATTCATAGGTGGGAATTGAAAAGCAGGTGTTATTTTCTTTTCATTTATAGGTGTGATATTTTGTTTGGTCTTTTTTTCCAGACATGATCATTCATGCTGGTTATTCCTGCATGCTGGAATTTTTTCTGCTTTTGGTTACCCATCAGAAAATTTGTATGTTTTCACAGAAAGTACTATATAGGAAGGTATTCTCTTTAAGGAACTTCCCTGACAGGGAAAGTTAGTATTTTTTATATATCATTACCAGTAATAAAACATTGCAAAAGGATGAAGTCTAGAAAAATTTAATCAGTCAGTCGAGTCCAATATCAAGCAAAAAAGGAATGCTGTTTATGTCTTCAGCCCTTCCAGAAGCTTTTTCTGCAGTTATATTCATAGGCTACACAATTCAAAATTGCCTAATTAATGACTGTCAACTGATATCACAATCATGACAGTGAGACTATAGTCAACTATAATATGTGAGGGAAAGAAATCAACTGTAAACATTTGAAGTGATGAATTTTGGAAAATAAATTTGGAAGACACCTAGTTTTTCTTCTCAAAATCTTTGCACAATGTATTTAAATAATAAGAGCAGATATAATTGTTTACTTAGAAAGTAATTGAGATATCAATTTGCAATCACTAACAAGGTATTTTCAGGCAGGTTAGCCTTCTAGTTTGTTTCACAGTCTTAAGGAGGTTTATCATTTAAATTCCAAATTCTGCAGATTTTTAGTACATGCAACTGTCTGCTACGGGTTCTCTCTTCTCTGACTCACATTTCAAAGTATAAATGCAAAAATAATAAGAATTACAGCCAATGTAATTCTATAAATTGGCATGTCAGATAAACTCTTATCCATAAAGCTATTACACCAAACCTTCTGTTGTTTCTGAGGCCACGAAGTAAATGAAAAAGAGACAAATTCTCTTATGCTGTATAAAACCAGGAAAAAATTATATATGTTGGCAACAATGATTGAGGTTAAGGTTTCTGGAAAACATTTGAATTATACAAGTTGCAGTGAAAAGATTATATCATTAAGATAAAGCCACTGTGCTCTGCAACAACATACTAATGTTTTAGTGTGGCTTTAGCTGCTTCAAGTTGTTTGGTCCTTTTCTAATCAGATATACTGTCTTGAAGACATTAGAAAGTTTTGCTAAAGAATTTTGCAGCAGGATTTTAAAACAACTCAGTAGCACAGGGTTGACATTCATACTGCAACTCCTCCATCTACAAGCTTTTTGGAGGTTGAGTGCATTTTTGCTTGGTTTCTTTTGGTTAGGTTGGGTTTTTTCTTCTAGTGAAGATTTGTCTATCTTATTTCTCTGCTACAGTAAACTCAGGCTTTAGAGTATAAATCTGAGATAGCTGTAGCATTGTTAAAAATTGACATAATTTCAATAACTATTTTTATTATTATTATATACTATTAGTTCAATACAGATTTTCTGATTATTTGAAATCTGCATCTTTCTTCACTTAAATAACAAAATAAAATATTGATTTATCATCAAGATTCTTAAATAATTTTGTAGGAATTTATTTGTGCATATTTGAAATTATTGCTTTCCTGTTTAATATTTTGAAAGTGCACCATGGTTAATTTATTTTTCTAAGATATAAAGGGCCTTCATCATCTTAGCTCTCTCAGCTCTAACATTTCTGTTCCTCTCTCTTTTTGATTTGTTTACTTCCTGAGGCTTCAACACTATCATGTAAGGAAATGGAAAAATGAGGCAGATATTTGTCAGTTCTTTCTATTTTGAGATCAAGGAAAAATTCTATAATCCAGTGCTCTTAGAAGACATTTTGGAATAAAACCGAAATTTATTATTTTTTTTTCTAAATGTATTTCATTAACATTTCCTTCATATTTAAAAAAAAAAATTACTTATTTGTTGACATTATAAGACGCTATTTATAATTGCTTACTTGTACAATTCCCAGTGGTTAAAATATAACCTTGAGAACAATGAACATGAACTTAATTTATTTCAATTGAAGCTTAGAACTGTGCATTCCAAGTGCTGGGTAAATGTCATGATCATTTTTAGATAAGATGCTCACTTTCATCCCTGCCTACCTGTGTGCCTAACATGGTGTCTTTCCTTATGAAAGCTGCAAGAACTTGGGACTTACAGGATACAGGCACAAGTCTCAGTTATTTTTAGATTCTCTGTTAGAACAAGTCTTGAGTTCAGCGGACACTCTCTGTTCCCTGATTTGCATGGAAAGGAAAGAAGTAAATGTGTTGGAGATTGCCATGTGCATGCCGTGCTCCAACATATATTTCTTGTGGACAGAGAGAGGACCAGGAGCTGAGAGTACACTGCAGTCACTGCCATCCACTAAGTGCAATGTAAGAATCCAAACCCAGACATAGTAGAATTCTTCTAAAAGCAAATTTGTAAATTTATACACAGGCAAGTAGGAATAGTCCACCGTCAGATAGAAACCCCATATTAACACTGAAAAATAAGTTTCTGCATTTAGTTAACACTGTAAAAAAACCCAAAAAATATACAAACAAAAGAAATTAAGATTATGTGGTTTTTACTCATGTTATGGACAGTAATTTTATTTGTATTCACTTCCCTTATCTGACAGATGGGAGTCAGAGGTAAACTATTTTATATCTGACTGAAAAGCAGGTATGTTGGGAAGGCCCAAGTTTGTGTTTATTCAATTCATGACTATATTAATAATTTCACCATAATTAGCAATCTAATTGCCTGTATTGAGTGTAAATGTGAAAACACTTGTGCATGTGAATTCGACTTCAGTTAACACCCCAAGAAAAATTGCTTCCTTATTTACATATGTTGTGACATTTCTATCTGATCTTCAGCTGCTTTTGCCTTGTTGTGTATAAATGTTTCCATTTCAATTGACTTTTTTAAATTTGGAAAGTTTTCCATGGTATAAAGTAGGAAATATATTAAAGAAGGTAATGCATTTCTTAATCTCCAAAACATTCCTTCAAACAAGCAAACAAAATACCCCAAACAACCCCTCCTCATATTATCAACAACAGGAACAGACATCTTATATAACATGGCTGTGGTATTAAACGTAGCTTGCTACTCGATTACCAGCAATTACTGCAAGAGATTGCATTAACCTGGCAGGATACTAAGCTGATTAACCTCACTCCATGTTGAAAAAGAACTATGCCTTCTGCAATCCTTGTCTTATCTCTTTTTTTTTTTTTTTTTTTTTTAATTAACCATCGATGCTACCTCTTACCATAGTCATTAACAGTCATTAGTGAAAGTACTTCCTAAGGACTTATTGGAAGTCTAAATACAATATTTTTGTTGGTTTTATTTCCTAATACAGGATTACATAGGTCTATTCAGTCATTTCAAGAGGACCAGAAATGTGGTTTGTGCTTTGTTTTGTCCCTATTCTCATTCTGCTTTTTGCCTATGTATTTTTTTATTGCTTCAGTCAGCTTTATAAATATTGAATCAGGACTCATTGGTTTGTAATTCCCTGAATCATGCCAAATATCTTGGTAATAAAATAGCTACATTGTTTGAACCCACAGTTTCTTTCTCTACTGTCATAACTCTGTGACGGATTCCACATCTTTTTTAGTTATTAAGCCATTTCAAGTTCCCCAAAAGAACTCTCAGTTGAGAACCATCTGCTTCTTTGAATGTTTGTTCCTTAATGTATCAGTTTGAGCTCCATCTGACTTCTCATTATCTGACAACAACTCATCTTCATTACCTGAAGAGAGCAGTTCCAAATCACATATCTTCTCAACTTCCACATGCTGGAAGTTGACACAAATCAATAACTTCACATCCTTGCAAGATGCTTCTTAATTTCTCTTTTTTTTTTTTTTGGTAATCCATGGGTTTCAGAGATGTATTTTTTCCCCTAAAATTATACAGTCAAATTATTCTAATTTGGGGTTTATAATAATATTCATTTTCCCTTTGAATTATTTTCATTCCTTTATATTCCAATCTTTAAAGATTTTTTTTTTGTAATATTAATTTCAAGTCAATATGCATGACAAAACACTTAGGAGAGTGAACTCTAATCAGAAGAGAAATACCTACTCTCTGATTGCTATATTTTACTTTCTACAAAAATCCCACTGAGGAGCTTTGGCAGAGTATCTCTCCAATGCAATTACAAATCTTTATGTGGTACATATAATATGGTGACAGATCTCTATTAATAAAGAGAAAAAAGGAATAATTTTACTTCTTTGTCTTTTGGGCTCAAGGAACAACACCATAAACAACAAAACTGAACTAGCAAACTGTAAAGGTTGTTTTTTAACATCCATAACTACATTGTGGAAAAATCAAACTTGCCACATATGTGTTATTTCTCACTTAAAACAAATACTCTTCTTGTTAATACATATCTAACAAAATTTACACTTTTGGCTAAAGCCTCTGATCCATTATATATTTTCATTGTATGAGTCACAAATAACATAATGTTGACCTCTTAGCTGAAGAAAAAATATTCCATATAGTGAATTCCATTAATTTGAGTCTCCAGGTCCTTTAGCATGCTGAACTCTCTTACCAGGTGTTCTGAGCATAAATATAACACGAATATATGCTAGAAATTTCTTGGGTTTAAATTGTTGACAGTTAGCAGAAATAACAGGATGTTGAACATAATAGTCTGAAAGGAAAAAATCTTTTTAAATGTGGAGTTCTTTTTAAGTAGATTTCTGCCTTCAAAGACTTTATTTAATAGTTTGAACTATTCATTGATTGATGTTATTTGTGTGTTTGTATGTTTATTCCAGACTTTCCACTCTAAATTTTTTCTTCTGAGTTATTCCAACTACCTGTTTGTAATTCCTAGGTTTTTTCTGCCACTTTCATGTTCAAGATTTATTTGCCAAATTGTCTGTATCAGGAACATGAGGACATATCCCTAATTGTATGGAACGCGTTTTGTGTGTTGTAAAACACATGCATTGTGACTTTTTTTCCATTAACTAATGATGCATTTTTTAAAATGAGAACATGGGCAATGTTTGGTTTGGGTTGGTTGGTTGGTTTCATTTGTTGCCCTCCCATTCCTATTCCCCCCAAGGTCAGCTGTTTAGTTGTTAATCCTGAGTGATAAATCATTCAGAAGTTTTCTAGTCACTAGGGAGAGCCTTTCAGGCTGGCTGTTGCCTCTAAGAAGGACATTTTTGGATAAAAATGAATGAAAGTCAGTGCAAGCCATTTATCCAATAAAACCAGCCAACTTTTATAAACAATCTTCCTTGTGTTATTACTATGAAACATTTAGGGTACAGCAGCTGAAGCTAAATACTAAGGTATTGCACAGCTATTTGAAATATAAATGAGTATCATAGGGCTTTCAAGATGTAAAGGCAGTTAGCAGATGTCTAAGTCACTGAGGAAAGCTGTGAGAGCAGAGTGGAAACTATGTCAGCAAAGCCTTGTAGAAGTTACCTCATCACTTTATAGTGATTCAGGTAAGTATTTTCCATATATTAAAAATATTTTTTAACTCTGATGTACAATGAACTATTGGATACTATGAGTGCTTGCTTATCCAAATTAAATTTTGATCACACCTGATCTAAGGCAGTCCTGATAAGTGTGAAGAAAGTGGTATCAGTTGACCTTCATAGGTCTGTTCCAAATTCAATTACTTTATGGCTTCATAATATGGCTTTACCTTTTTCCAAGCCTTTTCAATTTCAGTGTAAAATCTGAAAATACTAATAATATATAATATTATTAGCTTTTCTTGAGTTTTTCATTACTAATGACTAGTATTTCTCACTAAGTTTGTGGGTTTTTTTTTTTTTTGTTATCAGCTCAAAAAGCAAAGCAAAATGAGTATTTTGTGTCTCTTCACAAAAAAATTACAGAAACATTGAACTATGTTTGGTGTACATACATTTTTTATTTTAAAGGAGACTATACACAAAGTCTATTGTTGTGTGTTCAGAACCTTGACTGTAGATGTCCTAAATCATGCAGGATGTATAATGGAACAGAAGATTACCCAGGTCTGAGAAATCCATGCAGAGCTGAGGGAAATGACAAAATCCTAACATGAGAGATTTATTTTTTAGGAGCCAGGAGAGTATTTTCTAAAATATTTCAAATCTCCGCAGACATCTACTTTCAGGTGACTGTATCATATCCATGCTACATAACAAATACTTGTGACAGAGCTTTTACCCATTGTTGAAGAAAAGAGGCTGAAAACCTCTGGCTAAGAAAACCAGCAAGTAACTTGCCTAGTAGGTACTAAAGCTGTTTCCGACAAAGGATATTTATTTCTGAAGGCAATCAACTAAAGGGTGCATGAGAATTCAACAGAATAGTAAAACAAGTAAAATAGCTGCAGGTCTGTACACAAGACAAGGCTACTTTATGCAGTATTTTTAAAAGCAAATAAATAAGGCAGATATGCTAAGATACGCAATTTCCAAGTGTCCTCATGAAAACATTACTCAGGAAAGACATGATTGGCAAGTGCTTCAAGTCCATGCATGAACACATGATTAATCCCATTTCAGTAATCACCTTAAATCAGGTAGACCTTATGTGATCAAATTTATTAATTTTGCAAGTGTGATATTCCCTTTCAGCTACACTTCTGGTCAATTTGATGTGTAGAAAAGGCCTGGATAACTCTCTCCTTCTCACTTGCAGGTAACAGATTCACTCTGTAAAAGCTGTAAAGCTGATGTAATATATTCAATGGAGAATTAACACTCTTGGGAGGGGAATAATTATTATACTATGTTTCCTGCAACAGTCTATATATGTAGGAAAATAGAACATCCAGTTCTGTGTTGCTTTGCATCTTCTCGACTCCAATACAAAGAGATAATTTTTCTCCTTTCTTTCATCCTTCATTGTGCCATATGTGACAGTTCTCCAATTTCTGCAGTACCCCCACACTGCAGGAATTGGAAAAGAAGTAGTGGTACTCAGTCTGAGTAGCTTATACTGCTTCAATTGCTCTGGTGTATTGTGAGCCTCATTTTGCAGCACATAAGCAAACTTCTTATTGCCTTTGCTTATTTCAAATGACCTGACCCAGAATCAAAATGCTATCTGAACATTAGGCTTTTCAACCTTATGTAGTGCTGAAATCACATGTGGTTGCTCTCATTCTAACAGTATTGCTCCAGTGAGCTTCAGTATACTTACTGTTCAGTATTTTCTCCCTTTCTAAGCAAAAGTAATTAAGTACTGTCTCAGGGCCAGCAAAGATAACATACTTTCAGGAAAAAAAATAAAAGATTACATAATATCATATTTTCTCTATTTTCTCTACTATTATATTATATGCTGCAGTCAAAGCCATGCAAGACTGACTGCTAAACAAGCTTGAACAGTAGTAAAGACCATGCATTTTACTTTATGTGAAAGTAATTTTCCAGTTATATATTTCCTTTCTCATTTCTCTATTGTCTTAGAAAACTTTTCAAAGAAAGTGTCATATGTAAAATTCAAAAGGATGTAGACATTTTTTTGTGACTGATTATTAAACAGCAATAAGACAGGAGGACATAGTCTTAAGCTGCCCTGAGGGAGGTTTAGGTTGGGCATTAGGAAGAATTTCTCCACAGAAAGGGTGATTAGATATTGGAATGGGCTGCCCAGGGAGATATTGGAGTTATCATCTGTGGAGGTGTTCAAGGAAAGATTGGATGTGGTACTCAGTTGGCCATGTGCCTTGGTCTAGCTGACATCGTGGTGTTAGGCCATAGGTTGAACTTGATGCTCAGAGATCTTTTCCAGCCTAAATGGTTCTGTCATAATTAAAAAGAAATATTGCACAGGGTAAGGACTTCACAAGTTATAATTCAGGGAAGTAGTTCTAATAAATATAAAAAACGTATACTACTTTTGCTACTGTAAAATTACAGATGCAGAGTCAACACTATAAAACAATATATACTGCACAACTTTTTTTTTTCCCCTTCTTTTTTTCTTTGCAGAATATCAGGCTTATATGATATCCATGTGGCTTCCCTATTCCCTCATAGCCAAAATACACTTCATGTCTCTAGCTCCCTTTCCACACAAATATCTTTCTTCTTCTTTCTTTTCTTTCTTCTTCCTTTCCTATTGCACTCAAATGTAACTTTTGTCTGCATGAGGGCAACAGAGAGAAGCAGTAATGACATGTACCCAGAAACAATCAAGTATACAGCTTACTAACTGAGTCATGCCAACATGTCAAATCTACTTTATCTCTTTCTAACACAAAAGGCTCTTCAATTAATTTTCTTGTTACAGAGATTCAGAATTGGATATTGCTATTCCTTGATGTGAATTAGGAGGCAGTCAAATCTCATCTGCACATTTGAGTGATACTTAGCTAAACCATCTCATTACTGTGGGCTTTTAGACCATGCTTTTTTCTTTCAAAATTTTGCTTCAAAGCAATGGCTTCATTCAGAAGGGGCCATAGGTAGTATATCTGTCTGGGGCTAATTCAGAGAAAGGGACTTGATCAAATCCTAAAAATTCAGTTTCAGTTGCTGCCTAACCTGCAAATACTTAAATATCTAAATTCATGAGTTCCGTTTCCCTTGCAATTATAGTGGGGTTTTTTTCCCCCTCTTAATGTTCCATATTTCTGCTCTAGGACAAAGCTCATTATCAGCTGACCAGTTTCCAAAACCCATCAGGACTTAGAAATTCACTGTTTTTATCCTAAATCAGTCTCCAATGTAAGTTTTCAATGTCTAACTCACAGAAAGGACAAAGACAAGACTCAATAGCCTAGTAAGTAGATGTTGAGAACAGGTATAAAAAAAACCCCAAAACAACAGATTAAAATTCATGTGCTCTATCCATATGCATTCAGTACTTACTAGAATCTAGTCACTGGGAGATAATCTCCTTTCATAACCAGTAGAGTTCTCTTCATTTTTAGAAAGCAGTTAATCTGATTCAGTTTAGATGATACATTTAAATTAATGTAAATTGCTCCTTTGAGATAAATATGAGGCTCTCTAACAACCCTACAAATAGCAGTCCACAGAAAGATCCTTTTGAGCCCTCAGTTCCCAGAAGATAAGGGATTACTGAATATGTCTCAAACTGATTACCAGATGGCTGAGAAGCCAGCCAAGGGCTGTCAGTAACAGCAGACAAGAATTGTTGGTAATAGTAAAGGATTGTTGGTACTAATGTGCTGTGAGAAATAAGTTTTGGCTGGAGAAGGAGGGGGGGCAGGTGGAGATAGAGCAGCATTTTCCATGAGAAAGTAAAACAACACAGTACAGCCCAAGCCCAAGCCCAAGGAATGATTAGTGGAAGTAGACATAGACTATACAGTGGGATTGGGACCACCAAAGACCCCCAAAGCCCTCTGACCCCTTTCCAGAAAGCCCTAAAAGAACAGACTACACATGAGAACAAATTAGCATACAAAGCAGGAAACCTGTCTTTGGGGTGGAGAAATATGTCCATAAAAAGCTACCCTTCATGGCCCAGGCAGTGGCCCTGGACCCTGAACATCTCACCAGCTGGATCAAATTAACTAGATTGCAGCTTATCAGCTGAATCGATGCTGAAACCAGAACTGGCATCCCATCAGCTGGGTCAGCTCTGAGACCACGATTGGAATCCCATCAGCTGTATTGATGCTGTAACAAGGGCTAGGGATTTATTTTTTACTGTCTTTTTCTCCTTCTTTTCCTCTTTTTTTTTTTTCTCTTTGCCTTTCTTTAATTCATTTCTCCCTATTTAATTAGCCTCTTTACTTTTTCTTTTCCCTTTCACCATATCCTTTTGTCCAACACCCACTGCCGTGTGCCCATATAGTAGATCAGAGACTAACAGACCAATTTCCATGCCATGTGTGTAATTTACTAATTAAACACTCTGAGTGTTTGTGTACCCTCTGACCTTCATAGCTCCTTTTGACTAATGAGCATTTTTGAATCTTAAGTGTTTCCTTCCTTTTAGGGCTGGGTCATCACGCTATGGTGTGTGATGTTTCTAAAGAGAGGTGTAGAAGTCAAGCCTGTATTTGGAAATCCAAGTGCATAACAAGGACTAATGTATTTCACCTCTAGGTTTTCTTCTCTGCCTTATTTGGAACAACTAAGGACATCTAACCCATGATGCAGATAATCTATTTATCATTAGTCTCTAAGGTACTATGAGCTAAAAGTCTTAACAATTAACTTGTGTAACATTTCTCTAAATAAAGAAATACATACTGGGTAAAGTTGGAGTGGTCTTGCTGGGGAAAGTACGAGTGGTCCTACAGTCTGTTAGTTTAGATAACAACTGGTTGAACATCTGGACTAATTTCCTTGTTTTGCTACTCTGCATATATTCCAGTGGAACAGCTTCAAGAAAAGCCATAGCTTAAAAAATATTTGGTTAGCACATCTGTTCCAAACATGGCAATGGAAATATACGCTCCTATGTCTGCTATTCCACAAGACTAGAGGTTGCTCTAATCAATAGTTTAAGCCTCAGCCCTATGTTTTCAGGGGTCTAAGAAAGAAGTCTGACCCAAGAAAACAGAGAGATGAATCCCCAGTGCTGCCCACAATTAGATGCTTACTGCTGTAATGAGGTAGAGAAGAAGTCCTTTCCTTCTCTTTGGCAGTTTGTTTCTTCCAACTATCCATTGTTTAATTTCATCATTTCTGTGAAATAGACAGGAAAGTTTTCTAGAATATGAGTTGGTATTGTACAGAAGTATTAAGTACCCTACTAGAGAACTGTGTTAAGTCCTGAAGAGACATGGAACTTGTTTGTGTTTTTTTCATCAGCCCCAGTTATCAGTGTACATAGAAAATGTTAGGAGCTTAATTTCTCCTTCTATAGATAGGCATTGATCCTTGGTAGTTTACTGCTTGAGCAGAGTGCAACTCGGGCAATAGATTTCATAAAGTGAATATATGCCCAAAAATTAGGCTCTGCCATGTATAAAATTATTCATGGAATTAACCTAAGCAATTTGAAACTGCTTTGGTTAATTCTTCCTCTGAGGAGAAACACCTTGCAGCTTCATGAGGTATGAGGCGAAGCAGGAAGATTAATTTATTTTTTTCAAAAAAGTCCAAAGTGGAATTGAGAAAAGGGTGGGAGGTCTTTCAACCATATTTTATTTATGGCTTTCATAAAAAAAACCTTTTTATATCAAAGGGTCATGCCTTAAAGCACAAGTAAACATTTCATTAGCAGGGCTTATGCAATGTCTGTTAAGATCTGCATCATGAAGAAGAGAAGGAAACAAAAGGTTCAAACTGAGGCTAAAGAAAAAACTAGTTTTCTCTAAAACTTCACAAAGAAACTATTTTAAGTTACATTTTTGAAACTTGATTTGATAAAATTCTTTTAGGCAAATACACCAATAAATTCTGAACAGTTTATTTTATGACTGCTCAAATAAAACATGCTAATATACCAGCCTGTCCTTGCAAGTTTCAAGGTTACCTACAACAGATTAGGGCTGTCAAGCCTCATGATGCTTATTATGTTTTGTTGCTCTTAAGGCTTCCTATGAAACTGTTAGCCTTTTCCTTTGACATTTCTTGTTCTGCATGGCTGAATGTACTTATAAGCCACATATTGCTTTGAAGGTAGTCTAAGTAGTGTTCAGTTTAAGTTAATTGCTAACAAATTACACTTATTCAATTGCCTTTGTTTGCAGCAAAATAATATTGTTATCCTTGGTGGTTTCAATAGTTTCCTTTGAAGTAGCTCATGTATGAGCATATTAATTATTTTCTTCTTAGTAGGAACATTGAGAAATTGTGTCCTGGATGCTAATAATGGAGTTAAATAATTATTTTTTACACATTAAAAATAATGAAAAATAAATGGAATAAAAGTGGTTTAAATATTTTTTTTTTCATTGAACAGGAAAAAAATATTTCAAGGTACACTTTGCCTGACCATTCTGTAAGAAGTTATCTATAGAGAAATTAATAAATTTCTACAAATTATTTTGAAAAAAAAAAAAAAAAGGAGTAAAGTAAGCAATAAGGAAAAGAAATGGGGCGAAAATAGCTAAGCCTGAACAAAACAATATGACGATTAATACATACTACAGATTTATAAATTTATATCCGCTATTATTTTTAAGCACATATTTACAGTTGTCCCATTTTTACTATTTGCTTGGCTAAATATTTTGATTACTTTTCCCCTTTATAGCTAATGAAATCTTTAAAGCCAGTAGACTTATGTAACTGTGTATTAATTTTTTTAAAAAATAAAAAGTTACATAAGAATTTTCCATAGAATACTAAAACTGTAACAGTTAAATTGAATAGCTATGTAAATTACATCTACAGAATTTATGCTCTTAAGACAAGACTATCACAGTGCAGTTACTCAACTGCTAAACTGAACTGCAAACTGAATTTCTGAAGTTGATAGTTGGATAGCCATTTACTTGAATTAGGCATCAGACCCCTCCTTGGCTAATTTTCCTGATATGAAAGCATGTGATTTGTCTTGCAGTATAATGAAAATATGGAGATATTTCTGTTAAGCATGTACATTACTTCGTCTCAATGGCAACAGTGCACAAAATGGGTTGTTAATATAGTAAAAGAAGAACAGTGTATTTGTTGCTTTCATAAAGCTTTATAGTATATGCAATACTTTTGTATAACTTTTATAACCCTCCACATCTCTGCAAGAGGCCAGTTGGCTGATGTTAAAAGAATGCATAAATTTGCTACATTGCTTCCCCTAGAGTGTATGGCAAGAGTTCAATATTTGCTGCTGACTCTATTTAGTAGACCATAATTCAGAATGGAAAATTACACAATACATACAGGTTGACACAGTTTAACATAATTGACAGTTTGCTGAGGGACATCCTGGCTGGATTAGCTGGCACGGGGAATAGCTGTCTATCTGAAGGTGAGACTGAGGGCACCTATGAAACCACGATATGCAAAGGTACAGCAGCTTTGCACAGAGATTGCTTTTCTCTTGACCTCATTGCAATAAATACAGAGCGTCCTCTATTCACTCTCTGGGCACTTAAGTAGCATAAAAATCCAAACCACAAAATGTAAATGCTCCTTTTATTGGGATATAAAACTATCTTGTGGGATATTAAAGCACTCATAACACATTTGTAATGTTTCTGAAATGCTAGATTATTATTTAGAATTTGACAGCTGGGTAGTGCAGCAACAACAAGAACTGAAAAACACATAGCACCTCTTGTTCTATGTTTATCTTAATAATGTATGTACACTGTTCATATATGAGCCTTACTGCAGTAATATTTTTGTGCCTTTTGACAGTGCATAAAAACAGTGAAAAGAAATGTAAAAATCTGAGAAACATAGCAAGTGCTATCATTTTGAAATATGTTGCTGTATTTTATCTAAGGAAAGAATGTAGAGAAGAACCTTGGCCCAAGGTTTAACAGCAGTTTACAAAGAAACCAGCTGTTATAACAAATATGTCAGGAATTATTTAGACTATGTTTTTACAGAAATTCTTAGCCTGAGATGTTTGATAACTCCATAAATAGTAGGTCTGGGTGGATGAAAAGCTAAGTTGTTGCTGCTGTTTTAATTCTTTTAACAGTATTCTCAATTTCAGAATTGCAGCGGCTACCTGCCACAACCTCAAGCAGTTGAGATGAGCCAGCTAGCATTGCCCATGTGGGGCCAGGTGGCCGCCACGTGAGTGGCCACTCCAGGGTAATGGCGTCTGCCAACCTGGGTACCCACAACGCTGAGTGCTGCGGCATGGGTAACGCAACTTGGTAGCTTCACACGCTGAGAGGAGACGAAGGGACGAGAGAAGCACACTTGTTTGAGAGCCCAAAGAGCTTTTATTCCCCCAGGCGTGGTTGGAACAAAATATTCTCTGAGCGAATGCAGTGACAAAATCCCGGAGAACAAAGAACTGCAGCAGATTAAGTAGGGGGTGGGCGGACAGGGGTGGAAACCTGGCTCGCCCAATGGGGACAAACTATAGAGAAATTACATAGATTATAACAACCAATGGTAACATAACAGAGGTGGGTACAGCGTTCTGGGATGAATAGAAAGGCTAAGGTAGGGTGATTGATACAGAACTTTTGAAGAAGCTGGGGGTGGCTTCAAGATTGACACTCAACAGGGAGCTAACAAACCTTGACTGATGGGAATAAATAAGGAGAAAACAGGGAGAGGTGAGGAGATTGACAGGTAACTGTGGACCCAAGTGGCGGGAACTTTCGGGGTAAACAACTTGGAACAGACCACTGTGAGGGGAAAATAGGGGAGTACAAGGAACAAACCTAATTAACATTAATAAACCATCTGACTAAATAAAACCAACCCACAACACAGAATGTTCAGTATGGAATTCCAAATGTTTATTAATAAAAAGTATTCACTTGATAGTTCCAGTTATGAGCTGAATCAAGCCTCTTATTTCATAATCCCTTTTTTTTGAAAGAAAGAAATATCTCTTAAGGTCTGTCTGCTCTGAATAGAACAGTAGTTCAAGACGGCTAAAAGATATTGTTGAAAAAGTCTTACTGTCGCTTACTTTGAAATCCAGAGTTATCTGAAATGTTTGCACATAACTTTTCTAAATACAGCCAAGTTAAAAAAAAAGAAAAGTAGCTTGATAAAGACAAAGGGAGTGAAAACAAATTCAGGGGAACTTAGGTTTCTCACTAATTAAGTACTTCAGTAGTTTGAAAGGAGTGTTTTCCTGAATTATGATTTAGGATGAATTTTTTTTTTTTATCACCAGTCTATATATCATATAGTGTCAGGGATCAGATCCATAATTAAAATTCTTAAACAGGAAAAAAAAAACCTCACAGTGTTTAAATGAAAGACGGAAATTTTTAAAAAGACAAAAAAAAATTGAAATTTTAAAAATTAGGTGTTCAGTCTCCTGAAGCAAATAGTACAACTTCCAAACTGGAAGAACTTCACTGGCTTCACTATACTGAACAGTTTAAGCAGAACTTAAAGCTTTGATGCAATTACCAGGATGACTCAGTGTGACTGGCACATAAAAAAAAAGAAAATCCTTGTATTTTCATTATACTGTTGTATTTAGTTCAGTTCTCCTAAGTGTTTTCCAAATGCATTTTCATAAAGTAGCAAGAAATGTTTTCTTACCACATTAATAGAAATTTATTTCATATGTCAAAATCTACTTTCTCATAGAAAAACGATTTCCGTATGCACAAAACAGGATATGTGTAATCACCACCACCAGAAAAAAATTCAAAACTGAAAAAAAATGAATAAAAATATTTATATGTACATGTCATTTTTATGTTTCTAGTGCAGAACAGAGAAATAGTACATGCTTTAAATATATGAAAATGTGTTATGTAGAAAGTTTTACTTGAACCAAATAAAATGCAGTATTTCAGAGGTTTAAATTTGCAGTACATAGGGTAAGCAAATCATTTAGGAAGTGCTCTTAGGAAATGAGTTTTGTATGTGTACAGAGAGAAAATTAACGTGATCTTATTTCCAAATTCTTTCAGTAACTGAAAAAAAAACCCAAAGAATTGCAATTGAGGATTGCATATCATCCAAAAGACTCTTCTAAATTATTTTTCAAAATTTTGGTTCTGTGAAAAGAATTCAGTCAAGTAAAATAAATATTTAATATGCCCTGTACTACTGTCCTGGTTTAGAACAAATTAGGGGAAAACACCTCCAAAGGAGCTCCTTATAGGAAACCAAACCCTCCGCAACCTCCCCCCCACCACCGGGTTCGGGAGGAATTCCTTCAGAGGGGAAGTGGAAGAAACTTGTTTATTAAGGCACAACAAAAAACACTCCCCAGCACAAGAGAAATAGCCCAAGATGACCACAGATGTTTTCACCAGTCCAAGGGGGTTGAGCTGTATCTCTCTTCGCCGCAGAGGGTACGGAGCTTCTTTCGCAGACCCCGGGGGAGCTCCTGCCCGGAGTAGGTCCGATGTCTTCGGGGGGGGGGGGGGGGAAGGGAACAACGGAAACCGGGAAAAAGGAAAAAAAAATGGCAAAAAAAGCAAGCCAGCGAAAAGCAGAGAAAAAAGAGAGGAAAGCAGAGCCAGCAAAGCATGCAGCCAGCAGCAAGCAAAAGCAGCAAACAAGCTAAGCAGCAAGCCAGCAGCCAGCCGGTGGGGGGGAAGGAAGACAAAACAAACTGAGGACAGGGAACAGAAACCACGATTGGGATAATGAGCATGAAAATGTCCTGTCCCCACAACAACTACTTAGTTTCATGGAGTCTTAGTGACTTGTTTTGGAATGTATGACTTTAAATTTAATCAGGCCACAAGAAAAACATGTTTACGTGAGGCATTCCTTCTTAGTTACCAGCCATCTGACTAGGAACTATCTTGGAGCAAGGCCCTTGTGAACTGTTAGGACAAAATCAATAGCTGAGGAATACATTTTCTGTATTGCAAGATTGCTCAAAGATGTCTTGAGAGATCCAGAGACTAATTCATTCACCCTCTGCTGTGGGAATATAATCAGCTACTCATAATTGCCAGTCTTATGAAATTTTCCTCTCATACTGAATTCCTGGCTCAGCTGTAGTATTTATTCAACAGAAAGATAAGTAGTAAGTTAATCAGCTCTCTCCAGAAATCTCTAAAGCAATTACATAATTGTTTGACATATTTGGTATCTCATGCAAACAGAGGTGCTCAGTTCTAGACAAGCAAGGCAAACTTTGATATTTCTGCAGGTTATAGGTGCTTTCTCTACACATCAACATATTTCCAGTAGAAGAGGATAATAAGGAAGAATTAGAAAAATCCAGAGCAATCAAAAGCAGCTGAGTAATTGCAGAGGCATCTGCTAAAGAAGAATTTTTTGTTAGATTGCCTAATTTTCCATTTATTTACCTCTCCCTTTCAATATTAATAGTATAATATCAGTCATAGAGATTCTGCAAAGCAAATGCATTTTCAACCTATATTGTTCCCATTTCTCATAGAATTGCATCTGGAGATCTTAAAAAAAGAGCACTACTTGGTGGAAATATCCTTTACTTGGAAAAATAGCTGAACAACACCCCTTTCCAAATATTAAAGCATGAGGAAAAAAAATGTTGATAAAGAATAAGACCGGGGCAGCAAAAGAACAAAAATTATTTTTACCTGTAATATGAAGTTAATTGGAAACTTGACATTGAGGTGCAAATCAGAGTAGAGCATTCCAAGAACCAAGGTTCTTCAGAAGAAAGTAAGGACCTATAATGGGAAAAGAATTTCACAGAAATTCTTCAAATGTCATTTAAGCCTGCATGATTGACTGCTTTTTGTGTCTTCAAAATCTTTTATCAGATTACTAAAATAAGCAAGTAAAACTCTGAATATACTCATAAGGAATCAGAACAGTTAAATTATTTTATAAGATCAATTAATCTATTTCCAAAAAGTAGTTTCGCTTTATAAATTTCCTGAGCACTAAAGAGGAAGCCTCTACATAATTTCTATAGTCTTTCAGCTTTTCCTCACTGGTCTCCATCCAGTCTTCAGATTTTAAGATTAAAAAGTCCTTTCTTTTTCTTGTCTTGAACAAAAGGTTAGGAATTTGTTTACTCAGCTGCAATCTTCCTTTCTTTTTCTTGTCTTGAACAAAAGGTTAGGAATTTGTTTACTCAGCTCAGATTTTTTCTAAACAATCCGTTGCATTTTTTTTAGGAAAGAAGTGCTAAATAAAAGAAATAATAAGCATTATTATTGGGTTGAGTGAATCTGTGACATAGACATGTTGCATTTATGTATTGCAAGCTCTTTCCAACAGGACCAGTATGCTAACTATTCCTGAGTACATGCAGCAAAATATTCCCCAATTTTGACAAGTCTGTTTATGAAATCCTATCCAATAACTTTAAATATATGCTTGAGGACATGTCAATGTGGCCTCCAAATAATGTCAGGAGCAAAGTCCCAAACCTTGACCATGTCTACACAGCAAAACTTATTGTTTTATTATCTTTGAGTAGAGTTCTCTATTTATTTTTTCCTTTTTTAAGTAATTTTAGTTTTGATTCTCGATTGATTGATTACAGAATTGATTTGATTAGAGAATTTTCCATGTGGACACCAACTTCTGAACTATTAGAAGATCAATATGATATTGATACACTTTTTCAATATAGATATGTGTGTGTGTGTATGTGTGTGTGTCTCCAAAACATCACAGAAGGTGGTTTACATTTATCAATTACATTTCTCAATGAAGAAAAGTTACTGAAAAACATAAGTACTTCTATTGTAGTCAGTATTTATATTTATTTTCTTTGTAGCAGCTTTATGTATATTTGAGAGAAAGTGTGAATGAATTATTTAATTCCAACAAATATGAAAAAAGATAGTAGTGTAGGAGTACTAACATTACAAAGTTAAATTTGAAAAAACATAGAGAGTACATGAATGGCTGCTTATCTATCTAATAACCTCCCAACTCTTGTCCTAATATATACATTATGATGCATATTTTCTTCGCATGCACCTTTTTCTCCCCTAGGAACCCTGTTCCATAAGTATTCAGGGTAGTCAGTGCTCACTGAGTATGTACAAGTGATTCTTTAAATCCTCCTCTACAGCTTCTATCTATAGAGACAGTTTCTGTCTATAAAGTCTCTGTTTATAGAAAGCTATCTCAAAAGATTCTCAATTGTTTTACTACCAAATGTTTAAACTCTTCTCTGAATACAGCTTTTTCATTTGGTTGCTGTTATTTTCTGCACTGCTCTTTGTACAAGTGTGCTGGTGTAGAGTTACTTTTCTTCACAGTGGCTGGTGGGTGGAGTTAGGATTTGTACTGAACACAGTGTTGATAGAAAATAGGTGGGGTTTTGTTATTGCTGAGCAGGGCTTACACAGAGCCAAGGCCTTTTCTGCTGTGTACTGCCACGCTGGAGAGGGTTTGGGGGTGCCTGGGAATTTGGGAGGAGACACGGCTAATCCCAACTGACCAAAGTGACATCAAGCCATATGAAGGGGAGAAAGAAGGAAAAAGGGGTGGATGCTCAGAATGATGGTGTTTGTCTTTACAAGTCACCACTGCATGTAACGGGACCCTGCTTTCCTAGAGATGGCTGAACACTTGCCTGCCCATAGGAAGTAGTGAATGTATTCCATGCTTTTCTTTGCTTGCATGCACAGCTTCTTCTTTCCTTATTAAACTGTCTTGAACTCAACTCACAAGTGCTCTTACTTTTCCAGTTCTCTCCCCAGTCCTGCTGGTGGGGGAGTGAATTAATGGCTGTGGGGGCTCGCTTGCTGGCTGGGTTCAAACCAAGACAAGAGGGTAGCTCCATTCTCCGTTAAGAATCAGTTCTCTGGCAAAAGTCAGGGAAGATAGGGACTGGTTAATTTTATGTTGTAAGAAAAAACATAGCAGGAGATTTTCTTCTCATTCTTGAGTAGCAATTAAGACTGCAAAACAAAACTGGCAATACCTAAAATGGCAATTCCTTCTAAGACACTTTTGAGGCAGTTCATCAAGATTCTTTCAGCTTTTCTCAACTGCTTTATCTTGCCTCTTGATTCTCTTCTGAGCTGGGCTCTGTTAGAACTAGAATCTGGGGAAAAAGCAGTTGAAAAAAAAAAAACTACATTTGAGAGTAGGAAACCTGTTAGGAATCATAAAACCTACTCCTGCAGGAGGATAGCTCCTCCAGGACCAAGAACAGATTTTTGCTAGAGGAGTTTCCCATCTTGACTTTAGTCAATTGATTTGGAAGTTCTCATGCATTCTGTTAGGACCAGAAAACTAGTTTTTATTTCACAATCAAGCACCTTAATTATAGTTTCCGTATTCAACATGATGTGCATACGTGTGTGTGGCAGCAGCTCTCTAGCCACAGAGAAGACCACAACTTTCCCAGGCATTGTCCTGGGAAAGGTTTTGAGAAGATCAGAGAAAAGAATGATAAGCAATTCTTATCTTCACTTGCTGCACCCGTTGTTGTGAACATGTGGAATGTGTTATGGAGATTTGTTTACCAAAGGGTGGCTTCTTAATTAGCCAGTGGTGATGGTGTTTGGACTGGAGGACCAGTTAGGTCCACCTGTATTGTAACAGTCTATAAAAGCAATGGGTTTCTTAATAAGTATAGTATAATAAAGTGATTGATCAGCCTCCTCTCCTGTGAATCATGGAGTCAATGCTAATTATTACGTGGCTGGGGGCCTGCAACAACATATGTGTATGCAAGCACACATATAAACATAGGTATATGTGCATCCATGATGTACCATGATTGGTTTCATTAAATGAAAAAAAAAAAAAATTAACAATCCTAAACATCTGTAGAGGTTAATCTGTTTCAGTGTACAGTTATATAAAATCAAAATGTGTAGAGATGTATAAAATAAAGCCATATTAAAAATGTCTAGTTCTTTTTTTAAGAATATCAAGATACTTGACGTGCAATTATAAGCTATAGTGAATTGCTTTCCAGAATCCAAAGGGCGAGGAATTGTTTAAATATGTGGCAACACTGCCACAGGGATGTGGCTAAAATTCTATTCTTCCCATAACTCTGGATAAAGCAATGATGGAGCTGGTGAGAATGTGCCTCTGCTACCACATACATAAGAACTTGAGGGCCTCTGGCTGAAAGAAATAGTCAGCATCATACTGTGACATTGTACTCTTTTTATATTTACAACTTTGAGAGGAAGCTTTTGATTTTATTTTCCAAAATTGCCTGTGGCAGTAAGCTTGGAAAACATAGTTGTATCCAACAGCCAAATAGCTGCAGACTGCAAGAGATTTCAGTCAGTTATGTAAACCATATCCCTGAGCATTCCTTGCTTTTAAATAATAGTCTCCTAGCTGAATATTTTACCTTATTTTTTGTAATTATATTCCGGTGGCCACATTATTCCCATTTTAATTTATTTTATGTGTCCAGACTCATGATAATAAGTCAAAGACTCAGCTAACAACCCTTAGGAAAAACATGGTAGTTTGATGTACATATACACATTGAGCTATCCATTCTAGGCAGTGTGGCTGGACGGCAGCAATATCTTCTTGAGCTCAGGTACCTCTCAAGGTTGCTCTTTCAGTCAGAGAGAACTTCCACTAATGGCAGATCTTTGGATGAGCCAAATTTGAGCTCTTCTTGAATCGCTGCTGCATTGCCCACCAAGTAAGTGTGTCCTTGAGCAAAAACACTGAAGGTTTGAGTTTCTGTAACTGACGATTAAAAACCCTTATCTGAAGCAGAGATGTCCCTTGTCTCCATTTCTTCCATTATATATAAGCCATTGTCCATGCCTGAGACTAAGACAGGACCAGCCACACCTAAACTCCATCAGGAGTTTAGAAATTGACAGAGTCCACTCTGAATCTCACAACTCAATAGGAGTGCGCCCTTTACACTTTCTTGTCTACAGTCTCTACATCAATCATTCTAGCTCAATTGTAATCCAATTTTCCTGTGTATGTTTCTTCCATAAGAGAAAAACCAAATACATACTGCTTTATTCCAGCAGTAATAAAGTGAACCTTTGACAAACTGCACTTTGACTTCATATTAAAATGGCTTTTGCTAATACCTTGGATGGTGATCCTTTAAACAATCTAAATCATTCATTCCTGACAAACTGGCATAGTCAGCAGGATCCTAAATCAGGATTAATGGCAAGAACTAGGGGAGCAGAGGTATCACAGGTATGTAAATCTGAATTTCAATGGATTGTATTTGCACATGATGCATCTTCTTTTAAATCTCTGAGTCAGAACCCATTACCTACCCCACTACACTCTTGCAGTCCACCATAAACTCTTCCATGTCTCCCCAACAAGACTATAAAATTGCCTTTCATTCACCAACATTTTGGTTTAGTGGAAATATTTTAATTGATTGTCTTTCTGTAGAACTTAGAGTCAGTATGCTCTCACCTTCAAAAATAATCCGTTTGACAAATACAGACTCACTCAAACACAAATTACCACTTTAAAAAGTTAAAAAGAAATTGTCCTTAGAAAAGCTAAAGTAATAGATTCTTTAAAATCTTTATTTTATTTTAATGAAGAACTTCAGTTGCATAGATCCTGAAAAAGATGAAGCACTGAATGAAACAGGAGTACAGCATCAAACTTCAACTGAAGTATGTGAAGTTTATTAGGATATTATAGTTGTACAAGAGCCTGGAAAAAGAAATCTTTTAATACTTACTGAAGTGGTCCGGGGACACAGCCATGTAATAGATGAAGTTTATGGATTATTTACTGAATAGAAGGTGAAAATAAATCAGAAGTCCAGCACCTGTGCACTTTGGACCTTTTATTACAGAGCAATGTACATGCTATACCAAAAATGACAGCTTAAACTTTACAGTGGTGGTTTCTTTTGTTGCTAGATTGAAGATTTTTTTCATTTCTGTTCTGTTAATCCTAGGTTATTACTCTTGAAAACTAATATGACTGGAATATTTTCCAACTATATGTATAGGTTGAACTCAAAGTGGAAAAGGTATGAGGCAGACAGTACTATAATAGTACTGTAGTACTCTTACTATAGTATTATAGTAATATTACATAGTACTATAATAACACAACTGATGTTGATATTAATATTGCTTCAAGATTTACCAAAGTATCTGAGTATGAAGAATAAAAGAAGGATTTAGTATATATTTATCAGCTAACTATCTAAGGGGTTTTACTTTCTGCCATAATGTATTTTTCAATTTTAAAATTATCTTCTGATGCAAAGCATTCCATATTTACATAAAAGTTGGATGAATAATTGATATTATATAATCTGATAATTAATTTCCTGTTTTGTGAGGTTTATCCATTAATCAGCTTTGTGTCATGACTGACATTGCAATACAACGAGAAAACCAGAAGTACAAAAAAGTAATTACAGTTAAAGCAAAAGCAGTTATTGAAAATAACCTTGAATTTTAACCAAACTCTGATGTAGAAAAAGAAATATGAAATCTTAGACCAAAATTACTCAATATTTTTCTTTTACTTCAAATTTTCTTTTCAAATAAGTACAAACTCATGTGAACCCAAAAGTTTAAGGTCATTTAAGCACCTCAGTGCATCAGACAATTCAGTATTTGAATATAGCATCTTATCCATTACGTCATCACCACTCAGCTTTCAAAAGTACACATGGATTTAACATATATGTGGATGTTTACATCTTCTAAATATGTTCACCTCATGAGACAAAAGTGGTTCTTTTGCCAGGAAAAGGGGAACAGGGGGTGACTGTTAGAAAATTTTATCTATGTAATTCTTTATGCAAATATCAAGAAAATAGCATTTCAACTAAAAAAATCCTCTTTATGAATTTTGAAGTGCAGGAAAACAGGGAACGTTGAATAAACATTTTTTGCACCCTAGTTATAGTAATTATTCACAATGCCCTCTGAAGTTCTGGTTACTTTATTCCTATGCTGTGCATTTAAAATAATCTACTATGTAATATTATATGGCTTATTTAATTGAACTTTGGAAAATTTTCCATCAAATTGGCAAATTTATACTGTGAAACACCTCCTGACCTAACCTGTCAGGAGTCTGCTCTGTGCGGGAAGCTGAAGGTACACTTGATGTCACTGCCTGTGTCATTGAAGCTATTGAAAAGCACCGGTCCCAAGACAGAGCCCTGGGCAGCACCACTCATTGCCAGCCCCAACAGTTTGTCCATCCAGCTAATTTTTTATCCACTGAATAGTTCACCCTTCAAAGCCTGCTTTCCAGTTTGGGGATAAGGATGACCTGCGGGACAGTCAAAAGCAATACAAATCTAGGTAGGTTACATCAGTTAGACTTCCCTTGTTGACCATGCAGCATCCTTTGGAGTCAATTTCCAGAATCCCATGAAGTCATTTTTACCATTTACATAGAAGAATACAAGCACAGCTAGCTTAAAAGGAAATGCAATATCTTGAACTTAATAGATCTTCAGTTTGTTGCAGTTTGCAACTTGCAGGGAGTATAAGAAAAGAACATAAACTTGTAATCTCTGAATTGCTTCCTGTGGTTCACATGACTGTGCAGGGAGTTTTCTGAGAGAAAATGATTTAAAATAATTGTAGACAACCAGTATCTCTAGTACCTTTTAGTTGCCTTTGAGATAGAAAGAGAAAAGTTAACAGAATAAAATGTAATATGCAAATAAACAAAAGAGGTTTATCCATCAACTCCAAAACTCAAAAACAATGGTTTTATAGATATCTTTTTCTTTTTTGTAACTTGAATACAAATACCTATTACAAAAGAGGTGGTTGGAGAGTTAGAATATTGAAACTCTTGCTGTTGTTGAGCATGTTCTGATTCACTACTTGTGAAAGTGGGATTTCTACACTTTGTCTACCATATATTAAGTTGCTGAGGAGTGACCATCCTCTGAAAGATCTTTCTGAGATGAGACAGAGATCTTAATTGAATTTGGCAGAAAATCATTCTGCAGATAAACAGACATCCATAGCAGAGAGTTATCACCAAGGTTTTCCAAGATCTTAAAAGAAAAATATGTTTATAGATTGGGGGAAAAGAGAAGGAGCTTAGGTCTTGGTGAAAGAGTATACCCAGGATGAATGGTACTTGAACATGGTTTATA
The DNA here is from genome assembly GCF_026979565.1 of Vidua chalybeata. Lineage (NCBI taxonomy): Eukaryota > Metazoa > Chordata > Aves > Passeriformes > Viduidae > Vidua > Vidua chalybeata. The sequence continues at coordinate 55,408,457 of NC_071531.1, read as the reverse complement.
TTTTGCTGCAAGAGACCAGTTGGTTCCTTAGATGAAATCAAGTTCAGCAATGACTTTCTTAATCAATGTATATCTGAACTGAAGAGAATATAATAGATGTAGTTTCATTTGTCTTCTGACTGAAATCTTAAGCCCAGTCCTAAAAACTTCACAGAATTGGATAGAAAGCAGTATAGAATATTATGTTTCTTCTACTGTTATGAAACATTGCATGAAAACAATGTCAGGCTATGCTAAGAAGGGAAAGATGTCTTCAGCTTGGAAATTATTTCCTTTTTTTCAGAGTAAATTCTAATCTTTAAATATTTAATGTAGGCTTAGCATTTAATTATGTAAAACCATCACAGATTATGTTGCTTTCCTTTGTGTTTCAGGAAAAGCACATAATCTTTAGTTTATATTGTTTGCAATCAATCTCACAATACCTATTTTTTTTCTTAAATTGACAACTGATTTTCTGTTTTTCTATCAAGTATCATCAGATATCTTCTACTAGTAACATCTCCTTTCTGAAGTTAATGGAATGCATACGAGAATTTACCTTCTTATTATAGTATCATTTTCCACAATGCTCATTAATATATTGGAAAGTAGTCTAATTACAATTGTACCTTTGATACAGCTTGACAAAATTACTCTGGTATTCATATCGCTAACATAGCTCCTTTTTGAGTCTCAGTTTCATTATCCCCTTCTACTTTTTTTTCACAGTTTTGTGGGTTTTTTGGGTTTTTTTTTTTTTTGGTTTTGTTTTTGTTTTTTTTTTTTTTTTTGTTTTGTTTTTTTTGGTTTTTTGTTTGTAGTTTGGGTTTTTTTAGAAAACACTACATTGCAGGGGACAAAGGAGAGCCCCACAGTCTATCTATTGTCACTACAGAAGATAATCAAGTTGGTCTATGAGTTCATGATGACATACTTTTGATGGCTAATGACTAGATTTCTAAAGAAGAAAAAAGTTTAGTTTGGGATGGTTTCCTGAGTTCCTGATTGGACCTTTTTCCCTTATGTTACTTTGAAGTAACCACCATTTCTTTTTACTAATTAATAGGTCACAAATTCATAGATTTTGGAATTAAAATCAACAATTGTAAATGTCTAATCTACTAATTTTGCAATACAAATCATATCTTGATTTTCAATCTCTATTGAAGTAAGGGTCATTGTTGGGATTTTAAGCACTTGCAGTCTTGTGCATAGAATGAAATTCTATTTAATAGCTTACCTGGTTGGAAACTTGATTAGCTGTTTTAAAACCAGTAACTAGAAGGCATCTGGGATATCTAGGAGTAGAAAGATATATGATGTTGACAAACAAAAAGTAATTTCCTTTTGGGTTTTGTTAGTTGAGAATAAGGCCTCAGGATAAGTTAATCTGCTGAATCACAGCAATGTTCAGAAAAACACCAATCTGATTTGATTTTCAATACTGTAAAGAGCATGTATTTCCTGCAGTGGTTAAACGGATTATTTCACAATGAAATTCATAAATACTATTGTTGTGAAATAAAATTACTCCATGATATGAAAGTGTGTTGTGCTGAAAGTCAATAATGTGAACAACTTCACTGTTGAATGGAAGTTTAAAAAAAACCTCATGAAGGATCATCTTGTAAAGAGCTGTGTGACGTAAATGAGTTTTTTTTGTAAATTAGTGGATCCTTGGGAATAGGCAAAGCCTATGCACAGAAATTCTGCTTAAATATTTTATTGAATGGATGGTTTTGCTGGTTTTTTTTTCTTTGTCTCTAGAATATGGGGACATTTCAAGGGGACTTTGGTAGTGTACATGATTTCCAAGATACTTTAAAAAATTATCCATTCACTTTGTAATTGCAGCATACAGCTCATTTTAACTTAACTTACACTATGATATCTTTATAAAAAGTAAATTGCTTGCCATTATTTCCACATAGGAATTAATAATAGAATCTACAGTCACCAGTTCCAGCAAAGGTGTGGATAACATTTGAGTATGTTACTCAAATATCTTAATATTACTGAAAGAATTAGGATGGAATGAAACTGAAATATCAAATTAATTATATCTGCAGTGCCTCACATTGCCATAGAAGCTAAGGGTTACAGAAAAAAAAACTGTGTTCTGTAAGCTTTTTCCATCAAAAGTTAAAATTCCAAAAGTTACTTCAAGAATGCTTCTTAAGAGAGGATTTCTTTTTCCCAAATAGATGGATATGGTCTCTTAATTTTCCAAAACACTGGTTACCAGCTCTAAGTAAGCTGGTGAAAATTTCAAATATAATGACAACTCTAAAATCATAATATGCCAGCTAAGTAGCCGGATCATTAATTCCAAATGTCTTCCAGTCATGTTTCCTGACCTAATATTGTCAAAAGAGAAGCTAAAGGAATGTCTTGATATGGTCAGAATGCCTTTCTAATCAGAGTGCAGTGCAAAATCTCAGGGCAAGGTCTTGACATTTTTCTTCTGGTGTATAATATCAAACACCTAGGAATACCTTTGCAAGTGAGAGTACTACAGGTTTTATTTGTTGGTGGTTTTTTTTTTTTTTAATTACATATTGCATCATCAATATTACACACATAGAAAAAGAGTCATCTAGGTTGAAAGGTGCTTCCTGAGATGATCTAGTCCATCCCCCTGCTCAAGCAGTAACAGCTAGAACAAGCTGATGAACATTCTGCCCTTGGCAAAAATTCCTTGGTGCTTGTTCACTGAAGTGTTACTTGCTTTTATGTAGAAGTAAATAACAACAAGAAAGACAAGAGAGTTTTTCAAAATGCAAATCCTGATTTAACTATGCAGAATTTAATCTATGTTTTGGTTGGAAAATATTATTTGTACAGACAATTTTAATTTGTGCAAACCTCCAAAGAGGAACTTCCTTTCTGGGAATATAGCTATCCTTGTGTGAACAACTGTATTTATTCTGGAAATGTCCACCCTGCTGTCCTAGTTAAACAGATGTGTGGCATTTAGGAGGTAGGCAGAAAACAAGAGAGTGTTTTAAATTCATTGACTTTCTTGGATATGAAGAGCTACACAATCATTTAACAGAAATGGAAGAACAGAAACGGGTGCTAAAAGGAATCCTTAAAGAACAGAGCAATTCTTATGCCAAGATCTATTTTCTGGCATTTAAAACATGTTCAAGTACATGACGTGTGGAAAGCCAATGTCTGGGTAAATATTTCAGGTGGTTCTAAGCAGTACTCCAAATACCTATGTCTAAAGTACTGCAAAAGAAGAATTTAAATTTAAAGGAGCTCACAGTAACCTTCACAGCTAGGACAATACAAATTATTTGGTACTTTTTCTTCTGGTGTGTTTTCTTTTGCACTGCTCTTCACTTTGTTTTGTCTCTTTAACATCATGAGGAACATCTTTGTTGTTTATTTTACTTTTTATCAAGCTGTGTGTGTATCAGCATGAAATATTTCACAGCTCTCCTTCACCATACAGCAGTACATAGAATCAGCTGGTCTTTGGGATTTAAACTACTGGGTATGTTCAGTATATCTTCCAGATAAAGGAATTGATCAACACTCATAACTTAATATGTCAATTTAAACATGTTGAAAGTCCAAGTTATGTCAAAAAGTCCATTTTGCTAGCTTTGACTTGGTTGATCAAAAAAAAGTAAGAGTTAAATAGTTCAACAACAAAAAAGATCTTGCAGAAAATCTTGTGAAATTGTAAGAATGCAATAATTTAAAAAAAAAATCAATATACATGTGATGACCAAAAAACATCCTTACTAGTGTCTGGGAAGAATGCTAAAATCACTGTAGCATAGATAACATTAGCTTTTAGGGACTACACTCTTTTCTCTCAATTTCATCTTTGCAAAATATTATTGAGTTAATTTCACCTTTTCTTTTATCACTAGAGGAATCTATTATATTCTGTAAATTATAAAACTGTCTGGGGTACTGCTAATTCAGATATTTATAACTTCTATTGTGGTGTTTCACAATTAGTAATAGTTAAGTCTTACAGCAGCCTTTTATCATTCTGATAAGGTGCTGAAGACTTCAGATGGCATAAAATAAATACAGGAAGTCTGAAGATAAACAGGTTGATAACTTCTGCCTAGGAAAAATACATACACCAACATGTTCTGGTGTTACTTAAAACAACAAACAAACAAAAAGCCACAAACCAACCAAACAAGAACCACAAAAAAACCCCAACCCTGACTTTCTTTTTCTGGATTAATTATGTTTTTATTTCTGAAATTTTCATCATGTCTTGTAATATGATTAACTTTTCCAGTCTTCACAAAGTTATGTATGATGGAGTGCTACTGGAAAACATTTTATCAAAACTTCTATGCGAGTCAACGAAATACTTTGAAAAATTATCTCGCTCACCGGTGTTGCATTTAGTTGGTTTGAGTATTTTTTTGGTATTGCTGTAGTTGTTTTTGCTAAGTCTAGACAGAATATGAATCAATTACTGTTTTAATTTGTCAATGTTCATGGGAACAGAGGTCATGTCAACCAAGATGCATTGAGGCATCCGCACAAGGCACCTATTATAAAACCAACGAATTTAGCGTCATAATTTCATAATCTCCACTTCTCCCTTGGCTCTCCTCTCCTTGTAACCACCTCTCGCTGGACCTCACCTCTCCACTGCTGCTCTGCCTCTGAAGCTCAACAAGGATGGCTGTGACCTTTAACTCCTCAAAACAGGATTTACCATGACCCTAAGTCTTCCATACAATATCCCTTTCCCAGGCAGCTGTACTTGAGCTGCTTCTGTGTGGCCTGAGACAGCCCACTGATGGTCCACATATACTACTTGAATTCACAGCAGATCCCTCATGAGACTAGATCTTTCTAAGCTGCAAGTACACACTGCATTGGGAAGAAAGGCCCGAACATGGCTCTACACAGTGTAAATGCATTTGCATGCACTAGCTTGAAATTTGTCTGTTTCCAGTACTGTTACATTCTGATTGTTTGGGTTTTTTTTTAAATTCTTGGTGCCAGTCCATCTTCTCAAGAGGAAAAAATCTTGATGTCTGCAGAAATAAATTTATATTTCATAAGTTACCAGGGTGTGCTTTTCAGAGAAGAAAAAGAAGAAAAAAAAAAAAACTTGTATACAAAACACTGCTAACACAAAGTTACTTTATTGATAGCAAGTAGCTGAAGATGAATCTCCCTGTGATTATACAAAACACAGTATGAATTAACACCTTATTGATTAACTGAAAAAAAGAAAGCTGGTAAAAACATTACAAGGTTCCCTGCAATAATTTAAAAAGTAATTCAATGTAATCCTCAGATTTCCATTCCTTCCCTTTGGGGACTGTCAGAGTTTTCTAGTTGCCCCTCATGTTGACTACAAATTTTCTGCCCTACAAAATTCAGTCAGCAGTCTGTCAAAGTTCCTGAAGCACCATGTGTGCAAATGTGTCAACTTTTCTCCCCTTATAATTCCATAAACTGAACTAGTCATCTTCATTTTACCTTATGATCAATAAATACAAATAAATGCTTCTGAGGAGCAATTAGTGTACCCATTTGCAGGCAGCTGCTTTAGGATTAAAAGAATCACTGCCTAAGTGTATCCATATTTATCCCTCAACAGTAAAGGGTAAGTAACTATAATGATAGCCTGCAGTGCCTAACTCAGATATCTGTGTGAATTCTAAGCATCTGGAATTAAGAGGTGGATCCCATTTAAATTCCTAAAGAGTTTGCTGAACTAAAACCAGATCTATGAAATGAAAAACTCCAACATCTAATGTGGCTGATTTCATTCAGTTTCCAAGTGAAGTTGCCTCATATCTGGTTAGTAACCACAGTAGATCTGCCATTTTTGAACCAGTGGCTTGTCATAGAATCATAGGATTGTTTGGGTTGGAAAGGACCTTTAAAAAATCTGATATAAACCCCTGGCATGAGCAGGAACATCTTCAACTAGAAATTTGCATTTCTTTAGCAATAATGCTAATCTAAGTAGTCTTTCTGCCTCTGTGGAGTGGCTGTCTGTAGATGCTAGCACAGTAGAAGAAATTATTAAAAAAAAAAGCAGGACATCAATTCTGGCTTAAATAGATGTTCAAAGTGTCTGTGAGACAAAATAGTGCTCAGATACAACTAGAAACCTGAAGTAATAGGATAAGTTAGAGATGTAGTCTTTGTAACTGATGTTTCACATGAACTTAGATACAAATTTCAGGAATGTAGTCAGGCATGTCTATGAATTCTAAACCAGAATCTAAAACTATTGTCTCTTCTTTTGTAGTCCCATGGCTATTTTTTAATTTAATTTTTCCTTACTATAAAATTAATAGTCTACAAGAATTCAAATGAAATTTATCCAAGAAAAGATGAGTTCTCTCCAATGATTATAAAGAAGTTTTTGAAGTATAGAAATCTGCCTTGTTTTCATCTATATACCTTTTTGTCATACTACCAAAGTTCAAATGTACACAAAAACCTGGGTATAGGACATTGTAATCTGTCCAGTTACCTCAAAAGAAACCTTGACCATAACAGACTTTTTTTTATTAATGTATGAAATTTTGTAACTTTTTTGCTTGGGAATATTAACTGTGGGCCTTTCCAGATGATGCACAGATGAAGATGCAGAAAAGAATTAAACAAATTTTATCCTCAAATCCATCACTTAGTGAAACACATTTGTATTTAACTGTAAAATCACTCTTGACTACATGGGATTAATAGCTGTGAGAATGTATGTTTATTCTTCCCTCTTTAGAAAACTGCATGACAGATATGGAAAGTCTATACTTAGGAAAACTGTATGACAATTAAAAGAAATGGAGACATGCATTAACTTTAAACACCACTTGTATTTCAAGTCTATATATATTAAAAATGGAGGTATGATTTGTCCTATCTGATATATGTCTTTGTAAATGCAACAGCTGTACCATTTGAAAAAAAACATTCTTCATTTCGTCAGTATTTTCCAGAACCATATATATACAGCATAACCCTGGAAATTCCCTAGATGGATGAAAATCACAGTAGTGTACAGGATAAAAGTCTTAAATATTATGTAGCTTTTGGTAGCCTTCATTTAGTCTTTGTCAATGGTCGCATGTGGCCATGATCAGAAATTAAAATATAGCATTGATGTTTTACAATACAATGAGACAGATTATGAACTGTGGTGGCCTTCAATCCATTGGGATTTTAGAAACACCTACTAATTTTGTATCATATTTTCACTTCAGTTCCTTCATTCATTGCCTAATCTCAAAATTAGTGATAGAGGGAGAGCGTAGGCAGGGGACTGGGAAAAACAAGAACTGCAATTCTGTGACTAGCTCAGTTGTTTAGAGCATGGCACAAATAACACCAAGATTGCATGTTTAACCCTTGTATGGGCCATTTAGTTAAGAGCTGGACTTGATCCTTGAGGATCCTTTCCAACTCAGAACACTCTGCAAAATTTGCCTGCTTAATTACATGCCCTTTCTTAAAGTGTTGGTCAAGAAGTACTGGGTTGTTGAACTAATGATCTAGTAATAGGTTTTTTCTTTCTCTCTCTCTCTCTCTCTCACTGTTTACTCCTTGGTGGCTCATTGTGGTGTGGTGTACTGTACTTTGTGAAGATATGAGAAGAAGGATGACTCTTTGAGAGTGCTTTTACTTTATACTGCAATTAATTAGAAAATACATTAAATCCTTATTTCCTCTGATATTTCTCTCTCTTCACAACCTAAGCATAATGATTTCTAACAGTATCAAGATTTATTTTAATTAGATGAAAAATTATTTTTATAGATAGAAAAATTATTTTCCATCACTACCACAAACAAATAAAGAGCTCACCTTCACTTCCAACACCTTCCAAACCCATCACACCCCACTGTCACTTCAATACCTCTCTAATTGATCCTTTAAATAGAAACATAGAGTGATACTCAAGTCTATATTGATTGTACATTAATTTACATTATTTTCTCTATTTTGCTGTGAAAAATCCCAAATCACAACTGTGAAGGTTGCTCATAGTGAGAGCCAGACACCTGTTCAATCTTTATCTCCTCCCAAGCACCACCTAATAGTTTTTCTGCTTTCTGACAACAGTTTTTCTATCTTCCCTCCTTCCTAGCCTTTTCCAATGCTGTAGACCTTCAAAATCCCCGTCCAGAAGATGTCAGAAGCTGATAGGTTTTGACTGAGATCATCCCGAAACTTATCCAATACAGACTTTGCTTTTTCACTCCTCAGTGTAAGAATGAAGAGTACAAGGGTATGTAGAAGACAGACCTGGCATAACTCTTACATGAAGACTATCCAATTCTTAGGGACCCTATGATTGCATGTAGTTTACCAATCCCAAACAAGATATGAAACGATGATTATTCAACAGTCAAGAATGAAAAGAAAATGAAAACGTTTCTTCCTCCTTTCTTTTGACTGCAATGTTCTGTTTTGTTTTATTTTACAATATTACCTTTTTTAAAAAGTTTTTTTAGCTTCTGGAGTATACCTATTATGCAACAAAAATACCGCCTTATTTTCCCTTAAAAATTACTATTGCAGGAGACTGGAGGAGTGGCTGACTGGCTCAAATCAACCAGTTGGGAAATGGCGGGGAACAGGGCAAGTTCTGTTAGCTGGGATGGTGCGGGCTTTTCCCCTGCACTCTGGCACCTTCTTGTATTGCGCTGTGAAACACATGAGCTTTTGAAAAGGCAGTGCCAGCCCCCACTGCAATGAGGGTGGTCGACTGCATGGGCCAGCTGGGAATGTTCTGTCTCTGTGTAAAATGCAGGCACAAGACTTTAGTTCTGAAATTAGAATAAACTTGTATGCAGTAGATTAGAACAGAGCATGGCCACGTGACATGCTCCACTACCCTCAATTTAAAAGCCCCAGAAATCATGCTGAATCTCAGGGTGGTGATTATCTTCCTCTCTTTCTCTTTCTCTCTTTCTCTTTCTTTTTCTCTTCCTCATCCTCTTCCTTTTCCTTTTTCTTCTTCACATCTTCTTCTCCTCAAATTATGTTGTAAGTCAGACCAAGAAAAAATCCAGTCATTGCCTTGTCAAATGCCTTTTTGTGCCTGGAGACAAGTTAAAGTTAGCTAAGGCAAACTTTGCAAAGTGATTTATTCCCTTGAGTTCTAAACTTTGCATGGAAGTTGGTTTTGAACCTCTAGAGAATTTTGTAATTTCTCCTGCTCACTGCCCAGAGTAAATCCAAGTACCATTCCCAAAGGCCACTGGGTATACTGGGGCATTGCAACTCCAGGAAAATCCTCTGTAGTTATATTCATATTGGTCCAAACACAACATTTTTCCCCTTTATTTTAAATGCTATGTTAGCAAATAAACAGAAATTACTTACACTTTAGTATGCTAACAAACAAATACACTACAATGTACTAGTAATCAAAAAGAAAAAAAAAAACTTACACACTTATCTATACTACTCAATTGCTGCACACATTCTGATAGGTTTTGGTGTGGCCAACAAATTCCCAAGCAACACACACAGGTTTAGTTTGGATGTCCTTGCACTCATGCTCAGATGTTACTGTCTTTGGGCTGACATGAGGTAATCTTCAGCAAACTTAACCAGTCATTGAATATAGTTTACTACTTAAATGTCTGGTTATGATTCTATTTTATAGAAATAAATTTGAAACAGCAATTTCATTTTTACAAAAACACCTATGAAGGCAAATGAAATAGTCTAAAGAAATTAGGTCAACCTAGCAGTAAAAAAACCTCAATATATATAATCAGTCTTAGGGTGGAGATAATACAGGTAAAGCAAAAAGGTTAAAATTAAGTGTGGTACATACTACCATCCAGTAAGTAGGCAAATTTCTCTCTGAAAGACTATGATGTAACAGAACCATAAGTAATGATTCTGTTTCTTGAATTGCAAGTTATTTTCTTAATACTGAAGAAGGGAGTACTTTCATTATCTAAATAACAAAACAAACACTTATTAAAGGATAGGGAATTGCGAGGTTGAAATTTGTATAACTGCTGAGCCTTTATCTCCATGAATACAGCATGCTTGTCTGCATTGCCAGTGACTGCAAATCACACATTTCTATAACTTCATTTTAGATTGGATTGGAGGAAACACATTAACTAACAGATAATGAAAATGTCACATCAAATTCTTCATGTGCTCATGTTCATTTCTCTATAATGCTATTAATTTGTAGTGAGATATATTACAGGAAATTCATTATCAGTTTATTTCTAGTATCGAAATTAGGATTACTCTAGTGTTATGTCTGCAAAAGTTTTATTTTAAATTATAATTTTTGTGTAATCTTAAGAATACTAATGAATGTATAGCAAGGCTCTAGTAGTAATATGGCCAACTTGATAATGCATAATTCAATTGGGAAAATATATCATTCCACAGGAAACATAGTCATCCATGCACTTCTGTTAATTGATGAAGCATTCCCAAAGGAAATTCCCCAGATAAGAAAAATAAATAATTCTGAGTTAGTGCAATCAGGGGGATGAATCCTCCTCACTATCTTTCTAACAGAGGTACGTAATTGCATTTATTGCAACAGACAAGAAAGTGTTAAACAAAATAAGAGGTATATAGCTAATATCTTTAAATGGTTATTATTCCACAGGAAAAAAAAAAAAAAAAAAAAAAAGCTTTTGCAGATTTTGAAAGAGCAACACTAGATTTAGATTTCTTGTTTTGGTAAGAAAAGACATACTATTTTTATTACGCTTTTAGAGTATGCACTTTAAAAACAGTGGAACATTAATTTGGATTAATTTTTGAATTAATTTCTATTTTACTGCTAACCATTCAATGACTAAGTGACTTCACTGCTGCAAAAAAACCAAAAAACATTGCAGCTGAAAAAAAGTTAAATAAATAATTCACAAATTAAGGAAAGCATTGATTAAATATAAAGCATAGTATAAACTCAGGTCTGGGAATGTGGTACCTCTAGTCTAGAAATAGATACCAAACATTTCTGATAAAGGGGGATTTCTGATACAAGAAATTGCTTGCATCAGAAATAGCAGGGCCAACAGGACTAAGGCAGTGATCATTCCCCTGTACTTGGCATTGTTGAAACTGAACCTTAAGTCCTGTGTTCAGTTTTGGGCCCCTCATTGCATGAAAAACTTTGAAACACTGAAACATGTCTAGACAAGAGCAATGAAGCTGGTAAAGGGTCTGGAACACAAGTCATATAAGGAGTGGTGGGGGAGCTGGGGATGAGCCTGAAGAAGAGAAGGCTCAGGAAAACCTTATTCCTCCCTAAAAGGAAGTTGTAGCGAGAAGATGGTTGGTGTCTTCACCAAAGTAACAAATAATAAGACTAGAGAAAATGGCCTCAAGCTTGCCAGGGGAGGTTTAGATTAGATATCATGAAAACTTTCTTCACCGAAAGGGATGTCAAGCATTAGAACAGGCTGTCCATGGAAGTAATGGAGACCCCAAGCCAAGAGATACTTGAAAGACTTGTAGATGTGATGCTTAGAGACATGGTGATGGACTTGGCAGCATTTTCCCACTGAAATTGACCTTAAGGGTATTTTCCAACTGAAATAATGCTACTCTCTGATTTATGCAGAGTGGATGCAAGAACAGAACCTGGTGGTCACTGGTGGATAGTGATTCCAAAACCCAATTTCTGTTCTATAAGACATGCACTTCACACGTACCAATCAGGCTCATAGTCTCTCCAAATCCAGTTCAGACCAGCATTGTGGATCCAGGTAAGCAGGATTCTCACTGACTGGTTTTTGGGTTAGCCCTGGCTGGATGCCAGGCACCCACCAAATCCTCTCCATCCCTCCTCTCTGCAGCTAGACAGGGAGAGAAAATATAAGAAAGAGTTCATGAGTTGAGACAAGGACAGAGAGAGATCACTCACCAAATACCATCATGGGAAAAACAGATTCAAATTGGAGATATTAATTGAATTTATTGCTTAAAAAATCAGGGCTGGATAATGAGAAGTAAAACAGGACCTTAAAAATACTTCCCCGCCCCCCCCCCCCCCCCGCCCCTGCCTTCCCAGTTCTGCCTCCTTGTACCCCAGCAGCACAGGGAGACAGTGAATGGCGGTTATGGTCAGTTCATCACACACTGCTCCTGCTGCTGCTCAGGGGGAGGAGTCCTCTCCCTGCTCCAGCATGGGGTGCCTCCCACAGAAGACAACTCTCCATGATCTTCTCCAGTGTAAGTCCATCTTATGGACAACAGTTCTTCATAAACTGCTGCAACAGGGGTCATTCTTGCACAGGGATGCAGTCCTTCAGGAGCAGCCTGCTCCAGCATGAGTCCCCCTCAGGATCACAAGTCCTACCAGGAAACCTGCCCCAGTGTGGGCTTCTCTCTCCATAGGTCCACAGGCTTCTCACAGGAGTTTGCTCCAGCACAGGCTTCCCATGGGTTCACAGCCTCCTCTCAGGCATCCACCTGCTCCAGTATGGGTCACCTCCATGCATGGATCTCTGCATCCCTATGGTCCTTCATTACTCCAGATTACTTTCTTAGTCACAAAGAGTTAAAAATACTGTCTTTAAGCTATATATGCTAATGTTCTATTAAATGAATTTTCTAGACCTGAACTGTCTTTTAAAATTATTAACACCACCCAGTTTGGCTTTTGCCATTTCTTATGAATTTTTCTGGGGAAAGTGTAGAGATAAGATACAGTAAAGCATGATTCAATTTTATTCTGATCAATGCAGAAACAAAATGATGTTGACATAATTTTGAAAGCGAGTGTCATAAGCTTAACCACTCAGAAATATTCAATAACAAAACAAAAAAATCAAACTAAATCAAACCAAGCAAATAACTAAATAACACACAAAAAACTTTTGTTGAATCCTAATATTGACTTAAGAGAATATTCTGGTAGAAATATCCTCCCTATTGCAAGATAAAACTACTCCTCATACTCAATCTTGCTTGTTCAGAAACTTTAGGCTGTGATAAGGTTCTTTAAAAGTTGCATTTATGATACAGAGTATAAGAGAAAAAATTCTTTAACCCCACTTGGTATAGCGTCTTGGTGGTATTCCCAGATCTGAGTTGTTGTTTCTACTTATGTGGTTATACACTTTTTAATGCACAATACCATTAATAAGTATATCATCAGGAATATATCGTGTGTATACAGGTGTGCACTTAGTCTTCTGAAGAAAGTTTTCCAACAGTATGAACTGTAGTCTGACATTTGATACAGTTAAGCAAATTACACTGTGTGATATTTTATCCTCAGGAATGACTTTGCTTGCAGGAAGGGTTATATTAGCTTTTTGAAATCTGGATATCTATCCTATTGACTTGCTGGAAATAGAAATGACAATAAAATACCATAAAAGGGCAAAATGCATAAGGAGGGAACAATGAACCAAATGCACATGTTGAAACATCTCATTTTTATGTCTCACACCTTTTAAAATTATTGTATAAGATATTTCTAGGAGTTCTTACTGATAGTTAAGCATCACAGAACGGAAGTGTACATAAGAATACAAAATAAATATCATCAGAGATGGGCATTTAATTCTTATTTATATCACTTTTATGTACACAAACAGGAATTACTAATACTTGTCCTTTTGTATGTGGCCTGCAATATAATGATATTACAATGGTGCTTCCTCCAAAATTAATTTTAGTTGTAAGATTAAATTAAAGTAGATTTGCTAGTTCATTCTCTTTTTAAAATCACAGTATTCACAGCAACATTTGTATCCTGTTTTGAAAGACAAACTGAAACAGAAGCTTTTTAATATGAGTTAAGCACTATTTTTAATTGGAAACTGAAATTAACTATTTGTGGGATTTGAGTTAATGCTTGCTTTGCATTAAAACAGAAAGTAACAAGTATGTCTAGATATTGACTACACTAGCTCCAAACTGTTCTAAATTAATTTTTAAATGTGTAATGGTATGTTATGCTGTGTCTTTTTATTTCAATGTATGGTGTAAGTTCTCACACACTAAAAAAGGAAATATCAAAGACAAGGAAATCGCTGTTATTTCCAGACAAGATACTGAAGGGTCTGGCATTTCCTTAGAACTGTAATGACTTTCCCACTGAATAAAATATGATAAATTTTTAACACTTAAATTTCAGAAAATCTTTGTGAAATAGATAAACTGATTTAAAAGGATCACTCAAATTGAATTCATACACACTAATAGTGAAACTTCACTTTCCATTAAAGTGCAACTAATAGGTAGCTGCTGAATAACATACAAGTGGTTTGTATTTCAGCAAATTTGGGTTTTTTTTTCTTTTCAATATTTTTTATTTTCTTTCTTTTCTCTCCTTTCCTTCAGTGAAATCAAAATATGAAAAGATAGCTTCATTTTAAGGAGAAAAATAAGCTACAAACTCTGTGGTAAGTAATGACGCTGAAAAAAAAAAAGTAGTTTAGGATCCAAATTCCTTTATTTGAAAATTCTGTGTGATTTAATAAGAATCTACTGAATGTATCTTCAAATTCTTAACACAGCTTGGGCTCACTGTTTCTGGTTATCTGGCTTGCAGTGACTTTTAAATAATGAAGAACTTAACAAATGAAGGTAGAAAAGAGGAAGAAAATAAGAAATGTGGTTATATATTGAATAGAAGAAAATATTTAAAACATTAATGAGTGAAGAAGTGATTTAGCTTTGATATGTACAAATGCCCCCAGAGATCTTCTTGATCTCCTTGATTCAGGTACTGTATTGATATCTTTGTTGTTTGACAGCTGTATTATTGATGCACTAATGACTTTTAGAAGATTGGTCATACTCTTGCTACCCAGTACACATAAAGGTAGCCCAAACAACCATTTCTGAAAAGCAATAAACCTAAAATGTGAAATCCTAAAGACAAATTGAATAGTTGTAACCCCACAAGTAATGAGACTGATTTTGTATAGGAGACTCCCAGAAAGCTCAGTAAAGTAAGTTGAATTATTTATGCCTGTTATGTCATAATATTTAAGTGCCTGGCTTTTGAATATATACTTAATGTGCTCCTAATAAGCAAGCTGAAGCAAGGTTTTCA
The DNA here is from genome assembly GCF_026979565.1 of Vidua chalybeata. NCBI lineage: Eukaryota > Metazoa > Chordata > Aves > Passeriformes > Viduidae > Vidua > Vidua chalybeata. The sequence goes on along the minus strand of NC_071531.1, from coordinate 55,393,453 downwards.
TTAGCAAACCTTTGTATGCTTTCATGTTGTACACATGGTATATTATACACGATGAGGTACTGAAGAATTCAGAAAACACTTTAGATATTCTTTTTCTGGGAAAAAGTAGAAGTATGTAATCTACCTGAATTCTCCCAACAGCAGAAACATCAAAGGTATGAAATAAAATTCTGATAGCCATGACCCTGATTTTAGTGGTGTAGATTTTTCAGTCAGAATTTAAAGCACTGGGGTCAGATAGCAAATACCCTACAGGTTTGTTACTGTAGATGAAATTGTAAACATCATTATCTTTTGAAAGGAGTTAAAATTTGACAATCATTAACTTTGAACACTCAGGACTGCATGTTAATCTGACAAGATCAATATGTTGCCTCAAAATTGCAGCGCTTTTACTGCTTATTTTGAGGAAAGTAAATCTCACAAATATATTAACACTTCTAGAGTGTGAAATGAATAAATGTAATTAAAGTTAACAGCAAATATTTTCTACATCTTAGTAATTTAATACTTTTATGTTCACAATGCAGTATACATATCTAGAGTTGATGGAAACGAAAACAAAGGTGTAAGTTAAAGAGGTGCAATTAGGTATACCATACAGAAACACGAAAAAATTTTGACATTTATATTCTGAAGTCCTTGCATGGTGTAGAGTTGTCTTCCAGCAGAATCCTGACACAAGTTTCACAACAGTACAGGTGAGTTTACAAGTTATGCAGAGACATAGAAATTTCCTCAAGGATTTCAGTATGCCTTGTAATCTTTTATTCAGCATGTAAAGCAAGGAAGCAAATAGACATCTGAGTTGTACACATAAGCCATTTGAATATTTACTATTGTTGAAAATTAATCTATTTCTAAAAACCAAATGGATTTTGGTAGGTTATTATTAAAGTACCACACATTCTACTAAAATTATATATGTGCATCACATTTATTTTGAATTCTTTACCAAAATTTCAGTACTGAAAAGGTAATTTCTTAACTGAAACCAGGGACTTTTTCAGAAAATTCAAAACAATATTGCAGTAAATTAGTACAGAAATAGAGAGAATTTTTTATAATTTAAACAAAGTAGAAAACAATGCTAAACAATACAAAATCATTTTGTTATTCCTGGCAGTTTTTTCTGATCATTTATCTTTGTATTTCCATTCTTAAATAGCTTGATGCTCGACTCATTAGATCTGAATTAGTCCTCTCCTGCTTTTTTCTTCACTCATGACTATTTATACCAAGATCAATAAATTCCATTTACTGAGATTATCAGTATCAGAGTATCAAGGTTATAAAAGACATATTTCGAAATTGCAACTCATATTTCTTTTCATCCAATCTTATTCACATATAAGAGCTAATTCCTGATCTGCTTGAGACAGATATGATTAATGCTTGTACAAACAGTTCTCCTACACAAATAGTAAAAATTAGACAAAGATGTATATTATTCATTATATTTTTGTCAGTTAAAAACGTGAGCAAAATTGCAGATGAAGATAACTTATTCTTAATGTTTTCCAGCCACTTTATTGTCACAGTAAAATCAAAAGCTGTTAGTATAATCAAAGTCCATGATTATGAGGGTGCAGCAACAATTAATTAGATGAAGAAATATATACTACTTAGAAACATTCAGAACTGCTTTGATATAATATTTTGATCTCTTAGACTTAGCTGAAGGCCAAAATTCCAGCTGATGTGACTGGTTGACGATATTTATTATCCTCATATCCAAATACTTTAAAGAAAATAAAACAAATGTCACACTAATTCTAGAAAACTTAAAAATTAATTTCCTTTCTTTGACACTGCAGTATTCTGTATAGTTAAATAATCATAGGAATATTGGTGGTTCAAGGGGAAATCTGGAAAGCTGTACCATAGAATTGTAGAACAGTTTGAGTTGGAAGGGTCTTGTAAAGGATATCTAGTCCAACTGCTGCTTCAGTGAGCAAGGACATCTTTAGCTAGGTCAGATTGCTCAGAGTCCTCACTGTCTAACCTTGAATGTTTCCAGGGATGGAGGAAGAATGGCTGGAAAATGGCCCTGCAGAAAAGGACCTGGGATTGATGGTAGACACAGCTGAACATGACTCAGTGTGTGCCCAGATGGCCAAAGGGGCCAAATGGCATCCTGGCCTGTATCAGCAATAGCATAGCCAGCAGGACCAAGGCAGGGATTGTCCCAGTGGCACTGGTGAGGCCACACCTTGAATCCTGTGTCCAATCTGAGCCCCTCACTGCAAGAAAGATATTGAGGTACTGAAGTGTGTCCAGAGAAGGGCAATCAAACCAATGAAGGGGTGTTGTGGGTTGGTTTTATTTAGTCAGATGTTTTATTAATGTTAGTTAGGTTTGTTCCTTGTACTCCCCCATTTTTCCCCTCACAGTGGTCTGTTCCAAGTTGTTTACCCTGAGTTCCCACCACTCGGATCCACAGTTACCTGTAAATTTCCTCACCTCTCCCTGTTTTCTCCTTATTTGGTCCCATTGGTCAAGGTTTGTTAACTCCCTCTTGGGTGTCAATCCTGTAACCACCCCCAGCTTCTTCAAGAAAGTTCTGTATCAATCACCCTACCTTAGCCTTTCTATTTGTCCGCAGACTCTGTACCCACCTCTTTTATGTTACCATTGGTTGTTACAGTCGATGTCATTTCTCTATCGTTTGTCCCCATTGGGCAAAGCAGGTTTCCACCCCTGTCCGCTCACCCCCTATTTAACCTACTGCCATCCTTTATTTTGTCGGCATTTTGTCACTGAAACCACCCCGAGAGCATTTTTGTTCCTGCCTTGCCTGGGGGAATGAAGACTCTTTGGGCTTGCAAACAAGCGTCCTCTCGTCTCTTCATCTCTTCTCAGCGTGTGAAGCTACCAAAGCTGTGTAACCCATGCCACAGCACTCAGCACCACCAGGGTGGAAGACGCCATTACCCTGGAGTGCCTGCACTCCACGTGGCGGCCAACTGGCCTCACATGGGCAGTGCTAGCTGGCTCATCTCGACTGCTTGAGATGTGGCAGGTAGCTGCCGCAAAGGAGCTGAAGCAAACATCCCATGAGGAGTGGCTGAGGGAGCTGGGGTTGTTTAACCTGGAGAAAAGTACACTCAAGGGAGACATCATTGCTCTCTACAACTATCTGGAAAGGAGATGGTAGGTGAGGTGTAGGTCTGCTTCTTCTCCCAGGCAAGCAGCAACAGGACAAGAGGAAATGGCCTTGAATTTTGCCAGAGGAGGTTCAGGTTGTATATCAGAAAGAATTTCTTCACAGAAAGGGTTTTCAAGCATTGGAACAGGCTGCCCAATGATGTAGTGGAATCAGCATCCCTGGAAGTGTTCAAGAAACATAAGGATGTGGCACTTAGTGCTATATTTTAGTTAACAAGGTGATCTTCAGTCATGTATTGACCTTAATGATCTTGGAGGTCTTTTCCCTGGGAAACTTGTTCTAGTGTTTCACCACTCTCATCACAAAATATTTCTTATATCTAATGTAAACTTGCTCTCCTGTAGTTTAAAACCATTACCCCTTATCCCATCACTACAGGTTGTACTAAAATCTTTCTCCCCATCTTTCTTACAAACTCACTTTAAGTAGGAAAGGCTGCAGTAAGATGCCCTCAGAGTCTTCTCTTCTCCAGGTTGAACAAATGCAACTCTCTAAGCCTTTCCTCAGAGAATTGTTCCAGCCATCTAACTCTTTTCATAGTCCTGGTCTGGACCTACTCCCACAAGTCAATGTCCTTCCTGTGCTGAGGACTCGAGGGCAGAATGCAGTACTCCAAATGAGGTCTCTCCAGAGCAGAGCAGAGGATGGTTGGTTCACTAGTTTGGAGGCTTAAAAAAAAAAAAAATACATACAGTAAAACAGTGATGAACTTTCATGCTTCACAATCTGACATCACAGGGAATGTTTACTAAAGATGAATAACATCACCTATGCCTTAAGGAAAAAAAACAAACAAGTAGTATCTTTGTGGGGAACAGATTGCTTTTATGGGATGTAGCATAATTAGGTATAAATCAAAAACATGTAAAACATGTGACTAAGCATCTCAAAATCTATAAGAAGCCTTTCAGATGTAGTGGGGTTCATTTTGATCCAGATTGTATAATTTATCTTTAGCCTAAGTTAATTTTCTCTCTACAGTTTCTGAAGAAAAGTCAGAACCTGGAAATAAAGTTCATCCTGATTATGTCTGACATCTTACTTAGGAAGAGACAAATCACTATTGACAACAAGCTTAAATTAGATACTATCTGTTGGATGACCAATGTTAAATTAGATTCATCTCTCCTTTAGTCTGTGATGGTTCAATGAGGAAGAGGCAAGAGTAAAACACTGATTTACTGCTTCTAATTAAACAATACATTTCTATATTTCTATATTCATACTCTATATATGAGTCAGAATAGATCTTCCATTTGCCTAAGAACAATAAGATTAAAAAAAAAGAAGAAGAAAAAAAGAAAAGAACAAAAACCCCTTGCTCTAAGTAACCTACTGAAATAGCAGATGAATATGTTCTCAGGATCAAAATTAGAGTGTCTATGTTCCTTTTCCTTCTGGTTCTGATGACAAATTCGTTAATCCCTTACTGAATTCCACCCTTTTCCTTAAAACATTTATCAGATGAAGCTATTTAATCTATTGTCCATTAGTTTCAAACTAACTTAAATCCCATTATCATCCTTTGGGCATCAATTTCTTCTTAGAGTTCAGACGAGAGTTTTATAACACAGCAATGGCTAAATGCTTCCAATTTACTTTTATGTCTTAATGCATTTCAAAATCTTCTAGTGTTAACATTACAAAGAGAAAGTTGAACATGGAAAGACAGAAAGGGAAAAAATGAAATTTATCAAATAACAGGCAGGATCTTTTATGTTGAATAGTTCAAGTATATTTACAAAAGTGACTTTGCCTGTATCCATTTCTTCCCTACTGTCAGGCTGGAAATTTGGCTCCAGATGTGTCATTGTCATTTTTCAGCACAGAAAGTCTAACAGAGGAAAGACAAGAAAAAGGGGAAAGAAAAAGAGAGATCAAGAAAATTCAAGAAAACTAGATTTTTTTGTATCTTGGGCAAGTTTTAAGCATGCTTTTGTAATAGGTGATAGGTAGAGGTCCATTAAATGGACATGCCCTTTTAATAATTGAAGCTCAATGAACAAAATGCACATCTCACTTTTATTCTAAAGTGATATTTTCAGAGAAGTAATAAATAATTTCTGCTCATTCATAAAGGACATATCATGGCAACAAAAGCCTTCAAATTTTCACTGATAATGCACATATATTTTAGATATTTTGCTTTCTAGAGTTTCATGTAAATTGGCAACTTTTCTTTGGTATAGTGGAGGTTCTTAAACATAGAATAACAAATTCTAGAATACTTTCATGCAACTCTTACTTTCAAGTAAATATAGGGAAACACAGTGAAGAGTGATGTTTTGGGGGTTTTATCTAGACTTTGCACCAGCATAACAGGGAATCCAAATTTGTTTGTTGTTACTCCCAATACTTCCAAGCTATCTAAAAGTATCTATTATCAGCTGAATTAATTATGACATCCATAATTAACAGAAATGAATGTGACCTAAATGAGATCCGTGTTTTTCTGCAGCACTGACTGTAAAGAATGTGAGATACCTTAAGGAATCTTACCTAGCGTTAGGCAACTATGTTTAGACAAACAAATTAAATGTTCATTTTCAATGTCACATATTTTCATACAGGGAGATGGGCATCTCAGTGGCTCTAATTAAAACAATTATTTTCCTTTGTGATCAAATAAAAGGTCTTTCAAGGGTAGTTAAACTCACAATTTTGGCATCCAGTCTAGGAATGAAGCAAATGAAAGAAAAAATTGCATTTCATGTGTTCATGTAAAACACTGAGAGCCAAGGTGAAAGGCTTGATAATGGAAATTGCCAGCTGTTAACAGAGATTCGTAAGCCTTGAAAATAGTATTCAGTTTCTGACTAAACTTACCTGTCACAAAATGTACTAGAAAAGCCAAGCACAACAGAAAAGTAAACAAAAATCACTTATTTATGGCATGGTATTTATATTTCTCAATCCCAGTATGCTTGCTAGTTAAATGACTGGGACTACAGATCCACCTCAGCTTGGCTGGTCATCAAAAAATTTCTCAAAAAAAATGTTAATGTTGTAGGTATTCAGCAGTACATGTTTGAACATACTTTATGCTAGATTCTGTTAAAAATGCAATTAAATTCTACTTTATTCTCAAAATACAATTCATTAGAAATGAAGATTAAGGTTTCAGAGTAAGATTTCATATGCTGAAAAAATCTGTTTCATTTCATTATAAGGCCTCTCCTAGCTATGTAAAGTGCATAAAATTCAGCTTTTGCTTTTCTGTCACAAAGAAATTTACTAATATCTAAAACTTTTTACAAGCAAAAAAAACCATGCAAAACCAAATAAACATTGAAGGAAAATGCTGATAAAGGAGCATGACTCAATTTTTAATTAAGAAAATCTAATAACAGTATCTCAGTGATGTGAACGTAGTTTGAGAATGTTTTGCATCAGTTTTACTAAGGATATTTTTCAAAAAAAGCTATTTTATTTCATTAATGCTGTACTAGTATAGGTCATATTCATTAGGTATGTAAATATCTGAAAAAATAGATAAAACTACAATAAAGTATCATGGACATTGGTATGAGAGATCACAAGTGGTTTATCAATTTTGGAGTAGATAGTCCTTCGTGTAGTATTAAGGTCTCTGGTGGAAATAAGTACATGTACATATACTTTTTTTTTTTATTGCTATACTCTCAAAGTAAATACATACTGTCTCAGTTGTTATGAATATGCAGAATATATAATCAAATTTCATTTAAAATGCTGTATGTTATATTTTAATCTTCCTTCTTCAGAGAGATAATATAGCAAACTGTATTTATAGCCCTGGTTCCAAAAACATTTTTAAACGGTGAATTTCTCAATATATCTCTGAACTGATAATTCCATTTATTTCTTATTATGCATTTTATTATAGATATTCTATTTTAAAAGATTTTAAACATTAAGATAAATCTTTACTAAGTTCAAACCAAACACTTTTTTTTTTTTTATTCTGTAAATAAATATTTTGTTACTACAAGTGATTTTAGTTTTTGGACAAAAAGTCAGAAAATGCAAGCAATGTAATATTTTAGAATGTAATCTTTTGAAATATAAACTTTATTAATTTAATTTGTACGTGGTATAATATTGCCTCAGTCATGTTTTGTGCTGTAGATAGATCTGCTTAGAAAGTAAACCCTACGTAATTTCAAAAACTAATATTATAACAAATATAATATTATATAACAACAATTATTATATAATAACAAAACTAATATTATAACAAACATCTAAGAAACTCAGTTCAGCAAAACAAGCAAAGGCCACTGTACGTAAAATGAAATTAGTAAGACTGAGAAAAGTAAGAAAGAACATTGAAAGAGGAAACCAGAAAGTGATATTGGAGCTCACTGACTTCAGTTTTGGGTAAAATTCTTCTCATTTAGGTGTTAATATGTTTTACACAGGCATCTGCATCTAGGCTCTCTACCTCATTATGCTGGTTTTGCATGATTTGGTTTTTGGTAGCAGGGGTGGCTTCTGTGAGAAGCTGCTGGAAGCTTCCACCACGTCCAGCAGAGCCAATCCCCGATGGCTCTGAAGATGAATGCGCCACTGGCCAAGAATGGGCCAATTCAAGATTGTGGTAACGCTTCCATAATAACATATTTAAGAAGAAAATCAAAACAAGAGTTGTTGAACAGTTTTAATTCCAGCTAGAGAAGAGGAGGAGGTGAGAAAATGTGAGGGGAACATGGAGAACCCAATGTCAGTGGAGAAGGAGGGTAGGAGGTGCTCCAGGCATCAGAGCCAAGATTCCTCTGCAGGCTGTGGTGAGGACCATGGTGAAGCAGCTGTGTCCCTGCAACCCATGGGATCCACAGGGTGTTGTGGTGTGTTTTTAGGTTCATAAAAGTTAGATTTAGGTAGCTAATTTATGTTAGTTTAGAATGGTATGTTCCTTGTATCCCCCCATTTCTTTCCCTCATGATTGGTTCGATCCAAGTTGTTTACCCCAAAAGTTCCTGCCACTTGGCTCCCCAGTTAACTGTCAGTCTCCGTACTTCTCCCTGCTCATTCCCTATTTGGTTCTGCTACTCAAAGTTGTCAACACCCCTCTAGTTGTCTATCCTGTAAGAACCCCCAATTTCTTCCAGAAGTTTCTGTGTCAGTCACCCCAGTTTTGCTTGTCCATTTGTTCCCTGGTTTTGTGCCCACCCCTGTCACACTGTCATTGGTTGTTATGATTAATGTAATCCCCTTGTACTTTACTCTATAGGTTGAGACAGGTTTACACCCCTGTCTGCCCCCCCCCCCCCCCCACCATTTAAGTTGCTGCAACCCTTGATTTTATTGACATTCTTCCCTGCTCCCCCAAGAACACCTTTGCTCCTGCCCCGTTTGGGGGAATAAAGACTCTTTGGGCATGCAAACGACTGTCCGTTCCTTATCTCTTCGTCTCCTCCCAGCGTGTCTCAACTACCAAAGCTGTGTCACCCATGCCGCAGCACTTAGCACTACCAGGGTGGCCAGAGACATTCACCTGGAGTGCCCACTTTCATAGTGGTCACCTGGCCTTATATGAGCAGTGCTAGCCAGTGCACTTTATCCGCACGTGGCCGTGGCAGGTAGCCGCTGCAACAGGGGATGCAGAGATCCACCTGCATCGTGGTGGATGTGCCCATGGGGGCAGGTGGGGACATCCACCGTGGGGGAGGTGCCCATTGCAGAGAGGATGAATGCCTGGAAGAGGCTGTGATCTTGTGGGGACCTGGTGGAGAGGGCCCCTGCTTCCAGGCTGGAGCAGCCTGTCCTTGGAAGAGTGCACCCCATTGGAAGAGTGACCCACGTCACAGCAGTTTTGGGAGGACTGTCTGCTCATGGGAGGGACTGACATTGCAGCAGCTTTGGGAAGACTCTGCTTGTGGGAGTGGACCCATGCTGGGGAGGGCAGGGCGGAGAAGAAAGGAAGAAAGGAAAGGAAGGAAGGGAAGGGAGGGAAGGGAGGGAAGGGAGGGAAGGGAGGGAAGGGAGGGAAGGGAGGGAGGGAGGGAGGGAAGGAGGGAAGGAGGGAAGGAGGGAAGGAGGGAAGGAAGGAAGGAAGGAAGGAAGGAAGGAAGGAAGGAAGGAAGGAAGGAAGGAAGGAAGGAAGGAAGGAAGGAAGGAAGGAAGGAAGGAAGGAAGGAAGGAAGGAAGGAAGGAAGGAAGGAAGGAAGGAAGGAAGGAAGGAAGGAAGGAAGGAAGGAAGGAAGGAAGGAAGGAAGGAAGGAAGGAAGGAAGGAAGGAAGGAAGGAAGGAAGGAAGGAAGGAAGGAAGGAAGGAAGGAAGGAAGGAAGGAAGGAAGGAAGGAAGGAAGGAAGGAAGGAAGGAAGGAAGGAAACATCTCTACATCGTGTCAGTAAAAATGTATTAAGACATGAGTTTAATGAATATTGAATTAATTTGAAGTCAAGAAGGTAAGAAACAAGAAAACCTTTGCCAGCAGGAAAGGAATCTGAGAATTAAGAAAGTAACATAGCTATGAAAAGAAATTAAAGACAACTCTAAGAAAACAGTACAATAGGAAGTAATTAGTTTAAATGCAATTTGAGAAATATAACATGCTACCTATTTTATATTTCTCTATTAAGAAATACAGAATAGCTACTTAAAGATATAAATGACAATAATTATAAATCCCTAAGTGTTAGGATAGTTTATTTTGATATTTTTACATCAATAAAACTTCACTGGTGTGAAAATAATTGAAACCAATGAATGGTGATAAACAACAAAGATGAAACTTTGCTTTAAGCCCACATTCACAGGGAAAAGAAAGCCTTTCAGACAGATGAGTACTAATCTGAGTGAATCATTGCCATCTATTTATTGCTTACAAAGATCAAGGTTTGATTTAGAAATCTGCACAGTATTTGAACTGGAGAGCTACAGGTGACCAATGGCACTTTAATTAGTTCAGGCTCTGGATCAATCAGTTATTTGCTGGTGCCTGACAGTTCTCATGCTTTTGACATTATTGATCTTTGTCCATTCATTCATCTTCTTTCCTTCTAAGTTGTTTGGATTCCTTAATTCTTTGTATTTTCTCTGTCATCTTTCTAATCACGTGCATGCAAGTCATTACAATACATCTTCATCTGTTTAATTTGTTCTTTTCCATGACATTCAGTAAATTCTCGTATTAAAATTTTATTTTAACGATTATTTATGTGCGACATTGAGTTATTTTTGTTGATCAGAGATAAAATCTTTGTTCGAACATTCACCATGACTGCAACATTTCTGAAGGGAAGCAAAAATGCTTTTCTTACAGATGGTGCTGGAGAACACTATTCAATGCTGCCCTAGTTTAGGAAAAATATCACTTTCTGAGGGATTGCTAGATATTTGGTTTGAAATACAGCTCAAAAATAAAATTTCTTCAGTAAATCGTGATTCTTCTTTGCTATTTTTTAATTTTAATTGAGTGATCAGAAACTATCCACCTGTCCTACACATTAGTATTTGGCCACCTCTTGCCTCTCATTAGAGAGCGTTCAGTACACATGGGCACTGTTATGATGGAAGTTGTATGTGAATATAATAAAACTGTGGAAACAATTAGTTGAATATTATTTGGAAGAAGACCAGCTAATACGTATTGCTGAAGTCAGAATACCTATTATCTGTGCTCAAAAATAAGTAAAAAATCTAATGACTATTAAAAACTTCATAAACTATTTAAAAACCCCAACTGCAATCCTTCAATAGTGTACATAATCTTTACAGTGTACATAATGATCTGAGATGACAATGGCACTTTATTTTTATGAAGGAGGAAAATTGTCAGTATTGATGATGGAAGAAGAGTATCATCTATGACAGCAGGTCCCTTTCTGTTCCTGATGTAAAAGAGCATTGCCTTAATGTTGCTTTAAGGTTGTTTTGATATCACACTTCTTTTCCATGCTGCTTATACTTTTCCTGTCTGTTCTTTTCTGCTATAAATAATTACATGCTCAACCTATAAAAATAATAATCCAAAGATGGGAAAACTTTCGTTTGTGTCAGAATCAGACAGTACTATTAATAATGACCTTCATTAGGCTACACTCAAGCTTTCCTTAGCTACAAAGTACTACAATATGTCGCTGAAAAAGCAAAGAAAATAATTATGACCTTATCAGTTCCTTCCAGCATGACTCTCATCTCTGCTTTTATTTTTAGAAGAGGTGGGAAAGGATTAATGACATTTTTAACAAATATTAGAAGAAAATTTAAAAGGGTTGAACAAACCATTCTATAGTTGGGATGGTGGATAAAGACAGACAAAAGATAGAAATACAGATATCTACTTCCAGTATTAATTTGAAAAGTTTTTCAGGCAACAACATCTGTCTTTTCACTTGTTTATCATCATTGACCTTGTTTGTGTGTATATAGATATATACACACACAAACACACACATATTTGAAATATTATTATAAATACTAATGATTACCCTGATAAGCTTGAAAGCAGGGGGAAAGGCAAATCAGATTCTTTTGACTCTTTTTACAACTACTTTGTCAATCTCAATAACAGTGTTAAGTTTCTGATATTCCAGTGAAAAATTTAAATATTTATTGTCAGTTCTTTATGTAAGCCACATTTGCTACTTGCCTTATTTAAAACATAGAGAAAGAAAGAGAAAAAAAATCAACACATTCACAATACACATCTGTTGCTTTATTATAAGAATTTAGTGGGCTAGATTTCATGCACAAAACAGTAGGCACCATGTTGTAATAAAGTTTAAACTTTGTTTGCATAGGTACTGAACTGTTTTTCTTTCAAAGGTAGCAAATTTAGTTTGCTAAATTATCAATTGCACTGGAGAGAATAAAATTTCACATATCTTGAATAACAGCATAATTCGCAAAATAAACTACATGTCTTCTGAGAGTATACATTGTCCTAGTGGACCAAGGCAATATATGCTATCTTTTCTCTGAAGTAAAAAAGATTGACTGTATTCTAACCATCCTCCATTTTAAAGAATAGAAATATCTTTAAAGCTGAACACTTTCTTAACCAAAGGGAATATTTTCTCAACACAGAATAAACCTGGATCCTTTTTTGCTTTTAATAATAGCAGCATGTCCTCAAAATGTCTTTTTGGAAAAACCTGTTAGTGCAGCAAGAATAATTTACCAGTCTATTTTTATAAAGACACGACAAAGTATTATGGCACCTGACCACTGTGAATAAAAACACAGTTAGACATTAAATTAATGAGGCTGGCATTAGATCTGCTTCCTACTCACCATTTTCAAAATTTACTTTGTAGTCTCCTTTAAGATTTTGAAGGATTGTATCTGTTAAAGCAGCATGCCACAAATATTCTGAAAGGAAAAAGAGTTCTGATCCTATTGGGTAATATGAATAATCTAATTGGTTCAAATGCTTTTGCTGCAAACTCACAAAAAATTTTCTCCTTTTAATTATCTTCATCTTCTTATAAGAACTTTGGATCTTCAATTATGTCTATTTTAACAAGTGGAACACTGATTTACTGTAAACCTGCTTGAAGCATTACAAATAAAACAACCCTAAGATGTGGAAAATAATGAATCAAAGTGAATTTTCTTTTTCAGAGATGCCATATTATTCACTTTTGTCATGCAGAAGAGAACTCCACTCTGATATCCTGATATAAGACTAATTTATATTTAGCAATGTGGGCGAATTGCTGCACAAAAAACCACAAAAAATGTTCATAGCACAATCACATCTCCTAAGGTATTCCCATCTTTATAATTATGAGTTTATTTCTATGTCCATCATTTAGTAAGGAATTCTTCAAGTATTGTATAAATGAATAAAAATAAACATAAAAATATTCTGCATCATTATGCCAACAACATCCTGTTGAAATTTAGCATTATGAGATGCTAATGGTCAACAAATGAGATAGAATGGTCAACAAATAGAAGACAATTGATCTATTTTAAATCTAACTCTATCTATCAGTATAGGAGGATTAGAAGAAAAATCCAAGAGGGACAAGCAGTACTGTAACTCTCCAGAGTTAACAACATTAAAAACACCTAGCTTTAGTTTTGGACAATGTTAAAGAAACTAATGGTTAAGGTTTAAGAAACTGGTATCTTTGAGGGTTGGGGTGTTTGTGTTTTTCTCCCATGATCATCCGGTCATAAGTTTATATAAAATATATCCAATCCATCTCAAACCAAAACATTTTTTTTAAATTAATATAAGGATGGCTAGACATTGAAAAAAGTATCTCAAGACAAAGAGATAAGTAATGGATTTTGCAGTTTTCATGTTTTTACAGACTTCATTTAATGAATGTGCATTAACAAAATAGCTTCTTAAAAGATCCATAGTGAAAGGAATTCCTCTCTCTTACTATGTTTCTTATTGATACAATAAGTCAATACTGTTATTATCATATAGCACACACCCATTAAGTCTTCATGCTTTCATATAGTCAATTAAAAAAGCCCTCATGAATAGAACGATTGTAGACTTTGGTTATCCTATGTTTGCATTTTTTAAGAACTTGATTCTACCATTTCCAACAGTGGGGTTGTATAAAAAGCAGTAGAAAGAGACAGATAACTATGCTTGAATATTAAGAAAAGTGTGACAGCTATTCCTGGGATTTTTTTTTGTCTCCATCAATAAGAAACTTCATGCATAGTAAAGTGGTATTACTGATGCTCATACACAAACTGGCAAACAAATGTTTATATATTCTGAGGAATATATGAAAAAAATTCTCAGTTTATCTCAGAAAGAGAGTCAGAATCTTTTCCTTCAGCACTGCCTTTTCTTTAGTATTTCTAGCACTCTTGTGTCCATTCTGTGTAGTTCCATTTGCTTTCTCACTCAGCCTGTCCATCCTTCATTTGCTACACCTTTCACTCTTTAACCATTGACCTGTTGTTAAAGGAACTGCCTGTGTAGTGGGAACTTGGAAAGGAGAATTTACAGCTGCTAAAATTACCTATAGTATTCTTTTTCTGAGGGATAGGTCTCCATCTATGAAAAATATCCAGATTTTTAAGGTTTTCATTACTTTTTACGTTATGGTTTTATAACTAACTTTAAGATTATTGAAACACAGGATGATTTCATTACAGCCTTCCACCATTGGTAGAGACTCCTTCAACTAGACCTGGTTGCTCTGGACCCCATCCTACATGGCCTTGAACTCTTCCAGAGGTGGGATATCCACAACTTTGCTGGGCAAATTGCTCCAGTGCCTCACCACCCTCCTTTTTTTAATTTCTTTCTAAAGAAAGTAAAGAATTTCTTTCTAATATCTAATCTAAATCTATCCTCTTTCAGTCTAAAGCCATTCACTACTTAGCCTTGCAAAAAGTCACTCTCCAGCTTCCCTTTGGGGACTGGTAAGTCACAAAAAGGACACCCTGGAGCCTTCTTTTGTCCAGGATGAGCACCCTCCCCCACAACTCCCAGCCTTTTCTAATAAAAGAGTTGCTCCATCCTTCTAATCATCTTTGTGGCGCTCCTCTTGACTTGCTGCAACAGGTCGATGTCATTCTTGTGCAAAGGATCCCAGAGCTGGATGCAGCACTTCAAGTGAGTTCTCACCAAAGTGGAGTAGAGGAGCAGAATCCTCTCCCTTCTGCCCACACTGCTTTTGCTGCAGGCCAGGACACATTTGGCTTTCTGGGCTGAGTGCACATTTCTGGGTCATGTCCAGCCCATATCCACCAGCACCCCCAAGTCGTCCTTGGCAGGGCTGCTCTCAATTTGTTCATCTTCCAGACCATATAGTTACATATTGCTGCAGTATTTTGCACTTGAACTTACTAAATTTAGATTCCCATGGGGCTACCCCTTCAGCCTGTCCAAGTATCTTTAGACGCTTTGTTTTGTAAGAGAGAGAAATAACAGAGATCTTGCAGCCATGTTACCACTGCACATAGGTGCTGCTCTGAATTTAATTTGTACAACTGTACACTGATGAATTGCATCCAATGATGGCAAAACCAGTTATTTTTCTTAAAAGCCTTCATATACTTTGCTTCAGACTCCTGAGTAGCAGTTCTTGACAACTTGAATACAAATTAACACTCCAAGTACTATATTTTATCAGCCTTTTAATGTACAACAGGAAGTACTTTCATGATGTCCTGATACCTGGAATAACTAATTTGATAACTTTCCAAATAAGAACAGTGAAATTAATTTCCCACTGACAAGAAAAACTAGTAAAGTGGGACATGCATTGTTGAAGAGCAACTTCAGTATATAGCACACTGTCTTATATTCATAGGCAGCTGACAGAAGAAAGCAATTCTGCATGTAACCCATATAGAACCTTATGTTGCTGTTTACATTTCTTGTTCTGCAAGAAGATAAGGGCTTGTAGTACTAGAAATATGATCAAAACAACTCTATTAGAGTGCCAGCATGTACGGGTAAGCAGTTTCGTGACAATCGGAGTTAAAAAAAAAGATCATCATCTCCAGGAGCCAGAACTATTTGAAATACATATATTCAGTTACTTCTTAATAAGAATTATCATCTCTGAATTATAAATGCTTATAACTTTTGTTCTATTTTAAAATGTGCTGTTAACATCTGTAATACAAAGTTAATTTTTTTAAATATGGAATGCATTGTGGTATCAGAAAGGCATCTTTCCTCCATTTCCATGTTTTTCTTTACTTTGCAGGGCAGGAAAAAACTGGCCAGTTTGGAATGCTTAGCATGGGCAGGAGTCTGAAACTGTGCCAAGTGAGATCTGAAGCTCTTCCTGTTCATGGATGAGACTTGCAAATCTCAGTGTATGACAGAAATATGGGTTGTGGTGAAATCCATCAGGTACTACAGTCTAGTATGTCTGGGAATCAGAGATGCAAATCCTACCTCCTCCTCAATGTGGACACATGGTCACTTCCTGAGAGCAGTTAAGCCTACTGCTGTTTTAATTAACATAAATTCAAAATAATTAAAGTGCAATATATGCAAAGAGTTTTTTCTCATTAAACCCAAATGAGAAAATAATTTGTTTATTAAATACATTGCTTCATTGCAGAGAAAAACAACTGTTATTTCTTCACCTACTCACCAGTCACTTGCTGCATCATTAAATTTGGACATGATGGCAAACTGAAATAATAATAATAATAATAATAATAATAATAATAATAATAATAATAATAAGCCTATACACAAATGGCCACATTTAGTGAAAGGGTTCTTCTCTTCAGAATAATTTCTCCATGGTAACGTCCCATTAGCTGAAAGAGAGTTCCTTTTACTTGACTTCAGTATGACTGTTCTCAAGGAAATTATCACAAAAAGAAAAACAGCCTTTGGTGTCAATTTAGTATTTTCTCTCAAAAATATTTTTTTATAATTCAATTAAATGAAGTACAAGAGCACTTGTTAGTTGCTGATAGTCATGCATATTATAACAATTCTTAATTATGTTTAGCTGTTTACTCCTTTTATGAAAAACAAAGAACAGAAACAAACTTAACTCTTGTTCAGATATGTCCTTAAGCCCAAGCAGAAATCCTACATTCTCAGAGACTAATTAGAAATAAAAATGGATTTAGATAAAAGTAGAAGTACAAAGTCAAAGATTAGTGTCAGACCACATAATCCTTGTTAGGATTTACCAAAGTAGAATAATGTATTCGATGATTCCCATCAGTTTCTGGCAGGTTTATAAATGAAGCTGTCAGTGGAAGAAGTATTGTGTGAGATAGAAATATCAGGAAAAAGCTGTCTGTTTGAAATTTGTGTGCTCTACATTCATAAAATCCTAAAAAGCCAGAGCCTAGACTAGAGTGAAATTATTGCAAATGATAAAAGGAGAAAAGCAGTGGTTAACCTAAAAATTCAAAGGTCAGACCTATGATTGGAAGCAACACTTCAGTATGTTTGTTTGAGGCAATATTTACACTGAAATTCAGCAATATAAATGTATTAAAGAGATTTCACATAATGAAGAAAGAGAAGGAGGAGAAAGAAATTTTAGTGTGCAATGCAACACGCTTCCATGCATCACTAAAATGCATTCTTGGTTCTTAGTCCGTAGCACATGCTGAAATTACAAGAACAAAATTTAACACAGATCTCTTTAAAGTTATTTGGTAATTTTTTTTTTTTTTTCATTTTATTCTTCGGTTTTTGGGATTAAAAATTACAATGAAAAGCTCAAATGCATTTTTGACACCAAAACAATGCAATCATGATTTTTTAGTTGTTCATTAATAATTTCTACCATAGGAAGATAGTTAAAAGATCACTATTTTATATATTTTTATATTTTTATATAATTTATATATATATATATTAATACATAACATATAATATATATTTTATATATAAATATATTTATTTATATTATATATATAAATATTTTAAGATATGAAATTAATCTTCAGTTAGAAAGAAGATTTTTGTCCTCATTTAATTTCTGACATTCCACTCAAGAAAATTATTATTTTCCTGAATCTTGACAGATCCAATATTTTTTCTTCCATGCTCATGTTTCAGAGCTAATAGATTGTTCAACCTTGATTTCTATAAGAACTATTTAATCTTTTTCCTTTGTTATTTTTATATAAATAGATTGTCTAGTAATAATTTGGTCTTTCCAATTTTAGAACTGTTTTATATTAACAGAAATTCAAATGTGCTTCATTAGTCCATTTATTGTTGTCATGACATTTCATATATTAGAACTTTGTAACTTTTAAGTTTACAGCTTTATTTTATTTTAGTTTAGTTTAGTTTAGTTGAGGGTTTTTTGTTTGTTTGTTTGTTTGTTTATTTTTTTCACCCATAACATGCTTAAAATATTAATTTTACTAAACCATCTAGGGTATGGTAAAAAAATTATCAGATCTATCTGCATTACCAAAATATTCTACTGTGTGACCTTCACACAACTGGTGTATTCTTTGGTAGCAATTTTTAGTAGAAATTGGTTTTCTACTCATCTTGCATTATTCTGGTAAAATGAAGAATCTACTTAATTTCCATAATGTTAGTGTACTGCAAATTAGACCAGATATAATTTCTTGCTTTGTTTTTCCGAATTCTACCATTACTGACCTTATTTTCCTATTTTTCAAGAGCAGTTTGTGTTTTTGTGCAAACATGTTTTTCAAGGGATTTTTTTTTTTTAAATGGGTTCTGGCAAGTTAGGGTAATCAAAATAGGAAACTGATAAAATGTCATTATCTGACATTCTTGATCACAAAAAGGATGATGTCTGACTCAGAGATAATTCAGGCTATCAAATTCATAGAATCTTAGAACAATTTTTATTGTAAACATCCTCTAGGGGTCGTCCAGTTCATACATGCTTCAAGTGGAGCCAAAATCGAAGTTGCAACCAGCTTCAAAGTTTGATGAAATTCTTAGGGTCATAGCCAAGAGCCTTGAATATCTCAAAGGATAACAATTCTGTTACCTTTCAAATCAGCCTATTTCAACAATTGACCTCTCGCACTATGAAACAAAGAACTTTCTATCTAATTCAGATCAAAAGTAGGAAACAGACCATGCTTATATAAGGTAAATTAATATTGAATAAATAGAGGATGTCATGCATTGCAGAATAAAACCAATCCTTGCCTGGTTAACACATTTGTCCTTTGCCTTAATTCTTTTCAAAGACACTGAGATTTAAGTGTACAACTGCTTAAGTACAGCTGCCAACATTGTTCTGCCACAGTCCCTAACAATTAAAAGTTTAAGAATTTAGGAAACATAGTTAAACAAACAATTTATGGTAGACAATGAATTTTTAGGGCTTTTTAAAATTTATTTTTATTTTTGATATAAATATTAGCAATAACAGGAGAAAAAGAATATATATTAACTAGTGGCTTAGTAGAATGTGGGAGCTAAAATACTGACATTAAATGAGGTGCAAAATTCCATATTTTTTGTGAACATGAACCTACTGCTGGAAAAGTACGGTCAAGAAAAAAATAATAAAGGTATAAAGAGAAAAACCATACTTGTGGCTGTACTTAACATGATTTAACAGTAGTTTGTTCTGATACCTATGTCAAAGCAATCATTTTAACTACTGAAGTATTTAAAGTCTGAGTGCTTCATGGTTTTCTGCTCTTAAGAGCAGGCATTAACAGTTCATTTGCTCATAGAAATAGACCAAAAGTACTCTTTTTTTTTTGTAACTATGAAAAATTTTCAATATTATTAAGAGTTTAAGGCAAATATATTAAGAGATTCTTCATCAAGGTGTCACCATGTCTAATCTTCTTGTGGATCTGTCTTAGTTCCTCTATGCTATGGCAAAATTTTGGGTAAATCAAAGGAGAAATTATCCCACGTAACCAGTTAGTGCAGTCGGACAGAGTACAAGATGAGCTTTAGAAGTTTACTAAGCACAGAACTTCACTATTCTCAAATTTCTGTGAAAAAATCGAGAAAGAAATTAAATTTCTTCCAATCTGACTCATTGATCCCATTAAACCAAAATAAAAGTGCATTACTTTAAAATATTTTTCTTCTCTTCACTGACACCTTTCTACCTAAATGTCAAATTTCCTAGTAACTTTTCATTTCAGTGTGAATATAGTCACAAGTATTCCTTATTTACTCTTCCTCTTCTTTTTACCTTGTCTCCTCACTCTTTGTCCATTTAGAAGATACATATTCACCATCGTGTATATATTTAACAGATATACATATATATATGTGTGTGTTTGTTTGCATACATACATAGCAAACTGAAAGATATAGGGTTTGCTTGACTGGTTAATTCCAGAGACAAAAGCAGATTCTTTGGACATATAAGTCAGTAATGCCAAGAAACTACTAAGGAAATCTATTGAAGTATTGCAGCTGCCTTCATCCTGAGATTGGCTGATTCATACTCCACAGCTGACAAGTGTTTGATAAGTGGAATAAAACCTTAATGGCTCAGACCATGCTAGGTGATGAATATTATTATGGAGCTCTTTATCAAATTTAATCCATTTGCCTAGCTTTTGGTCTGGTGTCACATGTAAAATTAGTGAAAAACATTGAACATTTCAAGTTTGTTCATTAAGATATTTCAGTATAAAATTGGAGAAAACACAGATTAAGCTTATTTGCATGCAAACTGTTCTTACTTACATATAAACATTTCCAAATTTGTCAAAGTTGATACACTTGACCCAGTGTTTTTGGATCATTTTAATTGTTGCATGCATTTAAAGTAGATGTCATCCAAAGATAACAATAATGTTGATATTTATATAGATATAGTTTAAAGTGTAGAGAGCAGCATGGCATCTGAGGTGCTGAAAGTGAGTAGAAAAAGGCCGTATATCTTTCAGATGTGTAGTTTTAGCCTGATTTATTTGTACAAGCAATATAACTTTAGCTAGCTGCTAATTACAGCCTTATGAATCTTACTAAAGAAAATGTAAATGTTTAATGCATTGACTGTGCATTGGCTGATTTTGCATAGCCTGGTTTGTGGTGGCGGGGGGGCTACAGGGGCGGCTTCTGTGAGAAGCTACTAGAAGCTTCCACCATGTCTGGCAGAGCCAATCTCTGATGGCTCTGAAGATGGACATGCTGCTGGCCAGGGCTGGGCCAATTAGAGATGGTGGTAACACCTCTGTGATAAAATATTTAAGAAGAAAATCAAAACAAAATGGTGGTGCAATTGGAATTCCAGCAAGAGAGGAGGAGGAGGTGAGAAATGTGAGAGAAACAACAAATCCTCGGGTAACGTACTGACCAAAACCCCCATGCCCTGTCTCCCTGTGCTGTCAGTAGGAAGGGGGGAGGAGTTGGGGAGAAAAAAGGTGGTTTTAAGGACTTATTTTACTTCTCATTAGCCTCCCAGAGGAGGCTAATAAATTCACTTTGTACCTCTATGTTGAGCCTATTTTGCCCTTGGAGTGCTTTCCTCTTGTCTGCATCTCAACTAATGAACCCTTTGTTAAGTTTTTCTCTCCTCTGCCCAGCTGTGGCAGGGGAAGGTGAGTGGCTTTCGTGGGGGCCTGACATTTGGCCAGTGTCAAATCACAATAGACTATAAAAAATAATGTGTTTTAACCACTGAAATTTGTGAGTGTTAATGTTTTGATGTTGAAAGATCAATTTCTAATGATTTTCGTGGATTTGATGATAATACCTTACAAGGCTTCTGTAGCCACAATAAAGTCCCTGTTGAAATAAATAAAAAAAAAAAAAACATTCTATCAGAAACATGAAGGGCAAAAAAAAAAATCCTGATTTTAGAAATTCACATGGTTTGGCCATTAAACAGTTGCATTTAGACTGTTTGTGTTGGTGTTCAAAGGACATAACTGAAGAAAATGTGCACACGTTAAGTATGTGTTAAAAATTATTTGTGGAAGTGAAAGTACGTTTTAAAAGGTACCAATCTGGATGTTTTAATAGGTACATTTCTGTTGTAAGAGGTTTTGCATATTTACACACAAAGAAAATCATAGCATCTGAATAGTAAGTCCCCTAACTAGATATTTAAAATATCTAAGAAAAAGCATGTTTTCATGATTTCTGTAAAAATTATATAATTATACTAAAGATTTTTTCTTTTAACTTTTTATAACAGAATAACATATTACAAAGCAAATGGCCAAAATTTAAGTCTGATCTAACCTGAAAGTTCAATACCTAATGGATACCTCTGGATTGTGTCCAGTAGAATTTCAAATATCTCCAAGGATGACAACTGATGCATTTGGCCTCTCACACAAGAAAATAATTAAATGGTAAATATATAATTGGAATATTTGGTATTGCAGTTGGATTCCTCCTATCTTTTCACTTTTCACCTGGACAATAGTCTGGGTCTGTTTGGCATATAAGCTCCCATTTGGTGGATAAAGACTGTAATTAGGCTGGTCTTTAGCCTTTTCCTCAGGCTGAAGAAATTCTGCTCCTGTAGTTTCTTCTTGAATGTCATGTTCTCTAGCCCCCTAATTGTCCCGTTGACTCTTTGCTAATTTTGATCAAATATCTCATTGTCTTTCTTAAGCTGGGAAACCTAAACTGGATACAGTACTCTAGATGCAGGGTTATAATTCACAAAGGGTAGCAATCAATTCCTCAGCTCGTTGTGATTATGCTGTCACTAATACATCCTTCTGTTTGGTTGGCCTTCATTCCTACAAGAGTCCACTTTTGAATCATGTCCAATTTTTTTATCTGCCAGGATCATTTGGCCTTTTTTAGCACAAAGGTCCTTCCAAGCCTGTTAGTTTTCAGCCTATACTGTCATATGAGGTTTGTTTTTTTTTGAATTTAAACTTTCTTGAGCTTTCATTGAAGAAAGAACTAGCACATTCTTCCGGCATGTCAAGGTTTATCTAAAAAGCAATCTGGTCTTCTAGAACTCCTTTCCTTATAAAGATTTTTTTTTCCTACCTAACAGAGCTGCAGCAAGGGAATGAATGACATTCCAAGCTTTCTCTATATGTCCGTGACAGAGTTTTCATTCCAACTAAAAGTGATAGAGACCTTTACAGAAGAAAGAGCCCAAATGTGTAAGTGTGAAACTATTATAAATTGGCAGACTTGACAGAGGAGGCAAAAGATGTCAGTCCTGTACTTAGACAAAACCTAGAAACCTTCCTCGTGTCTAACTACAACACACACCACTGTCAACAGAAAATAGAAACAGTTGGCAGCAGCATACAAAAGCATTTCTCAAAGCTACTACTAGCACTTTAAATACATTAATCATGGACAATAATGGACAGCATCTTCAATTTGAATAGACATTTTCTGGGCATTCAAAGAACTCTAAATAAAGATGTTAAATCTACTGAAAAGCTGTGAGGTACAGCAATAAAAGAGAAAAACTGATGGAGATTATTTCTGTCCTTAATTGTCCGTGTATTCTATGAGGCCCATTCTTTCTGTTAGAAAATGTAAATATTGTGTTTTCTCTTAATAAAAATGATTAATTTTATAAAAGCCACATGAATTCTTATATTGTCCAAAATTTAAATTTTATTTGTAAAATTTAAGTTGATACAACTAAGTTCATGGTAAATTTATGTCAAAGGCGTGTTTAGTTAAACATGTTTTTGAAGAATTTTTCATGACAGACTTTGCTTTTTGATGTCACCCTTGAAGACCACTTCAAGGATGCACTAGGAAATTTTCTACTGGCTGATGAGTTTTATAGCAAGCTGCTATCTCAGTTGTACCAATCGAAATTGTCTATGTTTAGCAACAGAAACAGATTTGCAATTCAATTATAGTATGTTTTGATTAACTTACTAGAAAAATAGCTGTTTAATATGACTTTTAATAAACAGTCATAAAATTTCTTTTTCATTTGTGGATATTCTCAATAGCCTCTTTATTTTAGAATGTTTCTCAAAGACACATAATTGTGTATCTTTTTTCGTGTCATGTCTTCCATTGTTCCCATAGTTCTAATTATTTCTTTATACAGCTATAATTTGCCTCAATATTTTTGGATCTGAATTTCCTTTTTTTTTTGTTTTTGTTTTTGTTTTTGTGGTAGTATGTATCTTCTTCTGGAATAAGTAAGTTACTATATAAAGCCAGATATACATTAAAATGGAAATGCCAAACATTGTAAATCTATTTAAAATTGATACGTAAATAAAACTAAACACATACCTCAAAGTCCTTAAGTATAACTACATGGTAATAGAACCAGGTCCAAAAAATCTAAGAGATTAGTCTTTCCACAATATCTAGAATAAATACACTTATTTTTCATGAACAAAAAATGAATGAATGAAGTAGTTGTGACCACGGAGATATATTTTACTTTTCTGTATGACTTTATATGCAATCATGGGAGAAGAAAATGCTCCTGAGTGGAAAACTGAGACAAAGTAGTTTTCTGCAGAAAATTTGAGTCAAGATGACATTTAAGACCAGATAGCCCCTGAGTAGAATATATATTTGTTTTCACAAGCTGATGAAGCAGACCTAGATATGGCTGAGCAATGCAGGTATTTATAATACTGAAGCCCACTGCATCAGAAACAAACAGGGGGAATTGAAAGTCAGCATGCAGCTGCCAAGCTATCACATCACTGGGATTACAAAATGTTGGGATGGATGGATGGATGGATGGATGGATGGATGGATGGATGGATGGATGGATGCAACTTGCAGCTTTTACCCGCTATGGCCTCAAGCAGTCAAAAAGCCCCGACTAGCACTGCCTTTGTGAGACCGTAGCCGCCACATGAACGGGCGCTCTAGGGTTATGGCATTTGCCTCCCTGCTAGTGCTGAGCACTCCGGCATGGGTAACGCAGCTTTGGTAGCTTCACACTGAGAGGAAGCGAAGGGAAGAGAGAAGGACACTTTGCTTGTGGGCTTGAGAGCTTTTATTCCATGTGTGGTCACAGCGATGGTCGGAGCGGACGCTCCCAGCGCGATGCAAGGCAAAATGGCGACAGGACAAAAGAATGTATTAGATTAAATAGATTAAATAGGAATAGACGACAGGGGAGTGACACAGATTATAACAACCTATGGGAACATAACAGAGGTGGGTACAGTGTTCTGGGACAAATAGCATTGCAAAGGTAGGGTGATTGATGCAGAACTTTCATGAAGAATCAGGAAGTGGCTACAAGACTGACAGAACCTTGTAAGGAGAAAACTGTGTGAGGTGAGAAGATTGTCATGCCCGAGTGGCAAGAGCTCTTGTGGTAAACAACTTGGAGCAAACCATTGTGAGGGAAAATAGGGGTACAGAGAACCAACTAACTAACATTTAATAAAATCCCTGACTAAACCAACCCAACCCACAACAGATAGATGGATGGATGGGGGAGCTTTAGAAAAGACAACTGAGGTGGGTAAGGGAGCACTGTGTAATGTAAAGAGGTGGCTGGAATGTAAGGAGGTTTTGCTAGGGAAAGGTCATGAGACAGTCAAGAGTTTGTAGGTAAGAGTCAGAGGAATGGCAGGGTGCCAAGACAAGTACCAGCTATGCCTAAGGAAGTAGATGAAGCCTTCTGTAGACAACAAGAAGAAACCCCACAATTGTAAGATTTGGCATTCATTGGATATTTCAGACACCTAGACTACTGCAGAATATGTAGTATAATTGATTACAAATAATCTAGGAAATTTCTGGTATGTGTTAGTGGTAATTGATGCAGATGCTTCATGAGCTGTGAAGAGCACATTTTCTGATGGACCTGTTGATGCTCAAAAAAAGGGAAAGAACTATCTGAATATATATATTCATATATATATGTTTACAGCAGCCTTGGTTAACAGAGATTATGGACAAGAGTGACCAAGATGTGTTAGAGTCATAACCATGGAATTTGAAAAAGCAGAGTCTGGTTTGCTGAATGATCTGCTTGAGAGGATAGCATGGAAGACTGCCCTGGGGGCCCAGGGGGCCTGAGAGATCTGGATAATCTTTGTGGTTGACCTCTTCAGAGCACAGGAATAAAGCAGAGAAACTAAGGCAGGCCAGCTGGTATGAACAGAGAGTTCCTAACTGGGCTCAAATTTTAAAAGGAATATTACTATTACTATAGTAATTATAGTAATAATAATTATTACTATTGCTATAAACAGACATATTACTATTTGACCCATAGCTTAGCACCCTAGCTGTTGTGTATGCCAATCTGACAACTTAACTGTCTCCAGAAAACCTGCTTGCATAATTTGCTGATGGTGAGTTGCATGCCTACAGCCAGTTGACTTTTAAGCCTTGCATTTACAAATATTGTAATGTCTAAATTACTCTTTTTGGATCTCTGTGTTAGCTTATACTTCTCAAAACAAACAAACAAACAAACAAAAAACTTGCTGCCCTGACCACAGAGACCAGTTCTTAGGACATTTTAGAATTTGTTGGGTTTATTTTTATTTTTGGTGAAGACAAATAAATGTTTTAGCCCATATCCATCTCGGAACACAAAAGATATTAGGTGGTCTCATCTTCAAATTTCACTAAATTTGTCCCATGGAAAGAAATCTGGGGGTGCTAATCAATGGCAAGTTGAACATGAGTCAGCAGTGCCCTGAAGCCAGGAGGGCCAACCCTGTCCTGGGGTGGATCAGGACAGGATCACCAGTCTGGCAAGGAAGGGGATTGTCCTGCTGTGGTCTGAGCTGGGGCAGCCTCACCCCAAGGGCTGGGGGCTGTTTTGGGCACTACAATGTAAGAAAGATATGAAGCTATTAGAGGGTGTCTGAAGGAGGGCAACAAAGATGGTGAAGGACCTTGAGGGGAAGCTGTATGAGGAGTGGGTGAGGTCACTTGGTCCGTTCAGCCTGGAGAAGAGGAGCTGAGGGGTGACCTTATTGCTGTCTGCAGCTTCCTCGGGAGGGGATGAGGAGGCAAAGGCATTGATGTCTTCTCTGTGGTGACCAGTGACAGGACCCATGGGAATGACCCGAAGCTGTGTAGGGGAGGTTTAGTCTGGATTTTAGAAAATGATTCTTCACCCAGAGGGTGATCAGGAACTGGAACAGGAACTGTGTGGAAGTGGTCACAGCACCAAGCCTGATGGAGCTCAAGAATATTTGGACAGTGCTCTCAAACACAGGGTTTGATTCTTGGGGATGGTTCTGTGCAGGGCCACAATCAGGGCTCGATGATTTTTATGTGTTCCTTCCAACTCAGGAAGTTTTATGATTCTATGAAGGAAATGTCCTGTGTATTCTTGAGAGAAAAAAAAGTGGCAGGTGAGGAGGAAATGTTGCTTTGGTTTGGTTTCTTTTTTTTTTCCAAGAAAAGAAAGAGCAGAGAAGAAATATATTTCAAGATTTAAGATCTCTTTGTAAGTAAGCATAAAGTAATACACCAGAAAAAGATAATTCTGTATTTTTAACTTTTACTCTGTTTTTGTTACTCTTTCAATTGAATTTCAAATGGTAAGGATCTGTTCAAAAAACTAATTTTTTCTTCTTTTTCTGCTTAAGAGTTCTCAATGATGGTACATCAATTGAAATAATAACCTGTATGGTGACATCAAAGCCATTTACTTCTTATCCACTTGTATTGTTGTAAATAGATGATTATGACTAGCTGGGGATATAATAATCCAAGAAGGAAATATCTTTAGAAATGAACTCTATGTTTATTCAAATATCTCTTGTATTAAAAGCCAATGATAGAAATAAATAGTAAAAATTTATTCTTATCAAAGTCTTTTGTGAAGCTGTAGGCAATCTCTAGCAAGATTGTATATTGTGCTTTATGCATAGTTCTCCCCTTGGATTCTTTTTGAAAATAGGAATTAAAAGAAATAAACATATTATTTCTATTGACACTTTCAGAGGAAAAACAAACAAAGAAACAAAGTACTTCTGATTAAAAAAAAGGGGGGGGGGGCAGGCAAGCAATGTCCTTGTAAGAAATACAAAATAAATGTGAACAACAGTAACTCATGTATTTCAAATTTACTACATTGCCACTAAACACATGATAATTTTCAGAAACCTTTTCAGGAAATTTAAATGGAATAGTGGGCTTTATTTCTTTAAGGGTAATTTTTGGCAGTGTTAGTTGAAAAAAAATGTGGTTTATTTGTTTACTGTAGTTTCCTTCATTTCATTTTCAATCAGTGTATTTCGTCTATCATGCCAAGAAATTGTAACATTTAAGTGAACATTGTATTTTAGTTCCCTGTAGGAATAGTATGCAGGTTACAAATGACTGATGGTGATGATGGGTTATTTGAGTGAATGATGTTTTGGAAACCCTGAATCACACTGGTATAGAAAGAAATGTGTAATTTATCCATTTTTCCACAATGTATAACTCTGTATGCAGAAATATGTCAAAGAATGAAAATGGGGATATTTTTCAAGTAGGAATATATTTTTTGAACTCTAAACTATTTCCCAGAAAATTGTATAAGCTTTTGTGAAAACAAAACAAAAAATAAACCCCATTCAAAAAAAAAAGTACATAATATTTTTTCTGCATTTATTTTGAACTGCTGGAAAATCTTTCAAGTTGTTCTGGTTTGAAAGCAAAACCAGTGAGAGACTCCAAGTCAGAAATACAATTTATTGGCAAAAGGGAAAAGAAACAAAGCACATGCAATAAAACAAAAGGAAAACCATTGACAAAGCCAGAATACAACCTGACAGCCCTTTGGCCATCATGTTGGTAGCAGTCCAAATTGGAGTGACTGCAGTCCTCCTGGAGTGGCAGATGTGGTCCTGTAGAAAAGATGTAGTCGGTCCAGTGGAAAACCCCAGCTGTGTCCTCTTGGGAACCCGTAGAAAGGCTGTCTCTCTGCCCAAAATTCCCAGAATATATCTCAGTGGGAATGCTTAGCTCCTTCCCCCTGGGCAGAGCATCTCACAATGGGCTGATGTCATTCTGAGTCATGGGGTGGGTCCTTGATCACCTGTTAAACAGAAAGGGCTCTTGGAGGGAGTTATCTCTGAGTCATGTGGCAAGACATTGATGGGCCCATTAACAGAAGATAAGGAAAACTGCCCAGAAGTCAACTGCTACACAGATGGCAATAGAAAACATCCTGCTTCTCAGTCTCGGACACAAGTATTCACAGAACTGTACTTTCTGTATTCACTTTCTGTACTTTTCTAGTATGATATTTGTACACTTATCTTGTCAGGCTGCATATGAATCACAAGCCTTGGACTAAACAAAAGCATTAAACATTTATGTAGCTATATATTTACTAATATTGTATATTAGAAGGGGAACCTGTGGGAGATCAGACAGCGACAAAATCTGAGCTAGGTAGTGCCACCGACCTTTTGGCGCTGGTACAGTGAAAAGCCATGGGAGAGATAAACTCAAGGCAAGAACAGAGGTGAAGACATCATGTCTGGTCACTCTGACCCTCTGACACTGACCACTCTGGCAAGGGAAGATGCAACAAAACTTTGCTGGCAAAAGAGATAACAAGGTCATTACTAATGTAGGAAGGATAATCAAAAGATATTATTATTACTACTACTACTACTACTACTACTACTACTACTACTATTACTATTACTACTACTATTATTATTATTATTAAACCAGAACACCCGCTTCAATCACATTTTCACTAATTTAGTTTTTTTCTATGCTTAAAAATGTATATTTCCAAAAAACTTTGCAGAGGTATAGTATTGCACATCAGTAACTATTGAAGCAACAGACAGATAAAACAATTTTTATATGAGTACCGAATTGCTAAAATTGTGAGTAATCAATAAAAAATCTTGTTAATTGCTTTAATCTTACACTTTGTGATCACAAAGTATTTTACGTCTGACCAGCAAGATACAGTCTTAAAACCTAATATTTTGATTTTGCTACAAAGACTGAAGTGTTCTACACAATGTAATGTCTAATAGGAGGAAAATAGGCTTACTATCTGCTAGGTTCAATCTTGTCATCCACATTTCACCTAGTCACTGGGTATTTATTTAATGATCAGGGTTCTAAAGAGCTCTAACTATGTTTGACCAGTATGTTGAGATACTTGAGTATGTTGTTTGGTATCCCTTTTTTGGTCTGGATCTCCTCTGTATCCCCAATGTCACCTTGGCTGACTCATTTTAAGAGGCAATTAAAATGTAAGTCAGAAAGTAACTGGTATTTGGGTAACACATCAGGTATTTACACAACAAGCCTATAATTCATTGTGTTCTAATGACAAGCACCACATTTCTCTTTAATCTGCTCTTAGCAAGCAATATTCCATCAATCAATATTGAAAGCAATGGATAAAAGCATTGCTATTAGCAGCCGTACATACAGTTCTTGGAAGAAAAACTAATGTTATGTATAAAGGTTCTTGGAAAAAGATACACATAAGCCAACAGGATTTATATAATTACAGCAGAGAGTTTGAAAAAGAGCACTCTGATAAAAACAGTTCCTTTTTTCATAATTTTCATTCTTGGTCATGTTTTATTAGATATCTGAAATGAAAATTCAGATCCACAGTTATGAGTGTTCCAAATTTCAGTTCTGATATGACTCAAAGATATGACAGAATCATTTATTGAAAGTAAAAGGGTGCCTATGCATTTTCATTTTTTTCAGTCAGAATACAGGAAGTTCTGGTTAGAGTTACTCTAATTAAGGTGGTCAATATTGATACTGAGTAGTAAGTTCCTAAAAAGCCAATAGGTCAACTTCCTTCTCTGCAATTCAAGCTTGCCATATAACAAGAGTAAAAAAGACTTTTTTTTTTTTTTTTAATTCTTTTTCTCTAAATGCAAGCTCTTAATGTTTTCATAACACTGTTTTTTTGTTTAAGAGTTTGAGAAATACAGTAAGGAAGTGTTAATTCTCAGTGTAAGTGAGAAACTGAATGATAATAACCATGATCTTTATATAAGGTGAAAATTCCCTATAAAGGACTATGCTGTATGGCAAAGAGACAGCACACTTCCCATGTGGTGAAATCAGACTAAATTAAGCAAAAGATGGACTCCAATTCTGACACTGAAATTCCAGCACCAGGAATAAAAAAATGTCCCATGTTTTTTCTATTCTCATTTGCCTTAGATCACTTTCAAATATTAGCCTTAGATCACTTTCAAATATTAGCCCAAAGAAATTCACTTTTTTTTTTATAATGGTTCTGATGGGATGTCAACACTTTGAACTGATAATATCTAACGTATTATGTTTATATTTTATTTTCATTATTGAAGGGGAAATGGGAACAACATCAGCATGGAAAAGATAAAAGTACAAACATCTCAAATTGAACAAACAGTGATTACATTTCTTGTTTTTATGGAATTTATGCTCACCTTCAGGAGCAATAGAACAATTTAATGGAGTCATATTTCTTCTTAAGGGCCACATCAGCTGCAGAAGCTTTGATTTGGTGTCAACACTTGGAGATATAATGAAGACTAATGCTGACTAAATGTGAAACAGAAAACATCTAGAAAAATGAAAAGTGATCAAAAAAAAAAGTCTTCCATTGCTCTGAGAGATACTTGAGAGTTTTACAGGTCCTCTTGTGGATCTTTAGTGCTAAGCAAATTGCTCATATTGTATATGACAAGTTCTGCTCTGAAATACACACATGGATGTCTTAAATACTATAGACCATCTCAAATAACAACAAACAGATATGGTTAGGCAGCTGAATTGAGTAGCTATCAGTTATACTTTCAGAGCTCAAGCATATTGCATCCCGGACTTTGGGTTTAGGTCGGGGTTCTAATGTGTGTTAGCAAATTCTGTGTACCCCCATGTATTCCCCGGGTTTTCCCCCCTGTGGTGGTCAATTTCCGAGTTGCCTTACCATGCGGGCCTGGCTCCCATTCCCCCCTGTCCCTGCCTGTGGGTCCTTTCCTGCTGTTACCCCTCCCCCGCTGCTGGGGCCGCCCTGGGCCCCCGGCGCCGCCCCTGCTGCCTCCCCATTGGCTTCTGCCTTCCCTACCACACCCCCGCAGCCCCGGGACTGCCCCGGGACCACCCCAGGCCCTGGTGCT
The DNA here is from genome assembly GCF_026979565.1 of Vidua chalybeata. NCBI lineage: Eukaryota > Metazoa > Chordata > Aves > Passeriformes > Viduidae > Vidua > Vidua chalybeata. Next base: position 55,361,919 of record NC_071531.1, on the reverse strand, counting down.
GTCCCCTTCTGCGTTCCTACTGGCTTCCCCAGACCACGTGACACCCCCCCCCGCTCCACCCCCCATAAAACCCCCACGCAGCCAAGGCCATGCGGCCATATTCCCCAATACAGGGATTGGGAGCACATCAATAAAATGCTCTGAGCTCCTGCCATAGGGAATTTGTTCCTTCCTTCACCCCCTTTATTAAGGTCCCTTGCGCGCGGTGGTAGAAACGGCTGACCCACCTTCCCGGAGCCGCAGAGCCCGGGAGCAGCGGCGGGACCGGAACCAGAGGAACCGCGGTGCCCCGCCAGGCATGGCATCTGCTCCGGAGCCGGGAGAAACAGCAGAATGCTGCACTAGCACTTATGTGATGATATCTGTATTTGGACACTCACATTTTGTTGTTTGAATTTTAGGTTTAAATCTGACCTATAACACTTCATCAGATATATTTTCATTCTTACTGTCTTCTTAATTAATTTTTACTAGTTACACTGTAAAAAAATACTTCATCATTTTTTATTGACCAATTTCTTTCTTAGAATAAATGCTCAATCTTTTCTCTTTTCTATTTGATCTTAAGGCTTCTAAACCAAGTTTTAAAATGCAATACAAAAAAAAAAAATCCCTTGAAACTTAGAGATATAAGGGAAGACTATAGAATCATAGAATCATGAAATATAATCATACAAGCATCATAAAGTCACCCCAGGACAAATTGTTTGGGTTTGGAGGGACTTTAAGATCATCTAGTTGCAACCCCCCTGACAAGGGTAGGGGCACCTTCCACTGGCACTGTTTGCTGACAGCCTCTTCAAACCTGACTTTGAAAACTTCTAATGGTGGGACATCCACAGCTTTGCTGGGAAGCCTGTTTCAGTGTCTCACCAACCCCAGTCTAAAGAATTTCTTCCTTGGGTCCAATGTAAACCTACACTTTCTCAATTTAAAACTGTAACCCCTTGTTCTGTCACTACAAAATTTGGTCAAGAAATGTCCCTTTCTGATCATTTTTGTTGCCCTTTTCTGGACTCACTCCATGTTCTCACTCCATGTTCTTATGCTGGGGCTTCATATAACGGGACGTAGCACTCCAGGTGACTACTCATGAGACCACAACAGAGAGGCAGAATCTCCTTTCTCAACCTGCTGGCCACACTGCTTTTGATGGAGCCAAGGATTTGGCTGGCTGCAAGCACATATTACCAGCTCATGTCCAATTTTCATCTACTAGTTTTCCCAAGCCCTACTAACAAGGTTCTTCTCAATCCATTCATCCCCCAGCTTGTATTGATTCTGGGGGTTGTCCCAGCTCTGGTGCAGGAGCTTACACATGGGCATGTTGAACTTTGAGAAGATGTAGAGGTTTCAGTTTGAAACCAGGCGAGGTTCACCTGGGCATTAGTGCAATATACAAACCGAGGTTGCTCTTAAGAAACCTTTCCAGATTTTCAGTCTGCTAATACATTTAAACACCTTTTCAGTAACACATTTCTGTACTTTGGCCAAATGAGACTGAATAAAAGCACAGCTGTGGGCAGCAAAGGTGCTCAAGGAAAGCTGCTACTTTCCAGTGACCATTACCTCAGAGTTAGATTGCCAAAAAGTATTATATTCTCACTACCATCACCTCTCATGGTGAGTGAGTTCTGTACTATCTGGGTAATTTTCTTAAGTAAGACACCAATGATTTTTAGATGGATTTCTTTCAAACATTTTAAGCATTTTCTGTGAGCTCTTAGAAGTTGCATAAAGAACTTAGTGTCTTTAGTTTTCATTCTGTTCTGTGTGCCTGCAGATTTTGCCATTATTATGTGTCAGATTCTCTCTTTGCCCAATAAGAAATGCCTTGATTAGGATTACATAACTCTTAGGTGTCCATTTTCTTTACTAAACGTAACACTGTATTCAACTTCCCAGGTAAAATTTGAGCTCTAAATTTTGTTGTATGTTGGTTTATGATTCAGTATGCTTCATACTTTTGCTGTGTGCTTGGTCTATGCTTCAGTCTATGTTTCTATAGTTCCCTAGTGGTATCCTTTTATTTAAAATGTAATCGTCTGCCAGTATATACAATAGTATTGTCCCCAGAGACAGTCTGTCCTTTTCTCATTCTTAGAATCTTCCTGGATCTCAGAGCAAATCCTCTCCAATGGCCTGACTTCAGAGAGAAGCAAATCTTTTTCTATTCAGAGTAAATTGGTTTTAGATGTACAAGGTCAATTCGATTGCTTTGAACTTTCAGTTAATGTAATACATTAGAAAAATCAGAAGAAAGATTGGTTCCCCATATCAAGATATAGAATCTTTCCATCACTTTAAACAGCTGAAGAAACATGTCATTATCACCCACATCACTGGATGTGCCAGTGATGATAGATGTATCTGTCATATTTGTGTTGATTTTCTATAATCTTTTTGAGATATATAAAGAAAGGAACAGAAAGTTTTTTTTTATCAACTTTGACTGTAAAAATCAGATTTCAAAAAAACCTCCAACTCTCATCACTCAAAAACTGAAAAGGAGAGAAAACCCCAAAATCTAAAGGACAGAACTGTAGAGATTAGAAAATTATCATTAATATAATCTGGGTAGATATGGCTAATCTATTCAGCTCAAAGGTAAAACAAGGGATACTTACATGATTTTGGAGTTATGTACACTAAGCAATCATCAAACATTCATGATTTTCATAATGAAATAAATAAATCCCAGTCACAGCAAAGAGCAAACATTCATAGCTTTAACAGCTGACTGAATTACAAGTGGCTACTTTTCTCTCAGTATGTCTAACATCCACCTGAGACTTTGCAGTAATAGTTCCCAGCTCCCTGTCATCTGTTAGAGCTTTCTGTTTCTTCCGTGCTGTAGGCAAATTTAATAAAACAAGAATTTAGGGATTTGAATTAATTATATTTTAAATATTTGGTTACATATTAGGTCCATTTAGTATTTCCTACTGTTGTATTAAGAGTGCTCTAATCTCTTTCATTAAATTAAAAAAAAAAAAAAAAGAAAACATACACAAAAAACCAAAGGAAAGAAAAAAAAAAAAACCGAAAAACTCCACCCAAACACAAAACAAACAAACAAACAAAAAAACCCTAAACTCCAAATTTCTTTTTGATTTATTGCAAAGTCTCAAACAATCCCACATGGATTAGAGGACTGTCTTAGTTAAGAAAAAAATGCATAGGCTTTTTGCCAACGTCACCTCAATTATATAGTCATCAGTGTTTTCCCAGTAGAACACAAAAGCTGGTGATAGGATTGCTTTCCCTAAGGTTCATTTTTCAAGTACAGGGTTGACATGGATACATCTAAAGTTATTGGACTAAGATGCCAGTTTCCTTTTGGGAATAGAATAAAAAATTTGCTATTATGAAGTATGACCTCAGTTATCTGCTCTCAGTCATGAGTACAGAGAATCAAATTCTTTGAGTACATACTTATCATGTGCATTTAAAAAATATTCCAAACTGAAAATTCCACTTCACCATGATATTCCAGTATATGTTTTTATCATGACATATTTTCTAAATTTTCCTGAGAGAAACAAACTCGCAATGTGGATGTGGGAGAAAAGTGGTATTTAATTTCTTCCAAATCTCAGGAAAAGAATGAATTTACTTCTCATTGTCCTCTGAATTAGGATACAGGATTTATAGGTCTTCTGAAAAAGAAGAGAAAAGAATAATATCCTACCATAACAAACAGTCCAATCTGGGAAAAATATTAAAACACTTTCCTATGTTTCTAAGACTATTTATCTGCAACTCTAGCTTTGAAAAGTCATAGAAAATAGCTCAGATTCTTTAGGTTCCAAACTGTAACTTCTGGAAGTTTTCAGCACAGGAATTTAGTATGTAGATAGGACTAAATTCTGTTACCTAAACAGAGAAAGCTTTATATGTAATCTTGTCTATGATATGGTAGAATATACAAAATGTTTATTATCCCTTGGAAAATGTAATACTGAACCCATAGCTGTTTTATATCCTTTAGACCTAAAACTGGAAGCTAAACAAAATTAATAAATACTGAGACATTTTATAGAATCCGAGAATGATTTGAGTTGGAAAGGACTTGTAAAGATCATCTAGTCAACCCCTCCACCTTGAGCAGGAATATTGTCCGTTAGATTAGGTTGCTCAAAGCCCTGTCCAACAAGACTCTGAAGACTTCTAATGATGGGACACAGAAAACTTCCCTGGGAAACCTGATTCAGGGACTCACCGTCCTTACTGTAAAAATTTTCTTCCTTATGCACAATTCAAAATGCTCTGAGAGCATAAGAGAGGGGGGAAATTACTCATCTTTTGATGCAGTCCAGGATATGGGTTGGCTTTCTGGGCTCCATGTGCACATTGCCAGCTCACATTCAGTTTTTGTCCATCCATATTCCCAAGTCCTTCTCCCCTCCCCAGGGCTGCTTTCAATCCATCAATCCCCCAGTTGGTATTGGTACTTGGAATTACCTAGACCCAGATGCATGACCTTAAAATTTATCTTGCTGAACTTCATGAGTTTCATAAGGACCACTCCTCTAGACTGTCAAGATTCCCTTGGATGGAATTCCATCCCTCTAGTCTGGCAACTGTACCACTCAGCTTGGTGTTATCTGCAGACTTGCTGAGGGTGCTCTCAGTCCCACCTTATATTGCAATTGATGAAGATACTAAACAGTATTGGACCCTGTATGGACCCTGAGGAACATAATTTTTTACTGCTTTCTACTTGGTCATTGAGCAATTGACTGCAACTCCGGGTGTGACCATCTGACCACTTCCTTATCCATCTAACAGTCCATCCTTCAAATCCATTACTCTCTAATTCAGTGGCAAGAATGTTGTGTGGGATCATGTCAAAAGCCTTACTGAAGTCCAAGTATATTACTGGACTATTGCAAATGGCATGAGATTTTTCTAGGTTTCAGGCGATATGTTTGTTCAACTAGTCTCAATTAATTTCCACATAGATGGAGAAAATATTTCACTGTTTTTCAAATATTTGGCTTGCCATTGTAACAAGAAAAAGGTAGTAGACTCATAATTGATTTTTTATCTTAAATGCTAAGAAGTGAGTAAGCTAAAACCCAGAATAAGAGGTTTTGTAAGAACTGGTAAGCAAACCTCCAAAGAACAGCAATGGATTTTTTAATGTACTTTTACACTCTAAGGATATGCTAAAGCTCCAGATTATATATCAGATTTTATTTTTCCCTCCATTCCACTTTTCCTTTTAAAATGATTCTAATATGCAGCTCTCTTTATTCTGCTTTATTTAATAACTATGAGAAGAAGTAATAATGAGACTGGTTTTTTTCCAAAAGAATTAGAACAATTAATGTTAAAAAATGAAGGAATGAAACCTTTGGAAACCTGCAGCAAGTTCACAAGCTTCATCCTTTTTTTCTAGTGAAACTATTATTATTCAATGTATTTATTTAATTTATTTATTTTTTCAGCTATTTTACTGGAGAGCCCACAGGGCTACATTCAACCATTCATGATCTATTCCATTACAGTTTTCATTTCAAAATTTTCAAGAAACTTAGATTTTTTTTTAATTGGAAAAGACTGCAAACCTATAGCATAAGATAAATTACTGTATACTAGATTTCTATCACTGTTCATCTTCTCATTGCTCTAACCTTGAGCTTTACATGCCAAAAAGATGAACTAAATGTGACTTGGGGCTGTGGGGAAAAAAAAAAAAACTGTCAGAAGATAGATAACTTGTGAAGTTATCCATCTTCCAAGTATATTCAATGTCACATTGCTTGACCTGTTAAAAATTAGAAATAAAGTAACCACACATGCTTTATGGAGAGGAAATGAACCAAGAATGATCTACTAATTTTGGAAGAAGCTGTAAGTAAGGAAAAAAATTGAAAATTAATTATTACTTTAGAAGTCCAACCTCTTTCAAGATAAAGAGATAACAAGTGATCTTTATGCAAGCAGACAACCCATAGGACATTTAGAACTATGTGCTAAATACCTAGGCTATTAAAACATAAATAATCATGGAGAGGGCAAACAATCCAAACACAGAAGTGCACAGATACAAGTTAAAAGTGAACACAGCTACTAAAACTGATGATCTGTACCTTCTAAAAATTTATGAAGGAATTATATATTCACAAACTGAATAAAGCAGGTTGCCTTCTCCTTCAACCTCTCTAAGCAAGCTACACTGGCTTTCAAGCCTTATATGATTAAATATATTTATCTTCCTTCCAACAAAGCTTAAAGGATAATTTTATTATGCAGTTATTCATCTTCCCTCAAAGGTCCATCCAGTGAGGAGGAAAAATTTAAAAAATAATTTCTCATAGACACAAAACAAATATAGATGCTTATGCAGAGGGTAAAAATGTTTTATGGCTTCACCCTTTAGTAATAAACAACCTCAGGTCAATATGGGATACCTATGTAGCAGTTCTTCCTTTAGTCTTCATAGTCTGGACTTTGTTCTTCTGCCAAAGATTCTCTATATCTGTAGAGAAGATCAAGTGCAGTCTTTGATGCTTAAAATGTACTGGAATTGTTTATTCAAATCATTTATGCAGGTTTAGAAGGTTGTGGAATTGTCTGGGCAACTCTGATGTGTTTGTATGCTGTAATGCACTAAATGTACTCAGCAGAGTACATTTACATTTACTACCCCTCCTAATGTAACTTCAGAAGGGGAGAAAACACAACCAAGCAAATAAATAGAAAGAAAAATAACCAAAGTAAATAAATAAAAATTTGAAGCAGGGAATCAATTTGTTCAAAAACATAGTCTTGAGTATTTTTTCTAAATTTTCTTTTATTCCCTAGCCATCTTTTTTTCACATGACTTGCATAGTAATGACACTGTCCTACTTTCCCCCACAAAGGTTTTCTTTTCTTTATTTTTGTTGGTTTTAAGTCATATCCACATGATTAATGGCATGTCTATTTATAAGGTTAAAATAAAATGTAAAAGAAACCTTAAAAAAGGTAAAATTAATCAGGAGTTGGTAAACAGTACAGTCTCTCTCAAGGCAGTAGTTAAATGAGGAGCTCTTAAAGTTAAGAGTTGAATTCCTAGAAATTCCATGAAGCTGATGATGCTTTTTATAAAAAATGTTAGTACATGATGGCTCAAAAAGTTTCTTGTACTCTCATAATACTCCCGATTTTGATTATAGTAAAAGTAAAAAATGTGCATACAAATATAAATGGAAGGGTGAAATTAAGGCTGGGGTTGCCCCAGCCATGCTGCTTCCAGCTGTCTTCAGCTGGCATAGTGCAAGCACTTCTGTGCCCTGGACTCCAAAGGGTGACACCTCAGGAGAGTGTATTTAAGAGTTGTAATAACACTGCACAGTGAGGAGTAAGGAAAAGATGTGAGAAAAGGAACAGCTCTGAAGACACCAAGGTCAGAGATGATCAGTGTTGCATCCTGGGTTTGGGTTCAGATTAGGGGTTCTAATCTATGTTAGCTAGCTGAGTCCTGTGTACCCCCTTGCACCCCCTGTGTTCCCCCCCCCCAACCCCCCTGCGGTGGTTAGCTCCAGGCTGCCTGCCATTGGAGCGTCCCCCCGTTACTCCTGTAATCACACCCTGTCCCGTCCGGAGCATTCGGTGTCACCTCGATCCCACAACCCCGTTCGCCCTGGAGCCCTGTGTCCGCCCCTGCCACGTTCCCATTGGTTGCCATTGTCCATGTCATCGCCACGGCACCTGCCCCCCACTGGGCAGGGGGGCTGGCTCCCCTCGCCCCGCCCCTGATAAAACCCCGTGCCTCCCGGGTCCCGGCCACCATTTCCCCCAGGTAGGTGCTGGAAGCACGGGTCGCACCCCCCCTGCCACAGCTCTCCATGGCTATTAAAACCTTCCTGCTTCGCTCATGGGTGATCTGGACATTCCTTCACCCTTTACCAACATCCCTTGCGTGGGCTACAGAACCCGGCAAGCCCCGGCCGGCACACTGCAGCAGTGGCACACGGGAGCGAGCGGTGAGCCGGGGCTCCAGAGGGAGGCAGTGCCAAAAGGCAACGGAGCTGCCCGGAGCCGGGAGAAACAACAAACCACTGCTGATCAGTGGGGAGGAGGTACTCCAGGTCTGATAGCAGAGGTTCCCCTGCAGCTGCAGTGAAGTAGGTTGTCCCCTTGTCTATGAAGTCCACAGGGAAGCAGATATCCACCTGCAGCCCATGTAATATCCCACAGTGTAGTAAGTGCATGTGCCCTGGAGGAAACCATGAGCTCATGGAAAGCCTTCACTGGAGCAGACTCTTGTCAGGAACTGTGACTCATACAGAGGACTCCAAGAAGGAGAAGGTTTTTTTAAGTGTAATCGTGACCTGATGACTTGATGCTCTTGGTGGGTTACATGGGTTTGTTTACTCTTTTCTTACAGTTTTTTTGTAAATTTTGTTATTGTAGATGCTGGTGAACTTAATGGGAAGAATGATGATGTTTGACTCTAGTTCAGAAGGTTGAATGATTTCTTTACTATAATTATAGTTATACTATAATTATATATAATATATAGTTATTATATTTATATTAATATAATTTATACTAATATAGTTTATAGTAATATAGTTAATTATATTTATTATTATAAATATATAATATATAGTTATAGTTATGCTATAATTTTATACTATATAAAAGAAGATACTAAAAACTACATGCTACTTTCTCTAACTACAATATCTAACTACTCACAACTCGTGACTCTGTTCTTTAGGGTTTATACACAAGTAAATCCAATTAACCACCAAACTTAAACAATCTTCACTAGAATCTAATTAAGTAATCACTTTAAATAAACAATTCTCCAAACACATTTCACATGAGAAAAACAAAAAACAGAAATAGAAATTGTTTTCTCTTTCATTTCTCTCTGTATAAGTTTATGAAAAATTTTAAAAGAGAGAGAAATGTGTTTACCACATTTTGTGGCCAATTTATGAATTTCTCCCTTATTTCATCTTGAAACATATAATCAAAAAACCCATGAAGTGTATATGAATGACAAGTAGATCCCTTACACTCACATTTTTTCCTACTACTTTTCAGATAGGAGAAAAAAATGGTGTGAAATATTAGTGCATAAAACTCTCATCCATAACATCTCTAAAATATATTTCTTAAAGAAGCAGTTTCTAGTTTAGAAAATAAATAAGAAGAAATGAGAAAAAAGTGAAAAAATATTTTAAATGTTGAAGGAAATGAGCATATAATCACCAAACAGATAAAACTAATTTATATACCTTAACTCTGAAAAAAAGAAAAAGAAGGAAAAGAAGGAAAAGAAGAAGAAGAAGAAGAAGAAGAAGAAGAAGAAGAAGAAGAAGAAGAAGAAGAAGAAGAAGAAGGCAACAATGCGTTATTTCTCTCAGCCCCGGCCAGCTCCCGAGTGCCCAGCTTGGGTGCCCCTGCTTCTCGTCGGGGCCGGTGTTTGTCGCGACTCCTGGGCGCTTCTGCTGGTGTGCACCGGGGCGGGCTGGCCGTGCTTTGCCGTCGGCGCGAGGGTGTGAAATAAAGAGGCGAGGACATTGTTCAGATCCATCTGCGTGGTGGCTGGAGGCTTTAATGGCCGCGGAAGCCACGATGGAGAAGCTGCAGGCAATTCCCAACCCTGAGTGGATGAAAACGGCAACGGGACCGGGAGGGAGTGGGATGATATAGGGGGTGGGACAGGGAGGGCAAGGGCCCTCCCGCCCAATGAGGGAGGCGCTGTGGCAATGATGTGGACCATGGCAACCAACGGGAACATGGCAGGGGCGGACGTGGGGCTCTGGGGCGAATGGGGTTGCGGCAACGGGGTGACCAACACAGAATTCTCAGGACTGGACGGGGGAGTGGTTACAGGAGTGGCAGTAGGAAGCTCCAATGGCAGGCAGCCTGGAGCTAACCACCACAGGGGGAGAAACACAGGGGATGCACGGGGGTACATAGGACTCAGCTAACTAACATCGATCAGACCCCCTAATCTGAACCCAAACCCAGGATGCAACAGAAGAAAAAAAAGAAAAAGAAAAAAAGAAAAAGAAAAAAAGAAAAAGAAAAAAAAGAAAAAGAAAAAGAAAAAGAAAAAGAAAAAGAAAAAGGACAGGAGAAATAAAACTGAATGAAAGAGGAATATTTTATCATGATTTGGTCTTAATGCTTGTTCCACCAAAACCTGCATTAAAATACAAAACACAAAGCCTGTGAGTCAGATACACTCAGAATACTATAGAATAATACAGCTTCTAGTATGAGCTGAGATATGAGCATTCTTATCTTGCCCTATGGAATCTGAATGTCATGAATTCCTGGTTTGAAACATAATTTAATAAAGGTCACTTACCAAGGTAGAAAACAGAAGAGATAAGGAAAACCCCTTCATAGCACATCTGTTTAGAATGAACTGATCTGACACAGTTATTAATTATCACAGATGCCTTAGGGTTGGAATAAAGCTGTCAACTCAGAAGCAAAATGTTTTCCCAAAGTCAGAGTCTCAAAAAAAATGGCAATAAACCCAGAAATGTTCAATGTACTCTGCCAAATATCTTTTCAGAAGCTGTGACAATACTAAGGTGAAAGACTCAAATGTATTAGCAAAGTCTTAATCAAATGGAAAGATTTTGATCTGAGATAAAATATGTTTGATTCAGATGGAACAGCATTTTATTAGATTTATGAAGGCAATGAAATGAAATACTGGCTAATATTTTAGCATACATTAAAGAAATCAATTAATATAGGACTTGCGACTTCAGCAGCTTTAGCACACACAATGATTAAGCTATACCTATAGTATAAGCTATACCTACAGTATTTGCTCAAATATTATCACTCCTCATTTCAAATGACAGGGACTGTTGTCATGACATCAAGATAAAATGTTTGACAGGAACAGGCCATGCTGTTCAGTTAGTTGTAAGGCTTAGCTTACTATTATTATTAGTACTGATCAGATTGACTAAGAAAATATATTTATTTAATTGTTTTTACTTAGTAATAAAAAAAAGCATTTAACATATTGATTGATTGTTAATGACAAAGACATAGGCTAACAAAGTTGTCCTTACATTGATTCACTTCTGGTTTTGTTTTTTTTTTTTTTAATCTGTATGTCTGACAATTTTACCTAAAAATGCATTTAGGCATATCTCATATGTCCACATTCAGCCATGGGCATTCTTAAACCCTGAGACCAAACTTTGTATCCTGTCTTACATTTAAGTATATCAACTCTGCCCCTAAAACAGGCAGCTCACACCCAGGTCTTGGAATGGCCCTCAATATATATTATCCTCCAGACAATTTATCTGAAATAGTGACAGCTGATATGAGCCACAGATGTGTGTGGGATCAGGCTAACAGTTAAGTGATATGGGCCAGTGCTTCAGCCCATTATCTGGCACTTTGTGGGGGATACGGGTAGGTGTCATTTGTTTTTAATATAATATCTAAACTGTGTATGATATCTGAAACTTATTGTATATAATTTGAATCATTCTGCTCAAATCAGGCAGCTTTTAAAAACTGTTCTGCTGCTGTTAAGTACTGTTTAGAAAGTACATGTTTAGAAATCATGAGCAGTGTAGATTCATACCAGCTGAGATGGAATGCTACCAGAAGGATGTATTGCTTCACACAACAGCTTGTCAAAAACACACTGTTGATAACAAAACTGTTGGAGGCTCAAAAAGGAACAAAGCAAACCCATGGAAGAAAAAACAAGTCACAAAAAGCTTTACCATCTATGGTGCAAAAAATGTCTAAACTGATGGGAATTACCCCTATGCATTTGCCTGTTCTCATACCCTGTGATACTGATTAATGCTGAAGAAAAGTTACCAGGCTAAACAAGTATTCTGCTGACCTCATATTGGCATTCTGGCATTAATATTCACCTCCTGACTTTTTAAACTATATATTTCAAATTTTCACTTATATCCAGTCCTAAAATATTCTGCTGCCTGAAACTTTGTACTATAACTATTATTTTGTGTGACTTTTCTGCATTTAAGACCTTAGAACAAAGAAGCATTTTGGATTAACAGAAGTATAAATGATGAAATAAAATGTGACCAACTTTGCAAAAATGTTACTGTGGAAAATAATTGTTGACATAATTCAAACCACCAATTACATTAATGAGCAAAAGCATGTTCTGGTCTTCCAAACAAATAAATACCTAAGAAGATACACTATAGGTACTGCTGATTTAGTTGTTATTATTATAATTATTATTGGAATTTAATGGGTTTGCTTACCAAGGGTCTAAAGCCACTCTAAAATTAAAGGTGTGGTTACCATATGTGAGGGGATGTATTTGTAAAGGTAATTCAATCATCTTGTCAACATTTTTGAGGCAGTTTTTTTTTTCATCAAGACCAGCTCACTAGTTCAAACACAAAGTTATTTATCAATGTGATTTTAGTAGTGGTGTTGTAAGTAATTCCATTAAAATGCATTTATCACCTAGTGAGGCTGTGAAGAGATAGTCTTCTTGTCTCTTGTGATCAAACTAGAGAAGATAATTCAAAGCAATTTTAGAAATACTTACAGCATGGGGATTTTTTGCCTATTTTTATGCATATTAAAACTACCACTAAAAACTCCTAACTACATAAATGTGTATTTCTATGTCAAGTTGGAATATTGAAACTTCCTGTCTTTTCATTTTGATTTTGTTTCTCTTTTGAATTTATAAGTCATGGAATCATATGAAATGATGTAAATAAAAGCAGAAGATGAAGAATACTTGCTTCAAAGTTCAGTTATGGCATCCAGAAAATAAAGTTATAATGCCATTTTGCATAACTGATTTATTACCAAGAGAATTATTCTTCACTCTTCTTTTTTGTTGTTGTTGTTTTGGTTTGTTTGTTTGTCTGTTGTTGTTTTGTTTGGTTTGGTTTTGGTTTTCTTTTGTTTTAAGAAAAAAAATGTTATCCCTCTTTTTACTATTATAAACTAGTGGTCTGTAATGGCAGGTACGTTGAACTTCTATTACATGAGGGCTTTTTTGCATATGCATTTTTGTGATACTTGGGTTGACTTTTTACCTGTTAAGATGCTCCAGGAGAATCTGAGGTAAGTCATCTCCAAAAGACTGGACAAAATTTACTCTCAATACAAGTAGAAACACATTGAATTACATTGTACGTAGGAGTGGAAAACTGTTTATGGTTCCTCTTCTTTAGCTCATTTGAAACACTCAGCCTAGAGGTTATGTCTGGAAAGCAAATTTTTCCCAAAAGTCCTTTGTTGATAACAGTTAGATTTACAGTTCTGGGATAAGGGCACCTATGCTTTGATAAAGAGAAGTCATGTACAAGACAAAAGCTACGTATGTCCGTAGCTTCAACATTTGAATAAAAAGGGAGCAGCTTTAAACTCCCTTCTTGTATTCTTAAACATTATTATCCACATTCCACCTGCTAAACTGCAAACTTTAACTCCTTTGATGCAATGGTCCCACCACTAAAAGTGAAGAAGTCTGTGAAACAACAATAGAGAGATTTAAGTTCTTTTGATCCATCAAACTTCAGGCATAAAGTGAAACACCACTGAAGTGCTCCAGCTGCAGTGGTGGTGCTTTCAAAGAATTTTCCATTCCTCCTGGGCACATTGCCAATACTTTTCTCCTTTTGTAAGCTGTTGGAAAATCATGCAAGTATACAGTGTTTAATATTTACTAGAAGGTAACATTTAAGCAGTGGAAACTCTTTGAACAGCAAGTTCCATTGTATTTATCACAATTAATTAAAGGGAAAGAAGAGAGGGGAAACGTGTAACCTTCATCTGCTTCAAATGAAGTAGGGTGATGTTTTAAAGATTTTCTTACTGTTCTGAAACCCAGATCACAGATAATTGAGAGAGAATTAAGGCTCTTAATAAAAAATTAGAGATTTTGAAGCTGTGTTTCGGCTACCTGTCAAACCCTGGTTCGCCTCTCCAACCTTTTTCCTTGTAATGCTTAGCACTTTTCGTCTTCAAAGTACTTCAAAACACATTCGCTAATTAATCCTTTGAGCATCCCTAAGAGATTAGTAGTAAACTATGTGATCTCTGACAGCCATGCAAGAGCCTTGAGCAAGGTAATGAACCCTGCATCCAATAAGGATTATTGTCAAGGTCTCCTGAAGTCCACAGCACACTGAATATATATTCTGTTGAAAACTTTGAGAAAATGTAGAAGTATTTAGAGACTAAAAAGCAACATTTAAATAGGTTAGGTGAAATTGAAGGACAATGTTCAAATATACAATCTAGAAAAAAATGTATTACTCCTTCAGCAGTATTTCTTAATCATCATATAGAATCTATATACTCATATGGTAGTATCTTTAAATATCTATAACTATCTTCCTTGAGAAATAATAGTTCTAACAGCTGTATAAGCCCACCTGTTTACATTTGCAATAGCAAATTAAACAGGACAAGAATACAGGATTCAGCACTGGCATATACTTCTCTAACTACTAAGATCTTTGTGCAATATTTGCTGACACTTTTTCCTAAGGCCAACATACATTCTCACAAAAAAAATGCAACTTTGTTAACAGAAATTCTATTTTACTACAGTCATTATATTCTGAGAGGTAAGAAAGTATAACTTCGTTGGAAAAAGTGTTTCTATGTTGCCAATGCTAGAGAATGAGTCCTGATCCAATTTTGCGGCATTCGCTCTTTCTCCCGCGTCTGGGACAGCTCCAACGCCCTCCGGCACCGCCTCCTCCTGGACTTCCAGGTCCGCCACTTCTCTCCCACGTGCTGCTGGCACTGGCATGTGGGTCGGGGTCTGCTGAGTTTGGTCGCCCGCACTACGGAATCCAAGGTAAAGAGTGAAGGAGTGTCCAGATCACCCACGAGGAAGGCAGGAAGGCTTTATTGTCGCTGAGAGCTGCAGTGGGGGGGTAGTGACCCGCACTTCCCACTCCGCGTGGGGGAAATGGTGCCGGAACCCGGGAGGGAGCAGGATGATATCGGGGATGTGATAGGGAGGGCAGACACCACCCCCCAATCCGTGCGGGTGACACGATGATGACATAGGACAGCGACCAACCAGGGAACCGCGGGGGCGAACACTGAGCCTCGGGCTGAGTGGGATCGTGGGGATGGGGCAGCAGCCACGGGGTTTCCCGGGGCTGGATGGGGAAGTGGTTACAGGAGCGGCAGGGGGGGGATAGCCCAACGGCAGGCAGCATGGGGCCAGAAACTGCGGTGGAGGGAACGACACGGGGGTACACGGGGGTACACAGGACTTGGCTAGCTAACACAAATAAGAACCGCCAATCCCAGGATGCAACACAATTTAGGTAATAAGATGGATGTAGTCATAAGTTGCAAAAGCAGAGCATTGCCATAAAAATGGCTAAGATTTTTAATGCCTGATGCTTAGAATATTCTCAATGTACTTCAAGAAAGCTGTTTCATAAGAGGCTGTCATAGCTGGAGGAATGGCAATTCACCTTATACTAGCCTGACCACTTGGTTTTGTGGTAATGATTATCCCTACAAAACCTTTTCTTATTTTAAATAAGCTTCAATAGTAGGAAAGGACAAAAGTAATTTCCCAGAATAATCAATAAACTCAGAGTCTCTGTTCACAGACCGCTTGTAATGTACCTGAGCTTCAAACAAATCTAGGTTTACAATTCTCAGATCCATCATGTGTGTTCTCCCTTAAAAATATAATTTTGTTTCTTGGAATAATTTCGGCAATAATGAGCTTTGAATGTGTCTTGCAGAGCAAATTTGTTGAATTCTGTTCTGCAAGGGTTGGTTTTCAAAAGTGAATTTGAGGAAGGAAAAAAGAGAAACTTTTCTTGAAGTCTCATTTTTTTGGGGGGTTGTATTTCCCAGAGAATGGCAGGAACTTGGACTTCCCTCTGTGCTCAGTATTTCCTCTTGGTTTTCTCTAAAAGTCTCTCGCAGAGTTAACTGACCTCTCTGAAACTCCTAGCACCTCTCTTGGGTATTGAGCTTGGTGCTAAGGGACAAGATCTAAAACATAAAATTGTGTAGCCTGTTGATTGTTGCTTGGTCCTCACACAGCCTCCCATGTGTGCAGCTGGACTAATGCTAATGCTTATTGTGCTTCAGTTTGTTCAAGAGACTAGAAACTGCTAAGCAGAGTGCTCTTCCCAGACTGCCATGGCTGTGAATATAAGTTGAAGGAATGCAAATTCAGAATGCATTATATTCTACTATGGGATTTTATGTTTACACGTGTACTTTTCTCACATTATTTTCTCTTTTCTTTCTCTCAAAGTACTGTGTTTATTTTTGAGTATAAAATACCATTCACAAAATGGTTTTACATTAACATCATTACCCTAATTCCTAACAAAAAAGCATACCATCCCATCACACCACATCATAACTTTTTTTTTTTTTATGGTGATAGTGGTCAGACACTGGAACAATTTGTCTTGAGGGGTTGTAGAATTTCGGCCATTAGGGATATTCAAAACCCAACTGAATACCATTCTGAGCAACCTGCTCCACCTGACCTACTTTTGGTAGGACTACAATATTTCCAGAGAAGCTTTCCAAACTCAGCTATTCTGTAATTCTATTTACAGTTTAGAATTCAAACTGGACACTTTCTGAAGAAAAGGAGAGCAAAGGTATGTAGCATATTCTGTCAAAAATCTTGGTTCTAGAGTTTGGGGCTGTTTTTTTTTAACATACTTGGTTTTGGTCAAGTATGTCTGCTTTCAAGAGACATATTGTATTGACTACAAATTTAGTTCTTCACTGAGTATAATGAAGATTTAGACAAGTAGCACACACATAGAAATCTAAATTGTTAACAGAAAACCTGGATACTTAATCTGGAGCTGAGCTTCATATAAAATCTTGAATTAACCTTCTTTTCTGGTACTACAATAATGACTTTATAAACATAATTTTTAGGAACAACAGGATTTTATTTCAATTATTTTTGCTGTGCATTTAGATTAATGAAGCTGTACTCTGTACCCTACTCTTTCAAGTAAATTTAAACTATATTTCAAAATTCCATTCCTGAGTTTCCACTGCTAGCTTACTCTGCTTTGCAGCAAGACAGGATGAAAGCATAATGGTTCAACTGATTACCAAAGATTTTTACTGACAATTTCTAAAATGTACATAAATAACCAATAATTTTACCCATCTCTATGGCAGACTGCTTGAATTAAATGGAATTAGAAGAAAAAGCTTTGTCAAATTTGTTAACATTTATAGTCTTATGTAGAGTACAGTGTTGCAATAAGATTACTAGATTATATTATCTTCCTAATTAAACATAATATTTCTGTGTTTTTAATAAGGCTCTTCCACTTCTTTTTTTTTTCTCCTCATTCTTCTCCTAGGAAAGAAAGCTAGTGAAGGATGCCAGGTCACTTGTTTGTTTTTCAAAAGGTATGATTACTATGATTACTAGGAAAATCCTTTTGTATACCAATTTGAGATAATATTTTAAGGTTTGTTTATTTTTAAATGGCACAATTGTCCAGATCAATCTCCATAAGTATCATACCAAAACTGAACAAAAGCCAGAAATACAAGTAAAACTAAACTCTGTTACAAATTTTAACACTTTGTCTTTTGTTAAAAATAGATTTAGAATAACATAAAATTTGAAAGAAGTTCATCTGTAGCTTTGAAATCCTTTTTTTTTCGTTTCTTTTTTTATCAGTTGGTGTTTTGAAACATTCCATTTGGAACATAAATTTAATAGGTTGTTGTCCATCAGTTCAAACCCTGAGTTAGAATCCAAGATACTCAGCTGCTGAATAATAAGAATTACAAAAGTATGAGAGCTTCTAGATAAGTCTGAAAATTCCCTTCATCCTCTGCATATAAACCTAATGGGTTTGGTTCTGACACAAAGGGTGATATTTGTAATCTTTACAACAAATTAATTCACTAGGGGAAGGTGAGTGACAGTAAACTGCCAATGGTCATGACTTCCTACTTGGGCCTGCCATTTAACATCTTTCTTTATTTCTTAATAAAAATAAAACATTTCTCAGTTTGTGATTATTTTCTCTCCAGGGAAACATGTTTAGCTTTTCCATCAGTTTAATAAAGAAAATACCAAAATGAGCATTAACTATGCTCAGTTCTCTCCTACTGACTAAATAAAATTAATTTCTAGGCTGTCATTTATTCCTGCTATGCTTGGTTTTTTTTTGTTTGTTTGTTTTTTTTTTACTATAGTACTATATCATTCTCATGCTCATTCTGTGCACCTATTGGCATATACACATGGATGTTTAAAAACATCTATATATCACAGATTTCTGGGCATATCAAAATGGATTGGGAAGCAGAAGGATAAGCAAGAGGAATAAAGACTAATTGGCAAATCTTATTCCCATCCATGAGACCAGACATGAAATATTTGAGGATGCTGAAAGAATTAATATTTTGTGAAATATTCCATTGACTGGAAATCTGAAAAAAAAAAAAAAATCTGACATCTGCAAAAGGTTATGAGATATGGTTCTCTGCAGAAAGAGAGAGAAACCAGGAAACTGTAGATCAGTCAGCCGTGGGTCAGAGTCTGAAAATATAATGGGCATTTTTTTAGAACCTTTTTGCAGACACCTGAAGGAATTTTGTATGCAAAAATTAATCCGGTCTTAAGGGGAGTCCTGGTTCAGTCAGGAGGTAAAACTGGATGATGTCCTCCAGACAAAATTTCTGTGACTGTACGACTTCAGGTTTAGTTCTCTTCCACTCATAAATAAGTTTATTAACTAAAGCAGGATAAGACAACTCATGCTAAAATACAGAACGTGAGGTGATCACTGTATTGGGTCTCTATTTCAACATTCATTTCTACAGAATTTATGAAAACGTAAAATAAATGTATTGAGAAATGCATTCGCAAAACTTCTACCAAAATAAATCCTGGCTTGCAAAAATTATAAATCTAGAGCTCCGTCTAGATATATAGCTTTAGATCTAGATCTAGTCAGAGATAAAGACATATATTTTCCAGGTGAATGTGTTGAAAAAAGACCATTTACTCCATTGTTTCCTCTAGTTGTTTTTAATTATTTTCTTTGCATTTGAAAAACTCCGTTATGCCAGATAACTCATAGTGTATTATGGTTCTTATTTGGCAGAGTCTGTATAGGAATATAGCATGGGGATTGCATTCAGATGACTAGAATAGCAGGGTTTGAGCTGTGTCTTTAGAAAGAACACTCAGCTATTAGGTATGCATGATATTAAGATATTTTATATAGAATGCTTGACTTGTAGCTTTTCAAGTATTGCAGGCTTAATGTTCCTCAACTAATATCTTTGGCAGTACATAATGTATTTTGTTGTCTGGAAAAACTACACATTTTTAGGTGCATTTTCTTTTACTTCACTGTAATAATAGAAAAAATAAGCACAATCTTTTGACATTTTAAAGACCACTCGTTCAGGGCAGTGGGACTTGAGGATGATCTCAAATCAGATGGCTGGGGCTGTGAGTGCTAGACCCATATTCTTATCCAGGCAGTCTGTAGAATTGTTGAATGAATTTTTCACAGGAGTCATTAGTATGACATCTTATGGAGTATGCTAGCTTCTGCTAAATCTGTGAAAGAGACCAGAAATTAGATTTACTCCTCTTTTCAGGTACTTCAAATATGTAACATTGAATAATTAAATGTCTTTTAATTTAAGAAAAGTTTAGTTATGGCACTTTCTACCTAGAAAGCTGAGAAATGCTAGAAAGCTAGAAAGCTCAGAACAACCAATTTAAATCTTGGGTGTTTAAAATTCTAAAATTGATTCATCTTTGAAATTTTCTAAACCCAATGCTTATGAAAGCATCCTGTGGGATTTGCACTCAGCAGGTATAAACCAGTCATCTGCAGTAGTTATTATTAATTACACAAGCTATGAATTTTTCTCTATATTTTTAATTTGGTGTACAAACCAGCTAAACATACACCTGCTGAAAAAGTAAGCTGTAATATCCCTGTACTCAAACACACTGAGCAGGCCTCCCCAAGTGAAGTGCAAGACTCATGCAGCTGATCAATGCCTTTCACTTTCCTACGTACGCAGCTCATGCAGACCAGGTGAGAGATTTTTTTCTGCTTTCTGAATTTTTGCACCAGACAGCCTGTCGGGAATTTTGTATCTGAAATAGACAAAACCCAGGAAATATAGAAATAGAAGAGCTGGAGCAGTCTACTTTGGCAAGGGTGTCTTCATCAGACAGAACAATCCCTCCACTTCCCACTCCATTATTTTGTTCTTTGAACCTCCTGCTGTTCAATCCCATTCTCTCAGGACTGATACAATCAGATGTGCTCGTCATCACTGTGTCAGTATGTCACTCAGGAAGCGGTCACCTGAAAAACTTCATTAAAACATTAAAAAATATAGCAACTAGATTTAAAAAAAATCTTACATTTTTTGCCACACTTTTAATGCTTACCTCTGAAGACCAAAATGTGAGTTCCAGCTCTGCCTTCAATCCCTTTCCACACATAATGCTGAAGGTTTAGTGAACTGAGCAGTTTCAAATTCCAAGTGTAGTTGAAGAATAATCTTTTCAAAAGTAAGCCTGAGCGTCCTGCTCAAGGATATACAATAACTAGTACTCTGGAGATTATAAATTCACATAAAATGCGCTTGGACAACTCTCTCCGATTATCTATTATGATAATTTTTCAAGTTAAACAATTGTAAAAATCAGCAAATTTTACAAATACATGAACAAAGTTCTGTCAGTTTGGCAGCAGAGAAGACATCTAAGAGAGGCAATCATAACAAACACATCCACTTGCAAACTGCATTGATGTTACAGGCTGGACCTTTCCTCTGCTGTTTTAGCACTAAAATAGAAAGATACACTACAAAATTATAAAATCAGAAGCTGATCTTAGTGGAAGAAAAGCCACTGAGATAATGGCAGTTGTTATAGCTTTGGCTTAGGGATCTGTACCTCAAACTATCTACTAAAAATTTCTGTTTTGGGAGTTTTTTGGTTTGGTATTTTGAGTTGTTGCTGTTTGGGTTTCTTTTGGTTGGTTGGTTGGTTGGTTTTTTTTGCTGGTGGTGATGGGGGTTTGGTATAGTTTGGCTTTGTTTGGTTTTGTAGTGTTTTGGGCTTTTTTTTTTTTATTCACAGCAGGAAGAAGATGAGTTGCAGAGACCAAACTTGATAGTGGAAATTATACTCTCTGTCCATATTTATCTTCACATAGAAGTTCAGACAAAAGTTCTAAATAAAATTCAAAGCCTTTGTGAGTACAGGGAAAGGCATAAGCAAACAGTGCAAACATTTTATTCCCTTGCTTTCTACCAGTCACATCTTCCTTAGAAAGCACATAATTTTAAATTCATTATCAAATCATGCAAAATTAATTTCAGATGATCTATTCATACCTTGCAAAAATCAAAGTCTTCCTTCAGGGGAAACCTGATTGTTTTGTATGTTCCTTGAACAAGGAATATTATAATATATAGCCTATTTCTGTAACCCTTACTTGAACATGACTTAGACCAGGTTAATGACAAATCCCATGCAACTATATAGAAACTTCTTTGTAAGTTCAAAGGAATGGGAACAGTAATCCTTAAAATGTAGTCTATTAAGCCAGAGAGATCATCTAAAATCTCAGTGTATTATTAAAACTTTGACTCTATTGTTACTCAGCTATGCAAATTTTCACTTCAGTAATCCTTATTTCCCTTATCAAAGCTTTCTAAATTTGCAAAGCAGCAATACTGCATGTGCTCTTACACTGTATTTGTTATCTATGTACATTACTTTAATTAGCTAATTTTCATTTTCTTAGTTTTTAAATCTAAAAATCGGTTATTACTTTTTTTTTTACTTCACTATACTATCTAGTTTGAATTCTTAGTAGATACCAGTGTAATTAAGTACATGAGAATGTCTAAAATGTTATCTTACCAATACCAAATGAAATATATATAATGCTTTTAATAGCCATATATTTAAATTGTCCCTGTAGCTCAAAGGAAATATACTATGTTTAATTCTGAAGAGTTTTAAATACCTTTTCAGCTTTATTATTATGTTTAGTCAGGGTTTTCAGAGGAAAGTAAGACAACAGTAAGAAAGTGCACAGTGCAATAAATGTCAAAAATTACATCTCAGTTTGAATGAAAAGCTTTGCAAACACTATAAAAATTAACATTTTTAGCATTATTCTATCAGACTCTCCATTTTGCTTAATAAATTAATTCACAATTCAAATCCTTTTAATAATTAATTATACCTTTAAAAATATAGATATACAAAAAGAAATTTCTTGTGACTAAGCGTAGCACATTGAAAGAATGAGGCACTAATATCCTAATAAAACCCACAGACATTTAGTAGTGTGTTATCATCTGTTCTTTAGCCAGACTTCCCAAGAGGTATTTCACTGTGGCAGAAATGTTACTATTTATTAAGAAATAGAAACTTGAAATTATAATCTTCCAGATCCACAGAATTGTAAAAGCAATTAATAAATTAACACATAAAGAAATTATTTAGGGTCATTAATTTGTCATATTTGGTAATAGTCACCTAAGGTAAAAAGACACTGAAAAGGGTTAGAGAACTAGAAAGACAGAGACAGATTTTCTTTCAGCATGGACCAACTGCTAAATATGGCCAGTTACATTTGCAAATGTTAAAGGACATTTTTGAAGGGAAAAAATATTAGCATTGATAGTTTCTGATAGCATCAAAAATATCTAATAATCTAGTTCTTAGAAAGCTCCCTTTATATCTTTGGTGCTTGGAAGTAATTCCCTATTCTGCTTGATTATCTCTGGGACTTATATCAATTCTTTCCATACTGTAAATCAATGCCTTGGGGTAGGTGTCCTTTGAAGTTGTTCCAGTTTGCTAAAGCAATTAATATTTAGTGAAGTATAAAATATCATCTTGTTTTAATAGAATAAATTATTGGGAAACCTTGATAAAAGATATGACTAGACTTACCTCCAGTAAAGCCACAGTGTGCTTTCTTCATGTGCTTGTGGTGTAATCTATTTTCTGGTTTCCTTGAAATACTTCAGCTGGAAACCAGTTCAGCCCACAGACATTCCAGGTCAGGGTTTGACTCCATTGCCTTTCATGTCTAGTGATATTAGAGGCAAGCACACAGGCCTAGCAGGCATAACACAGGAGCTACAGAAAGCCTGGATGGAGACACAGATGCTTGTCAGTGAAACCCTTTAATCATTTTAAACAGTAAATCTGTTCCAGATAAGCAGCACAGTTACAACAATTGCACTGAACCCTTTTTCGTAAGCAAACACCTGTATTAGACATTTCCAAATGTAAGCATCTGCAGTTTTGAGAAGAACCTTAGACTTTGTGTTCATGCTGCACAGAAAATATTGTCTTATGTGGATGGATGGCAAAATACTTAATGCAAAGGGACAGTCACATGATATATTATCAGTTATAGCTATTTAAAAAAAATATTATTTTTTTCCCCAGTATGAAGCAAAAAGTATATAATTGAACAGTTGTAGAACCTTAGAAAAAATATGAAGTAATACAATTCTTTTCAAACAGCTAGGAATCAGAGGTACAAAATGCAGGGTACCTTATGCAAGATTAAAAAATAATTACAGATAGTTGGAAACAAAACTCAGAAATTAACTCAGCAGTAACTTCTGAAAAAGTAGCCAAAAAATTATCACGTTTTTCAAAAATGATAAAGTGCGGCGTCGTACTCTTTCTCCCAGGTTCGGGGCAGCTCCGGCGCCCTCCGGCGCCGCCTCCCCCCAGACTTCTGGGTCCGCCGCTTCTCTCCCGCATGCCGCTGGCACTGGCACACCAGTCAAGGTCTGCTGGGTTCAGTCACCCGCATGAGGGTCTGAGGTAAAGAGTGAAGGAATGTCCAGATCACCCACGAGGAAGGCGGGAAGGCTTTATTGTCGCTGAGAGCTGTGGTGGGGGGGTAGCGACCCGCGCTTCCTACTCCATGTGGGGGAAATGGTGCCAGAACCTGGGAGGGAGTGGGATGATATAGGGGATGTGATAGGGAGAGCAGACACTGCCCCCCCAATCCGTGCGTTGCCGTGATGATGACGTAGGACAGCGACAAACCAGCATACCCCGCAGGGGCAGACACCGAGCCTCAGACTGAATGGGATTGTGGGGATGGGACAGCGGACACAGGGGTTCCCGGGGCTGGACGGGGGAGTGGTTGCAGGAGCGGCAGAGGGGATAGCCCAACGGCAGGCAGCATGGGGCCAGAAACCACGGCGGGGGGGGGATACACGGGGGAAGCACGGGGGTACACAGGACTCGGCTAGCTAACACAAATAAGAACCCCTAAAACCCAATCCCAGGATGCAACAATAAAAAGTGTTGCTAAACATCAGCTTCAGAAAACAGTATCAATATGAATACTCAAAGGCATAGGGAAAGGATATGGTGGCTGACTCAAGATTTCAAGCTTCTACTAATTTGTATAAGTTTTCAACAAGTCATAAAGCAAGATAAAGAGAAAATCAAATAGAGAAATGTGCCAAACAGTCCCTTGAGATTTCAGATTTTTTTATTCATGGATATCCTAATAATTTCTTAAAATGTGATTTTGGAGAGTAATAGAAACATTTTTTCATTAATTGAAAAAAAAATAGTGACACAATGGATTAAAAAACCCCAATTAATCTATTCAGGCAATACTTTTTCAATATTCCACTCAATTTTGGGGTAAGCAGCCTTCCTGGATCAATAACCTCTAGAAAAAGACATTTTAAGAGAAAAAAAAAGCCATTCTTTCTCTTTAACTAGTGTTTCTAGTTGACGTTATATTAGCTGCTATACCACAGATGATTTAAATCAGGAAATTCTTCCATAATAGACACTAGACAATTTCAGGTATTAGCAAACCAGTCCAAAGACAAAAGAAGAAAATTATAGCTCGTCCTATTCCTTATTAAAAAATGAATTTTAGCTCTTCTGAAAGCAAAAATATTGTTTCCCATTATAGTCAGTCTCTGCTATACATGGAAAGGGACTAATCAAAAAACAGTACTATTATCATAAGAATTCAGCCAAGTCCAGTTACATTAAGCAATCAGAAGCATCTTTAGTGTTGCATTTCAGTGTGTTTGTGTCTGTGTAATTCCATACAAGACTCATATAAAAAAATCCAGTGATGTTCTTTTTAACAATAGTCATAAGCTTGCTTGAGAAAATATTTTTTGTATCTGACTTGCCTTACTTTTTAAAAAGATGCTAAAAGCCTTTATACACCAAGTATAATGAGCTAATAGAACAGAAGCATACAAAACATTTAGAAATACATTATTTTCTTTGTAATTTTCTTAGAGATTTCTTGAGGTTTTTGTCGGCTTTTTTTTTCTGTAGTCCAATACATCAAACAATTTCCTAATGAATTTTTAAATTCGTTGTCATTATAAATACATTATTACTTGCTGTTGCTTGCACAGTACAAACAAGATCCTTTTATTGCAGCAAACACATTTTCTACACATAATTGATAGAACATCACAGTGTAATGGGTAATTACATTAAACAAAAGTATTCATTCTCTACCTTCAGAACACAGTGAAGGAGAATGTTTTCTGGTTTTGCTGAGGTTATGTTCCATATTCCTAACAGAGTAAAGTGGTTTTGTTCAATCACTATATAATATTTCTAAAATAATTAGGTTGAGAACCCCATTTTGACCTGAGTTACATAAGGAACCCAGGATGTCCATACCTCGTTTTTGATGTTTTAATGTCAGGTGGAGTAAAACAGTATAGAAATTGCAGAGACTCCTCATCCATTACACAGGGGTGTATCAAGGACACTGTGATATCTCCCATGCTTCCAAGTGTACCTGTCATCCACTGGTGTGACAGGCAGTTGAGATGTGATGGCTGTGGCATTTTATTAGAGTAATCCATCAATTTCTCTGTGTTAGTAGGCCCTTCTTTCTTCTAACCTGGAATTAAGGAAATTAAAAGGGAAAAATACAACATTTTGTTGCCATAAACAACCAAAACAGATAACATTCTTTTATTTTGCTCTTCATTAAAAAAAATAAATAAATGTTTCCCTACCATAGGATATTTTAACACTGCTCTTCAATAATTTCAGACAGCAAACAGGACTCAACCTACACTGAAAATAATTTTTAGTCCGTATATTATTTTTTTTTTTCAATTTCCAGCATTATCTTTTTCTGGATGATATTGGTCTTGGACCCTGGAAAACTGCAATTTTATCAGGATCTATTAACCTGTTAACATAAGTAATGTTTGATGAAGCTGTGTGAGAATCATGACATTCTCAAGGCTCCATTGGTTTCATGGAATTAAGAAAGTAGTAATGCAATGGATGGGAATCTTCTACTCAGGACTGAATTTTTCTTTATATTATATAAATTTTTATTTACTCCTACAAAATTATGTATTTCGAAGTCAAGATGAATCAATGTATTGAACAGATAAGTGTCCGACTATAATTGGCAAATGTTTCATAACAAAATAGAGATAGGCTCTTAATTTTAAATTACACTGAGCTTTCCACAAGAACCATCTTCCACATTAGAATCCTGCACCCATCACTGAGCAAGCGTCTAAATTTTATTGACTATACAATGAAGAGTAAAGCGAGAGAATTTTACACCAATCAGTAACAAAAATGTGTACAGATTGAGTCATTCAACTCCACCTAAAAATAAAGAAATACTATAAAGGTAAGTTGGGAATAGGGGGAATTTAGGAGACTCCATTCTTCTTGAAACAGTCATAGGGCGGAATGTGAATTCTTCCCTGCAGGTGCACCTATTGGGTAAGAACCACATTCTGTGTGTACTGAACATTTTTATTGTGGATTAGAATTTGTGCATTGCTTTGAATATGTTTCTGTAGTCAAATACCATCACAAACAATCCTCAAACCTTAACCTGTCACAGTTTTATATTATGAAGTGCATTATTCTGTAAACTGTTGGTGTGAATCCTTCATGAGTGCTGGCAATCACCAGCAGAGGGGAAATACTGGAATAGAGGGAAGTCTCCTTGAGGAGTCTTCATTATGTTGTCCATGTGTGTCCCTGAATAAGTCAGTCAAACCACCCTCAGATCCAGCAGGATTGCTCAGTGAAGGGTCCCCATAACAGGACGCTGACAGAATGGCTGGGCAAAAGGGTCTTGGCTTTTGTGGAGCACTGAGAGACAAATCAAACACTAGGGGTCAAGGAAATCTCCCTTTTTCACATGATAGTTGGTCAGTTAAATAACATCATATGACAAAGTCACTAATTACTTTCTTATCTCCCTCTCCCTGCACTGTTACATTTGTCAGACTTCATTATAACTGTCATGCTTTGACATGGTAGTAAATTTTCTCAGGAAGCTGGGGTCAAACCAATCAGTGGTCAGGTTTGGATATTGGCACCTGGAGTGACTGAAGGCATGGACACGCCTCTGAGAACACAGGGGGTTAAAAGCAAGAACTCCCAGAGGAACTGTCTCTTTGGTTCTGGTCATTGGAGAGTGCAGACTCTACCCTGCCCAGCTTTAGACTGGGTGTAGGAGGGGAAGCCATGCGGCCTGAGAAAGGTAGGCCAGGGTGTGAAGGGACTGGAACCTGGCTGGCCCCCTGCAGACGGAAGGGTGGAGAGAAACTGAGATGCCTTTGTTTCCCCCCAGAGGGAAAGAAACAGAGAGCCAACAGCACCTGGAATTTGCTGGCAGAGGAAAAGGAGAAGCGGGCGGAAGGCACCCAGCTGTGGGAATTGGAGTTCTGGGCCGAGATTTCAGACATCTGGGGAGTCCGAGACTTTTAACCCTTTCCTGAGAAATGAAAGCTTTGTGAAATATTACTTCTCCTTGATTTGAAAGAGAAGAGAGACAGTTCAGGACCTGAGATGTTAGAAGAAAATATTCTGTGTGGGTGGAGATGATGGAGTGGCTTTTGGCTGGATTTTTCTTGTTAGCCACAGACTGAACCAATTTCTCCTGCAACAGAGACTGCATTTTTAGGGGGATGCAATGGTCAGCCAAGAGACCTGCTTCAGCGACCCAGCACAGGAATGGAGTGAGCAAAGAAAAGCTGAGGAGGGTGTGGTCTTCAAGAAGAAAAAGATCTCTGTTCTCGAGACCCTCGGCCCCAGGGGAGGAAAAATGGGGGGGACTGTGGTCCCAAAATGAAAAGCTGAACTGTTGTTTCTTTTAGTCCTTGGCAAAGCATCCTTAAAGGAGCCCTATGAGCAGTCTGTCCATGCATGGTGGTGAGAGCACTGTGACATGGACAGGAAGGTGTCACACTGGCAGATTTTCTTCGGGCGGTGCCATGTGTGACATGGAAACACAAGAGGTAGCAATTGTGTCTCCGGGGGGTCTATGGTGCAAGAGAGACTCCTCTCTCCCTTGAGGGACTGAGTATTGATTATCTGAAGGGTGATGACTTAATTGAGGGTCCAAGTTGTGTCTCACTGTAGTTTCTTGGAGTTTGGGTGGGGGGAGGAGGAATGTTTTGGAGGGTTTTCATTCCGGATTTAGTGTGTGTCTTTTATTATAGTAGTAGCTCAATAAAATTATTTCTCCTCTATTTCTAAGCTTGGGCCTGCTCTGCTCTGTTCCTGATTGCATCTCACAGCATTTATTTGGGGAAGGTGCATTTTCATGGGGGCGCTGGCATTGCACCAGTGTCAAACCATGACAATAACTTAAACAGGAATTTCTATGCATGATCCAGGTTATACAGAAAAATACAGCTTTGTTACATTAATTACCCCTGAGAGAAAAAAAATCCTAAGAAACTTTCTTTGGAACTGTGGTCATTTCCAAGAGAAACATAAGGCAGTTTGAGGCAGTACTAAGTCAGTATTGATTGTAGACTTCTGGTGACTTGTAAGGACAAAAAATGAGTAGGTTTTTTTTTCCCCCTGGACAAAATGTTTAGTGTCATTTCAAACAATAGAGTATACAAGTAATATATCCAGGTCTGAGATGTGTGTGTGTATTTACAATAAGTAGTTGCTGGATCAATGCCAACTGCATAATAAGTCAATATTTCACTTGATATTCTGGCCTCTGATAAGAACCAGTTCTTCAGTATAATAGAAAAAACATGCAGGTCAAATGTCCTTCATTTACTGGTCCATTAGTACATATTTTTTAGAATGGATAGTAAAGCATGATTTAGAAAATATTTTTGAACATTTTTATTTCTGCTTAACAAAACCACTCAATGTTTGTTTATATTGCAGTGTCTGAGGGTCAGTATGTCTGCTTCAAACTCTATGCTTATGTGCAAAAGAGAAAGAAAAACTTGAGGCTTTTTCTGCTTGCATAAAAGGTTATTGTCAACAAAATATGTAATCTGTTGAATTTTACACAGAAAATATATAAGCCTTGAAATCTGTCTTTGGAATACATTTTGGAATTATAAGTCACCTCTAGCATCATTCCACACTTGAAATTCAATCAAAGCAAGCTTTACTTAATAAGATATTTCTATTACAGCACACAGTCAGTTTAATGAATCGTAATTTGGAGTAACTTTGATAAGGTTAGGTCATAGTTTCAGTGAGTTAATCTGAGTTCAGTGATAAATGAACATGCTGTGTTAACTGGTAGGAGCATGGGAGAATCAGAGCTTATAGACATTATTTTAACAAATTGCCATTTTAAATCACCTTCCTCGGGGTCTTTAAGCAGGATTTCATCAATTACGTGCTTACAGCCCACATTAGTGATACACATTAAAAAAATTCCCACATGAATAATTTAGAAAAAAAATTGACTATCAAACCCCTGTGTGAGTTAGCTCCTGTCTATTTAAGCAAAGTTTTACTTAAGTGATGCATGACATCCAATATTTCAAAAATGTTCCTTCTGAGATCTTGAAGGCAAGATACAGAAGAAAAAAACTGTTCTTGCAATGGTTCTGTATTCTCTCATGTGCCTTTTAGTTTTTCTGATGTGTGACATCTTTGCTGGTTCTGTTATTTACTTTTCAGGATTGACTCACTTTAAAAAAACTTACTCTTCAGTAGGATTTCTTTTTTTGACATTTTCTGCTAATTTAAGGGAGACACAATTTGTCTGTTAAATCAATTGCATAAGAATGAGAAGTGATAAATTTTTTTGAGAAAATAATTTGCAACAGACAAAATGTTATTTTTAAAAGCTTCACACTTGTCTTTCCCTAATAGCAGCAAATTTCAAAAGCTGCCTGAAAGAGGGTGTAGATACATTTGATACCAAGTGAAGATTTTTTTTTTCCATTTCTCTTTAGAAATAAAAATTGGTTTGTTTCACAATTTTACTTGAAGGAAAAAAAAAAAAAAAAAGGAATGGGGGGAAGGTACTGGGTTTGGCTGGGATATAGAGTTTATTTTCTGCACAGTAGATGATGTGGAACTATGTTTTGTATTTCTGCTGGAAACAGTGCTGATTACAAAGGTTACAAGAAAGCCAAAAAAAAATATCACCTGAACTACAAGAAGAGACAGATGCTGTCCAGAAAAGCCATTCTGCAAGAGTAACATGATGAGAGAATATGAAGTTCGAAGTTCCATGTGATATTTGCAGAATCTGCAATAAACTCCAAGTTCAAATTTCATCATGTTTTATATTTACTACTGTAATGTGAATCATCCCTTTAATTAGGTTATGTGATAAAAGGGAAAAGGAGTACAGAAGAACAGAAGAACAATGGCAGGTGGGGTAGCTGAATAATGCCCTCATCTGGCTGTTATGAAACCCTGTGGAGTATGTCATTAACCCATAAAAGCCACATACCCACACACAAGAAAAAAAGACCTTGCACTTATTCTTCTTGAACTTCATGAAGTTTTCATGGGAGAGGATTGTCGCAGTGCACTGTCATATTGTGCTGGGCAGCAACAGCAGGGGCACGACCTTCCCTCTGTGAGCTCTGCTATTCCCAGTTATCGCTTGGTCCGGCGCAGGAACAGATAATGACAACACGGGACTTGGGGTAAAAGTGGATGGATTTACTAGGTCCATGATCTGGGACCCCAAGACAAAACTTAGGGGTCTGCAGAGGTTTTTATAGGAGGAGTGGTATAGGGCAACCAACCAATGAGGGCCTGGCAGGGGAGGAATCTAGGGCAGGACTAACATTATATAAGCCTATCAGGGAGAGCAGGGGAGGGGGATAATACAAAGTAACAAACGGGGTATTGAATACCAGAAGATAGACAAGGAACACTCTGGAAAAAGGGGTAGGGATAGGGAGGATTGATAGCTTGGGAGGGAGGAAGTTAGGGAAGGGCTTGGTGAGATTGGTAACTCAGGAGGGGAGGAGATTAGGGAGGAGAATAGTGGGCAAACACAAACTTAAAGCAAAAACCACACTACAGCAGAGGATGAAGTGACAGAAAGGTGGGGGAGGGAGCAGGGGGGTTAGGGAGGAATAGAGGGAGGGAGGAAATGGAGCTGCAGCCTTGGAGCGATCTTACGTCCAGTTCTCAGAAAGTGGGAAGACTGGGAGGGCAGTGGGCAGATTACTAGGCGTGCTGAAGATTCTGAGCTGGAGAAATCTACCCCTTACATATGCACATGTATATATGTGTGTATATAAATATATATTTCCCAGTAATACAGCTACATCCTGCTCAGCTAAGAAAGGGGAGAAGAATGTGGCCACTGATGTAATTTTGTTTGTGCAAGTGCAAGTGGGTCTGTCTGAGCTGATCTGTGCTGCTGGCCATGTATTTGTATCTAAAAAAAGGCATGGGGATACACCAACTTCATTTCCCTTACACTTCTGAATTTTGTAGTCCCTTAACACTTTCTTTTCTAATTGTAAAATACTGAGCTCTGGAATTACTCCTAACTTACACTCATCCATTCATCACCTGAAATTGTATTTGATGAATTTAGACTAAAACTTATTTGGCAAGATGATGCATGTAAAATGAAAATCCAATTTCTTGTATCTGATGTTAAGAGAAGACATTTAAAGTAGCAGGAATGGATATTCCTTGACACTGAGAAGCAAAAGTCTTGGACCTCTTTTAGTGCTTTATATACCTCATTAATATCATTAGTTATTGCCACTTCAGTCCTTAAATGGCTTTTTATTCAACAAACTAAAGAAGTGATACTTATCCTCTTTTTTGAACATAGTGAAGTATAATTGATTTTCTATAGCATCCACTTCACTAGTACAGCAGATTATATTAGTGGAAAACATTACTATTAAATTGAAATTATAATTTAATTGTCATTGCTTTTGTATGTCTAACTAAAATATGCAGTATTCTTGGAGTTTGGTATTTTATGCACTACACTAAAATTGTTCAGATCAGATTATCTTAAGTTCTAAAAATTGTCCAACATATCATAGAAACACAGAATTGTAGAACAGTTTGAGCTGGAAGGGGCCTTTAAAGGTCATCTAGTATGTGTTTTAGCAGATAACTGATGCTCTAGGATAAGTAGGTATTTACACCTAGATTGTGGTGTCACCTTTCTGCTTCAGTGAATTGCATAGCTTTAAATCTTTTAGATCGCGTCATCTTGTGTAATGTCAACACACATTGGCTTTTCTGCATGACACAATATAATGTGATGGGAGGTGACACAGAAAATGTAATGTGGTATGACACATCAGAAATGTAAAAAGTACTGCAATTGGATAGTTGGTGTCAATTTAGATAGGAGACTTCAAATCCAAAATGAATCTGGCAGACACTAATGGAGTGAATGTTACAGTAACTACTGTATGTGTGAAACTGTGAATTCTGCACTTCATAGTATATTGAAGAGTTTCAAAAATAAAGTCTGAAATATTCGGAAGAATGAGTATTTCTAGTTGACAGAGGCATACAAGTTCAAAATAGGAAAAAAGTAATATATTAAAAAATGTTTTTCCAATTTTTTTTCTGTTACCATTACTTGTTTATTTTAATTCCTTTTCTAAGGTATGGACTACCAAACCCAAAATTTGTAAAAAGTGCAAATGTAATTGTTGTATAACATTATACCAAATTTAATTAGCATCAGATAGTCAAAGGCAACAGGTATGGATGGAAAACTAGCACTCAGTTATCCCAAAACCCATTTTAAATACTGAAATCATTCCCATTTAATTTTTTTAACATTCCAATGGACTTTCCACCAGATAAATCTGCACAATTCTGAAATTCCAAGAATTTTTTCACAAGAGAACCTATACCCTTCAGACTGTAGTCTAATTTTATATGAACAATGCTAATATATTAGACCAGACAATTTTTTTAGAATTAAAAATAATAGAAAATCCAAATAGGAAAAAGAGAGTGAACAGAAGAGTACAAAATAGTAATTGCAAATATCAGATGACTGCGAAGTGAAATGAGAATTTTTAAAAATATTGGCTTATTTTGTTTCCCAGAGAAGATGTGGATGCTCCATCCCTGAAATATTTATGGCCACATTTAATGAGACCCTGATCAACCTGATCTAGTTTAATAAGTCTCTGCCAATGGCAGGTGTTTGGAACTAGAGAGTCTCTAAGGCCCCTTCTAACCCAAGTCATTCTATGATTCTATGACTTCTGCCTTGTCAAGTCATTTGTACACCTGAGACTCATTGCTTCTTTCCTGTAGGAAGTTCTCTTTTTTTCTTTACTTTTCTGGTTTTGCTTTATTTCTTTCCATATGCCAACACATTTTCTACCATGTGCTAGCATTCCTATAAT
Source organism: Vidua chalybeata (assembly GCF_026979565.1). Classification (NCBI taxonomy): domain Eukaryota; kingdom Metazoa; phylum Chordata; class Aves; order Passeriformes; family Viduidae; genus Vidua; species Vidua chalybeata. The sequence continues at coordinate 55,328,280 of NC_071531.1, read as the reverse complement.
TCAGCTCTTTTACAGGGGAGGAAGTCAGTTAGTTTTCCTTAAAAGAGTTAGTTTTCCTTAAAAGATGGAAAGTATTTTAATCTATTGTGGAACTCTCAAGTTTTCTCATAACTGCTCTAGAAGAGGAGAACATTTATAAACCTCTATAGATGTTAATTTTCTCCACTGAAAGAAAAATAATCTACTTTTAGACTGTATAAAAAGACTAAATGGGAAATGCAGTGTTTTTAAAAATCTAAAGTATGGAAGAGGAAATGTTGGCATGTGGGACAGGAATTCTTTAGGGCCATACTTATTATTTGAAATGAGATAAACAACCATAGCCTCAGAAAGTCTCTTGTGCAGGACAGCAACTCATGGAATATCACAATGTCTACTTTTATGTTAGGAAAATGGGAAGAAAAAAAGAAAAAAACTAAACTGATGTACTAGAGAACAGAGCTGAAAAACAGGGTGCAACAGTCAGAGGTGATGCACTGTAGCTGATAAGGCACAGAGAACTTCAATTTATTTTTTGTACTATGTAGTTTCATAGTACTTCAGCATAGTACTTCAGCAAAAGATCTTTTTAATGATAACTGCTACCCTCCTCTAATGATTCTTTCTTTGCTGAGACACAATTTTTTTTGCTGTTTTTTCCCAGCAGTGGAGCAGCATAACTTAAAGATGCTTTTTTGCTATTTTTTTCCTTCTATCTGTTAAAGTTTTTTTGCCAATATTTCAATGGCTATGAGAAGTGTGTCAATATTTGGGAGGAAGAATAAAATCAACTTTACTACAAGATTCACCAGCAGTGATTTATTCCTCTGTGCAATTTTTGCAGTTCCCATTGTTTCCCATTAAGTTAGAGTACCATGTAAGTTTTGCAAAACCACATGCAGAGTTTCCTGGTGAATGCTATTTGCTATCATCATTTTGACAGAATCAATATGATGAGGTGCTATAGATGAGATCAGACAAAATGTGAAAGATAAATTGTAGGGCACAGGCTCTCTCAGCAGCACACTGTCTGGAGATGGTGATGGTCAGTCAACAGTTTAACGTCACTCATCCAAAGAACAGCATTAACAAGCTCATAGTTCCCTGCAGGTGCTGCTTCTGGCATGCCATCAGCTTCTTGCCTAAGGCTCTATACTGACTATTTTTGACTCATAACTGCATTAGAGGACCAATGCATTCATTTGCAAAGTAGTGACTCAGCAATCACTTCCTACTTATTTGTAGAATCAAGTTGTAAGAGAGAAGGTGGTTGTGTGATTTCATGTGCGCCTGAGGTAGTATCTTATCCTAAAGACATTGATTATCTCAGACATTATCCACAATAATCTATTCAATTATTTTTGTAGTGGCAATTAATTGGCTATCTCTTACATTAGGTAGGGTGAGAATACGATTCCACAATTTTTTAGTTGTTCCTACATATTGATATCTAAACTTCTTGTTTAAACTTCTTTATTAGGGCTCAGTTCTGTGTTTATTCATGGCATAATTTTGCTTTTTCAGCTGTACTAAAGTTCTTTGCAACCATTTAAGCACAAAATTAAATATTCTGCAGGCTATGGCCACATTTTGTCACATTTTCTGTAGTACTTTTTTCTCCATTTGGATATCATCTATCCTTGTGGTTTCTGGCTGTGAAACTTAGACTTGACCTGTCTTTCATGTCCTGTTAATATGTCTATTCATCTCTTTCAAACAGTATTTCTGACTTTGGAAACTGTTTTAGCAGAGTAAAGCAAAGGACAAGATGCCATTATTAGTGTTTCTAGCCAATTTCCCAATTCAGATAGCTTTTGTTACAAGTAAGACTAGTTTAAACACATCAGGCTCTTAGTAAAAGGGAAATAAAAGTTATTTTAGGAAACAAGGAAAAATTATCATCCACAGTGCGGTTTTTGATATTCATAGCATAATGTGACTATTCTCCAGTATCTGTAGAACCCTCCAAGCAGTGGGGTCAAACAATGTCAGTATGTGACTTGGCACTCCAGGAGCCATAGCATTGTGGGACTTCATCTCTGTCTAACCTTGTCAATAACATGGAAAACTCATACATCTTAAAATAAACCCTTCTTTTGTTACGATGAAAGTAAATAGTCTTTAACCCTGCATTAAAAAATCATGATTTGTTGCCTTTACAAATTCTTTGCTACTGCAACAGAAATTCCTTTCTGCAAAGTGCAAGGATTTCGGACCAGTGACTGTTGTTTGATTTCCCAGGCTTTGTGGTCAATGATTTTGGTTTTTTAGCTTCTCCCACCTAGCATCTATCTCTTCAAAGCACTTTCGTCTTTTCAGACTCTTATCCACCCATGCTTCATCTGTGCTCTGACATTACTCAAATACCCTATTTCCTGTGAGAGTACTATGTCTCTGCATCTGAAAGTCAGCTGGAGGCAGATTTTGGTTACTGGCATATTTTTGGCATTGTGTTCCATAATAACAATCATTATTTCCTAAGAATTTTGTAACTTAAACTTATTTATTACAAAAGCCCATGAAATAGAGGTGAAAAAAATGTGATAGATGAACTTATTTGCATGCAACTCTTCCCCTTAGCAGCTCACATGCATAAGATGAAAAATTAGTTACCTTTAATGATGAATTATTTCAGAAAAAAAGAAAACTAATTTGGATTATATTAATCCTGTAGCAAATACAGTAAAATGACTACATTTTCTATTCAATGATACTTCTATAATGTTTTCAGCATAGTTTCCCTTGGAACCAAAGTAATAAAGAATAAAATGGAATCATATGTATCAAATTAAAGCTATTAAGCCAGATATCTTCACATGCATCTACATACAAAACTAATCTTTGAAGAACAAATCTCCACTCTTGTATGTGAAGACTGAGAAATGATCAGCTGAAATGCTATTTCTTTCACTTCCAAACTTTCAGTGGACACTCCCAAGGTCATGGACCTGTTACAGGACATGGCAAGAGTCAGCTGTCAGTGAGTATAACTGACAATATATATATGTTTATATATAATTAATCTGTATTTTTGCAATGATTCTCATTTCAGATAATTATGATAACTGAGTCAAAGAAAAATGAAAGCTTATTGTAAGAAAATGTTTGCCATAGGAATGTGTGGAGTTGTGTTTTTAGGTTCCCCTGTATGTGTGTCCAAAATGGTTGATCCCTCTGTACCCCCCTTGTGCCTTTTTGGTTCATCCCAGGTTTTCCCATCAGCACCTGTGTGTCCATCAATCCCAAAAACCCTGATCATGCCCCTGACCCCTCCCAGGTGTCTTGTCCATCCTTCCCCTTTGTCTGGAGGCTTCTGCCGGGGTCGCTGGGTGGCTGGACAATGGCCTGGGGTCCCTCCCTTCCTCCCTCCTAAGTGGATACCCCCATTGTCCTTCCCTCAGAGGGCCACGCCCATGTCTTCTCCCATTGGCTGATGGGATATCCCCACGCCCCCCCCCCCTTCCCAATATCAGGGCCTGTTCAAGGCCCAGAGCTCACTCTCTTCTGGGACCTGTTCGAGTGCTGTTGGCCTCTGGGGCTCTCCTCGGAGTCACAATAAATCTTGGACCTATCCCCAGAAGAGTGTCACCTCCTTCCTTGCCGGTGGGATCAGCAGTGTCCTCGGACCCACGAAGGCACTCTCTAAAACCCAGTTGGGTTCAGCAGGGAGTGCCTCTTGCTGCCCTATCACCCCGAAAAGAGCTAGCCAGGGCTAGCAAGAGATCTGCTCTTGCAAAGCTGTGACGAGACGCAGCAGGAATGGGCAATGTTGTCCTTTAAATAAGGAACAACTGTAATGTTACTAAGACCAGGTGTGACAACCTGAAAAAATGAAAGTTATTTAAGAGTCAGGAAGAAGGATAATTAATCTCATAGGTATTTCCTCCACTATTAAACCTTTGAAGAATCTTTAAAAAGATGTTTTCTTTAGTATATTTTGCTAAAAGCAATCATACTGAAAAATAAAATAAGTTTCTTGCTTAATTCCATTTGACATGTGCTGACATCTGCATAAAAATTTCAGCATTCTTGTGAAATGAAATAAAAGAAAGGTCACAGGAGGCCATTTCAATTCAATTACAATTCTTGGCAAATTAGCATTTTCTTTGATTCATATATTTTCATGTCGACAGAAACTTCAAAACAGAAAGTAGTTTTAAAGTTCTATTTTGGAAATCATATATGTAATGTTATGCAAAAGACTGGTATGGGTAGATTTATCTTCATTTTTTGAGTCTGCTTTTGAGATCAACACCTTTCAATCTAAAATCTCAATCTGCTATGTCTAAGATGATTTGACAGCAGTAATGAATTACGTAGATAGACAAAGACTATTCTGAATACAGTCTATATAATTCCCATAAAATTGTCCCTACACAACCTGCCTATAAGAGAAAATGGCTGTTTTTCATTCTCTGGAATTTTATTTGGACATAGCCCCCAGTTTGGCACAGCCACTGGAAATTTCATATATCCTAATTTGGAAAAGGTAACACATTTATGCTTGTTCTCCTACTTTCAGTGGAATTTCATGTTGAGAATATAATTTAATTGTTCCTTTGCAACCTTAGAAAAGAAAAAAAAAAACTGATCTACTAAAAAAGTCTGAGTTTTATAGCTTTATTCTATTTTAGTGAAGGTAGCAACATTATTGCTATCCCACACTTGAAATGAAAAAAATCTAGAAAAAATGAAAATACATTAGAAAATATTCTTTCCTAGAAGAATATAATTTTATTCCCAGTAGTTTAAATAAAATTATCAAATAAAGCTTGTATTGTTGTTACATTTGGGAGAGATATTTGCTGTATTTTTATTACCACTGTAATTTTCAAAATGTTAATGTATGCATACAGTTGCAGATGAAATTTATTAAGTTAATTATCTTTCCAGTTATTTTCCAGTAAAATTTACATTTTACTTTTTAGGTTGGATTCTTCTGTGGTAGTTAATTATTCCATTGGTAGATGTGACCTTGTTCCTTAGCACAGTGGGAGCTATATATTTATTCACAGAAAAAGGCTTTTACATCCTGAATTAGATAATAAAAGTCTTGTTGTATTCTGACAATACTACATTTCATTTAGAGAAGTGGCATTATCTCAGTAATACCATGCAAATACCAAACAAATTAAACAGTGTTGTAAAGCAGGGGGAAAAAAAATGGAAAAAACATGGATAATGTGAAAGAATTTCAGACCTTATATTGTTCAGCGATTGTTGGATAAATTGTCTACAAGATATTGGATGAAAATACCATTTTAAAAACTGGCAGTGGAGCATAATAGTAATATTTCTGTTTTCAAGATATAAACTGTTTTAACTGAAGCATGTTGTGTTTGGTTAACCCCTGCTTTTGTAATTTCTTTCTGTAATAATTAGTGAAGACATTCTGACTCTGGGTTTTTTTTATTATATTTGAGTGATGAAACTGTGCAAGCATGTTTAGAATTTGTTCAATGACAGTTAACTGACTGTAGTTTCAAAATAAACTAATAGTATTGCAAATAAAAAAAAGAAATTTTTTAATCATTATTGTTTAAATGCATTACTGAACTAGAATTAGTTGCATGGGGCATAGTTTTACTTAAATTTTATATCACAGGATAATTGTTACACAACAGTAGCTTTATTTGTGTCATTAAGAACTCAGATAAGAGAAACACAGAATGATTTAGGTTGGAAAAGACTTCTAGGATCATCATGTCCAAACTGTGACTGAATACCACTTTGTCAGCTAAACCATTGTATGTGTCCAGTTGTTTTTTCAATGCTTCTAGGGATGGTGACTCCACCACCTCTCTGGCCAGCTCGTTCCAATGCCTGACCACCCCTTCAGTGAAAAAATTCTTGGTGTCCAGCCTGAACCTTCCCTGGTGCAACTTGAGTATATGTCCTCAGAACCTGTCACTGGTTGCCTGGGACAAGAGGCCAACACCACCTGGTTACAGCCTCCTTTTAAGTAGAGAATGGTTACGGTCTCCCATCAGCCTCCTCTTATCCAGACTAAATAACTCCAGCTTGTTCAGCCAATCCTCATAGGCCTTACTGTCTAGACCTTTCACCAGCTTCACTGACCTTCTCTGCAAACTCTTCATCATTTCACGATTTTTTTTTTTTTTAAGTGAGGAGCCCGAAGAACTTGGACACAAGACTTGAGGTGCAGCCTCACCAGTGCAAACAATAAGGAACAACAGCATGAAGGCCTAATTATAAATAAATAAATAAATACATACATACATACATAAAATGGGCATCAGCCATTTTTTACAAACCACATGGCAACCATTCTCTGGTTTTGGTCCATCAGTCTCTCTAGCCTTTCCATAAAAGGACTCTGACTTCTTATGACCATCTTCTACTCCCAAACCTCTAACCTCTCTTACACATTGCTAAAGACCAAAACCATTCACCTCACTGCATTAACTAACATGTAAATAGATTGTCTACATATGGAAGCAATGGATTATGTGTGCATAGACTTTCAGCAATTTCCTAAAACCCCCCATATCTTCCTAAATAAGCATCATTCAAATTGTTTTGAATTTTGTTCACCTTTCTTTTATCCTCCAAAAACTATGCTTGTTGGATAGAGAGGTAGCAATAGAAAAATACTCCATGACAGGTAGGAGAGATTAAAAGCACTGCAAAGATGGCAGAGACAGAAAGGCTTTTAGAAGCAACCCACTAGGTTCTACATATTCAAATAAGTTTGTTCCTGTCAGCTCACAAATTCTGCTGCTTAACTTTCATGTTTAGCACATTTCTGCGGCGTGGGTTTTTGCTCTCCCCGGCTGCACGCGGCTCTTGGGAGCCCGGCTGTGGCGTAGCTTCCACGTGCTGCCGGGGTTTGCTGCCGCGGGTTCCCGGACACGGCTCCGTGTCTCGGGCGCGTGGGCTGGCCAGCCTCTGTTACCTTGCACTAGGGACCTGGAAAAGAGGAAAGGAATTTGTCCATTTACTCCGTGCTTGGCAGGAACGGTTTATTGGTCACGTGGCGCAGTTCGATGGAAAGACGCGACCACTCCCGGCACTCGCATGGGAGAAAATGGCGCTTGACTGCAGGCGGGATAGGGCTTTATGGAGGGGCGGGGCGAGAGGATCCATGGCCTGCCGCCCAATAGGGTCGGCTGCCGCGGCGGTGACGCCAGCAACCGCGACCAACCAGAGAACCCTGCAGGGGCGGGCACCGAGCCAGAGCGGGCTGAGCGGGACCGTGTGGCTCGGGGCGGCCAGCACGGGGTTTCCCGGGGCCGGACGGCAGGGTGCTTACAGGAGCGGCACAGGGGTAAGGATCCGGCAGCAGGCAACATGGGGGCAGAAACCGCAGGGGGGAACAACACGGGGGAAACGCGGGATTACAGAACTTGACTTATTTTAACATAAATTAAAAACCCTAATCTAAACCCAAACTCCGGGATGCAACAGATTTCCAAGTATTATTCTGAAATAAACCCTCCAGTTTCCTTTAAAACAAAATTCAAGTGAACTCTTAAATATTGTTTACCCCAAATGCTTCTCCTTTTCAGCAATAAGGACTCTGTACCAGTTTTCTCTCTCTGTGATGAACCTACATTGTTCTCTACAAAATCTCAGCAAGAACTGTATCTCAAATCTCTGTATTAAAAGCATGTGCTGTCATACATATCCCAAAAAGCACATATTCTTAAGGTCTGCTCCAAAATATCTCTGAGAGTTGAGTCCTTCTCTCATTTTTAGCAAATAAGAAATTTAAAAATAATTAACTGTATACCATGAGTCAAGAGGACTCCATATTTGGTTCTTGGTTTGACTTCTCCACAAACTCACAGAAGTTATCTGATCTATGTCTGACTGTATTTTTCCAGTACAAACTAAACAAAACTCATGGAAACTCTCTTAGAAGTGAGGTGGAGGTGCTGCAATTTTTAGTCATGACAGATACACGCCTAAAAAAGGATTGGGTAAAGCACAGCTTTATCACTGTGGAAGAATAACACCTAGCTATCCATCAAGAGAACATCTGAACTAAACAGAAATGCTTCTATATGTAATAAACTAGTTTGCTCTGTTTTCAGGTCCTATCTTCTGAAACATTTTCGGTCAGGATCAGTTGCTGTAGTTCTTCACACAGAAAAAAACGATTTCATGAAATTAACAAAAATGACAGTGCAAAAATTCATACCTTTTAATTCTGAAAGACTTCATTTGATCTCTCGAGTATTTTTTAAATTTTCATATCAAAAGCTGTTTTTGTAAGATAAGAAATATTCCAGGAAAAATAATTGAATTCCCTTAGGTTATGAAAATAACGTCAGCTATTATGATGTTAATTGACCAGTAAAACCATGTTTAATCAGGAGTAGAGAGAAATTGTCAACTCATTCCACGAACAAACTCATTTTACATTCTTTTAAACTTATTATTAAAATAGAATCTATTAATTTATAAGATAGATTTGGTATTCATATGTCTTTAAAATTCTATTGGACATAAAATGAGAGGTTTTCATATTATGTAACTTTCATAATAAGCTACACCTATAGCCGAGGTCACAGTGTCTATTTTAGACATTTGTTCTACTGTAAAATGAATTGTACCTAGCAATTATCTGTTCCAATACAATAGAAAGATAAGTATTCATCAATAAAAATACTTAATATAGGGTTAAATAATCTCACATGGAGACTCTGAGACTTCTAAAATAGTATGTCTTAGATAGTCAGGATTCTACTTCCAATCAAGAGTTAATTGTTGCGGACAGGACTGAGACTATGAGTTCTCCAGTTTATAGGGAAAGAAAGAAAAAGAAAGAAAAGGAAAAGAGGAAATAAAGGAAAGAGGAAGGAGAGAAAAGAAAAGAAAAGAAAAGAAAAGAAAAGAAAAGAAAAGAAAAGAAAAGAAAAGAAAAGAAAAGAAAAGAAAAGAAAAGAAAAGAAAGAAAAGAAAAGAAAAGAAAAGAAAGAAAAGAAAAGAAAAGAAAAGAAAAGAAAGAAAAGAAAAGAAAAGAAAAGAAAAGAAAAGAAAGAAAAGAAAAGAAAAGAAAAGGAAAGGAAAAGCTGTAAAATGCTGTCTTATGGCTCTCTCAAAGTTTTAAAATGTCACAGAATATATAAAGGCTTTTGATGTTCCCAGAAAACATCAGCTCGTGCTCAAAAATATCAACATATCTTCTCAAAAGTAGTTAGGAAAATTTAAGCAAAAGTTCATTTACAGTTTGTTCATAAATACTTATTACAAAAAATGATTGCTAGATGCAATAGAATTATTAAATTTTAATTTCAGAAAATGACTTAGAAATTAAGAGCCTTTAAGTGGATGGTTATGTTAAGCACTCTCTTAAAGCAATAAACGTTTCCTTAAAAGGGAAGTATGTGCCTGCTAGACTTTTAAGTTTTGAAATGTACTATAGAGGCCCATGTAATTCGATAAATATAAAGAATTATGTACACAAAATTTCACACATACTATAAGTAATTTCCCTAAGGCTAATGTTGACATAATGATAAACCTCAAGAACTCTGCTCAAATGATTTGTTAATGTCACAAAATAGTCCCAAATGGAATTAGTTCCTTATGTACATACAAGTATATGCAATTTTTATAAAATAAAGTAAAAGAAATTATTCTTTCTGATCAACACTTCTAGTTTAAAATTAAATGTGAGCAATATTTTCTCCTTGCCATTCCCTCACACTGCATTCCTTTCTCCCCTTCTCCAGTCATCTTTTGTCACTTTCTCATTCCACTGTTTCTTTTGCTTCTTTTCCCCCTATTCTCTATCCATACTTCTCAATTCTCTTCAGCAAATAATATTTTCAATCAAATCCATTTATTACCATGAATTTCCCTAGGAGAGGATAAGAATCAGTAGCAGATAAATCTTATTCAGAATGTTCAATGCATGACTAATAAAACTATTGAATACTCACAAAAGGGAGATATTTCTTTGCAGAAGGAAGCATATTTAACAATATTTTCAAGGGACCTACCTGGGATAACTCCCACCCAAGACAAAAATCTCTCTGGTATTGCTTTCCTTTCCATCAATTATTTCTTTTATAAGGCCTCATATATTTCTATGGATTTCTTCTACTTTCTCTATCTCCCAGATCCTGCAGTTTCATATTTCCTTCCTTAACAGAAAACCAGACACTACTTTAGAGTTTTAAGGGAATAAGCTCAGAAATCACTCTATACAGATTATTTTCCTCTCTCATGATCCATAATATCATGAAACACCACAACTGTAATGAGTGTTCAATGTCTGATTACTTGTTCTAAATTAGGAAGCAAATATACTGCACAGTGTTTGAAATGAAATGTTATTTGTTAATGAAAATAATTTTACTGCCTACAATTTTTTTTCTTAACATCTCAGCCATCTGTCTGAATCAGAATGCAATTTAGAACATTAACCATGATATATACATTAGTCTTTTTGTTGTTTTTGCATGGCCTGTTTTTTGGCAGCAGGGGGGCCACAAAGATAGATTCTGTGAGAAGCTGCTGGGAAGTTTCCACCATTTCCAGCAGAGCCAATCCCTGATGGCTCTGAAGATGGACATGCTACTGGCCAAGGCTGGGCCAGTTAGAGAGACTGGTAATGCCTCTGTGATAATGTATTTAAGAAGAAAATCAAAACAAAGTGCACACAGTTTTTCCCAGCCAGAGGAGAGGAGGAAGTGAGAACATGTGATGGGGAAACAACATGGAGACACCAAGGTCACTGGAGGAGGAGGGTAGGAGGTGCTCCAGAGCCAAGAGTCCTCTGCAGGCTGTGGTGAGGACCATGGTGAAGCAGCTTGCCCCTGCAGCCCTTGGGGATCCATGGGGGATGCAGAGATCCACCCGCAGCCCGTGGGGGAGGTGCCCACTCCAGAGAGGATGTATGTCTGGAGGAGGCTGTGATCCAATGGAAGACCTGGCGGAGAGAGGGTCCCTGCTTCCTGGCTGGAGCAAACTGTCCTTGGAGGAGTGCATCCTGTGGAAGAGTGACCCAACCCACACTGCAGCAGTTTTGGGAGGACTGCTGCTTCTGAGTGTGGACCCATGCTGGAGAAGTTTCATGGAGGACTGTTTCCCATGGGAGGGACCTCACAGTCTCACGAGGGAAAGACTCCTCTCCCAGAGTAGCAGAAGAAATCTCAGTGATGAACTGAGCAAAACCTTCATGCCCTGTCTCCCTGCACTGTTGGTGGGAAGAAGGGAGGGGTTGGGGGAAGAAAAGGTGCTTTTAAGGGCTTATTTTATTTCTCATTATCCTCCTCTGATTTTGTTAGTAATAAATTTGCTTTGTACCTCTAGTTTGAAACCATTTTGCCCTTGGGGAGTGCTTTCCCATTGTCCTTATCTCAAACCTTAGACCCTTCATTAATTTTTTTCTCTCCTCTGCCCAGCTGTGGCAGGAGAGGTTGAGCAAGTGGCTTTTGTGGATGCCTGGTGTTTGGCCAGTGTCAAACCAGAACAGTCTTCTAAAAGGATAAAACTGAAACATTAAAATATCCTTATGCAACAAACCTAAACTCTTACTTTATTAATCATATAATAAACAAGTATGATGGATAGGTTCTCCTTACAGTTCTATTCCCTTAAATCTTAAAACTTATTGAATCTCGGGTAAATTATTTTGACTTTTTTCAAAGATGAAACCCAGAACCTTTGCTCCACATATGTCCTGTCCTGCTTAGCTGAAGTAGTCTTATACTGGAGACTGGTTGTGGAAGACAAAATATTAAAAAAACATATAATGAAAAGCTGTGAGCTCTGACTGAGAATTTTTTTTATGTACAGTTACATATCTTAACCTATCTGGAAATGCTGCATATCTTTAGTTATTTGGAAGGCAATTGATCTTGGACAATTAAATCTTCTGAAATCTCTGAACTATTACTTTTTTCCAAAATAACTTAAGATGCATCTTTGTAATGAAAACGTAGAGTTAAAATTACTATTGTCCAAAAATAGTTTATGGTGTGGAAAATGGTATTCTATAGTGAGGAGCGCTAACCAAACATTTCTTCATGCAACACCAGACTCTTAAAAGACTTGTGTATACTTTAAGCATTCCTAAAGGTTTTTCTTATAGGCTTTTTAACATAAGCAAAACTTTATTTAATAAAAAACAAAATAATAAGTTTATCTTTATCTCACAATGAATTAAAAAAATAAAGAATTTTTAATGAAAACCATAAAGACAAAAAAAACATATATATGAATAACTAAAGTATTTAAAGAAATACAGGTAGACATTAAAGAAAATAATTTAAATCACACAGAAAATTGTCATCTAGGATTGAAAATTAAGATCTAGACTGAATCCTCTTAAAAAAATTCCAAGAAATCCATCTTACTCTATATCACAACACTGAAGAAAACTAGTGCAACAAACTCAATAGACTAAGTGCAATAATTACTCACTTAATAAAAAACTGAATTGTTCTGGAAACTGCTTATACATAGTAGTTATAGAAGTTGTAAAGAATTTGCATTTTACATAGCCTACATAATTAACTAAAATATAAATTCAAAAAAGTAATAATTTATAATCAATTTTTCTTGTAAGCACGCACACAATTTTGTACCACATTTTAAAGAACAAAGCATTTATTTGGGAAATAAATTCAATATGAAACATTTCTATATCTTTAATATTAGATATTAGTAGGTTATGTTTTGTTAGAAAATTAACCACATGAGCAAGATGTTTTTCTTTAACTGTTTTTCATTCATTTCTTTAAAATAATAGAGTTCTAAATTTACTACCATTTTCAGTAGCCATGTGAAGTCAAATATCAAATTTTTTCTCATCCAATCTGTTATTTATATTTGAGGAGATTATTGCAAGTGGTCTGCATGGTATTTTCATTTATGTTGTTGTCCTGATTGAGGCCTGTTATCTAAGAAGACCAAGAACTAGATTAAATAAAAATGTTGCATACTGAAAAATAATGTTCATGGTAACATATCTTACAAAGTTATGCTATATTGTGTAGCAGAGCTAACAAATTGCTGTCAATTGGAACATTTCTTTTAACATTTAATTGAGCTTTTTTTCCAAATCATTATAAACAGCAGGAAAACATGGATATATATATATATTTTTTCTTTCTGGTTTGTAGCAATGTAATTTATCTGAATAATCATTCAGGAAAAAAAGGCTTACAGCAAAACAAACTCCTATTAATTAATTCATTAATGAGCAGAGTCACATTTATTTGTCTTTATTTATTATACTCTTCTAGATTACAGGGTTGAAAACTTCATCAACCATCTACATTTTTATGAGAAAATAGTATGTTTTTAGCTTTTAAACCAATGTAGTTCTTTCAAATGACTTGATAGCCCAAATGAAGCCTCATAAAACTCATGTTTTTATAGTGTTTTCATCATAGATTGTTGGTACTTAGAAATTCTTTCTGGATCTAAGAATGGAAGCACAATACATCTACATGCTTCTTTATTTTTGTTTCTTCTCATTCAGTTGTTTAGAATTTGCAAAGTAATTTTCCATCTTCGACTTGTTCTATTCATGCAGCTAATACACATGGGAGGGACTCATTTAATTTCATATAAACATCTGTACTGACAAAACTGGCTAAATTAAAATATTTGTCATTCTGTGATTTGAAGGCACAAACTACTGAGCTACACTAGACAAAACACACACACCAAAACTGCTGGAAGAAAGACATTTTAAACCTTTTAGAAACTGAAATTTAAATTTAAATTTTTTCATGCTAGATACCTTCCAACTGGGAGTAAGGAGGAAGCAGACTAATTTAAATTGCTCTGGAGGCAAATGCAAGAGTATTTAAAATACACCAGAGAATATCCTCTTCAAAATTCAATTCATCTTCTTGAGTGTTATTGTTTGCTTTGTGAGCTCTACATTATTGGATTGCATGACATATGTTTGGAGCTATATATTTCCCCTTCTCCCCAGTGTATCCATATCTGAAGAGTCCATGCATGAACTGTTCTACCTAAAGGCACATACAACATTTCTCTCAATTGGTCTTTTAACTGAATGTCAGAGTAGAGGAATCCGATTCAGGGATGCACAGAGCTAAGAACACTTTTTTTTTTGTTACCTCCTAGCTGTTTTGACAGATCTAAAGGAGAAAAATTTGAAGGGAAAAAAAAGGGATCTTCAGACAATGAAATTTTTTGAGTACTTGAATCCTGACCAAGGAGGTATAAGGTCATATATAAAGAATTTAGTTTAATTGAGCTATCAGCTTTGTTCATTTAACTCATTTGGGAAAGATGTGAAATTATTTTGTATAATGCAGGTTATTATTTTGTTTAAAATCATTTGGTGATAAGTCTAAGCAGCCCAATCCACTGAGGGACAAATTTTATTCTCTATTATAAATATAAATTTTATTCTCTATTATAAATATTTTTATATGCACAAATGTTTTAAAAACCACAGAACAACATAAAATTAAGCAGAAATATGTAGTCACTGAGAAGATACTTTCATTCTATTGACCACATATCCATGGAACATGAGGAGGGTCAAGCTGACACTGAAAATCTAAAGATGCAGGTCTTTCGATTCCAGTTGTTTGCAATTTGTTCACATTTTCCTTGTCTAGTCACCTTATAAGGTTTTCCATTCCGTGTACAAGACTTGTAACTTCTGTTTATTGGTCTTGAATGACCCAATGGAAAATTGGGCAGTATATTACAGCAATGGTTTTTGTCAGTTTGTTGGTTAATTTTACTATTTTTCTTAAGCAAAAAGTAATATATTTATCTGGATGAAGTGAGAACCTGTATGGTATTAAAAATAACATGAATGTGAATATTGCTATCAAATTAGCTAACATCTTCTGAAAATTTTGTTACATAATTTGTTTATACTTAATTTCATGGAAATTCAGCCAGATTTCAATCTGATTATTTTGATGTATTTTAGGGAAATATGTAACAGTTATTCAATTAATGGTTTGTGGTTTTGTTTTTTTTTTTTTTTTTAAATTTGTGAGTAATTTCCAAAGTTTTTTTCATTCATAGATATGTGTTTATACATTAGAGTCAACAGTAGATTAATCCATGCAATGAATTAAGTTGTGTGAACTTTGAAACTCCTGACCTACTCAGCACAGATAGGGAAGGTGAAAGAAATCACTATGCCTAAAGCACTTTGAGAAGTGAATCAATCTTCTCAAATCCCCAAGCAGACTAGCAGTCACTATGTCTAGCCAGGAAATTGATCTTATGTGAAGATGAAATGAGTGTCTGACTGACAGGAAAGGGTTTATACTGCTTCACAAATGTCCTCAAGAAAGAAAGGCTAATGTGCAGATTTTTTTTTCCAAGACAGCCTTTCTAAAATGCTAGCAGAGGAAGAGAAATCCATAAAAGCACCAATACCCTCAGTACAATTCTAAACAGTCATAATTTCATCTGTTATAGAAGCCTCAATGCCAGATAGTATTTCATTATTAAGGAGCACTAGCATTATCTAGTATGTATTCTAATTTGAAAAACCTGTTCTAAGTTCCTGTCTGCTGCTGACTTTTGCAAGACTCATCATAGACTAAGTTCATAATGAGCAATAGTGACAAAAGCAAATATTAGCATCACAAATTTTGTGCCTAAATATGATCCAATTTTATAACCATTTGGACCCTTATCAAATTTTGCATATGAAAAATGAATATATCAGTTGTGGTTGGCAATAATGAACTTTCAGAGAAAATACTGGAATTCATAACTGAATATGTATTTTTTATGAGACTGTCCATCTTCCATGTGATTCTTCAATATTTCTTGTGTCAAGAATAGAACATTGGAGTTATTTTTGTGACAGTATTTTCTCAGTATTTAGGTGTGGAGACCACCACCAAACCAACCATTTTAGACTCTAGACTGTGCAGGATTCTCAGGTAAATGAATGTGCCTGTCTGTTCATGATGTTTGGTGCAAAGTGTGTATTTTACTTTCCCGTGACACAAACAACACCCTATCTATATACTACAGAAAAATTCCCTATCTGGAATTAAAAACAATGTGTCCAGGAAAACTGGCACACTTTCTATCACCATTTAAGAGGTTAAAACTGCATCTTCCTTCTGTAGTGACAGATGTTTTGTACATATTGAGCTGCAGTAATCCCATGATATTTGAATAATTAATATATTGAACAATTTGTTTCATTGCAGCAAAGATAATAATGGGGGCCATAACCAGGAATACTATGATTTTCCTCTTGCTAACTCAAAAATTTTTAAACTTAAAAATCACATAAACATAGATGGTGTTTTGTGAGGTTGGTATTACAGTATGAACAGTAACAGAAACTATGTTCTTCAAGTAGTTTAATGAGTCAGGACAGAATTTAAACATATCTTGTCCTAGACTGGGGCCACTTTTCTTCTCTGGGCTGGAAGATGGCAAGATGTTCCACTGAAAATGTCTGAAATGTTTTAATTAATTTGTCTATCTGGATAAATTTGCCATGAGTATTAGTTATCATGGTTTTGCATACAGTATTTGTAGTTTTGATATCTGAGGAAGCTAGCCAGACTTTTCCTATACTTAGAAGCGCTATCTTGTACAAGCCCTGGTAGTATGGCCAGAAAGTAGCTAAGATGTCATAAATGCAATATTTTCTTCAGGATCTTTTAAATGAACTATCTTTGTAAGGCTTTCAAAAGTATATTAACCTTTATGTACAAACTTGCTTATAAATATTCTAACAGGCAGCAGTTTTCACCTATATTTTTAGTCTGCAGACCAGTAACACCCATTCTGTTTCTTGAGTCATGTGATGTCCCATACAGACTATGCTTTCACTTATTTGTAATAAAAGAATATATTCTACACACTCTTCTTCCAACTTTGTTGTATTAGCTAGGGTTCTTCGCTGAATATATCAAGTATCTCTCAATCTCTTGATAAGGAATACAACTTTCTGGGGTTTTGGTTTTGTTGCATTTTAATTTGTTAAGAATTAGGTCATCTCATCCATAGTTAAAAATCTAAATGCTGTGGAATTCCGTCCTTCAAATAAGAATTTATAACTGCTTTATTTACATATGGCCCTAAACTTCAATATTTTTAAATATAGAATACATTGTAATGATTTTAAATAATTAAAACATTTTATCAAGTTAAACTACTATTTAGATTTTAAAAAATTAATTGTAAACATAGGACTACTAAGAGTCTTGGTTTGTTTTTTGTTTTCCATTTTTGCCTGTTCCTATTTGGTGGTGGGTTTTTTTTGCTGGGTTAGTTTTTTGTTTTTTTTTTTTTACTTTTTATTCACTTTATTCTGTGTGTGTTTTGACTGCTTTGGTATTCTCAGAACAATATTCCACAGACATGTTTGAGCTCAGTGGCTATTTCTGAAACTCCTACAGACAAATCCAGATTTGAATGCAGCTCTCTAAGCACTGGTTGTATAATTTAGCAATCATATTTTATATTTGCTGTAGCATGACCTTGACATCTGTGTATATAAAGTTTGTTATATTTTGCACATATTTTAATATCTAGCAGTAGATACTTATGACTGAATTTAACTTTGAAATCTATGTAACCCTGTCTTATTTTTTACTCATAAGCATGTTAAAGATGATTCACTAGAGTACTTTTATTATGGTTAAGAATTTAAAACCATAGATGTTTGTCTAATGTATATTAAATTTTTTTCACCTCAATAGAATTTGTTTCTGTTTACTATCACTTATTACCTTATGCAGGTATGTTTTCTATAAGGTTTTTTTTTCAAATAGAGGGAGTATATGCGTGTTAAACATTTGTGTGTGGATTCTTTTTCTTTTATATTCCTTCTTTCACCTGAAGAATTCACCACAAGACACACATGACTTTAGAATGACAAAGTGCAGCTTGTAGTATACCTTACCTAAATTAAGCTTAAACCCAAGATTCACAACTAAGTGAGGACAGAACAGAGACAAAAGTCTTAATCTACAAAGGAGAAATATAGCTCACTTGACATGCAGTACCCTACTTGGATGTCAACAGATGGTTTCAAACCATAGCAAAGGTTGAATTTCTTTGACATTTGAAGCACAGTAGTCTTTAACATCTGCTGTCCCCTGATGTGTGCTTGACAGCTTATTTCAGCAGGGGATACATAACATCATATTGGCATTTTTTTCCAACTTGTACAGCTGGGAATAACCTGGACCGCAAAGGATCATACCTTTCAAAGCATTTTGATACACCATTATATTTTCTATATTTTTTCCAACTGCTTCAACAACTTCTAACATTTTAAATTAAAGGTCTACTCTGACATGGAAAACAACTTGTTTACTCAATAACATGTTAATTTCCATTGCTTCAGAATAGTTGAACTAAATACAGATTTTCTTGTGTAAGTGTCAATCATTTAATAGAAAAGCACTTCGTCAGTAATATTGATGGAAGTAAATAATTCTGTTAGGAAATACTGTTAATATACAATTTGTTGAACTGCATATTTAATTCTGTTCTACTGTTGTAGTAAATGTACCTTTTTTTTCTTATTTTCATAAAAGTGACAATCCAAGTAAAAGGGTTTCACAAAGGAGGGGCTAGGTTGCTTAAAGAATCACTATCAAAGGTAGTAGCAACAAAGCAGGTTTTAAAATTAATTTGTAAAAATGCAACTTTAGCAGAGTTTGATGACTAAAATCAGTCTATTACTTACTGCATAGGTGAAGCATAATATGAAATTGAATAAGAATCAATTTGGAATGTTTTACACAGAGACTGGAGACGCAAGATAGTAAGACACCAAAGATTTTTGATTCTAAAACATAAAGGGTTTAGCAGTACTTAATCATTAAATAATTTAATATTTGTAAGGTGACAAATGTTGCAGCATCATCAAATTCCTTTGATTAGCTTTCCTGTTCTGAAAAATAGGTGGTTTTCACTTTGGCTAAATGTACTGGGTTTTATGACTACTATTATTTGTACCTTAAGTGATCCTTCCATAAAGTAATTGGTGACTTTTTACAGAAGAAGCTGTATAAAGACAGTTGACATAGAAACCCTTAACATATGAAGACAAATTTCTGGATTTTTTAGATATAAAAAAAAGCATCAGTTCTTTAAAAATAGGTATAATTTCTTTGTTCAGCTCAAGAATTAACATCTAGTACATTAAAATTATTTGTTTCATGGCAAATTTATTGAAGTGTTTTCATAAGAAATTTGCCATGGCAGAAAATATGTCCTCTGTAGGTCTTTTGTCATACCTCTCACTCCTGTATAATTTGTCTTAGTTACCCTGGGTCATTTCCCATGGCACTAAACATCAGTGTGAGCCTGAGTCAATTAAGACAAAGGAACAGCAAAAAGAGGATAAAAGTTAAAGAATCTTCCTGATAAGTGATTAAATTCAGTGGACACCTATCAAGAGATATCATGCACAAGGTGCATGAACAACCTTCCACCCTTAACCATTACTTGACTTGTATTACACACTGATAACTGCTGTGTTAAAATATACTGTGCCCTGAAATGTGTGACCCTTACAACCTTACACTGGGCAAAGTTCACCTGATGTGCTTGATTTATTAGAGACATAGTGTCACTATCCACTAGGACAAGCAGGGTGTCGTGATGGTTCGTGCAAAAGGCAAACAGCAGGGGACTATCAGTTTAATCACAACAAATGCACCTTTATTAAGGGCCAACAGCAAATATGATAGAGGGATCAGAAAAGGAGATGAAGGATAGAAAGAAAAAGAGGGGAAGAGGGATATAGCTACCAAACAGAGAGATGAAATCCTCGATGGTCCAGCCACATAAATTTGCCGTCGTCCTTGGGGGTTCATCGAAGTCTTGGTTAACTTAGGGATCTTTTATAGTCCTCTACTGAGTGGGGGAACAGGTAGAAGGCAATGGGGAAATGAGTCTATTGAAAAACGGGTACAGATAGTCCATGTTCTGAAGCAGGGCAAATCAATTTCAGGATTGAGTGGGACCCATTGTTTTCGTGGTCCAGTGAACACATCTGCAGGCACCACTTGACAAACATCCTGCTCAGTCAGGCCAGCGCCCCTGTTTTAGGATTATAGGGGTCTCAGTCTCAGTCCTTGGGAGGGAGCTTCAATCTCTGTCTGTCACGGTGGTCGTGAGGCAGATGGGGGATCTTCCGTAGTAGACCACCAAAGTTACTCCAGAAAGTTCATTTGCTCAAGAGGTGGGAAAATTAATGGGTTCGCATGTCATGAAGCAGGTGTAAGCGTGCAGCTTTGTGTTGTTTTCCCCCGTCCCAGGCAGCTCCGGAGAGCCCGGAAAAGGTGCTGCTTCTCAGCGGGACTGGGGCACCGCTTGTCCCAGGCGCTGCTGCGTTCCACACACCGGGGTGGGGGTGGCCGCACTCTGTTGCCGGCGCGAGGGGCAAGACAAAGAGGCGAAGGAATGTCCAGTCTGCATGGCTAGCTGGAGAGCTTTTATTTGTCGCGGGGAGCTGCGATGGAGAACCACGGCTTGCTCCCTAGCGCCATGTGGACACAATGGCACTAGGACCGGGGGCACGCAGGATTTTATAGGGGACGGGACGAGGAGGGCAGAAGCCCTCCCGCCCAATGGGGACAGGCACCGTGGCAGTGACGTGGACCACAGCGACCAATGGAGACGCGACAGGGGCGGACACAGGGCTCTGGGACGAACAGGGACGTGGGGATGGGGTAACTGACAGGGAAGTTTCAGGAAAGAACAGGGGGTGGTTACTGGAGTGATGTGGGGAAGCTCCAATGGCAGGCAGCCTGGAGTGAACCATCGTGGGGGGAACAGGGGTGAACAAAGGGGTACACAGAACCGGCTAACTTAACATTATAAAACCCCTAATCTGAATGCAACCTGGGATGCAACATGTCCCCACTTTTAAAAATATAAAAAAGACAGTTGCTTTGACTTCTTCGTCTGTCACATGGTGGCCTCTTCTCCCAGCTTCTTCTGCTGCTGTGACTGCGATGACTACCTTGCAGATGGAGAGGGCCTGGAGATGATGCTGGAGCTGGTTGTTCTTTGGGTGTTTGGGGACAGGGGAATTGGGAAAACAACTTTATTGCACACATATGAACTGGGGGCATAAATGAACTGAGGTAGCTGGAAAGAAAAAATGTTTTTTAGGGAGATGTAGAGTCCCTTCCCTCCTTGCGGTGTTTACGTTTACCAACCCCTTGGTTGGTGGGATCATTGGTTGTATCCACTGGCATCTTATCATTCCGACCCACTAACTGCCCTGGTATATAAAGTTTAACATGCTTCCTGGGGACCCACTTGACTCCTGAGGGCAGGGATACGCAGGCATATCCCCATCCCCAAGTCAAAAGTGGGAATGGACCCTGGATCTCTTTAGAGTCTGGATCCCTCACTAGCACTGGAGGCCACTCCTCCGGCTGGAGCTCCCGATGTTGCTTGAAATGCCTCAGGTCTGGCAGTTCTGGTCTGTCAAAGGAACAGTTTAGAAAATTGATGGTAAATAATGCTTTGCAAAGTTGTGTCTCATGCGGTGACAGCACTTGCACATCCTCTTGCTGCTTCCGGAGGACCTGCTTCAGCATCTGATGAGTCCTTTCTATTATGGCCTGGCCGATGGGGGAGTGAGGAATCCCAGTCTTATGTTGGACCCCCCATTCCTGCAGGAAGTTGCTGAACACTTTGGAAGTATACGCTGGACCATTGTCAGTTTTAATTGTGGCTGGGACCCCCAAGGTGGCAAAAGCATGTATAAGGTGTTTTCTTACATCTGTGGCCCTCTCACCTATGTGGGCTGAGGCAAAAACTGCCCCCCGAGAAGGTGTCCACGATTACATGGACATTCCTGAGCTTACCGAACTCAGGGACTTTGGTGACATCCATGTGCCATACCTCACAACTGCGGAGACCTCTGGGATTTACACCTGCTCCCAGTGTTGGTAAAGCTGCCTCCTGACAGTTGGGGCATGAGGCCACAATTTCCCTTGCTTGGTCACGCTTCAGATTGAACTGGCGTACCAGACCCAGGGCATTTTGATGGAACTGCTGATGGCTGAGCTTGGCCTGCTCGACTATATTCGGCTGGCCCCCTAGCTGTACTGGGTCTGCCAAGGCGTCTGCTGTGCGGTTCCCCTCAGCAATGAAGCCTGGGAGATCCATGTGCAATCTCACATGCACCACATAAATGGGATGCTCACAGTTAGAAACCAGGTGTACTAATTTTGTGAGCAACCCGAAGATGACCTGATTTGAGACTTCCTTTAAGACTGCATGTTCAGCTCTTGACACTGCTCCTGCTACATATGCCGAATCTGTTACCAGATTAAAAGGTTGGTCAAATTTCTCAAAAGCCCTCACTACAGCATCCAACTCAGCCACCTGTGGGCAACCTTCCACTATCGTAACATTAGATTCCCACAACTGAGTTTCCGGGTCCTTCCAAGTCACCACCAACTTGTGGGACTTCCCTGACCCGTCTGTGAACACTGTCAGGGCTCTGAGTGGTCTTTTACTTTTCATTTCTTTTGGTAACAATTTGAATTCGGTGTTGAACAAATGATGGCCAGGATGTCCTATCTGAATTTGGCTTGAGAAGCTGTCCAGAGCAAACTGCAAATTTTCATTTTGCTTCAAAAGGTGTTCAAAAGTCTCTTTGGTCATCTTCCCCATGGATGTTTTGATGGGGAGGTGTATACATGTGAAGTCACATCCTGCTAGTACCTGCAGATGAGCCCTGGCCTGCATTATGAGCTGCGCCATCAGCTGTTGTAGCCTGGTGATACTTTTGGACTGTCTATGGCCAAGGAACACCCACTCTATTATTAAGAGGGGGTCCCATTGACCCTTGTCCCCCTGGAATATCATGCCATATAAATGGGGTAACTCACCTAGGGCGATGAAGCGGAACGGCAGCCCTGGTTGACAACGATGGGCCTGCATGCTTGCAGTGGTGGTCTGGACCTTCTTGAGTGCTGCTCTGGCCTCCCAGGTCAGGGCTTTTAGGGAACCTAAACCCTCATCCCCCTCCCTTTCTGTTAACAAGTCAAAAAGAGGGGATAGCCATGGCCTGATCCAATTTAATGAACCGCACAGGCGCTGGAGGTCATTCAGTGTCTTAGGGCTGAAATTTATCTGAATTTGTGGAGGCCTAACTGCCCTGTTGTTAATTTCTAAGCCCAGATACTTCCAAGGTGGCAGCAACTGTACCTTTTCCTTCTGCAACTCAAATCCTGCCACCGACAAGGCCTTAATAGTGTCCTCCAGAGCTACTTGTAGGACTTCGCTGTCAGGGGCACAAATCAACACGCCATCCATGTAATGATAGAAAATACAGGATGTTCACTTGGCACGCATTGGGGACAGAACCCTGGCGACATACCACTGGCATATAGTGGGGGAACATTTGAGAACCTGTGGTAGTACCGTCCAGTGGTAACACTTCACTGAGGCTTCTCTGTTGATGGAGGGTACAGAGAAGGCAAAGAGAGGAGCATCGTCCAGATGGAGAGGGATTTGAAAGAAACAATCCTTGATATCAATCACAGCCAAATTGTAATTTTGGGGTAGCATAGATGGAGATGGCATACCTGGTTGGAGAGAGCCCATATCTTCCACAGCCTCACTGATCTTTCTTAAATCATGGAGGAGTCGCCACCTGTCCTTCCCCGGTTTTTTAATTACAAACACCGGAGAGTTCCAGGGGCTGTTTGTTCCTATGATGTGACCTTTTGCCAATTCCTCCTCTACTAGTTTTGTGAGCGCCTGCAGTTTCTGCTTACTCAGCTGCCACTGCTCTACCCAGAATGGCTTATCTGTGAGCCATATTAATTTCTGAGTGGGACGCTCTTCAGTGGCTGCACCTAAAAATGCCAGGGGGCCGGAAATTCCAATTTGGCTCCCCACTGTGACACAGCGTCTCTCCCCCATAAGGTAAATTTGCAGTCGATCACAAACGGATGTACTGAGGCCAGCAGCCTGTTCGGACCCTTAATTTGGACGATGTCCCACTGGCTGGGGCCCACCTAGTCCTAAGACTGGTGCTTTGTAGCTCCCAGTGTGACGGCCACTTTTGTGGTGGGATGACTGTCATGTCTGCCACTGTGTCCATCATCCCCTGAAGATGTATGGAATGCCCCTTGCACCTGAGTTTACACCATACAAGGGGCTTTTCCTCTCCCAACTTCTTAGCATAAAAGACTGAGAGTTCCAGGTCATTACACAGAGCATGAGGAATAGGAATTGCCTGTGCAATCACTTGGCCCTTAGGTAGGAAGAGGTGGGGGTGGACACAGTGTGCCTCAAGATAGAAAAGCCTTGGATTAAGGGTGGAAATTACCGGAGGAACCTCTCTCTCTAGTGGTGTGCTCTTTGTGTCTCCGACAACGAGGTACCTGCAGTTCAAAAGGTCTTCCTTCCTCCTGGTTTCACAGCGGTATATGTGTGACAGAAGCTCTGCATCTACTATGAAGAATTGCCTGTCCTGGGAATGAAAGTGTACAGAATTAGTGAGTCGGAGCCGATAAGGCTCCCTGTTGTCAGTAGTTGAGAGGCAGCTGCTTGCAGATGGAACTAGGTGGTGCATCATGGCTCCTCTTGCGGTACTGCGACTTGCTTCATTTTTATCAGGGCGCGAGGCAAGTCCATGGTCTTCCCTTAGTTTTTTGAAGTTGTGGGGTTCCCGTCCCCCCTCCCTCCTCCCACAGCCCTGGGCGGTGCGGTCCCTAGAAATGGACAGTGAGCCAGAAAATGTCCCTTCTGATGACAGTGGAAGCACTGGCATTTAGATGGAATCTGCTTTGGTGCTGAGTCCCTTGGAGGAGCAGCAGCCGAGGTGACCAGCTTGTCCTTGTGCTTCTTCAGGGCCTCCTCCATCATCAGGTGTGGCTTCAGGGTGCAGTCTTTGATGATCTGATCGAGGGTTGGAGGTGGTGAGGCCGGCAGTGCTAGGATGATTCTTTTGCACATGTCATTGGCGTTCATGCATGCCACTTCTAGGACCAGTCTGTCCCAGAGTTCAGGTCTCTCCACATGCCTCTCAACTGCCACCCGGACCCGGTCTACAAAGTCTACAAAAGGCTCAGCAATAGATTGTTTAACTGCTGTGTAGTGCACCATCGGGTCCTTGGTGGGCATGGCCAGGAATGCACGCTCTGCTGCACCCCTGGACATGTCCAGCACGGCCGTTGGAATCCCCCGAGCCTGGAGCTGCCCCTCACTCCATTCCCCCTCACCCACAAGATGGTTTAAGGTGATCGGTTCTTCCGTGAAATCAAGGCTGTATGGCCCCTTTTGGATTTCAGGAAGCAGGTCTGCTGCCAATTTCTTCCACCTCCTCTCCCACAGAGGATTCCGATGGGAGAGATCCCTGCACTCAATTCCCTCCACTAATTTTGCTCCCACCCGCTCCCAAAACTTTTTTTTGCGGGCATCCTCTGCGGAAATGTGGGGGAAGGAAAAGTGCAGCCATCAAACAAAATTTTTAACAGAACTTTTGGCCGCTTCTATACTCACCAAACCGGAGTCTCCGCAAACAAAAACTGCATCAGGGTTCTCGGTTCCTAGGAAACGGCTTCTCTCTGTCTTTCACTGCA
Source organism: Vidua chalybeata (assembly GCF_026979565.1). Taxonomy (NCBI): domain Eukaryota; kingdom Metazoa; phylum Chordata; class Aves; order Passeriformes; family Viduidae; genus Vidua; species Vidua chalybeata. Next base: position 55,302,769 of record NC_071531.1, on the reverse strand, counting down.
TGAAAAGTTACACTTCCTTTCCCATGCAACAAAAGCGCCACGTGCTTTCCTCGGGGGTGGTGGAGTCTTTACTGACGTGCTTCAGGGAGTCTGCGCTCCCGTTTTCCGTCCGACACTGTTCCGGCACGGACCGCAGCTCACTCAGCTCAGTGGCAGCACTCGCTGGTTGGCGGCGCGGCTCTCCATGCGGCTTCCAGGTGCTTTGCGGTGAATCTCCACCTGCACCGGCTACTCCACGCTGGCTGTGGCCCCTATGTTGAGCGTCACTTGCAGCTTTGCATTGTTTTCCCTGGTCCCGGGATGCAACATAAGCATATAGAGCAAGCCGTTCCTTGCCAGATCCTGCTCGAAGCAGTGCAGCGACACAATAAGCACACCTGCAAACAGTCACTTGGTGAGCATCCACCTCACCCAGTCCAGAACTCCAATCGGAGTCTTCAGAATCTTAGTCTGTGCCATTGTGGCAAACATGAGGCAAAAAATGAGGGGAACTTCAGACCATCTCTTACACATAGCTCAAAGAGCTTGTATGTTAAATCTGTAATATTGTGTGGTATTGTATGGTTACAGACTAACTGCATCATGTGCAGTACATGAAATCTCTTAAGTATCTATTGCCTCTTGATGGTGGTTACCCATTCACTGCCAAGAGTTGCCAGTCACTGACATGGGCAGTGCGGGCCTATGTATTAAGACAAAACTGCTATTCTTGCTGACTAACATGCATGAGCATGAGCATGTTAGTGTATTATTTTAAAAAAATATGATTTCAGAAAGTATTTTTTGTAAGACATAAGAGAAACATTTGCTTTTGCCTTTATGGCATAAAAAAACATCATTTGAACAATGTCATCTTCAATCCATGACTTTTTACTGGCTGCTGTTGAACACACTGAATAGTTATCTACTTCCTATGCAGATACCTTGTCAAATATAAAATATCAGCTCTTACATTCCCTCAAAAAGATTTTTAGAAGTTAAATCAAGACTCTTATTTAGTCATACCAGGCTTGTTTATCTTTATGACTATCACATATAATCTTCAGGCATGCAATGAATCAGTTGTACTGTCTTTGAGCTCATTGCATCTGCATCAGAATTTCTACCCTCAGGCTTTCAGTCTTAGTTTATGCTGATCTTTACATGGATGAATAAGGTTCATGAACTGATGCAGAGTGCATACCTCAATTTCCAAATAATTCCTTTTCTAGAAAATATGTTTATAATGGTCAGGGGCTTAAAATGTGACTATCACAGAACTGTAAGTAAAAGTTTGAGTCCAATTTATTAATCCCTAATTTTTTCAGGACAATAGACCTGCAAATTGTAGCAAAATTTGCTTTATATGGTAAGTGCCTTAGAAAGAGGAAACAGTATCCATGTTAGTAACATATTTAAATTATGAGGCAGGACTACATATTTCATATAAAGTATTTGAATGTTTTTTTCTGTAAAGAACTAGGAAAAAAAACCTACAAGATCAACTTAAAGAATGTAAAAACACCTAAAACCTTTATATCAAAGAACTTAAGAACATGAAATGCCAAATGAAATTGCTGTAGTTTGGAAGCAGATATATTTTGCCCATGTGATCTTCTGTTTCTGCTGAAGACCAGTATGTGTGTGTATGTATATATATATATATATATATATATATATATATATATATATATATAAATGGAAATAATGTATACATATACATATGCATATACACGGGAACTATTGATATGTGGCTCTACTGTTTATGCCTCAGCTATCTTCCTTGTTAAATCACCTCACGTCATTGATAGTATTCAGAGAATAAGTGTTTCATCTGCAAAATTAAAAAAAAAAAAATCCAGTCTCTCTTTAGTAAAGAACTTCTTCACTGCACACTGCTTTCTGACAGTCTATGGGGCTGAAGTTTCTCCCTAATGCATTCCTTTCCACACCAGTGTTAGAGCACTAGAATGCTCCTGTATTTTAATAGGAGTGTGGTCAATTCATAGTAAATGTCACTTTGTCAAAATAGCATATTGTTTGACTCATGTAATTTATTGAAGAGACAGGAACCTTTAATATTTCCAAATGTGATTTAAAAAATGCCATCATTATAGGCACCAGGGACATAATACAATGACTCACATAATACATCTGGTAGAAACATTTAGAGTTGTTTGAAATTGCCAAATGGTTTTGATCACAGACTTAATAGCTGTCTCCTGTGACAGAGCTTTAGACAATTTAAATTTGTATGTCTTGCCATTATCTCTTAGTACCTAACACTTGAATTTGAGAACTGGAATGAAGGAAATTCTCCTTATGCACATTTGCAACATTCCAGGATGTGATTTCTCTGACATATATGTGTCTTTATCCAAGTAGATTTCTCAGAAATGGTGACATGACTTAATGAATTATTCTATTTTTTTAAAGTATTTTATGAATTATTCTTTTTTCTAAAGTATTTTATTATCAAATTTCTTGTTTGCTCTTGTCCTTTTTAACTTAAAAAATAAAGGTAGCTTTTTCTTTTTCCACTTGATTTCCTGAAAATAATTCAGGTTTTCTAAGATTTTGTGAATTAAAAATTTTAAATGTCATCTTCTTCCTCTGAAGATTGTGAATAATGTGGAAGTAATAGCACTTCTCTATCAACAAAAAATTTCTTTATATCTGAAAAGAAAAATTACCTATAAGTCCTTCTTTTCCTTTAAAAGAAAGAGAGAAAATTATAGTCCACTAAATCAGCCAGTACTATATTAGTTGCAGTAAAAACTACTCCCTATCTCTAATAAGTCAATGATTGACCAAAATACCTGAGCTCAAAGATAAGTACGGAACTAGTAAAATAAAAAGAGAAATTAATCTGCCTGTAGATTAGTTGTTCCAAAAGAGCACACCTGTATTCTTCATACAGAATGGATGAATAACATGGGTCTAATGTAATATGCAGTCTAAGATTAGATAAAGTTTTACTATGTGAAGTTAGCTGATATGATCTTATCTAATGTACAGATTGCTAGTTGTAGTTTGCTCATCAAGTTAGTTATGAGGGAAGAAACAAAATACCTGCAATAACTAGGCCAAGCCCTGTACAACATAAACTTGTAAATTAAAAGCTACAACCTGAATAGGATTGAAGCACAATTATTAAAGAAAAGAAACATCAAAGATGAAGACAGAAGCAAAAATACCTCTGATACGCAATAGACAAAAACATATTTTGCATGTAATAAATTGCCCTTTTCCAGTTTTATTATTTGTATTTGCAACTTGAAGGAACAAGCCCAGCAAGACAGAATAAAACTTGAAGATCAAAACTGGTAACATTGGCTGGAACTCCAGAGCTATTATCCTTCTCCATCACTGACCTATATTCCTGTTTCTTTTTTGCTTCTCAAACCCGGCACAGTAGTCACTGAAACAAATTTAAATTTGAAAAAAATTATGATACTACAGCCAATAGCTCTAGTGACATCTCTGAGTGCTTCCACAGAATTTTGAACTGCTCTTTAGACACAGTTTGACTGCAGAAGTGGAAGAGAAGAGAGTTTTGTTAACAAGTTACATTTGTACTGCCAAAATGGAGCATGTAGTCTCATCTGTGGATGAGGCATTTGCCAGCCATTGGTCTTCTGTTGATCTCCTTGTGAGGGAGGGTAGTGTTTAGAACTATCACATCAAATACCAAGCACATCAGTACTATCTTAAAATTCCAGAATAACAAATTGAAATTGTCACAGGAATTAGTTAAAAAAACTGTAAATATAACTAAATAATGTATATATAATATCTAAACTATGGCCTAGAAACATATTCCTTTAGTGTTAAGTAGCTTAAATCTATTCAATTATCTCCATGATGATTTTTATATAAAAATAAATCTTTATAAATTTTGTTTTTTTTCTCTGATTCCATGACAGAACTGAAGCAACATGAAAACTCTGAGCAAAAGAAATGAAGGTTTGGTATCTCAAGTTTATCCAAACATAGCACAACAAAAATTACACTATCTGAATCTACAATTAGTCAACAGAATGAATTCCACTTAATACTGAAGGTAAACTTCTGACAAAGTTGCAAAATTAATTAGCTTAAAAGAGTTTATGTTTGTCTGTTGAAACTCATTCTACCTCAATCTCTGTTATCTTTTCCTTACTGGCTTACTGGAGAATTCTGAGAGTCGTACAAGTTAGACAACTGAAAATGACAGAAATATAACATACTGGAAAACGAACCTGCACTTGGAAATTAAAATGAGATTGCATTTGATAAGATTTGAAGATGTAAAACAAGGCTGTTAAACATTTTTGTTCTCTGAAATGTAATTTCAGATGGTTTCTACTTTTTTCATTTTCAGTAAAGACTAGTTTTTTGTTTGTGGCATGCTAACCTACAAGTGAACTCATGAAAAAACCAAACATTTCCCCAAAAGAGAGTGTTTCAGAAGCCAGTAGTGAAGGCCCAAGTACTTCCTCCTTCAGTTCTTTACTTCATCTGCTGGAATGATCTTTCGGGGAGAAGTTAATTTTGAAGAAATTACTCCACTGTGGTTTTAATCACAAGAAAGAAAAACTTTGAAGTGAAGATAGTTCAGGGATATGATACCTCTAGTTAAAATCATTGCATTTAGTCACTCTTCATGAAAAATTCTTCCAAATATTTCCAGCAAAGAATGACCTCTAGCCACTGCAGCAGGACTTAAATACAGCAATAAATAATATGCTGCGGAACTTTTTTTTTTTTAATAATTCAGATATTTCTTAAAGTAATGTGAGCTGCTGGATAAAAAAAATATATGCGCAATAAGAAGCATGTGTTACCTTCTGTTTATTTTACTATTCTGGTGATGTGCCTTTCAGCACAGATACTGGTTTCATAGTTCACCTTTCACATCTATTTCATGTAGTCTTCACCTCAGCTTAGAGTATTTTCATTCAAGTTTTGACCTGACCTGACCCTTTTGAACTTGTATGATCTCACTATCAGAGCATAAGAAAAAAAAATTTTGAAACTGTAATAAGGAATTCAGTTCTGTTTATGTGCTATAGATATTTTGTTTAGCTTCCTTTTCTGCTCCTTTCTTGAATGCCACATAGTGATAAAAATGCAGTCATAAGTCAAAATCAGACCATAAAAAATGCAGTCATAAGTCAAAACCAGGCCATAAGCTCCTAGAGCACTAGAAGATTATGTATTATGAAAACTTTATGCTGTTTATGTCAGTAAAGTAGGACTGTATTATAATTCATACACATTGTACATTCCATCTGTTAGTTATTTAGTATTGTTTAATTGATGAATCTAAGGGGTTAACTCAAACAGAAGCTGACAGCATATACTAGGAGACAATGAGCTGACAGCAGCTGTTCCAGCAAATACCTGAGACAATGCAGGAAGTTAAATGCTTTGAAGTCTATCCCTGCCCTCCTGCTGAGCTGTCAAACTGGTTTGATCAAACTCCAGTCACAGGTGCAAACAGAAAGATTTTCATTAACTTTGTAAAGGGGCACACTTCCTAAAGCTGGACTCAAACCTTACCTGAAACCAAACTTCCACACCTGAGATCTTCAGATAATTTTGGCCAGTGTAAGTGTTCAAGTAAGATAGACATGCAATCAATCTTTTCTTACTTTCCCTTTTATTGTATTGGAACTTCATTTTTAGTTATTATTTCCATTTTAAATTCAAACTATGTTTTATTTGGCAAAGGCTGTTTCAAATGATTGCATTAACTAATTTATTACTGCTTTGAGAAAGCCTATAGGCTTGAAATCCATTTTGATCTATTCATTAATCACAAAAAATTCAGTAAAATGATAACAGATTAAAGATAAAAATACAGATACATATAAAAAGATAACATGCGGTTCTCCTGTCATGCAAGTCTTAACTCAGACAGAGGTCAAAAATACAAGTAGACCTGATGTCCTATAAGGATGACCTACATGTGAATAATGGGACAGGGAATTATGGCAGTGAATAGAGGAATATTGTTCTAGCTAGTGTGTAAACTGAGAACAGATATACTTGCATATCAAGTACACATTCAGAGAAAGAAAATTTCAAGCACTATGAGACCCCTATTATTAAGACTTCTCATCACATCAAAACATGGTTAAAATGTTATGAGTAGTTTTATTCTAGAATATAAAAATCTCTGAAGTTGAAGAGTTTTTAAAATATGCCTGTACCTCTCAGACAGCTGCTTGTGTACCAATTTTTAGTGTTTAATAGTGTAACACAGAGTTTGTGAACACATGATTTGTGAACTGTGGAGTTCAAGGACAGTTAGAAAAAAAGTTAGAATGTTGAAGTCAGGAGAGCTGCAGACTGCTAAAATCTGCGTAAATTACTTAAAAAGCATTTTTAGGTCCTGAGAGGCTCTGTCTGTGAAGGGAAGTTATAAAGCCACCTTGTGCCAACATATTGCAGTCAGAGATCTGGGATCTCTGTCAGATGTCTCAAATATGATCATGGCTTCTCAGACTAATTCAAAGCAATGCCTGGACCATGGGCATCCTCACCTCGTCAGATTTTCAGTCTTACCAGAAACAGGCTTTCCTCCTTCTTGTCTGCTGGCCCAAATTGAAATTTGCTACTGTTACACATTTGCACACATTTGCACATACATTGGATTAAAACCAGTAGAGGAAAAATATATGCTCTAGTCGCTCCACTAGCTGGGTCATAAATTTTGCATGTCTCACAAATGAGATAAATTACACAGAAAGGTATTTAAGAAAAAGGATTTAATGAGAAGATAGGATAGATCACTGTTTGCATCCCGGGCTATGTTCAGATTAGGGGTTTTATAATGTTAAGTTAGCCTGTTCTGTGTACCCCTTTGTACAGCCCTGTTCCCCCCACGATGGTTCACTCCAGGCTGCCTGCCATTGGAGCTTCCCTAGGTCACTCCAGTAACCACCCCCTGTTCTTTCCTGAAACTTCCCTGTCAGTTACCCCATCCCTGCATCCCTGTTCGTCCCAGAGCCCTGTGTCCGCCCCTGTCGCGTCTCCATTGGTCGCCGTGGTCCATGTCACCTCCATGGTGCCTGTCCCCATTGGGCGGGAGGGCTTCTGCCCTCCTCATCCCGCCCCCTATAAAATCCCCAGTGCCATTTTGTCCATGCGCGCTAGGGAGCGAGTTCTCCATCGCATCTCCCCGCGACAAATAAAAGCTCTCCAGCTAGCCATGCAGACAGATTGGACATTCCTTCCCTCTCTGTCTTGCCCCTCGCGCCGGCAACAGAGCACGGCCAGCACCACCCTGGTGCATGGAACACAGCAGTGCCCAGGACAAGCGGCGCCCCGGTCCTGCCGAGAAGCAGGGCCTTTGCCGAGCTCTCCGGAGCTGCCTGGGTCCGGGGAAAACAACACAAAGCCGCAGATCACAGCTGTGAAGTCCAGGGCTCAGTCATGCAAGCATGTTGACTGGTGCCTGCTCACTTTTGATTGGATGCTTGTATCCTTCCTCCTCTCTTTGTTCCCACACTTCCTACCTCATCTGCCCTTGTTCTCCCTCTACCCAGCTGTGGTACTCCCAATAACAGGTTTTGCATGCTCTTTTGGCTGCTGTTTTTGAAATGGAAACCAGAGATGGACAAGAAGTAAGTTCTGCCATAAACTTCTGTATATTTATCTATTTCAGACCTCATAATCTGATTTTGGTTCATTCTCAGATGTCATGCCCACATGTAATTTAGAACTGAGAGGAAAGTCCGCACAATCAGCAAGCAACACATAGGTCAGAAAAAGCAGTCCCCAAAGGGGATGACTGTAAGAGAGGTATCAACAACAAGAAAGCAAGCTGTAATTGGAATGGAATAATTGTTTCTAAAATAAAATCAGCTCTTGTTTTTACTATTGAAGCATCAGGTCTTGTTATTACTATTGAAGCATCTTATGAAAATAATGAACATTTCTGGAGAGTTTGTCCTGTTATTCTGACTATTGCTGACAAAGTAAATTTGACTGATAAGACAAAATTCTTCACACCTTTGCAGTATTCTGTATTTATCTAAACTTCTGCTTTGATGACAATATCAGAAAACCAATCTATGTTTCCATAAATCTGTCACATGATTGATTTTTACAGGAAACATAAAAGCCTGTTGCCTCAAGCAACTCCTATTTTAGTTACATAAAAAATTAGTTCTTGTTCCTTCCTTCAATCAAACATTTCCACAATGATGTCCACAACATGTTCCTGTACCCACAGACTACATGCTCAGATCAGAATTAAAGTACTTGCAGAATGAAGTGTCTCTTTCTGTTGTACTAGCATAGAAGTTATCTCAGCAATTTTATTTGCAATCTAAAAATTCACAGTCTATATTCCAGTTAATCTTAAAAAAATTTTAAAACTTTTGGATTGGAGAGGAAAGCCTTGATTGTGGAGTAACTGGTACAGAACTCTTCAGTAATTATCTGATTATCTAAGCTAAGGTTAATGTTAATGTCAGTTAAGGAAAAAAATGACCAGAATACTATTGGCAGTTTTTCCAGGACCCAATCTAATATAATTCAGAGACTGTTGAAGTTACAGGCCCAAACTTATTTACAGTTAATTTATGATCATTCCTTCTAGATAAATATTACCTTCAAATAAGTTTGTATTCTCCCACTTCCTTTTTTATTTTTTCCCCTTTAATATATGTACACAATATTCCCTTTTTTGTGTGCTTTGTTCTTTCAGGTCAGTACAGGCCTATGACATGTTCTTCATTCTTTTTCTTAAAATGTCCCTTACCTCCATCATTCTCAAAGCCTTTTCTACCTCTGTCACCCTCATAGCCTCTTGTATCTGTATGATGCTTACTTGTCATATACAAACCTCCGATTGGTTACTTATACAATGACATTAAAACTTCCTTGTCTGTATCAGGAATACATTACTATAGGAACACATTTTCATGAAAAAAAAAATTGAATAGCTGCGTCTTATTTATGGCTCATGAACATTAATAAAAATATGCTTAACTAATTTCTTCTGTTCTTGTCACAGCTGATAAATCCATGTTTTATGTCTCGTTTTTGTTCTCTACATTTATTTTGACCTCATAAATCTTTAGCATATTTTTGTTAGAAGCTCCACAGCCATTATCTTGGCTGCTTCTGGTGCTGTGGAGTTGCAAATGCAATAAGATAGGAAGAAAAAGGATGGAAGACAAGGCTTCATGTATCCTTGGCTGGAAAAGTCTAAAGGCTCATGTGAATTCCCTGAATTTGTTCACCTACAGGAGAAGGGCTTTTCCAACTACCTGGCACTTTTCCTGCTAAAAATGCAAAAATCTTGAGGAATGAAAAGGAAGGAAGCAGTATTTTCAACATATGGAATGACTTTGTCTAAGAAAAAAGAGTTATATATCACACTGAAGGCTCAAAGAGCTGCTTTGTGTACTGAGAGTTTTGCTCATATGACATTGTACATTCAGTTTCTGGATCAGGGCACACTTAAGTAAACAAATTCAATCAAGCCTTGATGTTTCATATTCAAAACTATTTGAATTATTAAAAATATAAAAAATTTAAATTATTAAATTTAATTATTAAAGTTTTTTTAGAAAATATCACTGTCCCATAAAATTAGTGTCACCCCTAAAGGTACAGTTTGGCAATTTTGCATATAAAATATTGTACATGGTTTCATTTGCTAGCCAAATAAATGACATTTTTTATTTACTTAAGAACTGCTAAAGAACCAGAAAAAATTCAGTAAGACTGAACTTCTTTTGCTTGGTCAGGATACTGATATACTTTTTTTTTCTTTTTCAGATGTGTGGTATGTACTTGCTGAAAAAAGGACATTGAATTCCTGCTTTTTATATTTCAATGAAAGGAACTTGTGTGAAACTGAAATATGATCATTTTAGAACAAAAAAAGAGTGAGTAAAAAGAAATATGTCTTCGATCACAAGATTTGGAGAGACAAGCTATGAAAAACATCCTTAAGGAATATGTAATAAATTTGAAAGAAAGAATTTAATGCATAAAAATATATTTGAGTTAACATTTAAGTGAGCAAACTTGAAAAATTTCATTTAAATTGAAGGTGGTTTAAAGTCCAATTTCATAGATTTGAAAGTGAAAACATGGTTAAGCGGAAGTTTTATGTGTGAAATCTGACATTTTGCTGTTAAAGGAGACAAAATTAACATTGGTAATTGGCTAGAAATTATATTTTGAATCCTTTGATGTAGTATAATACCAAAAAATATTGTTCATCAGGATTAAGAAACATGCAAGGAGACTTGCATACAAACAGTGAAACTGTAATTAGTATATTAGCAATACCATCTATTATATTAATAAGATTCTCCCATTATTCTTTCATAAATTTAAGAGGGAGTTGGCCAATAAAATTTCTGAATTACAAAGAATGTTAACTAATTTCCAAAGTATTTTTTCATTAAGCAAGACAAAAATAAAATCACTAAGCAAACTGGATAGTTTTTTACTTTTGCCTGAAAAACTTATATGCTTAACTAGGACCTAGTTAGATATATAAAAAAATAAGTAATTGTCCTGGTTCAGGGCAAGTTTGGGGAAAGAATTCCCCTCCCCCCCTACAAAAGGGTTCCTTTAGGAAAGCAGAGTTAATTGGCTCTTCCCTCTAGCTGGTTCGGGAGAAAATACTTCTGGAGGAAAAAAGTGGAAAAAACCTGTTTATTACACAAGAGAACTTAGACAATATTAAACAATAAGACTTCTTGCTACTCTAAGAGAGACAAATTCAGAGTAAATTCCTCCCCGGGCTGTAGCTCAGCTCACTCAGTCTCTGACCAGTCCTTCCGGCGCTGGCAATGCCGCGGCCCAGGCCCGGCCTGCTGGGCCACAGATGTGAGCTGCTGATGCTCTTCTGGTGTTCAGTCTAGAGCAGGTCTAGAGAAAGGGAAAAAAACTACAGTCTAGGGAACTTCTCTGCCTCAGCTAGCTAAAACTAACTAGAAAAAGCAAAGGAGAGCTCTGTTTCGCTGTCCATCTGTCTGCAGACAACACTGTCCCGGAGCTGGAATGTGGAGGAGGGAGTGAGTTTTTTGAAAACAAACCCTGAGCTTCTTCCCTCCTCCTTTCACTCTTGGAACAAGACTTCAACATAAACAGGGCAGACGATTGGGGATAAAGGCATCATACAGTCACCCTAGGACATTCTACTCCTTATCTCTATATCGTTAGCTTACTACTAAAACTAATATATATATTCAAACCCTATAAATAGATACATTATACATCTAATATACAACTATATACAGATAATGGTAGCAGTATTCAGCAAACAGTGATATTTATACATAGTTCTCACTTAACAATCAGATTTTCTTGAGGTACACATTGTGTTCTTCTATCTCTTTGCATTATCTACTATGTACAACCTGGTTCCTGAGCAAAGACAATCCCACGAATGGGTTTGTCCGTACTTGAGGCAGAATTGATCTACACTGTCTTTCTTAACAAGCCTCTAACATGCACTACTGGGACTTTGTCTCTATCTACTATATTTAAAAGCTGAGACTGGGCAGGGTCTCATCGACTGGTAGAGCCTCGGGTGTTAACTAACCAGGTGGCTTTTGCCAGATTTTGTTCTCAATTTTTGAGAGATCTCTCACCCAATGCTTTCAGTGTGGTTTTCAACAATCTATTGTACTTTTCTACTTTTTTTGCAGCTGGTGCATGGTAGGGAATATGGTACATTTACTTAATGCCATGTTCCCTAGCTCAAGTGTTGATAAGGCTGTTCTTGAAATGAGTTCTATTGTCGGACTTAATCTTCTTAGGGGTACTATGCTTCTAAAGAATTTGCTTTTTAAGGTTTAGGATGGTGTTACGGGCCGTAGCATGAGGCACAGGGTAGGTTTCCAACTATCCTGTGGTGGCTTCTACTATTGTGAGCACATAACGCTTGTCGTGGCGTGTCTGGGGCAGTGTGATGTAGTCAATCTGCCAGGCCTCCCCATATCTGTACTTGGACTACTGCTCACTGTATTACAGGGGTTTTACTCGCTTGGCCTGTTTGATGGTAGCACATGTCTCATAGTCGTGGATTACCTGAGATATACTGTTCATGGTTAGATCTACTCCTCGATCTCGTGCCTACTTAAAAGTGGCATCTCTACCCTGATGGCCTGAGGCATCATGGGCTTATCGTGCTAAGAACAATTCTTCTTTGTGTTGCTAATCTAAGTCTATCTTTGATACCCCTATTTTTGCAGCCTGATCTACTTGCTGGTTGTTTTGGTGTTCTTCATTGGCTCTGCTCTTGGGGACATGGGCATCTACATGACGAACTTTTACTGGTAGCTTTTTTTACTCTGGTGGTAATGTTTTTTCACTTATTAGCAGTCTAAACTGGTTTTCTTCTACGCTGCTAATTAGCTTTTTTCTACCTCTCCAGCCACTCCTACAGAGTATTGGCTACCATCTATGAATTAGTGTAGAGGTAGAGTTTTGGCTACTTCTCTCTTTCAGTAATGTTTAGGGCTAGTTGAACTGCTTTGAGTTCAGTAAATTGACTCGATCTACTTTCCCTTTTAGTAGCTTCTGCAACTCGTCGTGTGGGACTCCATACGGCTGCTTTCCACTTCCGTTTTATTCTTACAATGCGGCAAGAGCCATCAGTGAAAAGAGTATAGTGTGTTTCTTCTGCTGGTAGTTGGTTATATGGTGGCGCTTCTTCAGCATGTGCCACTTCCTCTTCTTTATCCGTAAGACTAAAGTTTTCACCTTTAGGCTAGTTTGTAATTATCTCTAAAATCTTAGGGTGATTCAATTTTCTAATCTGGGCGCGCTGCGTAATAAGGGCAATCTACTTGCTCTATGTGGCACTGGTGGCATGGTGGGTGGAGGGAATCTTTGCTTTGAACATCCACTCCAGCACTGGCAGTCGGGGTGCTAGGAGGAGTTGCGCTTCTGTACTGATCACTTCCAAGGTGGCCTGAACTCTTTCATAGGCTGCTAAAATTTTCTTCTTTGTTGGAGTATAGTTGGCTTTAGATCTTCTATAGTTTCGACTCTAAAATTTTAGTGGTCGGCTTCGAGTCTCACTAGGCACTTTCTGCCAAAGGCTCTAGGACAAACTATGGTTCTTGGCTGCAGAGTAAAGCACATTCTTTACATTTGGTCTTGTCTTGACTGGGCTAAGGGCTACTGCATGGGCAATCTCTTGTTTGATCTGGGTGAAGGCTTGTTGCTGCTCAGGGCTCCAGTGGAAATCATTCTTTTTGCGAGTGACCAGGTAGAGAGGGTTTACGATCTGGCTATACTCAGGAATGTGCATTCTCTAAAAACTTATGGCGCCTAAGAAAGCTTGTGTTTCCTTCTTGCTGGTTGGTGGAGACATCGCTGTGATCTTGTTAATGATATCTGTAGGAATCTGACGCCGTCTATCTTGCTACTTTACTTCTAGGAACTGGATCTCTCGAGCAGGTCTCTTGACTTTGCTCTTCTTGATGGCAAAACTAGCTTTCAGGAGAATCTGGATGATTTTCTCCCCTTTTTTAAATACCTCTGTTGCTGTTTTCTCCTACACAATGATGTTATCAATGTACTGCAGGTGTTCTGGAGCCTCACCCTTTTTTAGTGCAGCCTGGATCAGTCTATGGCAGATGGTGGGGTTGTGTTTCTACCTCTGGGGCAGTCGGTTCTAGGTGTACTGCACGCCTCTCTAGGTGAAAGCAAACTGAGGCCTGCATTCTGCTGTCAGAGGAATGGAGAAAAATGCATTGGCAATATTAATAGTGGTATACTACTTTGCTGCCTTGGACTCCAGCTCGTACTGGAGTTCCAGCATGTTCGGTACAGCAGCGCTCAGCGGTGGAGTCACCTCATTTAGGGCACGGTAGTCCACTGTCAATCTCCATTCTCTTTCGGATTTATGCACAGGTTAGATGGGGCTGTTGAAGGGTGAATGGGTTTTGCTAACTACCTTTTGGTTCTCTAGCTCACGGATTATTTTGTGGATGGGGATCACGGCATCTCGATTTGTTCGGTACTGCCGGCGATGTACTGTCGAGGTTGCAATTGGTACTTGTTGCTCTTCTACCTTCAAAAGTCTTACTGCAGATGGGTTTTCTGATAGTCTAGGTAAGCTGTTCAATTGCTTGATGCCCTCTGTCTCTACAGCTGCTATTCTAAATGCTCACCTGAGTCCTTTTGGATCTTTGAAATACTCACTTTGGAGGAAGTCTATGCCTAAAATACATGGGGCCTCTGGGCCAGTTACAATAGACTGTTTCTTCTACTCATTTTCAGTTAGGCTGATCTCAGCTTCCACTGAAGTAAAGTCCTGTGATCTCCCTGTTACACTAGCAATAGAAACAGGTTCTGTCCCTACATAGTTTGATGGGATTAATGTGCACTGCGCACCAGTGTCGACTAAAGCTTTATATTCTTGTGGTTCTGATGTGCTAGGCTAATGAATCTACACCGTCTAGAAAATACGGTTTTCCCTAGCCTCTACCTGGCTAGAGGCAGGGCTCCTCTAAGCCTGGTTATCCTTCTTTCTTGGGGTATATGTCTTGGAGGTTCTTTTAAGGGGATCGAAAATATTGTCATCATTATCATATATGGCAGTTTGGTTATGGGTTACTGGAGCTGCTTCTTTTTTGGTGAAAATTTTTCTCGGAGTCTTGCTTCCCTTCAATTCATGCACCTGCTGTGCTAGATCAGTAGTAGGTTTCGCATCCCATTTCTTCATATTTTTTCTACAATCGCGCAGGAAGAACTACAGCTCAGCTCGTGAGGTGTACCTTCTCTCCCTATCTGAGGGATGTCTGCGTTGGGTACCAGGACCTCTGATCTGTACTGCAGAAATTTTAAGAAGGTCCTCTTTAATCTCTTCCCTGAATCTCTTAAGATTCTCTTCTATCTTGTTCTTTATCTTTTTTTCTAGTTTCTGCACTTGTGTTTCTACTGCTGCAATTCTCATGTGTGTTGGGCTATGTACAGCATCTGCATATGCTCGGAGCTTCTTTGTCATATTAAGCACAGTCTCTTCACTGTCATCTTGCTTCATTATTGCTACAGCAGAAGCATATTCATCTGGTCCAAGTCTTACAAGTTTTCGCCACATCACAGATGTACATGGTACTAAGTTTGGATTTACAGTATCTAGATCATCTGAGAAGACAATTTCTGCCACTGCCATTTCTCTTAAGCGTTGAATTCCTTGCTCTATAGTCTTCTACTGGGTTTGCTGCATATAAAGATCATCTGCACACAAGTATCTTTGTGCTACACTGTCCAGAACCCGTGCCTAGAGGCTGCGAGGATTAGCCCCCCTCATCATTCCTTGATCAATGGCAGGATTATGTGACAGGGATCTCAAATGTTTCGCTTTGCTACTATTTAGAATTGTAGCCTCCCCTGCAGCATCCTAAAGACGGACTAACTAACTAATTATAGACTCATCAGGTCGTCGAGTGTAATCCTTCCTTAGGCCACGAAGGTTTTTCAGGGAATAGGACTCAGTAGTGGCTTCTGATTCTGCATCAGTTGCCTTAACTTTGGCTTTTGTGTTAGTAATTAGCTTTGAGGGTCCTTCTCCTGGATCATCATCATCAGTCTCTGGCCGGTCAGTTTTGCTTTTCTTCTTTCCCGCAGCAACTGCTAGTGGTTTAGGTTCACTGTCTGGTTTAGCTACAGCCTGAGTAACTGGGGGGTTGGCTGCGGACTGAGTGACTGGGATTGCTGCTGGTTTATCTCCCTGCCCCCCTGCTTCTGTCTGCTGGCTTACAGTATCTAGCAGTGTGCGATAAGCATAAGCTAGAGCCCAGCTTATTGCAATGATCTTTTTCTTCTTAGAGTCATCATGGCACTTCTCTTTCAGGTATTTCCTTACCTCATCTGGGTTCTGAATTTGTTCACTTGGAAAATCCCACTCTACAGGGTCAGAAAATTTCTTTAGGGTCTGGCCTATTTTCTCCCATTCTCTACACTACTTAGGATTTTCCACATCTGGATGAGGGGTTTCATCAGTCCCTCTGGATTTTTCAGCCTTTACTCTAGAGAAACTGCAGGCTGTATAAAGGAAGTTTCCCAGGGAGTTTCTCAGAATAAATACTAGAAAGAGGGTCTCTTTAATATTTAGGGGAGACTGAACATTCTTAAAAAATGACATAACAGATTCAAAAGAGAAGAAGGAAAGGAGGGGTTGGAAAACCTCATCCTCTGCTCCTCCTCTAACAAACCAGGTGCAATTACTAATAAACTCTCAGAACATCCTACTGGAACTAGGATGCAGGGTAGGGTGAAAAAACTATAAAGCATACATATTTCGAACAGAATCCAGTATCTTTACAAGCGCTTTATAAATCACTATTGCCAAGGCCAGCACAATAGCTATTTTAATCTGTGCTTTTCTACTGTAAAAACCGCGTGTAAGGGACAATCTTAGTGACTAGAAAAGTACTAAAACCTCAAAAAGGCCTAGTGACCAGAACCACATGAAGGCCTCCACCCCAAGAGACATTATGGATGTAAGCAACATGGCTACTGGGTGCTTTAACCCACTACAAAACAAACACAACCAGCATGCAATCAGTAGAGGAATAAAGGTTTTTTCCACTTTTTCGAGCCCCACGTTGGGCGCCAAAATAATGTATTTGTCCTGGTTCAGGGCAAGTCTGGGGAAAGAATTCCCCTCCCCCCCTACAAAAGGGTTCCTTTAGGAAAGCAGAGTCAATTGGCCCCTCCCCCCAGCTGGTTCGGGAGAAAATACTTCTGGAGGAAAAAAGTGGAAAAAACCTGTTTATTACACAAGAGAACTTAGACAATATTAAACAATAAGACTTCTTGCCACTCCAAGAGAGACAAATTCAGAGCAAATCCCCCCCCCGGGCTGCAGCTCAGCTCACTCAGTCTCTGACCAGTCCTTCCGGCGCTGGCAATGCCGCGGCCCAGGCCCGGCCTGCTGGGCCACAGATGTGAGCTGCTGATGCTCTTCTGGTGTTCAGTCTAGAGCAGGTCTAGAGAAAGGGAAAAAAACTACAGTCTAGGGAACTTCTCTGCCTCAGCTAGCTAAAACTAACTAGAAAAAGCAAAGGAGAGCTCTGTTTCGCTGTCCGTCCGTCTGCAGACAACACCGTCCCGGAGCCGGAATGTGGAGGAGGGAGTGAGTGTTTTGAAAACAAACCCTGAGCTTCTTCCCTCCTCCTTTCACTCTTGGAACAAGACTTCAACATAAACAGGGCAGACGATTGGGGATAAAGGCATCATACAGCCACCCTAGGACAGTAATAAAGTTTTGAAACTAAGTTATATTAAGGAAAAGCTTAAAAAAAGAAATCTAAATGTATTAATTTTTTTACAGAAATAATGTGGGTGGTTTAATCGTTTTCACCCCTACATTTAAAATAAGTATTAAAACAATTCTTAAAAATCATATAAAATATTCTGCATCATTAAAAGGAACTTGATAAATAGTAATTTGGAGATAATCAAACCACCTTGCCACAAAAAATATAGAAAAAAATTAAAGGTAGCGGTTGTTGGTGGGAGGCCCATAGATGTTAATTTGAATAAAGATTAAATAGTGCCTGATATAATATTTCCAATATGATTTTCATGATTCTGCATACTTTTTTAAATGAAAAAATACTTTTTTTTCTGGAGAATTAGTAACTCACTTTTTAAGCATAAATGTCTAATATATGGTCAAAAACTAGTAAGGAATACAGTATTTCTTCCAGTAGAAACTCTCCATTGTAGTGATTCAGCTTCCTTTTTAATCTGTGTGGTAAATGAAGAAGTCTTTAAAATATTTCATACTGAGGTGCCACTACATATTTTATGTTCATGTAAAAATAAAAATGATTTGCAAGGAAATGGTTTCAAAAGTTTAATAACCTGTATTTAAAAGGATAGTAATTTTTATTGCTTACATCAATTTTGGAGTTAAGGCACCTACTGCAATTATTTCTATGGTGTGTGTCAGTGATACTTCAAACACTGTCACCCAGGTCTCTAAAACATTAAAAAATATTTTGTTTGTACATTCAGTATCAGCAGTTTTATAATCCTAGTACTCTAAGGTAAAAGGATAAAAAAATCCCCTACTTTTATTTCCTACAAACAGGAAATTATCAAGTGATGAATAATTCCTTAGGAAGCCGTGCTGACACGAAATAAAACCGGCTTTGAGTAAAAGGAGCAGAAATTCCCCTGCAGCCCCTGGTGAAGACCATGGTGAGACATTCTGTGCCCCTGGAGCCTATGGAAGTTCATGGGGGAGCAGAAATCTACCTGAACCCATGGAGGACCCCATGCCAGAACAGCTGTCCAGTGGAGGCTCTGAGCCCTTGAGAAGCCTGCTCTGTAACAGGCTCCTGGCAGGACCTGTGAACCCATGGGGAGAAGAGCCCATGCTGATGCAGGCTTGCTCTCAGGACTTGTAACCCCATGCTGGAGAAGCCTGTTCCTGAAGGACTGCACCCCATGGAAAGTGTCCACATTAGAGCAATTTGTGAAGAACTACTCTCCATATATAAATAGGAATAACATGTTGGAGAAGTTTATAAAGGACTGTCCCCTATGGGAAGGACCCCACACTGGAGTGGGGAGTAGGCAGAGTGTGAGGAGTCCTGAGGAGGGAGTGGCAGAGACAACGTATGATGAACTGACCACAGCCCCCACTCCATGAGCAGTGGAGGGGAGAACATACAGAAAAAAGGGACTTAAGTTGAGCACAGGAAGATGGTGGTGTGGGGAAAGGTGTTTTTAAGATTTGTTTTATTTCTCGTTATCAGGCTCTAATTTCATTGGTAACAAATAAAACTTTTTTTTTTCCACAAGTTTGTTTTGCTCATGAGGGCAACCAGTGAGTGATCTCTCCCTGTCTTTATCTCAACCCACAAGCCTATTGCTATATTTTCTCTCCCCTGTTCAAGCTGAGAAGGGAAAAGATAGAGCAGCCTGGTGGTTACCTGGGTTCCAGACAGGGTCAACTCACCACAGACTTCATGGAGCTGCTCATATTTAGCTTGAAAGCTGTAAAGGCATCTCCTCAGTTTACACCAAAAGTTCCTTCTGTAATCTGGCTGACTATTTTAAAAACTTGCAGAAAAGCATTAAATGCTGATTTTGTTGCCTTCATCTCATATAAACTGCCCATGATGCATTTTATGACAATGTCTGTATCCTTGTCCTTAATAAAGTTTTAGAAAGGAAACACATCATGTTTTTTTTCTCTGCCAAAAAGCACTGTGCACTGCATTGTTACCTCTTATGATAACCTTTCCTGACTTACAGCTCCTGATCAATTTTAGCACATTGCCAACAAAGTTTTCCATCATCACAGTTTAACTTCATAAGCAGAATACAGATACCATAATTCCCAAGTAAGCATCAAAGGTCCTTGAGTATCTCTATTTAAATATTTACCAACAGAAAGTATGTGCTAAGTCAAAGTGTATATAAAGTCCTCTATCTCACTGTTTCTACCTTGGCTATTTCTTGCCTGGTGGAATTCAGCAGTATTTGAAAACAAGTCTTCCCTTAGAAATATGCAAGTTAAATAATTTTTCCCTAGTTCCCAAATTTTCAACTGAATTACTTGATTTCTGATTGGATTCTCACAAGAAAATGAAACAAATAAGCAAACAAAACAAAATCAAGTGTTTGAATGTAGAGACATACAGCAGGCAATAACATTAAAATACATTTATTTTTGTAGATATAAAGGATGTCTTTGAAATTACTATAAATAATAAAAATCTTATTGCTTGTGTCTTCTCGTTCTCTCATCTTGGCATGTTCTTCCCTTAAATGGTTTGTACCTTTCAGAGTAGCTTTCAAAGTAAATATATGATAGGTATCTTTGTCAAAAAAGCAGCTTGATTTCATGTTCCAGTTATGTAGGTCAGCATCTATGGTCCCTGGGTGCCTGGGACCATAAGGGCTCTCTCAGCAGTCCCAGGGAACAGATTGGCTATATAAACAGCACCAAAGCAACACACGCAGAAAAAGAGAAACCCCGCTGCTTCATTATTTTTCCTGCAGCTGTATGGGCTGTCTTGTGTCTCGCTTATAGTTTTGTAGGGAGTAATCATATTGAGAACACCTGGGGTGACATGTAATTACAGCATGATTGTGTGGAAAAATGTGGGTCTATTCAAATTTCTCAGGGGCTATAGACAGCTGGTTCCTTTTAATTCTTACAACAGCATGTGTTCTGTAACAGCTGGAGATGCGTTTTTCTATTCAGCCTCATTTGATGGATTGATCATGAGGCAGGTGATCAGCAATTTCTAAACTGTAATCCAAACTCTGCTACTAACTTGCTGTTAGCCTTGGGCAAATCACTTAGTGTCAGATTCAGATGAACTATTTAAACACCTAAAGAATAACCTAGGTAGAATAAGGACATTTTTGTCCAGAACTGCAGTTTTGAAATCCATGTTAATCCTGACCAGCTTCAGAAGCATCCCTGTAAAGAAAATACAGGGGATTTCAGCTTTGTTGTAATACTGTCTTAAAGTTCTAGAGATTCTTAGTTTATCTGCAATCTTCAATTCATTCCTCATATTGAAGGATGACAGAAAAAAAAAAAAATTGCTGGACTTGCTGAGATATCAATCTCATTGAACTCTCATATTCTTACACTCTAAGAGAAAAAGAATTGGTTGAACAATGCAATGACACTATTGGTGACTTTTGAAATATGACTGCAGGAGAAAACTATTTGGAACCATTTTTATCCACAATTGTTTGTCTTTTTTGCCTGGGGGAACTGAGTTGCATATCTTCCTTTCCCTTCTCTTCCCTTCTCTCCCACCTCAAATATAGCAGTCATGCCCTATCCATCAGATTATAGGCTTACTAAAGATAATTCCAGATTTTCCAACCCACAGAGCAAGAAAAATTGAATATGATTACAACGTAATAGTTTTTTCTTTTTTATGAGAATTCCAGATTATCTTCTTTGACATCAAAAATTGCATATTTATCTCATTCAATGACTATTTAATATCAAAAGCCTGGATACAGTCATCAAACCTAATATCTTTTCTTCCCAGTGCATGCTTGAATCACTTCCGCTATTAAAACCCATTATCTTAGGTGTAATAAAATATTGATTTTTTTCTAATTTTTGTATGGTGAACAGATTTTATAGAAAGGGAAAATATTGTCCTCCTGTTCTTCTTCCATTAGGGAAAATGTGAGCTTGAACTTTTACTGAATAAGGAAGACAATGATTGGATATTTTTCACCACGTATTGTAAAGGAAGTCCAGGAGCACATAGCTGGTTTATAAACCTGGCAGTAAAATCCAGAGACCTGTTTCATAGGATTAAATTTGCATATTGTATTCTTTATTTTCTAAAGAGCAAAGTCATTATTCCTCATAAGCATGCAAAGTGCCATTCAGTTTACATTTACATGCACATTGCAAAAAAAGAGTTCAGAAAATATTTAAGAAAACAAAGGGAAAAAATGAACAAAAGAAAAAAACATAAAACCACTGAAGAGCAGATTCCTTCCAAGGGTCTAAATGTTTCAGAGAATCAGGCTGCTATATCTTTTTTATAATGCTATCCTACAAATGTGGACATTTCAGCAGGGCTCAATATGTTGATGTCTGTTTTATTCCTCAGTAAGTTAGGATTTAAAAAAAAATGAGTATTATTATGTTTATATTCTACTGAGACCATAATCCAGTTTGTGTGTTCATGGAATACAGTACACTTAAGTCACAGAAAGAAAGAAATCAATTGTTTATTATAATGCCAAAGACATGTTCTGCATACAATTCAGCTCCAGAGGAGCAAATGACACAGCTCCCAAAATGTCCTGTTTGCTTCAGTAACTGTTCAGACAGAAGGCTCCAGTTAAATGCTTATTTTAGTGGAAAAGATTTGAAATATAGGTGAGGGGAGCAAAGATGTGACTGAAATCTGACTGCTTCTTCCACTGAAGCAGTAGAAGATCTCAAAATCGTAAAGAAAGTTGAATCTTCCTGAAGGATCAGGGGGGTAAGGTCTGTGGAAAAGAGCGGCCTTTGTCCTTGCCACTGCACTGCTCTTTTACATTCCAAGCGGAGTATTTACTACTGCTAAGTGGTATGTGGTACATTACCAACTTAACCTGGTTTTTATTAAGGCCTTTTTTTTGCTTCCTGCACATCAAACATTTAAACACTTCAGCCTAACATGGCAAAGTCACAAAGTAAATGTTCTACCTTGAATCCCAAAGGTTTGTTAAATGTGAATTCTAATGATCAGGATGCTTATGAAGTTCTGTACCTACATGTATATCCTTGGATGTGATAAGCACAGTAGCATTTCAGAAAGCAAAATACCTACCTCTACCTATCTTCTTCTGCTATAACATCATGGCTTTAGGATGGTCTATAGAGTTGACTTTTTGGTCTTTACATCTTTCCAGTTCTTTGATGACTACAGAAAGTTTTCCTTCATACACACTCTTTAGCATCTACGTTGATGTGCTTATGTGTGAACAGAATGCTCAAGTTGGTGAAAATTCAGTGATGACCATGGTATTTTCTTGAAGCAGTCTCCTAAAGGAAATGGTTTTGAGGCAGACTTCTAAAATAAACAAATAAAATGCAAAATATCCCCACTATCACCTCTTCAAATTAAGATGGGTCTTGATTCAGGTTTCTGTTTCTAGTTAAAGTATGCATGTCTTTCGAATAACAGAAAAAATATTCTTCTCTTAGATGCTAAGAATTTGTTCCCACAATGTTTTTATGTTGGACGTTTGAGTGGCTGGCCATTTCTGCCAGCACATTATTCCCTATCACTTTACCATTTACCCCTTTACATAAAAAATAAATAAAACATATTTTATAACACTAAGCTTGCTCATTAAGATGTTGTACTTAATATTAAAAAAATAGAAAATAATAGCAATATTTATTGATCAGGCTTCAGCTTTGGGTCAAGTTTTACATCAGTTAGGATAATTCTATAATAGTTAGTAAAATTAATGATAACATAAATGCAAAGAGAAGAATTTTACTTGTAGCCTATTACCACTATTTGGAACATGAATTAATCTTGAAGACATCTCTATAAGGTACATCTACAGTCCCTGTCAAACTTTTAAAATATTGTTGTCTTAAGATGAAATAAATATTAGGAAAAAAAAATGCTCGAATGTCTTTTAACAAGAACAGTGTTCTATTAGGAGTTATATGTAGAATGCCATGTTAGGCATTCCTTTAGAGAAAATAGTGATTCATTCTAATATGGAGTAAATTCTATTTTGAAGTTAATTTAATTTTTTTTTTTGTATGAAAACTGTCTTGAACTCTTCTTTTCAATCACATTTTTTCTGCTTTTCAGATAGATAGATACTACCATTTTACTGTATAAAAGTCAAAAGAAAAATTTGTCAAAATGGAGAAGCTGACTAAGCAGTTTAAATAGTGAAGCCTTCTACATAGAAAATGTTACTGAAAAAAACTGAATGAAAAAGTGAGAATTTTTTTCTCCTGAATTTCTGAAGTGCTTGAAATTCTATATTTTCTAGTTAACACCAGGGAGTGAGCAGAAATCAAAATTCTTGTTTTTTAAACATAATCTTGTATTTTAACATAATCTTAACATACACTTTATAACTCTGGCTTAAAATCATGAGCAGTCTTAAACAATATTTCCATTATTTTAATTTGATAAATATGTATATTGTAGCTACTTTCAAATAAAAAAACCATGATGAGGACATTGCAGGCAAGATAGAATAGTTGACAGCCCATAGTAGATTTAGATAATGGGGTGTATTTGAGAACCAACAGGATTAGAGCTTTGACCCCACTTACTTGCATTGCGCATTTATTCAATAGATCACAGCACTGTGTTTATTATATCTCAGTTTCCCTTTCCTGCAGGAAGGCTGCTCAGTATAGTGCTACTGGTCACACTGGTCAAGGTCCCTGAGAACACCCTGACTTTCATATTCATACAGATCTCTGATTTCTGGGATCTTTCCTCAGCGTTTACTTCAGATTTTGCCTCAAAAAACAGGTTTTTCTATTCCAAATAGTCAATGTACAGAAGTATTATATGTGATCACCTCCCTAACTGGTGGTTCAGAACATAACATTATTGTTTAATCCAAGTGTACAGATAGTACAGCCAGCCTCTACCCAATTTAGCTAGCAAGTATAAGGTTTCTGCTGTAAAATTCAGAGTTTCAGTTCTGGACATTAACCCACTTAAATTCACCATTGAAGTTGCTTCCTTTTCTCCTAGAAGAGCTTCTGTCATGCCTTTAGTTATTGAATAAAAGCATCAAATGGAATACTCCTGAAGCAAAGGTTTGTATCTCATTCTTATGAATTTGCATTTCATTTTTATTAATATTTGCTTAATGCATACTGTTCACTTTTTGACAACACTATACTAGTTTAAAACTTTTTTACATGAAAATATGCCACTTATAAAAGCAGAAACTGGACCTCTATGAAGTTATATTTGAAATTTAATGTTTGGGGATTTTTTTTTTTAGATGAAACAGAAAGTCTAAGTCATACCCTACTCTATTTGTCAAGTGTTGCCAAAGAAACAGCGGGAATCTTTCCTACTGCCAAGACAAAGAAAGGGGAAGATATTAAAATTTTTGAACAAATGTCTGATTTTTCAATGTCTATTCAAAGTAAACAGATTCACTAACTTCTTCACATTGCACATAGCCATAAATATTGTTTTGTGCAAGAATAATTGATATGTTTCTTTGGCTATTGATGAAGAAAAGAAACAAAATAATAGCTTTCTTTATCTAGCACCATTTTCTAGTCAACATAAATTAGGTTACTTCTTGGGCTTGAAATCTTGAAGTAGTGTAATTCAGGTTTGGAAGCACATCTTTAGTGCAACTTTCTGCTCCAAAGCAGAGTCAGTTATGAAATCAGACTGGGTTACTCAGGGCTGTATCTAGTTAGGTCTTGAAAACTTCCCAAGATGGTTAATGCAAAACTTCACTAGTCTTGTAGTCTTTAGTGCTTGATTGCCCCTATAGCTAAAATGTTCTTTTTATATTTAGGTCTCGTCTTTATGTCTGTCATCAGTCAACCTCTCTTCCAGATCTGCTGTGGAAAGCCTGACTCTTCTTGAGAACATCCTCATGAGCAGCGGATACTTCACTATAATACCCTGCTGGTATTATTTCTGCAGCCTGAATGGACCCAAACTTTCTGCTGCCAGAGCAAGTGCTCCAGCTCTGGTCATCTTGGTTGCTTCTGTTGAACCCACTGCAGCTTGTAGATGTCCATCTCGTATTGGGCAGCCAAAAACGAAGTCCAGCCTTTAGAATGGATCCAACAAGTGCTGAGTAGAAAGGTGGATGGCCACTTGCCTTGATCTGCTGGCTGTGTTCCAGTTCATACGGGCTAGGAGACTCCTGACCTTTGCTGCTGCCAGAGTACACTGGGAACTCACGTTCAGCCACTGTCTCACCAAGCCTTTTCTTCAGGGAGATTCCCTAACTAAGCAGTCTTCTGCCTACTCTGCTGCAAGGACTTCCTTCCCTCAGACAGGACTTTGCTTTTGACTCAGTTGAAGTTTACAAGGTTCCTGGCAGTCCAAATGAGATCTGACTTCAGGGTATTGGTATCTAATTTTTCTTAAATCCATATATGCATAGACCTTATTTCTTTTATCTATCTTGGATTAAGGAGAATGAAATTAATATCATAAAGCCTTTCTAATGATTTTTGTGCTAATTATTGTTTACTTAATAAATTATCTGATTAAGTGTGGGCTCCCTTGTAGTATAATCCTTCTTACCATTTATTTAATTTCATTCAAAGAATCTAAAGCTTTTGGAAATATCTGTATAATCCAGTGATATATTATTTCTAACCTTAGGGAGGCAAAATTTGAATTTTCTATCATATATTTATTTTTGTCGTTAAAGCTTCTGTCTTGGACAGTATCATAATATTTTCTCTTCCTGGATATGTTTGCTCATGTTTGGATATAATCTAACACTCAAAGAGCTACTTACTGGTTCTCATTATTTCCATAGACAAGATGCTAAATTCATCAGTAGGACAGAAGAAATTTTCATGGGCCTGAAGTTGTATATATAAATAGTCACAACAGCACACTCAAGTGAATTTGTCTTTCAAATTCGCTGCAGGTAGTATTGCTATTATCTGATCTATAATCTGACTTCAGTTTCAAGTGTCCACAGAAGTTCAAGACTATATTTAGAAAATGCTCTTGAAATATGCAAGTAAAATGTAATGTAACCATGCTTAAAATTAAATACACATTTAAATTTGAAGTAACAGTAAGTTTTGCTTGATTCCCTGGATATAACACAGTCTTATTATCTCAAAGTAAGAAAATTAAAATATAAGCTAGATACTAGCATAGTTCTACAAATCACTTTAACATTAATATTTTAATATCAACCATGGCAATATAACAGTTTTGGTTTTTTAAAAAAATCTATAATTATATATTTCCTGATTTTAGAATTATTTGAGTTTCATTATTCCCAGAAGGACATATTCCACGGAGATAAGGAAAGACATTTATATGATAATATAGAAATTATTAGTGATGGTATGCTTACCACAAACCCTGAAAAAAAAAATTAAAACTATTTAAATTAATCTTTCAGAGTTTCTTAATGCTTCAATGATTAAAATTTTTAAAAATTAAAATACTTGAAAGATTTTCATAGTTTTGCACATTCCTATGATTTTAGTCATTCTTATTAATGGCATTTTTTTATAATTTTGTCTGCTGCAATTGAAGCTCTTTGTATTAATTTATTGATTTTTTAAGATACTTATGTTTCAGTGTGCAAGATTAAAAGGCCATAAAACAGAAACTGGAGTTGAAGAATAGAAATTACATTCTAATATATTAATATTAAAATGATTAAGAAAATAAAGATATAGAAGTATATTCTTTAAAAATAAATTGACCAAAATAATCACACTGCAAAAGTATTTGATTTTTAATCAGATTATCAATTGAGTTTCATTGTAGGTAACACTGAGATGGATTTATAGATGGAGATAAGGGTTAGCATGCATTTTGTCAAAAATTTATTTATATGTAGTGTTTGTTTGCTTATATTTTAGGAGATAACGTTGAGTGTAAAAACTGGTCTGGTTTAATCTCTGACCCATAAACTCATAGAAATTTTTTTTAAACATCTTATAAAAAATCTAGGAGCTACCTGGTGCCAAAATTTCAGACTCTTCTGAAGGTTAATTACTTTATCTGAAGTGCTTATTCTACTGAGTTAATTATTTCTTAGTTGTTTTGGGTGTTTAGTTTAAAATCAACAATTCTGAGTCCAGGAAACTAAAGATTCTCAGAAACAAACAGTGCAAACCAAAGAACCCCACCTCTTCTCTCTCATCTATTAATGCCCCATCTATTGTTTTCTGCCTTCAGAGTGGACTGTTGCCATTTGCTATTCGTGTACTGAATTTTTTCTTTTTTTTTTTTTTTCCAGCAGTTCTATTCCTATGAAATATCTCCATTATTTTCTGCTATTTCTGATCGTTGACTTTGAACCAATGCAAGTTAGTGTTAGAACAGATTAAAGGTTAAACTCTATCGGTGACCATGTTTAGAAAGCTTTCTTTGATCAATATATCCAAGGGAAGTCAAATCAAATGCAGATACACTTTGTCAGCTGTGGCTCAGTTTTCCGGAGATACACAATGTAACAAAGCATCTTATGAATTTCAAGCACTCAGTGAGAGAACCCCAAATGTAGAGATCCTAAGTGTAAGTGTCTTTGTTTACATGCAAAAGGTATACTCACATCTCTTCAACTAATATCATTATCTTCAACTGATAAATGAAAAAAAGCATATTTCAAGGATCAATAGTCCCCTATATATCCAACACATATTCACATAACAATATAATAATTATTTAAATAATAGAATAAAATCAAATAAAGTGAAATAATCTTTCATTGCAGAGAAAAGACTATTACATTAGAATAAAAAATCATGTATCATTTAAATTTGCCAGGACGTGGTTAAACAACTCAATGAGGATATATTAAGCAATTCAGTAATATAGTACACTGGAGGTCTGATAAGATTACCTTGAGAATAACATACAGACTCAGTAGCTATGTCACCATGGAGTTAGCAAAGTAAAGTTCTTATAGCTCATGGGTTGCTTTTGCTCAGTGGGTAATTTAAATCTCTAAACATTAAAATACACTCTTTCTTTTTCTTCAGAAAGAGTTAATGACACAAGTGCTTTATTTGAAATTGTAGAGGAGTTTGACATGGTTTAACATCAAGACAAAAATCAGGTTGGAATGAAGAATATATGTCATACAATCTGAAATATTTACAGCCTCAGAGACAATTATTCTGATTTTAACCTCATTTTATCAGTAATGTTCTTCTAATCAGAAACAGACACACATTTGTCACAGTGAGACTCATAATTACATTTAGTGCTTCAAAAAGCTCAGTTTGAAAAGAAGAAACTAAAATGAGAGAAGACAGAAAAGAAGTAATGACCTGTGCAAAGTGCTGGTAGAAATACGACTTGAAATTGTAATCTGAAAAACCCAGTATATTTCAAGTGAATGTCCGGATGAACTTCATTCATCTTTAGAAAGCAGAACAACGCGGAAATCTCTGATCTCTTGAACAGCAGTTTTAGTAAGACTAACCTTTTTAATGTATTTTTTTTTTAAGTCAAGAAATGTATCCAGTTCCACAGATATTCATCGTTGTAGTTTTCCACTCTATAAATCCACTTCTGATACTGAGGAATTCTTTTTAATTGTGCTCATTTTTAGACGAATGTTTTTACTGCTAAAGAGTGTCTGGAAAAATTGATTCTTCAATTAAATTGTTTGCATAAAAAGGAAGGTCAGCCAATAAAAGAAAAAATCCATCTCATACATATACATATATATTTTATATATATATATATATATAAAATATATATATATTATATATATATATATAATAAAAATAAAAATATATATTTATTATTGATTTTTTTGCAATACATTTTTCTGGAAATTTTAGATACAGTATTATGGTTCTTGATCATAAGACTGAAAGACCTTTGAGGATTCAGTGACCAGAGTAGAGCCAGTTCTGTCTGTGTCAGAGTGCACATACAGTCTGGCTTTCAGGTGTGTGTTGTGTTGCAAAAATCAGTTGGCCCCAGGATAAACTCAGTCAGTGGACAGTAACATAGGACTAGGGAAGGTGCTTCCACTTGGTAGCTACCAAATAGAGGCAATTATACTTTGTGCATGTCTTAGCATTTATCTAAAAGAACTTCACATATAGGATCATACAGAATCATTGGGATAGAAGAGGCTTCAAACATCATGGATTTCCAGACACCCTGGCATGGGCAGGGACACCATCCAGTAGTAAGTTGCTCAAAGCCCCATCCTCCCTGATCTTAAACAATTACAGGGATGGGACATCGACAATGGATATCTATGGGCAATCTGTTCCAGTGCTTCACTCCCCTAAAGAATTCTTCCTAATATCTAGACCTACCAGTTTTCAGTTTGAAGCCATTCCTCCTTGTCCTACAGAGTCTTGAACTTGTTGAAGACTTCATGGGGTTCACAGAGGCCCACTGGATGACAAGTTCTCTCTGGATGGCATCCCTTCTCTCCAGTGTGCTGATCATGCCACACGAGTTTTGTGTTGTTGGCAAACTTACTGAGGGTGCACTCAATGCCACTCTCCATGTTGCTGACAAAGATGTTAAACATAACCAGTCCCAATACCAACCTCTGATGAACACCACTTGTCACCAGGCTGTTGATAACTCTTTGAGTGCAATCATCCAGCCAGTTCTTTAAACACTTACTGAGTGATCCATCTGTCAAACCCATGTTTTCAGCTTAGAGACAAAGATGTCTTGTGGGAGAGTGTAAAATTTTTTGTACAAGTTTAGGTAGATGACCTCAACTGCTTTTCCCTAATCCACCATTACTGTAATCCCATTGTAGAAGGACACCAAATTTGTCAGGCACAGTTTGCCCTTAGTGACGCCATGTTTTTGTTAGCACAGTTTTCAGGGTAATCTGCTACATGATCTAATGAGGCGTCCTGACAGTCCTGGAGTTCCCTTTGTCTTCCTTCTATACTTTGTAAAAACGAGGGCTGTATTTCCCCTTCACCAGTCAGTGACAACTTCAGTGGACTACCATGATTTCTCAAATATGACAGATTGTGCTTTAGCCACATTATCCATCACATCCCTCAGGATCTGTTCATGAATCTCATCAGGTCTTAATCACTTGTGCCCCTTCAGGTTCCTAAGATGGTCTTGAATCTGATCTTCTTCTACATATGAATATCCTTTTGGTTGGATAGAATAAATAACATACAGAGTAGTTTTCTTCTAAAAAAATAGTATAAGAATTTAAATTACCAAAATGGGCAAAACTTCACATGGACAGGATCTGCTTGGCATGCTGTGCCCTGATCATAAACCCATTTGATGCAGCACAGCTCAGGGCTTCCAGCATCTTAAGGGTCATAAGATTATCTACACTATCCTCTCTTTCTTCATCATGTTAGCTCTGATACACCGCATTTTAAATGGTGCTTTACAGAGTCTGAGTGCTTTTCTTACCAGGATTATCGCAAATCAGCTCCTCCTGATAGAGAATAGCAATGCAGGTAAAGTTTAATAAATTCTCTTTAATAAAATCAAAGGTAGATAATGAGACTCTCAGCATAGACTGCCAATGGTTTCAGAATGAGACAGTTCATAGAGTTTATCGCAAGAGTAACTGTTTATATTTTTAAACCTACCAAAAACACATGATTTGATTCTGATTTACATACTACAGTAAATTTAAAATTATATAATTTCTTTACTTATTTCTCTTGCTGCTAAGTGCCTTTTTTTTTTTTTTTTTAGGTTTTCAATTATGCACAAAACCTTTAAGTTATTTAGAGAACTTAAAGCTATGAAAACTATAAATCTGAAAATGTTACTTGTGAAAATAGCATCTACACCTTCTTAGTAATATAAAAGTAGCAATTAGTAAAGGAATTACATTCAGAGAGGAACAATGAGAATGTTCGCTAAAAATGTCAGCATTTATCTAACAGTTATTTTAAACACTTTTCTAGTAACATTTGGAACAACTGAATTGTAGGACAGTCTTGCTGTTAGGCCTCTGAGTCTGTTTAGCCAGTGGCAGTTACACATGTACATAATATCCTCAAAGGGTCTCTCAGAAAATTAGTTTTCTCCAGCTGAAAATACCTTACCACAAACTGGATGTCAGGTACACATGGATGGTTTCCAATATCTTCCTGCCTAGTGACTTCCATTTGCAGCTTCTAAGGCTAAAAACCCACTTAATCTATGGAAATCTCTACCTGTGAGGACCTGCATGTAATTTAACTTTTTTCTGGTATGGAAAAATGTGTCATGGATCTGATACATTCGATTTTTCTTTCTCTCATACTCAGTATAATCTGCATGGGCAGATCATAAGTTAAGAAACTCCTTTATTTTCTTAATGGATATCACAACAATGCCTAGTAATGTGATTGAATGCATCTACAAGACTGCAGGTAGGCCTGAAATCAGACCTTCCAACACTTACTCTATTTTTAAATGATATTGACATTTAAAATAGGATTCTTTCTTAATTTCAAAATCAGCAAAATGAAAACAGCTCATTAGAACTAGTCCTGGAAATTCCTGTCAAGGCACTGGTTCTGATCATTTGAGAGAGCAGTGTTTAGCATAGGTGAAAAGTATATTCTCAGAGTTGAACAACATAGAGGGTCACGTACCAGTGCCCAGAAACTGTCTGTGCTACTGCTGGTTTTTAGTGTTGGCATAGCCTAAGCATCCACATGCAGATTAGCTTTGACCTAAAAGCCAAATAAAATAAGTGCATTCTAGTGGGACACTGTATTTCAAGTGTAGTCACTCCAGAAGTTAAGGAGCTGTTTGGTCACTTGTGTGAATCCTTTCTTTTTCAAGTCTGTTGTCTTTTTTGTTCTTTCTCAGCACATTCTTATTTATTTATCATATAATCTTACAGAGGCCTTTCTTTCCTTAAAACATTCCTATAGTAATAAAAGATATTTGGGATTTAACTTTAATATCAATGACTTTTTGATGCAAAGAGGTTAGACTTGTCTGCATTTCTTGCCACACATGCATGGCTGCTACCATGCTTTTCTTTACATCGCTGACTTTAAGCTTGGCTTTCCCAACATTCTCTTACATTTTTCCTAGTTTAGTACTAATTACTTTACTTTTTTTTAATTAGTTCACATTTTTAGTATGTACTGTTAATGAGTATTCTGACATTTTGGTGTGGTTATATCCTATGTGGTTGTATGCATACCCATAGCTTTTAAACCTAGGAGACTGGAAGCAGGGGGTGATGTAAGGGAGCCCATTCATTTATTCGTTAACAATATTCCCTTCTATTCTTGAGTGATTAAGTGAAGACTCTTCTTTAGTTTTCAACAAAATTTACTAAAATATTGTCCTCTAGCAAAAGCAGCAGGGATAAACAAAGGCAGAAAAAGGGAGCTCAACAGTTTGAAAAATCAAGAGCAAAGCACACTACGATACAGACAGCTGTTTCAACAGAACACAAACAAGCTGTGGTTTCCACAGTATTTAGATATTCAGAGAATTCTGTCACTTTGTAAAACACTTGAAAATCTACTAATAAGCACTGCTATATGTTTGACCTTACTGTATATTCTTATCCTATTGCTACCAATATTGACATGTGAAACTAGGAAAAACCTTCATATATGTTTTGATCTGACTATACTACAGGGTATAAAGGTAATAAAAAATGCTTTGGTAGTCATAATTAACAGAAAAAGCAACAAGGAGATTTCTTAAAAATGTTAAGCAACTTCATAGCTTTTACTAACCTCAGTGGGAGTTGAACCTTTTGGAAAACAGGTCACATATTCAGGCACTTTATATTTAGGTCCTTTTTCGCTATCCCCTCAGGATAGTCTGTTTTTGTACTTGTGTCTGCAGTATTTACTCTTTTGCAATTCCCATCTCAGTGACTTAGTGAAATGAAGCTGGTTTCATTTTTTTTTTTCTTTTCCCCCTCGTGTTCCCGCTTGCTTGTGATGAGAGTAATTGCATTGTAGGAGGTTTGACTGTCTAAACTTATTTTTACCCTAGGTGACCTTCTACCAGTATTTCAGCCACAACACAATTGTTTCTTTTCAAATCTATATGGAGCTGATAGAAATGGAAATAGTTTCAACTCAATTCTACAGTAGAATAAGAAGCCAAGATAGGAGAACTGTATTACTCAGCAAATCTTGGTTCCATGAAAAGGCTTATTGAACAGCTAGTGAAGCAGGGACTAGGTAAAATAACTCACTGTCAGGTACCAGATGTCATAAAAGATTAGACACAGACATTGAGCACATAGAGCTATTAATTTGATTCAGCATTTGTATTCCTTTCTGGTATAAGACTCAAAGGTTTCCACTTCAGCTGTCAGTGAATGGACAGATTTCTCTCTGAGGCCCACTCTATAATCATTAGAAGGAGCAGAGTTATACAGACTATTGCCTTATATCAAAGGGGGAAAAGGGCTCCAAAAGGCTTCTTTTTGATTGAAGATACTAGTTATTTTGCTTGTTATGATAATATTTCCTATGTTATTGTACAAAATTCCAGTTTCACGTACAGGTAAGAATATGCTATAAACCTTCTATTATAAAGTCTCATACTATATTCAGAGGATTTTAGTGTAGGTGTTAATGGACTATAACTCAAAGGGTGATTATAGCCCATAAAGCATTTATGCTAAGGAAATATGTTTTTTACATTTAAGGGTTTTTTTTTTTTTTTTTTTTTTTTTTTTTTTTTTTTTGTTTTTTTTTTTTTTTTTTTTGTTTTGGTTTTTTTTTAATGTGTATGCTGTTGAAAGAACCTATTCAAATAGAATCATAGAATAGATAAAAATAAGGCTTTCTTGTGCATACTATAATTTCAGAGATCAGTGGGAATTCCTTGTCCCGCATTCAGTGGAATTGCTCAATACAATCAGTTTTCTAATGACTATTGGTTTGCAAAGTCACAGGTCCTATATGACAGAGGTAAATTTCAGGTACTTTTTACTCTATGGAACTATTTTAAGGGAAATGTGAGCAATATATGTATTTGGATCTTCCTTGTGAAGTAGAGCATCTCACAGAAGACAGATAACCTCCAGTATCTACCTTAGTGGTTTTACATACAAAATTATTTGTTTACTTATTTATGTTTTATAAATGTATTTAAAATGTCTTAAAATAAATATTGATTTAATTGCTTCCAAATTAATTTTTAAAAAGGAAACCAGGGAAACACTTTTGAACCAGTCCCTTGTATCTCACTAGATATCCAATAACGGTAAAACTCCTATTTCTCAGAACTTGTTAAACTTAGGAGCTTTACTCTATTTCTTAGAGAAACTGAGACCAAAATATTACTCTTTTGCATTTGCAAGATGAAAACCATCTTATTTTTGTAACTTGCCTGTCAGATTATTCCTTTCATATGGCCATAATATATTCTTCATGAAAACAGAAGAAGACAAGAGAAGGCAAAAAAATTCTTATTTAAGCTTTAAAATGCTGTCACTAAACTGTTCCTTGTAATAGAATTAAAAGGTAATAGGAAAATTTAAACTACAAAGTGTATAGATCCAAGGAACTGAGATCTAGTCTATTTTTTCAGTGTAGAGGTATGAAATTATTTTATTGAGCTTTTCCTTAGGAAATTTTTTATGCTAATAAAGATACAACACATAAATGAAATGAACATGTTAGTTCAGTAATTGTATAACCTCAAATGAAATTGACCCTACTGTCAGAATGGCAGTGTTAACATGAATAACCCAATGTGAAATTATCAGTCTAGTGAAGGAAATAAAATTAAGTCAAAGATACACTAGAGGCATCAGTGAATCACAATGTTGCCATATCAGTAGACATTCTTCAGTAATACAGTTTCTATAGAGGCTGTGATAGATTACGAGCATTGCTGTTTGATCTGGAGCTTCTGTTTCCTGTAGAAGAATCATGGTAAAGTGAACATTCCATTGTTAGCTAATTGCAAAGATGTCAGTTGACCTGCCTCACCAGAAAACCAAATGTTTTCTCCATCTGTATGATGGTAAATAAAAATAATGCTCATGTCCTTTTAGATTAAAGAAAGGATACCTTTTCCATTCTTTGAATTTTAAAACAAAGAAATTGACAAAAATTGTTTTTGCATTTAATGAAACTGAAATCTGTAAAGATTTCTGTTCTTGTAGGGTAGTTCAGGTACTGGTTACCCACATGCCATCATAGTAGCATCTTTGAAGCTAACCTTTCATTTTCTTTGCTTAAAATTAATACAATTTTATTTAACTTTATGTAATTTTTCTTGTTACACACCTGCATCTAATTTTTGACAGCTCTTTTATGTCTTTCCCTTACATAATACATAGCCACATGAAGTCAGCTTTGCTTGTCCATAAGGTAGATTTATAGAATCTTTCTTTTATTTTACTTTTTTTTTGTTCCTTTTCACAATCCACGTTCTTCCAATATACACAGAGAAAAATCCTTCTCACAAATAGTTCTTGCTATTTTTTCTCCTCTGTTTGTTGTTTAAAGCGATGGGCCGAGGAGGATTAATATCATCCTCTAACTATAATGCAACTCAACCATATAATTTCCTAATTAAGCTAAACTTCTTAGAATTAAGGCAACACTACATTTTTTTGAGGTAGAGAAATTACAGTAGAAAAGGTTAGAGGATAAAAATAGAACACAATCTTTTACTGCTTTGAAATTCAATGGTATATTTTCTTTCAGATGTGCTGCATAGTGCTAAAAGTGGAGTCATCACTAATGATTTAATCATGTTGTACAACTCCTACAGTCCATTTTGACCAACACAATTCTTGATGTTTTAAGTACACCAAATGAGTGCATGGTCCTGAGTTACATGTCACATGCTCTTTTTTAAGACTTGCAACTGAAGCAAAGCAGTGTCAACAGCAATATCCTTTTGTATTAATGTTCTTTCCTCCTCTTTGAAATAGGAGGTGAAATTTCTCTCCCTTATTTCTCATTATATATGTATAGAAACTTGCTAACTTCTTTAGAGCCTTCAGTGAAGCAAAGTTGCATCTCAAATTTGTTCCTATCTTTTTCCTTGGCTTAATTTTATTTATGATTATGTTTATCTTTCCAGAAACCATTTTCTGTGGGTATACAGAAAAATCCTTTTTAAAGTTCTGCCATAGTAGTCCTTCCCATCTGCAGGAACAGCAGAAAAACTTGTCTCGTGAAAATCTTGATATTTAAAAAAAGCTACCAAATAGAGGATTTTTTGCTGTTTCCAAAAGAACAAGTTGCAAACATGTTAAAAATGGAATTCTAGAATTAACTTTGTATTTAGTATCATGAAAAAATAAAATATCCAGGTCATAAGAAGAGGATGAGTAAGTCAGTACATCTTAATAGGTACTTTAGAAATTTGTGAATATTTCCAGATACATGCTGACTGCATCAGGCACTAATAAACTAGCTAGTTTAGAACCAGGCACATTAGAAATGTCATCACATTCCATAAGGTAATCAGTAAAATACTCTTTATAATTCATAAAGCTTTAAAAACTCCTTCTTTATAAAGTATTCCTTCAGAATATTTGGTGGGTGAGAGAGAGAAAAATGTGATTCTTGCAGATTCTGTATATTTTCATGCAGTCTAGAAATTCATGAGATTGTTTTTCCTGGCTTAAAAGGGGGTAGGAGTAAAAGGACATACCAGGACACAGGACTGACCATTATGTTAGTCCATTGTCAAGTCTTTCTTGTAGATAATTATTTTTTCAGGAAGAATTACAATTTCAAATATTTATTTATTTATTTATTTGTTTGTTTATATTTATCTGTATTTACCGATCTGACCAAATAGACACTGAACTGAATCCATATATTACAATTTAACTGAGTAAACTGAATTCTGGATCAGCAATTTAAATAACTTTTGCTATGGATGTTGTTGCATCCTGGGGTTCAGGTTTAATGCCCAAATGTTTATCTCACTAGGATAATATACCCTGAAATGTCCTATTTAGACCATAGTTTCAATGTAATCACAACACAAGGTAACCTCAGATTCAGTAGAACCTGAATAATCCCGCATGTACCCAATGAATGTCCAGCCATTTCCACATATTTTATTACTTAATTACTTTAATCATGTGAGAACAACTTCATGAATTAAGGCAGAGCTCCAAAATTAGAGTTGTCTCAGTCTTTCATCTCAATTTTAAGCATTTTCTTCTTCTTGAGAATCCCAAGGAAGCTGGCAGACAAAGTTTCAAAAGAAACAGGATTTCTCAGTTCTTTCTTCAACCAGAACCAATTACCTTAAATTAGTGAGTGGAATACAGATGATTATGTACTCCAATATGCATAAATTATACTTTTCATATGAGCACAGCAATACCAACACCAGCTTATGAATTTATCCAGGCATATTACTGCTCTGTAAGGAAGGATAGATTCATAATTTTTCATTACTCTGATACCTTAGAACTTGCTTTATTTGTTTAATAACACTTATTTGACTGGAAAAAACAATTAAATGATATACAAATCATATTATGCCAGAAAGCATGTGGTAAAATAAACAAGCAAATTTTTTCAGAAATACCTTTGGTGAAAACTGCTTTGGAGAGTTAAGTGCTGTATTTTAATTTGAGGCTGCAGCCAATAACTGGCAATCTCTAATATTTACTTTTTATGGTATTGTTTTAATTTATGGAAATTTCAGCTAAATTGCCATAATGTTGGATTCCAAATGAATTTAGGCTATGAAAATCCCATTTGCAACATATTCCTCTGAATTTCAGAGAAACTGTCTTCATTCAAATATAATTACTGTCTTGCAATATATTATTTTGGCCAGCATCGTGATTTCAAAACTTTGCTTAAAAGATATTTGACCAACACCACTAACAGAGAAAAATCAGGATTTGAGACAGAGATTTTTTCGAAGCAGAGATGCTTTCTACATACCTGTTAAGTCTACAAGAAAGAATAATTAAAATGAATAAGTTTTCAGAAGTGTATATGTCATTTGTTCAATGCAAAATTTACTGTTAGTTACTTTCAAAAGGAAGAATAAGAACAATTGGACCTTCTCTTAATGCATATTTGTCATAGTAACTCAAATATAGGAAACTAGGGATAGTAAAAAGAAATGCAAACATTTATCTAATATCTATACCAAAACAAAGCTTTGCAAAAGAAAAGAAAAGAAAAGAAAAGAAAAGAAAAGAAAAGAAAAGAAAAGAAAAGAAAAGAAAAGAAAAGAAAAGAAAAGAAAAAGACTGAAGTTAGTTCATAAAACCCCAAATGTCTGGAAATCCTAGATATTTCATTAAGGCAATGTTGTCCCAAGTATAGAACGAGTCAAATCTTTACAGATTTAAATAATCAGTGTAATCACAAAACCAACGCTTAGCACCAAAGTGTTTCTCCTTTCACCTGATTTCTTCAATTTTTGTTCTTTGTCTGTCCTTTATTGAAATTTTAAATTATCTCTGCCTTAGTATTCAATGCCAACTAGCTTTAAATGATGGAATTAACCCACTACATAAAAATACACTTTCCCTAAATTTTCTTTATTTCATAATAAAAACTTGAATATCCAGTAAAATTTTTTACAAAATTGCTTCTGCCTTTCACTTTCTTGCTTAATTCCATAGTATGATGAAAAATTATGTTGCTACTTTGCTGACATGGGGTTAATACATTAGCATTTTCACTTGATTTAATCAAGTACATTATTACTTTAGAAAATGATTCTGTGAAAAGAAGTAAAGAGAAAAAACACCCTGGGAATACATTCATTGTCTTGAAAGTTTTTTTATGCCACATTTTCCCATTTAGGTAAACATGTGGATATTCTTCTCAGCCTTACAGACTCGGTCTGTAATTTGAGAATCAAGTTGGCTCCTTTCCATCCCATTTATTATCACCAATAATACAAGTTTTGCAGGCCGAATTAGTCCCTTGTTTGCACCTGTGCCCCTTAATGCTGTCACTGGGTTTGCACAGCTGTAATTGCCTCGAATACAGTAAACAGCTCAGATGATGCACAAGCTGGAATTGGATCTGCATGCGAATCTCTTTGAGCTGTGAGGACTCTAAGGTCAAACTGAATAAGCAGCAAAACTTACCCTTATGACTAGAGTTGGTAGATGCAATTTTTTTC
This sequence comes from Vidua chalybeata, assembly GCF_026979565.1. Classification (NCBI taxonomy): domain Eukaryota; kingdom Metazoa; phylum Chordata; class Aves; order Passeriformes; family Viduidae; genus Vidua; species Vidua chalybeata. The sequence continues at coordinate 55,263,563 of NC_071531.1, read as the reverse complement.
AGGAGCAACTACTCTGCTTGGAAAAGGAGTGCATTTTGTTACACTGCTGGGATGGATAGAAAACAAAAGAAATATGATTTAGGCTTTCTGCAAAAATCAGATTTTGAATTTATTATCTGAGTAGTGGTTTCTCGTTAAAAAAGAAGGTAAGATTCATGTTCAGTTTTTCCAAATGTGGGGAGTTTAAAAATGTAATGAAGAGAAAGTTGTCAATGATTAGTCTAAGATTTCAAGATAATTCGTAACTTAAATGGGTTATAGTAAGGGGTAAATTTTACTCTTTAATCAATAGGATTAAAATAGGATTAAAAGTACTTTTAAACTCTTTAATCCACCAAATGTAAACTCTTACTGTTATGTATAATTTACTTCATTCTTTTTATTTTTAAATTGAAACCACAATCCCCACACTAAATCGGGCAATAGAAGGCCTAGGTAAAATATTAATTTTTAATTTCTGACTGTTTGTTGTTGCATCCTGGGGTTCAGGTTTAGATTAGGGGTTTTTAATTTATGTTAAATAGCCAAATTCTGTAATCCCGCGCACACCCCGTGTTTCCCCTCCCTGCGGTTGTTCGCTCCTAGCTGCATGCTATTGGAGCTTCCCCAATCACTCCTGCAGACACTCCCCGTCCTTGCCAGGGACTTCCCTGCCAATCTCCCTGAACCCAGGAAGCGCCCCAGCGCCGCCTCGGTTGGTCGCTGTTGCTGACATCACCACCACGGCAGCTGCCCCTATTGGACGGGAGGCTGTGGATCCTCTTGCCCTGCCCCTCCATAAAATCCTACCCCTCTGGAACCCAGGCGCCATTTTCTCCCATGCGAGTGCCGGGAGCGGTTGTGTCTTTCCATCTAACCACGCCACGTGACCAATAAGCCATTCCAGCCCAGTACGGAGTAAATGGACAAATTCCTTACTTCTTTGCCAGATCCCTAGCGCATGGTAACAGCGGCTGGCCAGCCCATGCACCTGGGACATGGTAGAACCCGCAGCAGAAAATCCCAGCAGCACGTGGAAGCTACGCCACAGCCAGGCTCCCAAGAGCTGCGTGCAGCCGGGGAGAACAAGAGCAAACACCGCAATTTGTTAATTGTAAGAGGACTTTTTCTCTACTGTGATGATGGATAGAGTATGCAGAACATAGGATTATTCCTACTGTAAAACAGAAAGCATAAAAAGTAAGAAGCCCTTAATGTCTCAGGCAAACCTGTACTGTTTGCAGATAAGGACCTCTGAAATAGTTCTGAGGTACCAAAACACAATTCTTTTCAATCTGGCAAACCAGTATCTAAATTAGCTTTTATAATTGCATCACCTTCTGCGACAGGAAAAGTGGATTCTGATCCTTCAGCAGAAACAGATTCAAAAGTTTAAAGAACTGATGATATTTGAATGCCAGCTACATAAGTTATGTTTGAACAGTCTGATGTTTTCTTTCTCTCTGGGCAAAAGAATTACACTTTTTATAATGGACTTTTGTTCCTTTGAACCTGTTTTCCTTCGATATCAGGGTGCGAAGTGCTATCCACCAAGGCATCTCTTCAATCATTGAAGAAAGACCTTTTGTGATGTTTTTAATTAGTTTTAACCTTCTTCACATCTTCAAGCATGGTTATGGACACTCATTGATTTTAATTACCATACTGATAGCTTACTGCTTTGCACTTCTTTTAAAATGACCCTCTAGCATTTCTTTTGAAAAAGTCCTCCATGTAGGATTTTTTTTAACTGTTAAAAAATAATTTGAAATAGTTTAGATTTTCTGTGTTAAAATGTTGAGTATTGTGAGAAAATTCTGCATGTTATCAGTTGGTATAAACATAAGAGTTTTGAAGACAGAAAATATTATAAATATTTATAAAATATTTTATTTTGACTACTTAGAGAGTTTTTAGGAGGAGGAGAGTGTTTGCATGTTTGTCACATAATGTGAAGCTTGTAAATTCATTACAGCCATGAAAAGAAGCAGAAATCTGTTACCAACAGCAGTGTCCAATATTAAATCTCATTTGCTCAGCTTCTAGCTAATCTTACTAGGGTGTTTATCACCTAGAAACCAAATTTGTATACAGTAATACCCCATATAAAGCACTACTCATTAAAGAGGAAGGCACCTTCTCTTTCAAAGGGAAGGAGGCTTCCAGATGTCTGCCAGAGCTAAATCATATATTTCCTCAGTTTTCAAATACATGTATTTCAGCTTCACAAGCCCTCAGTCTCCTCTGCTAGTTTTTTTACATAAAGATGCATAGCATTTAGGCAGCATAACACATTTTAATACCAGTGTGTTATTTTTGCTTCTTATCTTTCTCTCTTTCATATCTAGGTCATACAAACTCTGTAAATTCCCTAGTTTATTATTTTTAAAACCTGTTGACGCAGAATCTTTCCCTACATGAGAGAAGAATTTGGAGAAAAATCATACAAACCTTTCCCTATTTGGGAATTAGTTTTAACAAAATCTTGTACACTCTAAGGATTATGAAAAAGTAACAAAATTAAAGGTGAAAGCCTTTCTAAAGAGAACAGAAACATTATAAGGTTTTTATGCTGGTTTTTTTTGGGTTTTTTTTTTGGTTTTTGGGTTTGTTTTTGTTTTTGTTTTTGTTTTTTTTTTTTGTTTTTTTGTTTTTTTTGTTTTTTTTTAGTTTATCTGTCAACAATTCTGAATGAAACATAAAGGAAGTTTGACATTGTCTCTTCTTTTTAATTTTTTTTCCCTGAAGTAGCACCACACAAATTGTTCCATCTCAAGTATGTGTTAAGAGTGTGTGTTCCTACTAAGGCCACCTGTACTACTACTACTGTAGATTTGTGGAGTAGCTTCCAATTCAGAACTCTAGGATATTTACATAATCTAAAAAGCTTCAGTTGAACTCTAGCTAATAAGCTACAGGCATGCCTCTTTTACTTTGTCTTTGATTTAGTGAATATTTAATTTATTTGCGAACCATTTTAATTATAGATATGAGCCTCATTTTAGGTTATTATTTGGGTGTGACCTTCTTCACTGGACAGCTACTTAAATTTTATTACTGGTTTTATGTCTTCATTGATCTTTGTCTCATACACCAAACAGAAAAATTTATATAGAGAGCAAATACAATATAAATACAGGTATGTATTTACAAAACCAAAGCAAATCTTTCTAATTAGACTGGGAAGAACAGTTTTTAAGAAAAATAGCTAATAATGTAACAAGCACAGTGGCATCACAAAGTATCAGAATGTGATAATTGTCATTAGTAAAACTCTTGAAAACTTCCAAGGTCTAATAAAGAAAAATTTCTTGCCTTTTTTGCTTTCCAAGGATAGCTTTAAATATTTGTATTAATTTATGTATAGTTTTTAGAACTATTGTTCAATAGAAATGTGGCTGGACTGTGATTTATCGAGGACGTTATTTTTTACTGGCTTTTGTTAATTTGCATATAGTCATTGCAGCAAGCTGACTATGATGGAATATTTGAGCCAGGTTTTCCTATCATGCACTTGTCTTTATTCAATACAATTTTTTCATAGGAAGAATTTTGAATACTTGGTAATGATAAAGAGATAAAGGACTGATAAACTCTTTCAATTTCCATAAACACTGGTAAAGCAACTTTTGGCCACAGCTAGGGCATGACTTAGAGTTTCAAAACAGATAAGCATTTCATAGTTTCAATCTTATTTCAGTGTACATTTTCTTCACCTAATGCCACAGGATATTTTGCTAATATCCTGAAAAATGTGACATACAGACAAGATTTTCTCCTCCTGCATCCTTTTATTTCCATGTTCTCTTTATAATACCGTATCCACCACTAGCATTTACTGTGACTCAAAATGCTGAACTAAGGAAGGCAACATGATATTTGTGCCAAGTGAAAAAGTGATTCCTGGAATGTCCTTCACTACAATGAAATAAACAAAGCCCTTTAAAGTTCATACTGAAATTTGAACAAGCACATAGCAAGAAAATAAATCTCTTTTATGCAAATGCAACTTTCATTAAAATGTGAAGCTCTGCATAAAGCTGAACAGCTGACTCTGCATTATTTGACATGGAAAAAAAAAAAGAATAATTGAACCCAGACATTATTATTTTTGTAGAATAAGGAATATACAGCATGTATTCTAAATTGAAGTAATACAGACAATTCAACAGATGTCTGGATCTCAATACACCAAGCATTTGAACTACTTTACTAAACCATTTCCTTACTAAAAAGTCGATTAAAATTTCTAACTCCTCTCACAATGACGCTAAAGTTATGACATTAAATATTTTTAGGGCTAATTTTAAATGTTTATTGTCATTATATCTGTGCCTGTCTATCCTGTGCTAATCTGCTTTTTATGCAAAATGTAAATGTGAATCTAAAACTTCAGTATTTGGTAAAGCCACAATGTTTTATGCTTTCTGATCTCTCTAGATGATTTTGGAATTACCCATTCTCATGTGTGAATATTTCCAGATACCTGTCAACTTCATCAGGCATAAATGAAGTGCAAATCATGTGCAATTTAGATTAAAAGAACTCATAAATAAATCATCTGAACATTGCAATATCTCTTCACTTCACTAATAGAAAAGCTCCAGGACACATATATAGCCTCGTTTGATAACTTTCCAGCTTGTTCTGTTCATCGGATTGTCCAATATTACAGAGTTAAAGGAGTTCAAGGCCAGAAAAGACAGTGTTTAATTTTACTTCATATATATCTCAGTCAATTAGTTTCCATAAAAGAAACTTCTAGCTAGTGTAAAACACTTTGAGATACAAGCAACTGTTCTCTGTGCCTCAGATGAGAAGGGATAAGATAATACCCAACAGTCCTACAGTGTCAGAAAAATGATCAGGTAAGTCCAACAAAATACTTGTAGGACACAAATAGCATCCCACATAGAAGAAAAGAAAAAAATATTTTTGCAGTTCCAGGAGAGTATCTCAGGGGGATTCACCACAGTAAAAACTTCAGTGGACACACAGAGACTCAGTAAAGTATTATACTCATCCCAATTTCTCCAGTTCAGAATTATTATAAAATACTTCCACTTCTAAACCAAATAAATGAATAGACTGTTTAATGAGTAGTTATGAACACTCCATTAAACAAACACAAATTAGAGTTAGCCCAACTAAGGTAAAATCTAGTAAAGTGTTATTCAGGTGTCAAACACTTAATACAGGCTAGGTGTGTTTGGAGCTTTTTAAGTTCAGAAGTAAATGTACAAATAATTCCAAGACTAAACCATTGTCATTTGCTGGTCTACACCCTCCACCAAGATTTCTCTTTCTTTCTGTGTCACTAGTATAATAAACAGGCTCAGGAACATTTAAATTATGGTCCAGCTGGAGAAATGAGTTGTTCAAGAACTTTGAACTGTTCCCAGATTGTTCCCCTATCTCATCTAAATTTACTTTATATAAGTGTAAGATTATGCTAAAGCAAAGAACTGTGTTTTCCAGATGAAGTTCTAAGTAATATTGTGTGTAGCTCAAATGAAAGTAATTAACCCTTAAATGTAGTGTATAATTAACATCTAATTTTCCAGTTCATCAGAAAACCAAACAATAAGAATAATTTGTTTTGCACATGAGTATATGCAGTAATTATCTCTATAGAGGCAATAATTACATCTATAGATTTACCTGCCCTTTCATCAAATCCCTATTTACTTTTACAATATAGTTAATAGATACTATACTAGATATCATAAGGCAATCAGGACAGTAGTTTAAGATACCAAAACACAGATATATTTTTACTTTACAAAAAATTCTACAATTCAGTACATTTCCTGTGCTATGTGTTATTGTAGAGTGGATGTTGTGCAATTATAATTGCTGGTAAATTGTGCCTTCTGTGAACAAAAATCAGTTAGTTCACAAATTAGCAAATCTTACTGAATGTTTTCTTTCCTTGGTCCTTCTTCTCACTATCTTCTTTTGCTCTGTAACATCATGTCTCAAATCTACATGAAAACGGTAATAAAATCAAAGAGGAAGTAATACTTTCTTGATCCCAGATTAACGAATCCTACCATAAAAAACAGATTTTTACAGTGAAATCTCTGACCATAAGCAATACCTCAAGCAAACAGAAACTGGTCTTCTTGCCTGAGAGAAGTACTATTCAATTAAAGAGGGTTGAGGACTGATGCTAAATAAAAACAATATCAAAAAGTTTAAAGCATATTGATGGAAAAAATATTTATATTTGAGCAGTATTGTACCATAAATGGTACATGTTAGAAAATCACAACTAGAAACAAAAGCTTTGTTGATATGTAGATGTGTAATTTGAGGTAAAAAAATGTGAGATGCAGTGGTATTATTGAAGTGTTCACATATATAATATAAAATTAAATATTTCTAATGCCAAAGCTTATCTGTAAAAGTGGAATGAATCAAAATAGTCACATTATGCAAAAGGCAGAATCTTTACTACCTTCAACACAAGCCAGGTTCCTTGCTGATTGTAGCTACCACACTGTATTCAATAGCGGCATTAACATAAAACTGTGAAGAATGGGGCCAATAATTAACACTTGGTGGAGAAACTGATTTACATTACTTAGCTCACAATTTGTCACCATATAAAGATGCTGGGATTCACTAATGGAAATATTTTTTTCATTGCAAGAGTTCAAAGTAAAGACACCGAATTAATGGAAAATAGTGAGTTTTCTTAACTTTTAGATTGTGGAGCACTGTGCAAAGACTGGAGCTATTTTAGACGTATACCAAACAGTTGTCCTTTCTTGTGCAAAAATGAAATATTTATGTGGAGTAGAAGTTTTCTGGTCTTCAGTGTATTCCATTGTTTCAATTAAAATTACAGTATAGCATAGCCCTAGATGCTTAGTAAGGAAGTTTTACTAAAGCTGCAAAAAGGGATTAATCAGAAAGGAAAGCCTGCAGTGTAGACAATTATTCATGAAACAGCCACTATCATAAAGCCAAAATTTATAATTGTTCTTCTGAAGAAATTGTGGTTTATTTGTTATACCCAACAAAATGCCCTTTACTTCGTAGTACTAGTTAATGGGCTGCTTTGACTATATTTAATTTCTAATAATATGTTCAGAGGTATCTGGACAGTGTGGATCAATGAGACTGATTAAGGAAAAAAACACTTCAGTGACAAGTTATCCTTGAAGACTTACTTGGTCTTTGAGTATTTACTTGCTTGCTGTTTTGCTATATAAACTAAGAAACAATTGTTCTCTTCAAGCCCAATGAAAGTTTATTTTCATACTTTTCATAGCCCAATTTAAAAATAAAACCAAACCAAACCAAAACTGAAATAAAACAAAGCAAAACAAAACAAAAAAAACCCCAAAAAAAACCCAAAAAAAAAAAAAAAAAAACCCACAAGAAAAGATAATTGTATACTGATTCATCTCTTTGTAAAATACTTCCAGATAACTTGTGGGGTTTTAAGTGCTTTTCTCAAACATGTATTTTTAACTTATTTCATGACAATTTCTGATAAGAGATAAAAGTTTAAAGTAATATGCCAATAAAATAATAATAAAATATAATTACTTTCCAAATGTGTCATTTGAATTTTAAGTTCTTTGAAACAGTTCCTCACTTGACGCTAATCAACATAGTTCCTTGTATGAGATTTTTGCAAATTAGCCCTTTGATACTGATAGAAAAAGAATACAAAATTTCAAGATCAGTTTCTTTCTGTGTTGACTAGATGTTTTTGTGTTTATGTGAATATCAAGTTTATAGGAATAATGTGACTGACTTATAAACATGGAAAAGTTTACCAACAATTATTTGTACTAAGTTGGCAAGTTTTAACAAATTATTTTCAACAGAGATTCAAAATAATTTGCAAAAGAGCAATTGATAATATTTGTCAAATTACATATTAAATTAATGATTGGCATTAGAAAGATTGGCAGATATTTGCCTTAGCAGCAAAGTTATATTAATGGTATTTGGTGCGAACTTTCTGAGTCTCTTACATTTATCTTTGGGGAAAAAAATTAGGCATATGTATGTTGTTAATTTTATCCATGTACTATCATTGTATTTCTTACAATTCCTGTGTCTGCCCAAGTAACCATACAGTAATAAAAATAAGTAAGTGTCTGGCAGAGGTCTGCAGATACTATTCTAAATTACTGAATCAGACTGAAGTTCTTCATATTGTCTAATGCTTAACAATGAAAGTAATTTGAGAACAGTTGCATTCTGCACAAGTTCTGCATCATTTCAACAGCTTAAAGCCACAAGGACAAATTTTAATTGTTTATGTGATGTATCATTTGATTGTCTCATTCACTCTGTACCAAACAAAGAACACAGTAAATTAATAATAAGCTCAGGCACAGCTGAAAAGTAACTGCTACAGGATAAGATTGATTTATATCTAAGGTGATGATGCCTGGACTCCAGATAACTAAACAGGGAATATAAATTTCCTGCAATATCTCAGATCATGATCGCAAGCTTGGTATTCCAAATTTCTGTTGATACAATAGACTTTGATATATGGCACTCTGGTATACGCTTGTGTGAATTAACTTTGAAAGTATAAGAGTAGATAGGACTTGAATGACTTTCCAGAGTATATTCTTTAGCTCTGTCACGTATTTATATGGAGCAGCAGGTACTAAGCTTCTACACAAAAGTAATAATGAAAAGTAATGCAGACAGAAATAGCTTGCCTCTAGCAAGACTAATGGTAAGGTCAGATCACATCAATTAAATGAGAAAGCCTTCATGATAAAGTTCATTCCACACATTATGAACACTTTCTCTCCTTCCAAACAAGTGCCTGGTTTTACAAGTATAAGGCTGCTTAACTGTAGGTTCAAAGATCTACACTAAAAAGCAGCTGTGAAAAAAAGGCTTCTAAACAGTATACAAGAATGCTAGACAATTTAAATTTAAAAACAAACAAACAAAACAAACCAACCAAAACACAATAAAAACCCCTGCAACTGGTAAAATACAGAAAGTATCTTCTTTTAAATATTCCAAAATACGCCACAACTGCTGTCAATGAGTCCTTAACTACTAAACACTTTAAAAATTACAGCATTGCTATTCCTTTTATACTTTGTTAAAGATTCTAAACAATGGTCAACAAATAAAAATACATAGAACCATCAAGTATATTCATGTTTTCTCTCTTGAAGTATGATTACTTTGTAGTCTGTGAGAAAACTCTCCTTGCTGAATTTTGGTCTTCAAAGCTGATTAGAGGATCATTACACATCCCTCCCAGGCAAGAACTTGACATTTCAAGTCTCTGCTTGCTCATTTTAAGTTCCAATCTTAGTTTCATCCCTTCTTAAGCACAAAATTAAAGGTAAATTAACTGCTATCTCACTAAACTCTAATGTGCAATTTGAACCAACACCAGTTTCATCTAATCCTGAGCTCAGCCTAAGTGTGGTGCAGGGTAAAAATTACCCATAATTTTTTCTCCATTTTAAGCTGCTGCCTTATGGCTGATGCTTGACTGTGGATGAAAAAAAGCAGCCCTCAATATTTTGCAGAACTAGATAAGACCATGATCAAAGAAATTACAGTTTGCAGAGAGCTCTGTGCAATACCATCACTTGAAAAAAATGTTGCTTTTTGGTACTGTTACTGAAAATTAAATAAGACACATGGATGAAAACATAAAAACTTTGAGGTTACTCAAAACAGAAAAAAGGAAAGGCTAAAACCACTAAAATGTCTTTAATCCAAAGCACTTTGATTAAATGTTTCATATTTCTTGTTTATCATCTCAAAATGGAAAAAATAAATAGCTTTTTAATTGAAATAGTATAAATAAAACCAGGAGTAATAATAATAATAATAATAATAATAATAATAATAATAATAATAATAATACTTTTCATGAAGAGTGCCAACATTCTTTCAGAATAGTGAATCTTAGGAAAATTACACTATTTTGAGAGTCAATTTCAAAATCTCAGAAGGAATAAGACGAATATTGAAGCTTAATAATAACCATGACCTTAGAGGCCAGAAATACAGTACATCTGCAAAAACTGACCACAGCGGTCCAAAAGAACAGAGACTTTTTTTTCCTATGAAAACATTTTTTTTTCTATGAATAAATTTAGGATTTAAACACAGAGAGAAATAAAACTTATTAAAATAGGATGAGAAATTATGTATAAAATATTGTTGATGGAACTAATTATTCTGATATGATGAAAGGAAGGTTCATGCAGAGCTACATAGGACCTCTATTTATAGTATCAATGGAAAGAAAAATACAGAGAAAATTCCAGATAAGTTCTTCTCTGGCTACCTTGAGGCACTTACGTATTAAACAACAAAAGTTTACAAAATTTAAAACCTTTTTTTTTCTGCATCTGATAGGAAAGAAACAATTATTGGGATGATACTAATTTTTTTTTTTTTTACTGGCTTAAATGGGGACAGATTTTCCACCAAAGTATGTTGAATATATCTCTGTCCTAAACAAAAGACAGCATGAGATGTCTGAATTTTAAAATTACAAAGAAAGTGAAGTTTTTTATTTAGATAATTAAAATATACCACCTCATTACTGAGAACACAAATTCAAGTTAATTGCTAAAAAAACCCAAATTCATTATTTATATGCATTACCTAAATGGGGGAATTTCAGAAAGTATGTTCCCTTTCTTTTAGCAGAGTTTGTGAGAATGGTGGTAAGAGTTCAGCTTAGTTAATGTGTGACAAACTCTGTTCAAACAAATAGTAACTCTCTAGTCTTGACTGAAAAACTCACTGTACAGAAATAACTTTTCAGAATTGGTTTTATGACTTGTATTTTTTCATTTCACAGTGAATAATTTTTTTATTGATAGCTTGTTGCCTATGGATATCAAAGAGAACTAAGTATATCAGAAGCAAGTTATCTGTATTTGCATCTCGAATGAGGATAAATATACTCAGATAACAACTACACATACAAATGTGCTCTGTAAAGACAGGAGGTGTCTTTATCTAAGAATCCACATAATTCATATATAATTTTTAATGATAACAAAAAATGCCATGAGAAATAATGCCATAAGCTGCAAAGTAGTTAATTGCATGTGAGCTAGGTTAGGAATTTCTCACAGCTTCTCATTGGAAAGCCTGAGCTTTAAACTTATTTAAGTCCTAGACAGAACACAGAGAATCCTGATTTCTTCTGTACATATGCTGGTGCTAAGGACTCCCACTTTTCTTGGTATTTCTTCTAGCTTTGCTTTTTAAGTGATAAACTGTATGTAAATGGTAATGCTAGCCTAATTTAGCAGTAAAGACACAGATGCAAATTTAACTCCCCCCCCCATCTGCAAGATTTAGAGTAAGGACTTCAGTGCAGGTTTTCGGATGCTTAGGAAGAATACATATGCATACATATACACATACACATATACATATGCATATACATATACATATACATATACACACACACACATATACATGCATATATATATTCTACATGCATATTTGTTGGAGGCCTAGCTGGAGCAATCACACTACATCCTATGTATAAAAGACTCCCGTGGTGAAAAGGACTCCCATGGTGAAAATGTCCAAGGTCAATCCGACCTTGAAAGACCATAAGGAAACTATAAGAAGAAAAACAAAACTGTAAATCATCCTCAACAATGCATAAGGACAAAGATAAACCGGAAAAGCAAACATCTGGAGAGAGGCCTACGTGAGAGTTAGAACATACCGAAATATTACGGGAATAGATCAAAGTATAACCAATCAGTAGTTAGCTGGACCAATTATTATGATTCTTACATGTAATCTGTACTAGTAAAAATCCTATATAATCTGTACCTTTGTAGACAATAAACGGACTTGCATTCGCACTCATATTGAGTAGTCGTTGCTTTTCCCAATCTCCTCCGGCATGCAGACCCCCGCACATATTCATATATATATGTGTTTGTGTGCATAAAGACGTGCACAGCCCTGCTGTGAGTGGGTTGCAGAGCCAGTATGTTTTGAACCAATGATCATTCATTATAACTTGAAGAGGAGAAACTGAGTAAAAACTGTTAAAAAAGGCAATGAGTACAAATGCTCATTAGCTCTCAATTAGGTAAATCAGTGGTTTGAATTTAGATGTTTTACTTCTGATTTACTAGCAAATCGGCTATTTCAAAAATCCCTCTCTCTTCCTTTCATCTTTAATTTTTTTTCTTTGTTTAAAACCTTGTATGAAGTAAAAATTGAATTATTGATCTACATAATTGAAATCTCAGCAAGTTTTATGGGGCAGTAAAAGAACTTCACATGCAGTTCTTCTTTTTTCCTTGTGATAAAAATAAGAGGAATTGAAGGATTTGTCTGCCTTTCAAAAAAGAATGTAAATTATACTAATAGTTTTTCATCCAAACAGCTAAGCTTTTCAAACACAATGGAAATACTGTCTATGTAAGAGGAGCCACTCCACCACTTTATAATAAATATTTGATTCCCTGTTTTATCTAAAGAAGTTTTAGAGAGAAAAAAAGAATTTCTACATTTATACAATATGATTACACTCCAGGTTAAGCTATAAAAAAACCCAAAATCTTTCTACTATTAAATTTAAATGGTGTTTTGACACATGACTGTGATGATACATTTATAATTTAAACAAAAAAGTCTGACGGCAAAAGGAGATTTAGGGCACATTGAGTGTTCAGAATAGAAGAGATAAGAGTGATGAATTACCAGTGATAACAAGTAAAGACTATCAAGGCACAATTTTCTTCAAATATTCATTATTTTATTGTATATATTGAATTATTGAGTCTTCTGTAACATGACTATATTAATTTTCTTTAGGAAATCCTCAATGAGTTTAGAACAGAATAAATTCTAAGCTTTCAATCAATTGTCTTTGATGCATAGCAGTCAGGAAATGATTCTGTAATAGCTAGTGCATATCTCAGAAAGAAGTATGAATGGAAAGATCAAAATTAAATTTGATTTAGATTTCTTTTTAAGAGACTCAGTAAACACAAGACTCTTAGAAAAGAAAAAATCCCCCACATTATAAAGCCAAATTCTTAAAAATATTTTTGAATTATTAATCAAGTTGCTGCAGAATCATCCTAAAAAGAAAGTGAAATTATAAAGGCTTATTTGTCTTGCTGGGATGAAGAAGTGCTTCACTTATTCTTTCCTATTTTCTTACATTGCACTTCTTACTAAAGATATTGTGATGGTATCATTTAATTTTCTTATTTATGAGAAAAAAAGGCCACCAGAAAATAGCACCAACCAACCAATAAACCAATACATTTTTCATAAAAGTTAAGAATACTGAAATATATTCAAGGATACTGCTTAAGACTTTCTGTTTCTCTATGGTTTTGTTAACATCTATTCAATATTTCCTGCTAAAAATTGCCACAGGATTATTTTTTATTGATCTTATTTGATTTTCAGTTTCTTGTCCTTCTATTAATCTGATAATTTAACCTCTAGATTCTTTAGGATTTTAGGATTACTCTCCAATATACTAAAGTATATCAACTGAGATTTATTGTCCTTGAAGATACCTATGTTAACTTTTAGAATTTTGCCTTTTAGGATGTCAAAACATCATGTAAATAGAAAGTTTTTTTTGAATACTACTAATATGTATAGGTATTTGTTAGAATCCACTATTTGTAAGGATTAAATGCAAGTATTTGAGGTATTTTTTAGCTCTTTCTTCATTTTCTCTCATTGGGAAAATTCAGAATGAAGATGTCTCTCTTGTCTTAAAGATAGACAAACCTTTCTTTTAAGGTAAATCTTCACTCTGGGAATTGTGCCACTAAAACACTTGGATAATCAATGGAATTAGATCTACATTTGAATTACAGAGATTAAAATTTTCCCATGGATCTGTGTGTGTGTAGATATATAGGTTGTTAAAAATATATGTGTGTGTATATATATATATATATATATATATATTAAACAAATCCTAAGGTAATTTCTTCAAAATGTGTTGTTGTTTTTGACATATGTGAAATATTTATCCCTTTCACCAGTCACATGAGTGTAATAGGGATCAGAATTAAAAATACCATCTTGCTTGGCCTATAATGAGCTTAGAACTTGAATGGAAGCAGGAATAGAGGAGTGAGAATATGTGAGAAACATCTGTGAGTGAAGGAGAGGCAGGAGGTGCTTCTGGTGCCAGAGCACAGACTCCCCTGCAGACAGCCTGTGCTGAACCTGGTTGCCACACTGCAGCCCATGGAGGTCGATAGTGGAGCAGATATCCCCCCTGCAGGGCATGCATGAGCAGATGGATATGCTCCGAGGGAAGCTCTAGTTCATGGAAAGCCCATGCTGGCAAGAGCTGTGGCCTGTGAAAAAGGAAGCCTATGGTGGAGCATGACTCCTGGCTGGCCTGTGATGCTGCAGGGAGCCCATGCTGGAGTAGTGTGTTCCTGTAGGACTCTACCTTGTAGGAAGGACCCACACTAGAGCAGTTTGTAAATGGGAGGGGCTCCATGCTGAAGCAGGAGTAACAACATGATGAAGAAGTAGCAGTCACAAAACATTATGATTTGATCACAACCCCCATTTGCCATCTGTACAGGGAGTAGGAGGTAGAAGAATTTGAGGTAAGTTGAGCCTCAGAAGAAAGACAGGAGGGTACTAGGGAGTTGGAGTTTTTTCTCGCTAGGTTACTCTATTTTTAATTGGCAATAACTTAATAAATCTTCCATAGATAGTCTGTTTTTCCTATGACTGTAGTTGGTAAGGGATCTCTGTGTCTTTTTCTCAACACAAGAGCTGCTTCAGTGCAAGAGCTGCTTCATTGCATTTCCTCCCAATGTTCTGCTGTGGACAGACAGCGAAAGAGCCACATGATGGAGACTTTGCTGCCAGCCAAAGTTAAGCCATCACGCCATGTTATAGTGAAAAACAGAAGATACCAATGGTTCTCTTTTGCCTAACAGAGAAGTTCTCCCAAGCCTCATACCTAGGAGTTTGTTAGTATTATGAAGATTGAATGCTGAAAACTTTGTATCTCTGTACAGCTCCTATTATTCAGATTTGATCCCAAAATGTTTCCAATTGTTTACAAAAATAACATATTAATTTTAATTGAAACATCTCTCTATTACACATTCAACACCATTTTTCTTTCACTCAGTTCTTATGGATTTAAGTCACAACTTAATGACTTTTCCTGTAATGTTGTTTTCCATTCAAATGTTTTTCCTGAGACCCAATTTACCTAACCTCAATGATTTACTGGCTCTCAGCTGCCCGAGCTAACTTATCACTTGTGCTGAGCTGACCCTGAAGCAATCCAAGATAGGAAGTACACAACCAATAATAGATGAGATCGTTTAATGTCTTTTGTGAGCTAGGCATTCTTTTTCTCTCTTTTGAATGATTCCTCAACACTTTAATTGTGCTTAAAATTTTCTTATTGGTTCCTAGACTTCTGCTTTGCAATGATTAAATTCCACTTGCATTTAGTACATTATTTTTTACTTGCTCATCATATATGTCTCTGTTGATTTAATAAAAATATAGAATGCTTTGTTGTGTTATGAAGATTGTACTGACATGCATCTATAACTGCAATACTGTCATGTGGTGAAACTATGAATGTTTTTATGTTAACATAAAGATGTCAAAAACTTAAAAATTCCTAATATTATTTTCTCCTGCTTACTGAATAACTTAAAGGAGGAAACCAGCAAGCTCCTCTTTAAATAATTACCAATACAAAAGCCCTTTAAAGACATCTGTAAAAAAAAAAAAAAAAAGAAAATGAGCTGATGGAAACCTCATGTAGTTAGGAAAAGAAAGTAAGTGCAAAGTCTTTCCTATGAGGAAAGACTGACAGAGCTGGGATTCTTTAGCCTGGAGAAGAGAAAGCTCATGAGGATCTCATCAATACCCAACAGGAGAGTGTAAAGTAGATCAAAATAACCTCTTTCCAGTGGCCTCCATTGATAAGACAGAAATGAATGGACACAGACTGAAACACAGGAAGCTCTGCCTGAATATAAGGAAATACTTCTATCACTGTGAGAGTAAAAGAAGGTGTGGTGGATTCTCCATCCTTGGAGATACTCTATGGTGACTCTGCTTGAGCCAGTGGGTTGGACCAGATGAGCTCCAGAGGCCTTTTAACCTCAGCAATTCTGTGATTCTGTAATTTTACTTTGTGCTGTGAAATAAGTGCCATCTTTCCCTATGGAACACATAGAAACATTTTGCCTCACATGAAGATGCCAGATACTAAATCCACCATTACAGAACTTTATATTTTACCTGGATTTTTTTTATTAGTGTCTACAGTAAAAATGGCAAGTGAAGGATCGCATCTCTTGCAAGATGCTTAAGAAAAGGTGAAAAACTTTAAAGTATAACATATGTATTTCTATAACCTCCTATTTGCTTTTAAATATAAATTATATAGATATGGACACATAAATTATGTATACACTTAAGTTATGGCATTTAAAAAATTTCACTGGAAGCATCTAAATTTAGATTCATATATATAGATATTTATATGTATATTTCTATATTTCTATTTCTATTTCTATATCTATTTCTATTTCTATTATTTCTATTTCTATTTCTGTCCTGAAGTTAGACTTCTAAATTCTCTGCACGTTTATTTAAGTACTGTCTTCAAACACATTTTCTTGAAGCATCTGCACACTGTGTAAGCTGCTGTAGAGAATGAGGAGAAAAAATAACAACAGTATTTGTAAACAACATTTTTTTCTTTTTTACACTCTGAGTACTGAATTTAGTCTCTAAATGTGACAAACATACCAATTTGAAAATTGAGGAAGATTGAGTTGCTTTTAATCGTCCTAAATTTTGTGTGTATAATTGAGTCTTATTTCTCCATCAATTATAACCATAAATTTGATACATCAAAATCAGTTCAGTTACTAATACGAGGGTCTCCAATACAATTTGGAGACTTTTAAAGTTTCTGAAATGTTGCCTCAGGGCTGGCAAATATTCATTACTATTATGCAGTGCTATTTCAGCTCACAGGATTTCCCACCTGGGATTCAGTTCCTACAAAAAAAATGTGATTCTCTAATAGATTCAGTGTCACATCTGAACCAGAAGATATTTTTGCAGCCATGTATAAATATTTGCATGCTCCATCACATAAACTACTATTGATTTGGTCAGTATTTCTTCTACTTATTGAACATATGTCTAAACTGCTTCTACATATGTGTAACCTAAGCTGATTTTGTAGGTTATGAAAAATTTCATGTTCCATGTTGCCATTTCATAGAATAAAATGAATTCTGGAATGTATGCTGGAAGACTTCACTGCATTACTCTAATAAGTTCTTTCTGGATTATTTTTTTTTTTTTCTTATGGGAACTCTAATTAAAATGAATGAAAGCCGGCATTTGCAATTACCATTGCAGAATAAGGGCTTTAGTTTCAGATCTAACAACTTGGTGCTTACTTTTCCCCAGCTGAGTCATCCTGTTGATAATAATTGGATGATATTTCTTTGAAGAGCAAAGGTATAAATTACCAAGTGTGTTGAACGCTGACAGAATTGAAGTAATTTAATATGAATGGAAACTAAAACATTCTCTTCATATGACCTAGCAAGAAAAAGATTACAAGGAAACTCTGAACTTGTTAATATCCAGAAATTATACTTGCAGGAGATGCATTAATTCTAATAATAAAGTTAATTCATTTTAATACCATAAATTAGTGATTCTTCTCACGAGGTATTTCAAAAATACTCTTTTAAATATACTGAGATTTATAGAACTCTCAACAGTTATTGTGTAGATTGTTCTCATAATAGCTCTCAAAACCCATTCTCTTTTAGCTGAGATCTTGCTCTTTTGAACAGACCGAATGTCAGTCATCAAGAAAAATATTCTCTCAGAGGCACAAGGGTGTCTGAGACTGCCAGCATAAATTGAATGAGTTGGCTGAAATTCAAAGAAGGGGTCTTATGTGTTAAAAAATTATGGAAAATCTTTACCAACTGTCATAGACTGATCCCTTTTCCTTTCAAGGCTCTCATTGACAGAAAAGTAGAGTGTAGATAAACACAAGCGTATTCTTCAAACATCACTTATTTGGCAGTTCATTCTACCCACATTCTATAATATCAAAAAACTCCATATTGATTTAAGCTCCAGTTAGTGAGAATGGTTAGATTCAAAGACATTTTAGACTTGAAAATAGAAAGCCTTTTTCTTACTATCAAAGCCCTTCCTATAACAACTTGAGACATCAAGTATTTAAAAGAGTTTCTGTGATATAATTGGTTGATCTATTGGCTTGACAAGAAATATTTTTTCCATTAAATTTGTCTCAATTATCTGAACATATCTGCAAACATAATTAAAATTATTTGTGGGGTTTCTGTTTTGTTTTTTTCTTTTATAAATACACTGGACTCCATCTGTAAATGTCTTTGAGAATTATTCAGTGTATTTACAAAACTGGTCTGAAAAAAATGCATGACATAATTTCTGTTAGCTGCTATGAAAGCTGAACAGTAAATCTATAGGCAATAGAGATAATATAAGAAGAAGAACTTGAGGAGAAGACTTAATAGGATAGAAGCAGTCTTAAACTATGCAGTATCCATCTATATATTTTTATTCATATTTTCATCATGAAACAAACAACTTTCCAGACACCAATATGGTCAATGTTCCTTCATGATATTTTAAGAAGATGAGGGAGTTCTATTTTCCCCATTTTGCAAATAGATAATTTTAGTACAAATTAAGTAAATCTTAGTGCAAGAAGGGTCTTGGTTACTAAAATGGGTATTGAGTGTGTAAATTTTAGCTAGGCCACAGCTATAAACATGAAATAAAACTCTTGGTTATTATTGAACCTTGGAAACATTAAAAATTCATAGGTGGAATGGATTGGAATGAATGGAATAGTTTTATTTTTGAGATGCTTCTCTGGACCTGCTTTGAGGTTATATTCAATATTTTGTACTGGGGACCCCAAAGCTGAACCCAGCATCCAGGTGAGGTCTCACAAGTACAGAGTAGAGAGGGAGAATCACTTAGCTCAATCTGCTGTCCATACTTTTTAAAATGAAGCTCAGGATGTAATGAGCTTACTAGGCTGCATACACACATTGCTGTCTTGTGACCGTATTTTTTTCATCCCATG
Source organism: Vidua chalybeata (assembly GCF_026979565.1). Taxonomy (NCBI): domain Eukaryota; kingdom Metazoa; phylum Chordata; class Aves; order Passeriformes; family Viduidae; genus Vidua; species Vidua chalybeata. Next base: position 55,244,431 of record NC_071531.1, on the reverse strand, counting down.
TTCCTCTCTGTAAGAATACTCTGAATCCATTTGTTCCTCAGTCTGTACTGATACTGGAGTTTTCCTCATTCCAGGTGCTTGGACTTGGCCTTATTGAACGTTATGACTTTCACTTGGGACCATTCCTGAAGCCTGTCAAGTGCCTTCTGGATGACATCCCTTCCCTCTGTTGTACCATAGTGCCATCTGCAAACTTGCTGAGGATTCACTGAATCCCTTCCATTGTCATTGATGAAGGTATTAAATAATACTGGTCCTTGAAGGAAATCTTGAGGGACACCACTCATTAATGGTTTTGACTTGGATACTGAGGAATGACTACGACTTTCTAGACATTAACATTCCTTATTCATTCAAAAGTCCACCTATCAAACTCAAATCTCTCTAATTCAGATGCCAGCTGTGTAGGACTGTGTCAAAAGCCTTATATAAGTCCAGGTAGATGACATCTGTAGCCTTTCCCTTGCCCAGTGATGCAGTCAGTTCATTATAGAGGATCACAAAATTAGTCAAGTACAGTTTGGGCTTGGTGAAACCAGCTTCTATGATTCCAAATATTCCAACGCTATACTATTAGCTTTTTTATATAGGGTGTGCTTTTCCTCTGTCTATAAACAAGATTTTGAGTGTAGTTTTGCAGTAACTTGGAAACTATTTATTTTTTTTCTGCTGAGCAGTGTCAATGTGGCCTTAAAAAAATTCTTCAAAGATCCATAAGGCAATGACAGCCTGCAGATACTATAGATAAGGTCATCGGACTGGATGTTGCAAAGAAGAAACATATGGGTTTATTTCAGCACCAAATGTTCAAATCAATGTCAGATGTGTAAGGATCAGGAAGGCGAAGCATAAGACACAGTGGACTGGAAGTACATGCCTCCTCCAAGTACAAGATGATTTTTTTTTTTTAAATAAAAGAATATGAAAAATAATAAATAAATAAATAATTTTTAAAATAAAATAATATTTAAAAGAGAGAGGGAGAAAACAGGTGAAATAGCAGAAAATCTGCTTCAAAATTCTATTCTGAATTAAATGAATTCAATTATCTGTTGGTGTTGCTGCTGTTGTTCTGGGCCCAGTCTGTGCCCAGCCATTAAAAATTCTCAGTTCAAGGCAGGCATTTTTCTGCATTCCCAAATACACATGCAAGTTTTAGCCACATACAGAGGAAAAATAAAAGTCACAAAAAACCAAACAAAAAAAAAAACCAAAAAAAAAACCCCAAACCACTCTATCACCTGTTTCGGGAAGCAAAATTGGTTGCATGAATTTCTGTGGTAAAGTGAAGGGAAACTATACATTAATTACTGGTTTTAAGGATGAGCGATCTAACAAAAATATTTGAAAATATATTTTCCTTTCTTTAGCTATGCTATTGCATTTTTCTCTTTCCAAGAGGTGAGGTGTTTGAGCAGTACCCATATATCCATAAAGATACAGACTACATTTATAAAATAGAATTTTTGAAAATTTCTCTAATTTTAAAGGTACTTAAATTTTCTGTAGTCAAGAAAAAAGAAAGCTCAACAAATATATCTCTAAGGAAATTGCAAAAGTTTATGAGAGGATTAATTTCTTAGTATCTAATCTCGTTATTTAAAATGTTCCTGTGTCAATCCAGTAATAAATAAATGTGAATTAATTGAGTAAAAATAATTATGTATTATTAGATTTTATCATAATGAAATAATAAAATTTTAAATTCTTGTCAACTTAGCACTGTGTTTGTTATAAACACCCTGAACTAATTTCCTGACCCACATGAAGTTGTGCAGCAACCTTAAAAGTTATAACAAAGTCTTCACATGGAAGTGTTTGTTATGCTGAATGGTTAACAAAAGTGAGAAGAATTTTATTTTTAAAGCCCCAGTGTTTAATTCGTTTTGATATTTGCAACTTTTTTGCTTTTTTTTCCTTAAGTGTGTTTCAGTGGAACAATACAAAGGAATCATCATTAAAAAACTAAACAGTGAAAACTTCCCTATCTTTTATGTCTTAACTTGATTATGTTTTATGTAAAAATGAATCAAAGTAAATTATACAAATTTTGGAATTTAGAAGTTCAAAACCTCTTGTTCATAAATTTATGTTTCCCATAGCCTATGCTTTATATTGCTGTGCACTCTTGTATATTTATGGTATTTATATAGCAAATCAAAATTCAGGATATTTACAGTTCACATTTAGGACTTTGTCAATTAAATCATGCAAGACTATCAGACTAAATCAAGAGGTTAAATTATGTAAATTGTATGTCTGCTATTTACCATACTACAATTGTCACAAAGTACCATCTCAAGTTAGAGAGAAGAGATACTTAACTGTCAAGAACCTGGTTAGATTGACAGGATAACTCCATAAAGACCTTCTGGAGGATGTTAATTTTTCTTGCTTACATAAAGACTGCAGATGTTTATCTTAATGGCCAGGTGATTCACATTTGTGCCTGGTTTAGATATCTTCTGTAGTCACACTGAGTAAAGGATATCATATAAGCCATGAGTTAAACCTGATCATCCAGGAGTTTCCACCTAGTTCCAGCAATTCATAATCACCCACCTTTCCAGTGGGAAATACAGCATGAGTACTTTGGTTCTGTACTACTATTCTGGTACTTTGGTTTGACTCAGAAGTGCACTTCTGAGGCACATCTTGCAGTCATTCCCACTATCCATGTGTTTGTACACCTTGTGGGGTGGTCTTGGTGACTTAACTGGATTTTTTCCTAGAGTAAAAAGTAGTGCCAGATACTAAGAAGCAGTCACCTCAGGAAACCATTCTGGAGCTAGTAAGAATAAACTCCCCTGAAAAACATACGCTGTCCATATCAGGTCCTCATCATTACCTGTTTCACCACAATTATCTTAATTTCACTTAATTATTTACTGGTATTCATATGGCTATGCTAGTGCAGTTTCTGTTGTTCTAAGGTTAGATAAATTATGCCTATGTAAATTACTGTTTCTGATACTAATGTAGTTGCCTAAAAATTTAAAGACAAGTATAATTTCCATTCTTTGTGACTTTCATTATGGCTTTCCAGATAATGGGTTTGAGTAATGTGTCAGTACAGTATTACTGTCAGAGCTTGTGCCATTGTAAATTTTCATGACTGTCCCACCCAAGCTGAAGGGGATACAGATCTTTTTCATTGTGCTAGACAGAGGAGCTGAGGCTCTCTACTGTGGACATCAAAGTTCTATAGGCAAATAAAGACTCGGAAGAGTGGCAAATAAGTGAGTAAATTCTAACTGAAAACTTTACAGTTGGAAAAATATCTGGATATCAGACAGCTTCTCCATCTTTTCTAAATTTTAGCAAGAAGTTATTATCCACCAAATCTTGCAACAACGGAACAGAAAGAAAATTAAGTAAATTAAGCAATCTTACTTAATAGTAAGTAGTCCTACTCCCATCTTCCCTACTCCTGAAAAAACATTCTTCCCCATTCTTTGTGTGATTTAATAGAACTGCATAGATCCACTTCTTCCACATTGATTCATATGTCATTAATGTATGAATTCTTTTTCATGTGCTTTCAGCTTTTTTTTCAACTAATTTTTTTTCCTCTTCTCAAACTATTTTTCTCAGTAGGATTTTTGTGCATGATATGCCAGTGCAAAGCAAAGCATCATAACAGGATAATGCTGTTATTACCCTTGAAACACTGTAGGCCAATTAAAATATTTTACTTGTTATGATCAGACCATCTTATCTGGAATTTGAGAATAGGTGGTCAGTACCAGTTTTGTGGTTGCAAGCCTGAGGTCAGAGTCTATTGTATGCAATGTCAATAAACTCTCAAAAACCCTTCTGTGTTTACCTTATTGCAAGGTGAATGTGAAAACCATTGTGCTTAATTCTTGCTGACAAATGCCTTCACATGTATTGACAAACAGTCAGCTACAGTTGAATAGAACAAAGCAGCTGCTTGCAAAGCTCAGCTAAGAGCCAATAACTTTTAGTCTTCTTTCTCCTCTGCTGCTCTCTAAAGGATTGTGTCAAAAAATCAGATGCATATTTCAGACACCCAAAAGAGATGTTCTTGCCTTACCACTCCTTTGTCTGTATAAGTTCATGGAGGAACATAAGTTAGCCCCCAGACACAGACTGATTATGTGGTCTGCTCACTGAAGAGTCAAGGAAGGCCTGGTGGGATCCTGCTCTGAAACTTTTATACTCTGCATGATGATAATAAACTTGTTTTGGGGCCATTGACTTTGCTTCTGACAGTCAGAGATTGTCCTTCTCTCATCCTGACTATCTCTTGTGCCAAAAAACCTCTCAGCAGAGCTGTAATACACCAAATACAATAAATGCATCCTTTGCATAGGTTCCCTATCACTCCTCTGAGAAAAATCTAACTGTGTGTACTCATGTAAAGAGCAAGTTTTAGAATTGGCCCTTAGCTGATTTTGTGAAATATAGCTAACAAGCAAAAACCATGCTTGGAACTTCACAAAGCAATGAGAAACAAAGCTTTCCTTTAATTGCAGGTCAAGTGTGACATACTGCTTAAGTTGCGAGTCTACATATGTTTATTGCTTTGAAAGCATGGAATTCTAACATAATTCTCTGCTGGAAGGGACTGAAAATAAATCAAAATTATCTTAATTTTTGAAAATTACAATTATTAATAACTATTGTCTAAAGACTCTAAGAATTGGATTTGTATTCTTTTTTCTGAGGAAAAGGGAAAATATTCTTTGGCACAGATTCATGTATATTAAAGAAATGGAATTAGGTTTTTAAAAGTATTGTGAAAGTTCTTGTGATAAAAGTCTTTTCTCCAGCTAATGGCTCTTGATTGTGCCATTTAGGAAGTATCTCCTTGTAACTTTGGGGAGAAACACAGGTAGCAGATTCTAACCAAGAAATCATAGTTAGGGTGTTTTTTCCCATCAATGCTACCTATTCAGGTGGTGTTTTATATAGAGATTGAAGTTGCCTCATCTGTAGAGCTGGGCTTATTTTCTTCATAGAAATTATTAGAAGACATAATTTTATATTGTTACATGAAGACAGAGAGCCTGGATCTCAAACATGAACAAGTGCTCTTAAAGCTCTTTCTTATATAGAGAAGAATTCAAATTCTGTCCAAATAATTTTATTTTCTGTTATTAAGAAATAAAATAAGGTAAATAATTTAAATACCTAGATCTCTTAGTAGAATGTCAACAAAATCACAACCATGTACTAAATGTTCTTAGCTTTGAAATGATTGCCATGTGTATTAAAATACATTAAACACTTGATAGTCACTCTTGGTGTTTTCTGAAAATCAGGTCTCAAAAGGAGGGGACAAAATCTTGAATCTCATCTTTCTTGCAAGTCACTCATCAACCTTTTCCTGCTTTCAGAAGTTTATCCTGAAGCATTGTTTCCTATCTTTTTTCAAAAGGCCTCAAGTTGTGTTCAGTTGATATGACTGAATCCAGTAATGTATCTTTATTCAGGTGCTGCCTTATCTCTCCATAGTCAGCTATGTTCTGTTTACCAACAAATGATAAACATTGTACTGGCAGATAAATTCTAGGTATTCTTTAGAAATAAGGCCACGGCAAGTTTCTCATGCAGGACTTGATTTCACTTAAACACACACATACAGAGTTTATTTCCTGACTTGAACTAGAGGAAAACTGAGTAAATATCCACTTCCATTTAACTTTCTATTTTAAATTTGACAGTTAATGGTTGTAGATTTCAGCGCACAGAAAGTCCATTAGGTTTAAAATAGGAAGGGAAGGCCAGGTAAGGAAAAGTGCTTCTAAGAATAAGAAAGATTACAAGATTTAAAAAAAAAAAAAAAAGGAAAAAAAAAAAAAAAACTAAACCAAAAAAAACCACAAAAAAAACCCCAAAAAAACCCCACCCAAACCAACACAAAACTAAAGTAAAATTTCCCTGAGAAAACTGGCCTTTTAAGAATTATTCTAATGTTTCCCAATTTCCTTAATTATACCTTTTTTTTCCCATTCCAGACATCTTATTGCCCTTTCAGTAATAGTTTAAGATTCAGTGATCCATTTCACTTTTCTTCTGTATGACATTTATTTCTGAAAGGTATGCAACTCTTCAAATGGGGTGAATTTTAAAAGTTTCTAGAAAGTTAGCAAAAGCTAATGGGGATATAATTTTGTCCTTCATTCTTTTTTTCAAGGTCAGTATTGGGCTTTGCTCAGATTTTCCTCTAACTGAAAAAAGTGACTTGAGATTCCTCATAGTCTTAAATAAAATCTCTATGATCAGTTAGTTTGAATCCACCTACCTCCTTTAGTTTCACCAATCATTAAAACTGGACTAGTAGCAGAGACAGATTCAGAGGAATGTTTACAGCTGTTAATAAATAAGGAAAATATTGCAATTTTTTATTTAAAATATTTTTGTTAGAATTGAAGTAATTTTTTTTTTTTAACAGGTTTGATGGTCTGGAAAACAGGAGTCAGAAGGAGAATGGCATAAGAAGAACAAAATTACCTTGTTTCTGTGTTTAGATGTCAGCATACAATTATGCACCAGTCAGCTTAGACCACTGCAAATTGCTGTCCCAAAGCCTTTTTGATATTCACTGAACAAAGTCTAATTCATAAATTTTCTAACAGGCTAATTCATAATATTTTTAAAGCAATCATATGCTTTGCCTTTGTGATCAAAATACTTTGTCACATTGGCTTCTTTCAATTGTTAGCAATGTGTCGATATGGGATCTAATATCTGTTGTTTCTTTCTGTGTAAACTCAAGAAGCTGGTAGCAGACATTTCCCGATAGCTGTACGTGGATGACACACAGGGTGCGAGGTACACAGCCGGCAGGGGTCAGCGTGAGACCGTGCTGGCTCCTCCTCAGTCCCTTTGAAGTATCTCTGGAATTCAAACAGCCTCCTTCGACTGCACAAAACACATACAATTCACCCTCTTGTAAAACCCTGGAAGAAATTTTCCAGTTTGTTCCAGCTTTTTTTTTTGTTTTGTTTTGTTTTTGTTTTTTTTTTTTGTTGTTTTTGTTTTGTTTGGTTTGGTTTTGTTTTGTTTTGTTTTGTTTTTATACAAAAGCACAAAAATAGATCACCTATGAAGAATACTCAGACTTCATTTTGAGAAAACCATGCAGTAAACTTCTCCCAATTCAGACTGGTAAGTCCATCAAAATTGAGAAACTTATTTCCAGTTTCCAAGTTCACCTTTCTTCACAAGCCTTAAAGGGACTCATGAATCAAAGGAGTAGCCTGAAATCCTTTACATAAGCTCTCACAACTATGCCAGTGGAATATTAAAACATGGTAAGCAACATAATCACAAATAACATCAGTTACAGAACAAAAGGAAGCTATTAATCCAAACTCATTTCCACTATATTAAAAACAAAGGCATAAAAAAAGGGCTTTTCATTACTTTTTACAAAATGGTTCTAAAGAAGGCACTGTAAAGAAGTGCCTAATAAAGACAAGGCTGTAATCAGACTGATAATTTCTTCAAAGAGGGATTGGACTAGGAAATCTAATGATAAAGTCCAAATAGGATGCTTTAAAGGTAATTGCTGTCTCCTCACATATACATAGGAAGGTCAAGTGTAACTAGAGAGAGCAGATTTGATTTTCTATATCCTATGCTATCTAAATAAGCAGATCTGCTAAAGACATTGAGGAAAAGACTCTAAATCTCAGTGCTAAAACCCAACAAGCAGATTTGAAAAGCAAGTGTTTTTCACTGAAAGAAATATATCAGACAGAATTAAGTCCACTGCCCATTTGAAATGTGCTGCTGAGTTTGTCCTCCATTCTGAAACTTACTTGAAGAAAAACAGAGAAACAGCTTTAAAAATGAAAACAAATGCATGTTATTTTCTTTGCATGGGTTTTTCTAATCAAAACCAAATCTTATCTGTAAGAGGAAAAAAACTCAACAAAACAAGTAAAAAGGTAGATGGATTTGATCAAAAAATATTGCTGATTACAATAACAAATATTTAGTGTTGGTGTTTTAACTTTCTGAGCTTTTTAACTTGTACATATTCCTAGAGTTAAATCCTGGAGGCACACCAAACAATATCCCTGAAGCACCTACAAGCCCAGTACTTTTTATATCTCAAGTCTTATGATTTTCTGATTATTTTTTCATGATTTTTCTAAAGAAATCTCCATGTCATGTTCTTTAAATTTAATGCACTGATTTTTCTTTGTTTAGACCATTAAGGATCCATTTAGGTTGTTGAAAGAAGATGAGAGAATAGGAGAAAGTAGTAGGAGAAGAATTTTTTTTTAATGTTATATCTTATTGAAGAAATGTGTGTAATCTAAGAATAGACATAAACACTTTTTAATGAAATAATCCCTTTTTCCTCTTTGAAATGATACAGATTTATGGGAACCCAATTTGAGAACAGGTCTGATTATTTCAAACTTTTTTTAACAATTTCTGGTTTTGTTTGTGTTTTCAATACTATAAAATGTAGGAAATCATTCCACCTATATTCTCTGACAGCACAGCGTGAGAAGATGAATTCTGGAAAATATATTATGGAAAATCTACTTCCATTACTAAGCAACTTTTAATTTAAATTGTTACAGAAAATTATCTAAATTCCAGAGGAGGTGATTCAGGATAATTTACGAGGGATAAATTAATAAATAAATATAAGTATTTTGAATTATTTCAGTGAAAGGCAATTACATGTAAAGATTAGTGACCTCCTTTTTTGATAGAATGCCTAAAGAAGCTTATAAAGTTTTAGTGCATGGCAACATTATTTTTCTCATATGTGATGATAAAGAATGACAGGACTTGATTTCACTTAAACATACACATACAGAGTTTATTTCCACTCAAAGTGCGTTGAGTGGAAGACTATATTTATATATCTCAACATACAGAGATTTATAATTCTATTTAATCATTCTAATTTTGAAGGTTTCAAAATACTGCCTGACCAGATGTGAGAAGGAATTTGGATGGTTGAGGTTTGCTTCTGTTGCCAACATGGAAGCTCTAAATTAGGAAGCTTTAATAGGAATGTATATGACAGTACTTTGGTTAGCCAATCATACCAGTAAATATCATAAATAGAAGAGAGCAGGATTATGTCACAGCTGGAGATATAATTACTGTATAAATTACTCTTTAATAGCTTCTGTGCTATGTATTAGGGAACATGTCTCTTAGTTTTACCAATTAACCTACTGAAAATACCTCACAGTAAATTCAGCAGTGTAACTGAAGAGGAAAATATTGCTCATGTTATTTTTACGTTGTTCTATCTAAACACAGTTTTCATTAATTAAGTTCTATAAGTTTCTAGTTGAATAAAAAAATGAATCTTGTATGAGTATAAAATTTTCTGACACATAAAATGAGAACATTTTGTATTCTCTTGACCTTCTACCTTTCAAAATTTTTCAGCATGAAAAGAAAAGTTTATGTATCCCAAAATTCTCCTGGCTAACAGCTGTAGAGTCACCTTGCTGCTCAATGTTTAGATCAGATTCTGTAAGCACGAGTGTCTTAAAAATGTTGGGCTGAATTTCAAGTCAGATTAAACCAAATGTCAGTCCATTAAATGCATCACATTTTTTTTTCTTTCTTTTTTTCCTTAATTTGACCAAAAAAAAAATTAAACCGTGTCCTTCTGTCCTTTCCCAGTGTCTATTTTTTTTTCTCCACTGTCTTTGATGAAATCCTGGTTTTAGTGTCTCTTGTAGCCTTAATCTTATAAGCCATTCAGTCTATTCATGATCCAGTAAATGTCCTCGAGCAATTGTTTAACTTAATTTAAATCATTATGAGCTTAAAAATTAGATACTTGTATACATGTTTTCTTGGTCTAATACTTAGCCCTTCAAAGGATCATCAAGACTTTGGTGGCAACTAAACAGCTCTTATCCAGGGGTGGGACTTACCTTACTGTAAAATGACGTCTAAAATAGATCCCATGAGCTTTGACATAAAACTGGGTATTTCCTCCTCTGAGCATAAAGCTGGCTGGAGAGGACTAGCTTGCATATCTCAAGACAGTTCAGATCCTCAGCAATATATATATCAACTTCAGGGTCATCCTGGTAAATTCTAAATAACTGCTTGCGGACAATTTAACTAGGCTTTGGCCTCTCATTAAGAAAGTTCCCTGACTGCATTGACAGAAGACTTCTAGTTGACAAAGTCAGCTATTAAGTTTTAGATGCCTCTTTTGGACTACATTTTGAAATAGGTTTAGATATCTGAGATGAGAACATCCCAGTGTTCCATTTTTTATTGCTTACAGAAGAAGAATGGATGGTTTCTGGTGTAACCAGCTCCCTTACAGGCATCTGTTTTGGCATTGAAATGCTTAGACATGTACATCTAGAGTTACCTCAGATGTTCTAGAGAATTTTAGCCAACCTCTACCTGCCTCTCCAGAGATATAGTCATCCATAGATCCTAGGTTGTTGCATCCTGGCGTTCGGGTTTAGATTAGGGGTTGTTAATTTATGGTAGATAGCCAAGTTCTGTAATCCCACGCACACCCCGTGTTTCCCCTCCCCGCGGTTGTTTGCCCCTAGCTGCGTGCTATTGGAGCTTACCCCAATCACTCCTGCAGATACTCCCCATCCTTGCCAGAGAGTTCCCTGCCAATCTCCCTGATGCTGTATCCCTACTAGCCCTGGGACCCAGGAACCACCCCAGCGCCGTCTTGGTTGGTCACTGATGCTGGTGTCACCACCACGGCAGCTGCCCCTATTAGCCGGGAGGCCGTGGATCCTCTTGCCCCGCCCCTCCATAAAATCCTACCCTGCTGGCACCCAGGCGCCATTTTCTCCCATGTCAGTGCCGGGAGTGGTTGTGTCTTTCCATCTAACCGCGCCACGTGACCAATAAACCATTCCTGCCAAGCACGGAGTAAATGGACAAATTCCTTATCTCTTTACCGGATCCCTAGTGCACGGTAACAGCGGCTGGCCAGCCCACGTGCCCAAGACACGGAGCCGTGTCCGGGAACCCGCAGCAGAAAACCCCAGCAGCACGTGGAAACTACGCCACAGCCGGGCTCCCAAGAGCTGCGTGCAGCTGGGGAGAACAAAAGCAAACGCTGCACTAGGTCATATGTGCTAATCACTCACAGATACATCAGATTCCATCCCAAGTAATCTCAAATTATAATGAACACCTGTATTTCATTAACCACATTCCCATCCAAAAGGTAGGTGAGCAGGAGTCTACCACAGTGCCAAAAAGAGAACCACAGTAGTCATGTTTTTTTCTCTTTTTCTCTTTCTCTTTCTCTTTCTCTTTCTCTTTCTCTTTCTCTCTTTCTCTTTCATCTTTCTCTCTTCCTCCCTCCCTTCCTCCCTCCCTCCCTCCCTTCCTCCCTTCCTCCCTCCCTCCCTCCCTTCCTCCCTTCCTCCCTTCTTCCACAGCTTTCTTGAAATAGATAGAATTTGAATAAACACAATCTAGATTACTAAATGTGATGAGTACCAAAATTAAATTGTCAGCATATCTATCTTTGCATTAGGTCAAAATCAATAAACTGAAACAAAGCAAACATTAAATACCTTTTCTTTTTGGGGCAGGGAGACATGGGGGATAAATAACCCTTTTTTATTCCTTTCTAAAACCAGTGTTTTCTTTGAGGAGTTTATGAATGGAATACTAATTATCATTATTGTTGCTAAGGTTTTGGGTTTTTTTTGGAAATGTAGATTATATTTAAACAATGCTAATAATGGATGGAATGCTGAAATCTTTTTTTCACATATTGAAGCTGTTGTCTGGAGTATTCAGCTGCAGATTGACACCAAAAGTAGACTGTAACATTAGCAGTCAGTGATAAAATCTGATCATTGTAATATAGAATAGTCATAGTAGAGCTAGTCATATGTAGAGATAAGGGTGCTATATTTTCTTCATTTCTTCCCTTTTTTTTCAATAACATGTTAAATGTTCTGTCAAAAAACATATTTCTTTACTTATAAAATGTCTAGATTTTTTGTATTTTTTCTGAAAACATTAGTTTCATTACAAGGATGTGCAGTGCAATATCAGAATAAGTAATGTTTTCTAAATTCTATTAATATTTATTTCTATGTAGAACTTACCCAAGAAACAGTATCTTGAAAAGCTAAAAAAAAATACAAAATTGGATACAGTTGTAATATTAACACTGTTATTAACATTGGTCTTCTATTTTAACAAATCTGCTTAGAAATACTAAATACTTTAAAAGTATAATGTAATAATACAAAATTTGGGAAGGGTGATTTTTTTTTTGTTTTTTCTGCTTCCTTCCCCCCACCTCAATGTTTGTAATTGAAGTGAGAAAAATTTCTGATTTGTGGAAAAAAACAACTAATTTTGTTTTGGGAAAGGTTGTTTACAACAGTTTTACATTTCCTGAAGTATTTAGTCCTCAAATTTTTTTCACTTTCTTTAGTCCTCAAAAAATTTTTCGCTTTGTTAAAGGTTTACATTACAGAAGGGAATTCATTGATATAGTTACTGTGTAAGGATCCCCTGATGGGTAGAATCATAGAGACATAGATAGATAGATGAGCACATACAGAAAAAAAAATGTTTGCACACAAACATATGAATACTATATTTATGTAGATATTATGCATTACACATATATATAAAGCGAGGATGTCAAAAGGATGGAGCCAGGCTCTTCTCTGTGGTGAACAAGAGGCAATGGACAGAAACTGAAGTACATACAGGAAGTTCCACCTGAACATGAGGAAGCACTTCTTTACTGTGCAGATGACCACACAATGGAACAGATTGTCCAGAGAGAGTGTGGAGTCTCCCTCACTGTAGATATTCAAGAACCATCTGGAAACAGTCCTGTGCCATGTGCTCTGGGATGACTCTGCCTGAGCAGAAGGCTGGACCAGATGACCCACTGCTATTCCTTCCAACCTTACCCATTCTGTGATTCTGTGGTGTATACATGTATACATATATATATGTATACACACAGAGAGATGATCTCCAAATATAAAGTTATTTATACAAAACCACACAGTTTATCTTGTGCTAACTTGTTTCAAACATGCAAACAAGACAATAAAAAAATCTTTACTGCAATTAGTGAGATTAGAGAAATGATCATTATTAATTTAGAAATGTCATGGAGAAAAAATTTAAATTATCACCACTTGTCTATGTAGCATCTGTGAAGATCAGTTTGGCTCAGTAGGAGACCATCTTATTTCAATACATTGATCTGTGTATTTTCTGCTCTCAGAGAATTCTTTCTTGCAGAAAAAATGATCATTTGGTTTATGATCAGCTTAAGTTTATAGAATAATCTTTTTTCCTCCTTCTCCTTGTACTAATTCAACATCTAACCTAAGTTGCAAAGTCAGTTTTATAAACAGTCATAATACTTCATTATTGTCCTTTGCTGTTCTTTCTAAGTATAAATGGTTTTAATCATAATCACAATTAACACAAGTGTTTGTATAGTAATTTGGTTCTTGCCTGTGATAAGAGTACAAGTGTGAGAAGGAATTACAAACACTCCTGAAACAGCTACATATTCATGGAACAGTTTAGGCTTAAAGAATGGACAAAGCCATAATTGATAACTACATTTGAAAACTGTGATTATGTGCGAGGACTCATCTGCCACCAAAACTAAAACATATGCTGATCCTATTAACCTAAAGTAATGCACATGATCCCAGTAGCATATTTTAATGTACATCCATTCACCCTCCGAAAAAAAACAACAAAAATCTAAATAAAAGATTCTTTTCTTATAAGACACATATTTTCAAATTTGATTATATTTTTCAAATTTTTCAACCTTTTACTAATATTATCACAGACCTATGACCTTTATCTGTAGTATAAAAAGTAGTAATATGGTAATTTACTTGTCCTTGCTTGTACCAAATATGGTGGGTTTTGTATAATAATTAGATTTCATGTCACTGGAAGAGCAGAAGAGCCAGCAAATTTTGGCCTACCTTTCTGCACATCTGACTTCTTTATATTGACTTGAACAAGCTTTGATTCAGTCTCCTGAAAGTTTATTACAGGATTTTTCTTTATTCAGTCACTCATATATTCATATATTTCTTTCAAGTCAGCATTTCTTAGCTTCCTGGAATAGTCACAGTCTTTCCTAGGTAACTAGGAAATTCCAGCGACTTTGAAGTTTTCAGAAATATTGATAATCTTGTGTTTAGGTCACAGAAATAAATAAATTAAAACCAAGTGGATGACTAAGGTAGAGGTAAGATTTCATTGCAAACCTTTTCAAATATTTTCAATTGTTTAGAGTTTTTTTTGTTTGTTTTTATAGAAAAGGGATTAAAATCCTAGATATAGGTCACTTTGTAATAGAGTGGGCAAACTTTAATCATAATAAACATAATCAGTAATTATAAATCAACCTCTGAAGATAATTTATGACATTTTCTTCCAAAAAAACACCATCAGAATTTGTCCATCTCACAAAAGATAAGGTCAGCTCAGAAGTTTTCAGACTTTTCTTTGCAGAGACTTAAATCTCTTGGTTTGCTTTTGTCTTCAAGGAAGGACAGGATAATATTTCTGGAATCACATAAATTGTTTCGGTTACTAAATTCCTACATCATATAGGTGATTTTTTTTTTTTTCTTGAGACAACAGTCACCAGATTCAGAGTAATTTATATCTATTTGAACATCTTCAATTAAGCTCTTACCGTTCACTACCAACCGGGAAATGTGAGCTTTAGTAATGGAATACATTGAAATCATTGCCTCCCTTTTTTGCCCTCCCTGGCAGTAAAAATGGCTTTAGGTAGTAAATTATGTATTTTTATTTTGTAAAATAACAGGCGGTGAAAATATGAATGAGAAATTTTGGTTACTTTGTAGTTTGTTGCACTGCAGAACACTTAAAAGATTACATCAGATTTGTCGGGTTTGTTTTCCCCGAAGGGTTTCCTGCAACAGAATTGTAACTTTCTCCTTGCCAAGAAAAGTCAAACTGAATATTAAAAAGGCAGCAGAGCATATACCTGAACAACTGCAAATGTGAGAGACAGAATGGAAACTCACCGTGCAAGTGATAAAGATTTAGCAGCCTTCCTTGACTTAAAGAAGACTGTGATGTAGGTAAAAGTCAACACACACTCCCCTTCCCTACTCACCTCCCTGAGGGAAGAAATCAACTCCAACAACCCATTATAGTAAGTGAACTCAGAGGTAACTATTGGAAAGGTAGTAATCTTTTTCAACATTCATCTACAAAGTCTTTTCAAGTAAAGATGTTTTACAAGTCTTTATGCATCCCTCTGCTAATACTTACAGAGAATGAATTCTGGTCCAGCAGAAATTATATTTCCGTACATAGGTAAACAGAGATTATAATTATAGATATTCAACATGTTTAATTTTTTTCCTAAAATATATTTCCAAAACTAATCCATATTTCTGTGACTTTCTTCTGAAATTATGGAAGGAATTGAGGGCAATAGTGAGATCAATTTGAGCTGTGCTCCTGCATAATTTATATCCTGGTCCCAAGTGCAATAATTACACAGTTTGCAAAGAACTTGGCATTGGTATGAGATATTGTTAAAGTAAAATAATTTTCTTTAACATTCTACAAATTGATTGCACATAACATTTTCTTGAGATATTTCCTTTTCCAAATTGTTGTACTGCAATCCAAATAAGGTTTTCTTCCCCCAAAGGTATAATTATCACTTTCCACATGTCTGATCCAGTATTTTCCCCATTCACTCATTTGCTTTTTTTCGCTTTCTATTAACATCTCATGGTTTTATTTCTAAGGCTTATAAACCTAAGTAGAAGCAGGAATCCAGATCTACAGAATTATTTGAGCACTAAAGTGGAAACTAAATGCCAAAACAGAAGTTAGTGGCAGCGCTGCAATCATAATATTTTAAGGATATCAGATCCTTATGTATATGTAATATGTTTCATATTGTAATGAATATGAATGTAATATTCATGATATGTAATATCATGATATTTAATTTGTTTCAGAATGTCTTTAATTTCTTTCAGAAAGTCTTGGGCACACACACAGGGAAAAAAAAATATAGGAGCTCTTTCCATTTGAACACATTTTTTCCAGGAGTTAAAAATTATATAAGCATACATAAAATACTCTAAGGACAGGAAAAAAAACCCTGGGATTCATATTAGACAGAAGCATTTCAAACGTATTCAAGTGTCTCAGGAGAGCTCAGCTGTTATCAAGATCAAAAATGTTATGATGTTTGTTCTGGCTTCTAGTGTCATATGAGTTGCAAATATGATATCTGTAGTGATTCAACAGCTACAGTCTGAGGTATAGCAACAGCCAAGTAAGGCCACAAGGTTGGAAAAGGTAAAACTATTTCCAAACACAACAGCTTTGCCCAAAGTCACTTCAAATTCTACAAACTCTGTTTTTAAGTCAAAAGTGCTCTTTTTCACCAATGCTCAATTCAATATTAGCTTGGACTTGGAAACAGGAAATCATCATTAGCAAAGAAGCCAAGCATCATTCCATCATATATTTCCAGTGAATGTGTGATTTATTGCATATAGCTGGAAAGGTGAATGAGATTAACTACAAAGGCTATGCACATCATTCAAATATACATAATAAATTTGATTTATATGTATATTTGTATATATTTGTATATATATTTGTATATTATTTATATATGTAAATAAGATAGTTTATCTATGACTGATGTGTAAATAGATTGAAAAAGTAACATAATTTTGAAATTGCTGCAATTTTCTGCTCAAGTGAGTGCATGCATGCATGGTTTAATTCCTTTCCCTTGGAATTTTATAAATGCCTTTAAAAACTCTTTTAAAACAATATGTTTCCTCTGGGAAATGTTTAAGGCCTAATAACACAGTATTCAGCAAAATGCATATTGCTATTTTAGGTCTCCTAATCCCCTCTTTGTTCTTATAGTCTCACATTTCCTTGCATAATATGTGTGCTTTAGCCATTAAAACAGATAAATATTGAAAATAACAGTTTAGCCTTGCATATTATTGACTTTACTCATGTAAAATGAGCATGATATTGCTCTGTCATATTAGCAATTTAAATTACTCAGATTACAATTGTGTAAACAGAAAAATTCCCAAGCATTGATAGTAATGATACAATATAAATGTGATAATGAACAAATTTGAACCTTGAAAAAATCTCCTTTTAAAACACAATCAGTAGAAACAAGTTTTATCCTCTTAGTCTGTTTTACTCCATCCAACCATAATTTCTATTCAAATTGTTAGCCTGATTTAATTTTTTTTTATTTTTAACAAAGCTGTAAATCACCTAATAAGAATTAGGATTATAGAAAGCCTCACTATTTCATGATTAGACTAAGGTTAAAAAAAAATAAATCTAGTTTAATAAGGAAAATTGCAACATTTCCTTGTGTTTCACCATGAGCAGATTATACAAACAAACTTGTTTTCTAAGAGTTTTCTTAGCTTTATCTTTAAAGCACAACTTTTTTTTTTTTCAGCGCCATGCAGATTTATAATACATCATGCCCATTTGTCTTGGTGTCAGCTGATATACTAAATAATTAACACATTTGCCTTTCTTCCTTTCTATTCATAACACCTTCCTTATTATCTCAGCTAACCTTTCATTTTGTGTTCATCAGTGAACCTACAGTAGCAGGTTCCTCTTGAACCTTAAGAAGCCTTCTGTGGCCTTGAGATGAACGGCTATACATTTCAAGAGTAGCTACACAGTTTTCGGTGCATGATTAGTCTTTTAAACTCCTTTGTAATTCTGGCAATGAGCCCTTTGAACAGACTCTCTGTTATACAAATATTATTTAAATTTCTAGAAGCATAAAGTTAAGTTTATACAATTATTATGGTAATTTATTCATATAACCATTGTATGTCATATGGCAGAACGTTAGACTGTTGTGTGATTGTAGACATTATGTTTTCATCAGAAAATAAAATCTGATAACTGCATTATCTAACAGTTAAAACAAAAAGCAAATTAAAAAAAAATGTTTTACCTAAATTCATTGGTATTTTCAAACTCTGTTCTGCAACACTCTGTTATTCACCCTAACACACTCATGTTATTCACCCTAACAGAGGAAGACTATGAATAGCACCAATAAAGCCAAAAATTAGTTCAAAACCTTATAATGTGTATACCATATTTCCACTCTGGATTATATACAATTAAAACACAATGACATCATCTTCTCTGTTTCATTTAGTACAATCATAAATATTCAAGCCTATTGAAAAATTATGGTGTTTTTCTAACATTTAGATCCATAGATTCATAGATGTGTGGTGGACCAATCTGCTTTGTGGAATGGTCACTCTAATACAAAAACCAAAGAAAAATACAAAAGCTATGAATCATGAAGCTGCTAAACTATTACATGTGCAACATCTGACAAAAATGAGCTAGATGTTTAAAGCTAGGTATAAGTTTCCACTGAAGTGATAATAATTTAAGCTGAACATTTTTTAAACAATGAAGCAACATGTATATTTTATATGCATCAATGTCTTCATTTAGACTTTCTCTTTTGAATAAATTCCCTGAAATGTAGGCACTGTGACTACAAAATTTACCAAGCCACAGCTGACAGTAATGTTGTTAAGCAACAGAGAGAAAAATGCCATTATCTTCAGAGGAGCTAGTGTGAGAATATGAATGATATCCTCCCCCTTTCAATGCTTAGACTTGGCTACTTTTGCTATGTGAACATATCTTAGCAACAGTTTATACTCAGCAGAATTTATAATTACTAAAACTGAGAAAAGCAATGAAGCATGCATTTTAATTGTGGAGAAATGTAACCTGTGAGAAAAATCATACATGAGAAAATGTAAAACAAATGGATTAATTTTATAATGGGCAATTGCATGTTTTGGTCATACTCAGGAGACAGTGATTGAAAAACACAGAAATGAAAATTTTCATGAGGATAAAATCAAAACAATTAGTAAATACTATCAGTAAATATGTCTAAAAATACAGGACAAGGGAGTCTAAAAGTGAAATACAGCCTATATGAATGCAAAGAAGGCAGGCTACTGAAATTAGTTCTAATTCTGCCTGTTTGGCACTAATTTTTTCATTAATTAATCAATTCATTTGTTCATTAATTTCATCTGCCTTCATCTCTCTTTCATCTCAATATTTAAAATTGAAGTCTAATAATTTATTTCATTATTTCACAGAGTAACATGGTGATTAATAAATTATCACCTTTAGAATTGTATGACATTTACAGCCTAGAAATATTGCACATTATGCTGATTATTGGTTGTGGCATTTGCAGAGATGTCATAGAAGACTTTTGGAGTTTCTGCTTAATATTTATCTTGTGCATATACTTAGAACAAAGATAAACTGTGCAAGAAACCCAGCCATAATGACTTTTCAGTTTTGAAGATCAAAGTCAAGAAGAAGATGAGAGTGCAAAAGCAAATATCTAATGCATATCTCTTTATGCAACAGGAAATTAGAATAAAATTTGGATTCTTGAGTTCCTGAATGGAAGATCATGGTTGTAAGGCTACTCATTTAACATATAGCTACCTCTGAGAAAAGGGCAACTGCATTAACGATATCTTCTTTTAAGGTAAGGTGCAGAATTTAATTTACAGAGGACTGACTTAATTTGAGCAAGCTCCCACTGACATGAACATATTATACAAGTAAACTTTGAAAGCTGAAAACATTGCCTGTTTACTCAGTCTGTTAGGCAGGATGTGATTTAAATATTGAACAAAATTAAAAATTCAGTTACAGACTTCAAGAGAAATAGAAATCCTGATAATGGTGACTAGTCAGAGGGGAATGTTACTTTTACTTTTTCAACTGTATTATCATTTAGAAAATGAAAAAAATAAAAGGAGAAAAAAAGACAATACTAAGAAATGCTGTTAGCTGTTAGTTAGCCAAAAGTTTCTACTAACATAGGTCTTCTCTAATGTCTTAGCACTGGCACCCAGCACAGTGGAGACCTGGAGCAGTCTGTCAGCTCACATCACACTTCCAGGCATCTTCTTTAATTTCATAGCTTATGAGCAACACAGTGTTTGTCTTCCTCTGTCTTTTAAATAATAACTTTTGACTTTTTTGAGGTCTGGACCCTATTGTCTTAACTAAGGTTAATTACACACTCATGTTTGAGTGCCGTTTATTAGTTCAGATATTTGTAATTTATTTGAATTAGGACTTTTTCTTTTGATTTCACATTTGTCACCTTTTTCAAACACACAAAATAAAAAAATATAAAATAAATGCGCTTACTGATTCATTTAATGTAGGTATTCTTCTCTAAACTAGATACTTGCAGAAAGCTCATTTCCTGAGTTCCTTTGGAATCTTCTCTGCATTTTTGTACTGCAGGGCAATGGGTAGAGATGCAGAGTTGCTGGCTTTTCCTAATGCCAATTTCAGAAAGAAAGAAAATCTCAATCTCAAACAGAAAGAAAATAGCAATGTATATGGGCCTAATCTAGTCACCTCCATGAAAGCATCAAGAGGAAGAATATGGCTGTACTTCTGCCATATGACAGCAACTTTCACAGACTCTAGAACAGCTAAATAAGGTTAAGCTGTAGTGTGTTTTATCTGCATTACAATTAACCTCTCCACTGCAGATGCAGAGCTTTGTGAGGCTATTTGGATTCCTCTGCCATTAAAATCTATAAAAGTCAGTAAGTAAGTAAGGTTATCAACAGATCTATGCCATTGGCATAATTTTGTTGTTAGAAAACTCTTAAATAAAAAACACCTAAAAAAAAAATAAAAATACCCATTCCTTCATTATCAGAATTCAGTCAAAAAAAGAACAGAAAGGATTGTAAACTATAACCTCTGTCTCTTTTGCTTAAAAAAAAAAAAAAAAAAAAAAAAAAAAAAGAGAGAGAGAAATATTCTCAGCAGGTTAACAAGCAGCCTTTCTGGTGTTCTTTGCAGCTAAAAGCAGATTTACCTCTTGGCTTGCTGAATGCACTTTAACAGTGTTCTATTTGCACTGCAGGAGTAACTCCAGAAGCCCCAAAGGAAAAAAGACAAAGAACTTTTCTAGCAGTTTTCAAAAGCAACAGCAAGAATTGAGCTATATATGAGGCTTGGGATATTGTTAAAAGGGGTGAAAAGGGAAACTGGGGAAGAGGGCAGTAACTGGAGAGCAGAAGGTTAAAGGCTGGCTGCTCATTTGGGGGATTTGTATTGAGAAAGAGATGAGGCTTGTTTAGCTGGTTGACTGATTTCTTCTGGGAGATGTGATTTTCTGCCTGTACTGGGTAGAAGGAAAGGGAAAATCAGGAATAATTATTTTTGGCAGTGTTAGGTAATTCCCAGTCCCAGCCATCTTAATTTGGTCACCAGCTGTTACTGCTGAAAAGTATTTTGTGCTACACAGTATTAATTTTCCATTTGTGTTCGTCTTCCTGATTGCTGTTGCTTTCTCTGTTGCATTTATTCTAAATTTCTTAGGGTATTTTAGAAATCCTGCTTTTCAAACTACTGCTGCAGTTCTAGAATATTTACAGCCTTTAATTTATTGATATGTTTACTCACAGCTATAACTCTTTCTGAATATATTTTTGGTCTGAAAAATTTGGCCTTTTTCAGTTTATATAATTAATGTGTTGCATGTTGGACATATTGTTTGAAGTTCACCCTGCTGCTGAAAGCCAGTCTAAAGTACCTGAATAGGGACAATCAGTAAGAATGGTTTAAAAATGCATTATGTCCCTAATATAGTGGTCACACATTATATGGGAAACTAGCAAGAAAACCCAGAACCATAAAATATTCCAAATCTCCATTAAAAAAACCAAATTGTGCCCTTAAAAACTTTTATGCACTGAAAGATCTGATAGCCCAGTGACTAAGGTCATTTGATGAAATAAAAGAGAAATTAAGTCTTAGAGTCTACCAGACCAGGGCTAAACTATGCTTTTTATTCTGTTTTAAGTACATATTCAAGTTTGGCCATCAATTTTCCATATTGCCCACATACTGGTTTGATTTCTTACTGAATGAGGTATACATGCATTGTTTCTCCAACTGGGAAAATTGTTTTGGAGATGAGCAGTACAGAACAACAGAGACAGTCTTGCCAAAAGTACACTTAGCTCGTTTTTTTCAAGGGTTTCTCGGTAAAATCTCCCTATGTACTCAAATCCAGTATTTAGCCAGTTTAATAATGAAAAGATGCTTTGAGTCTTTGTGTCAAAATATCTGACACCAGACTGATACTTAATGGCTGGAGGGGGCACTCTGGTATCAGAAAACCTCATAGTTTAGCCCTGAGGAGAAAAAAACTCAAACACACAGCAATGCAGGGCATCTTCTGGAACACCTTTTGGGTTGTTACAGAACAGTCTGCTGATTCAATGTTAAAATACAGGTATAGCCAAGTGTATCTGATTTTTAACATTATAGTGAAGGATTGCAGTGTTAGATGAGCTTTTAGAGTACAGTCACTGCACTTGTTTGTTTTTGCTTTGGCCTCAGTGCTTTCAGCCTGTAACAGTCCTCTAGAGATCAAGTGCCTATTGACAATCTGTTGTAGTTGAAATCCTGAGAATATTGTACAGAGTGAAGGTTTAACACCATTTGGCTGTCCTCAAACCATGCCCCTAGCTCTTTTTTTTTTTTTTTCCAACTGAGGATTTCAAACTTTACAATTTTCAAAATTTATCTGGGAGCCAACAAGAAGAAAATAGTCTGATATAAAACATAGCAAAAGGCCTCTAAAAGGATTGAAGACTGAGAAGAAAAAACTCCTACTGTAAAAACGGAATCAGTCTTAGTGAGAACCTTGGGAAACTGCCCTTTTGTCATAATCCTTCATTCCTTCCCTTAGCTCTTGCTGTAGAAGGTGTGAGCTTCAAAGAAAAGCAAGGCAAGGCAAGGCAAAGCAAGGCAAGGCAAGGCAAGGAATATTTTCCAAAAGAGCATCAGCAGCTGATGGTGTTTAAAGAGAGGAAGTGAACATGTGAACTGCTTCTTTAAATCTAGGTGGGTTTTATCATTCCTGATATCTGAACTGGCAGAGCAAATCAGACATGTATCTTCCATTTCTTGTACAGGATGCCTACGGCAGATCTTACTGACAACGAAGAATGTAAGATACAGAAGAACCCAACACCAGTACAACATCTTCATTCAATGTCTTCTTAAAAAGCAGGGGTATATGATATGGGGTTTAAAGAGACCAAGCACTGGGTCCCGCACTTTGGCCATGACAACCCCACAGAGCACTATGGGCTGGGAACAGAGTGGCTGGAGAGTGGCAAGAAAGAAAAGAACGTGGGGGTACTAACTGCAAGCTGAACACGAGCCAGCATATGCCCACATGCTCAAGAAGACCATTGGCAACTGGGCCTGTATCAAGAATAATGTGGCCAGCAGGACTGGGGAAGTAATTCACTAGTACTTGGCACCAGTGAAGACACACCTTGAATACTATGCCCAGTTCTGGGCCCCCTCACTTTAGGAAAGATTCTGAGATGCTGGAGCATGTCCAAAGAAGGGCAACAAGGCTGGTGAAGTGTCTGGAACACAAAACCTATGAGAAGTTGCTGCGGGAGCTGGGGTTGTTTAGCCTGGAGAGAAGGAGGCTCTGGATCACTTTCTACAACTGCCTGAAAGGAGGGTGTAGCCAGGTGAGGGCCAGTCTCTTCTCCCAGGCAACCAGTGACAGGTAAGAGGAGACAGTCTCAAGCTATGCCAGTGGAACTTTAGGTTGGACATTAGGAAGAAGCTCTTCACAGAAAAGGTGACTGGGCTTTGCAATGGGAGGAGTCACCATCCCTGGAGTAGTTTAAGAAAAGACTGGATGTGGAACTCAGTGCCATGGTGGTGTTGGCAAGGTGGTTCTAGGTTGGACTCAATTATCTCAAAAGTCTTTTTCAATTTAGCTGATTCTGTTATTCTTTGATTCTGTAATATTCTCTATTAATATTGCTTCCTGCTTCATTAATTCCTTTACCAAAAAAAAAAAAAAAAAAAAAAAAAAAAAAAAAAAAAAAGTTAAGAACATAAGGAATCAGTGACAGGTTTGGCTTTGAGTATCTGAGGGAGAAGAGTCCTTAGGGAACACACTATCTCTGTTTCAAAATGGAATAGACAAATAGAACCTACATAGTCACACAGAAATATTAGTCTATGGGTGGAGCAAAACTAAAAGATCCATGCACAGGGTTGCATGTAAATGCCTTTATTTGTGGAAGCTTTCATGTTAATGACTTTGGTAGATGGGATCTGCCTCCCTCCACAAACATAGTTATCCATTTCTGTTGTCCTCTCAGAATAAATTAAATAAATTGTATTGGGAGTTCTGTCTCTCTCTCTACATGCAATTTAAGCACATACTAAATGTTTATGCTGTCAATCTAAATTACCTCTGCACAAGGTTTATTTTGGGAGGGGAGGAATCAAAGGCAAAGGGTCATACCTAGGGCATTCGGAGAGAAACAAGCATGAGGAAATGGAGGGATAAAGGTAATAAAGGGGCACAGCTATCTATAAACAGTTGGGTGCTGGGTAAAAGTGGATATGCCTGCATCTGATCAGCACAAGCTGCTGTATCCTCTTATTAAAATCCATTTCTAATATTTTTTTTTTTTTGTGGGGGGGGATTCTGTTTGGGGAGCATGAGCATGTATGGGGGTTTCAGTGCCAGCAGCAGGAGACCAGACCTGGGGGCAGAGCCATGCATAAGTGGTGTCAGTGACTGGAGCAGGAGGGGTTGTGCAAGTGAAGGTGAGCACTCCTGCAGGGTAGCCCAGGCTAGCCAGAAAGAAGATAAACTGAGCTGGGAGATAGGGAGGGGAAAGTGGGCCTCTGAAGGTGAAGTCACAAAAAGAGCTGGTTATCAGAGGGATCAGGGAGTCTTGGGCAGTTGCTGGAATGATTATGGGTGTGAGAATTTCAAGGGACAAGTTGCTGCTGTGTGCATGAAAGTTAAAGTGACCAGCCTGTGCAATGTGAGCAACAAGGGCGTTGCCGGTTTAGGAGAACCATGTAAATAAAACAATAAATAGTGAAAAGAGAAACCTGCGTCTTTGTGTTTTCCCCAGTCCCAGGCAGCTCCGGAGAGCCCAGCAAAGGCGCTGCTTCTCGGTGGGACTGGGGCACCGCTTGTCCTGGGTGCTGCTGAGTTTCGCACACCGGGGTAGGGTTGGCCGCGCTCTGTTGCCAGCACGAGGGGTGAGACAAAGAGGCGAAGGAATGTCCAGTCTGTCCGCGTGGCTAGCTAGAGAGCTTTTATTATTGCATGGAGCTGTGGCGGAGAAGTGTGGCTCGTTCCCTAGCGCCACGTGGACAAAATGGCGCTGGGACTGGGGGCGCGTAGGATTTTCTAAGGGGCAGGTCGAGGAGGGCAGAAGCCCTCCCGCCCAATGGGGACAGGCACTGTGGCAGTGATGTGGACCACGGCGACCAATGGAGACGCGAAAGGGGCGGACACAGGGCTCTGGGATGAACGGGGACGTGGGGATGGTGTAACTGTCAGGGAAGTTTCAGGAAAGAACAGGGGGTGGTTACTGGAGTGACGTGGGGAAGCTCCAACGGCAGGCAGCCTGGAGCGAACAATCACAGGGGGAACAGGGGTGAACAAAGGGGTACACAGAACCGGCTAACTTAACATTATAAAACCCCTAATCTGAACGCAACCAGGGAGGCAACAAAAACCCCCTTGGAAAAACAGTGATAAACAGAGGCCTGGCACTGTGGAGAAATCAGGCCTGGGGTGGAACTGTTGCCTGTGGGTCTATGCTGAGTGCCAGTATTAGGGTACAGTGGGTGGGCTGGAATTGGTATCTCAGGTGGGAGAACAGTTAGACTGAACCTTGGAAGAGACCTCCACTGCTGTGAGAGTATCATGTTCAGAATGTGAAAGTATGACCTAAAATGGAACTTTAGGAATAGAAATTGCTTACCCTTTCTTAAACCCATCATGCCTGAGAAATATATTTAAAACACAGAGGAAATTAGTTCAGCATATGAACAAAGAAATATTTCTCTGTTCAAATGTTGTTAGTAAGGCTGACTATGCTGCTAAAAATATTTTAAACAACTTCTTTCAACAAATTCCCAGCCTTTTTTCACATCAATCACAGGAAGTTTGTATTTCACTTTGTATTCCTCGGTGACAAGACCAATGCAGATTAAGTATTCTCTTCTACCTCTTTAATATTTGAATCTGAGTACTGGCACATATAAAGATAGCAGTTTGATTGCTTTTTGGATAGTTTTCTACTGTCAGACACTGGGGAATTGCAATGCTGATTTGATTTTACAATCAAAGTCTGTGGATATGTTGAACAAATCAACTTCTAAAATACAGAGTACAGCTATAGTTTTGAATATGACATCAGGAAAAAAAAATGAAGAAAAAAGTTTGACTTAAAGTCTTGCTGTAGTAGCTGTTTATGCACAGTGATTCTAATTGCATTGCAACCATGTGCTATCTGCCAAGCATTGACTTCCAGTTAAGACTGGAATCAATCACAAGACGAAAATTAATTTTAAAAAACTCCTGCTATGCAATGGATGTACTGCAATTGCTGCAGTTTTAGTCACCTAAAATCCTTTTCCTTACACAGTAACTTAAACACTAAAACTTTTAACACTTAAACTACAGTGAAGCTACAGTGACACCAAAATCAGATCATGATTTTGAAACCTGTCAACATTCCACATTTTTAGTAGAAAAGGAATAATGTTGTTCTGTGTGAAACATCTGTGACTGACCTTCTATTTTCTTTGTTTTTTAAGAACATTACAAAGCCTATTGCCATTTGTTTATGTTTTGTATAAAATAGTAAAGATCCTTTGATAATCTATTTCATATACTGTAGTAACAATAAGCAATAAAAGTGTCACCCAAATATTTTCAAGACAAAATGAGTACAGGGTAAACCTGAGACAAGTTGCATTTATGAGATGAGAGAAAAAAATTCTCAAAAATTATACTCTATACCCTTGGACTTTGTAGTTTCCAATATGGATATGATAGTTCAATGCAAGTAGCATGGAAATAAGTGTCCCTGAAACTAAAATAGAAAATGGATGCCACTGCGCTTATTGGGGCATGCACCCACCATGGACAAGATTTCAAAGTGTGTTGACTTACAAGTGAGCTGTCCCAACATAGTGCATCAGTCCAGCATGAAAAACAATCATTTAATCGGAGCATATACCTATCAGTTTGGGTGCAAGACAAATTATTCAAGCATTCCTGTTAATTGACAGTTTAATAATTTTAATTTGAAGTGTCCCTTGGTGGTAGATGAAATTAAGGATGAAATTAAAAAGTTATATTGAATTGAATGATAAACCAGACTTTGCCACCCATGAGTGCCCACAATGGGAATTTTCTAAAGGGATTATTAGGAGAAGGTTAATTAGCATTACATCTGGGAAATGGTAACAGATGAGCTAAGGCAAACCTACATAACATATTGAAGCAATTAGAGAAAATGCTCTAACAGCCCCATCCCACCCCCCAAAAAAAACCAAACAAACAAACAAAAAAAACAAAACACAAAAATATAGATTTAGTAAGTAGGTAACATGGATAAAAAGTTATTTATATTACCATCCTATTATATGAAAAATGGGGTGTTTTTTTTACATAATTCAAGCAAATATAATTTTGAGTTAAAGACTTTAGGGGCAGAAAAAAGCCATTTATATATATATTTCCAAGTGGAAACCGTGAAATTAAGCTATTGTGAAGTATACAAGAGGGAGGACCCACAACCAATCCTCAGAGTTATAATTATAAAAAATGAGCTTAATTTTTCAATAAGTCTTAATATGTAATTATCAGTGTTTCATAAAACTAGATGCATTACTCATCTGTTTAAAATTAGAATTATCAACAGAGATGTTAAAATGTAAGTGTTGAAACTGTGCATTTAAAAGATATGTGATTACATAAGAAAATAAGTCCTCATTTAAGAAAATAATGTATTTTTAAACTCAAAGTCTCATCCACTAAATAGTACCCAATCTACTTCTAGCAGATTGCTAAGATTAAAAGCAGTACAGCATAAATGTCTTAATAAGATTACTCAGAAGGATATCACAGAACAGAGCATGGCAAATCACCTAATGAGTAACCAAGGCAGCTAGAATATTACCCAATTCATTACAGATGAAACATCCTTTTAAAATATTTAATTACAGGCTATCACAGATCCTTTTTCTCCTTCCTTTCAAGTTTTGAAACACAGGCTCCAAATATCTTTTGCAAAGTTCAAGGACCACTGTCTTGTCCTGGGTGTAGGGAATTATACCTATTCCCCACTGTAAACTCTGCTGAACCTTACCCATAAACTCAGGAGCAGTAAACAGCCTCCACTCTTATAGCACAGACGCGAATCAACTGAAGTAGCAAACTCCCACAAATAAATACATACAGCAAGATCTTCAAACAGGAACAGCTGTTTCAAGCACTTTGGGAAAACAGCCAAGGGAAAAAGGCATTTCCAAGAGAATAAGTGCTGAAAGTAGTTTGTCAATGTCAATTTTTAAGAAGCAGGGTTGTCCCTTTCTTGCTGATCTCTTCCTGAAGAATAGAATAATGTTATGATATATAATTATTTTAAAGTAAGGAAAACAAAAAAAAAAGACAGGAAAAAAAGAACGAAACTGTAAAATGAGCAAGGACCTTCTAGGTCATAAAGTAGATTGAATGCTTTTCAGAACTTTGGTAAATAAAATAATTTGTAGGTTTCCAGGAATAATTTAAAATTCCATTGTACTATTCTCCTCTCCATTTTTTTTTCTCTACTGTTTCCAAGTAGAGCTCTATGCAAGTCTTCTTTAAACCAATCTGCACAAAACTCTAAAGAATAAATTAACTTGCACACTTCACTGCTGCCTTGGCCTTTGTTGATTTAGGATTTTTTTTTTCCTTTCTCTAGATATTCTTTTTCTTATGATGCATTCAGTATGTGACTAACGTGATGACGGACCATGTTGTGACCTCCAAGTGATATTAAAAGTCAGTTAACATGAAGGAATGCTTATCAACTTTAAATCAAGTTTCCATTGCTTTAGGGTCTACCAGGAAAACAGTAAAATGTAGGTGTCTCAGGAATTTGCATGTGTGATACCTCTTTGTTGAGAAAACAATAACTCAATGCTAAAGGAATGAAAAACAGTATTCATTTTTGATGAGAAACATTTTTCATTTTCAATACAAGTGAAGAGATATTTTTACATTTGGAGAGTTCAGATAATCTACTCTCAAGAGATGGGGAGAAGCCAATTGCTCATCCCTGAACCTCCATCACCAATAAATTAATATTACAGTAAGAGAGTACATTCCCATGTGTGTGCCCTCTGCGTTTATTTATCAATATCAGAGAGTCAGTGGGAATGTATATAGCTTTTCTTGTATTAAGTTATTAGAACGGATATTAAATCTTATTCTTGTAGGTGATTTGGAATGAACGCTAATATGTTTAGCGTAATATCAGATGAGAGCTGATAGAGCATTTAGTTTAGAAAATATTATTTTAGGAAACAAATTCTGACCCCCAGGCTCCTTTCCGCAGTGCTGCTTTCCATGCAAACTCATTCCCCAGTTTGTCCATACAACCAGGATTGCTCCATCCCAGGTTCAGGATCTGGCACTTTCCCTTGTTGGACTTCATATGCCTGGCAATTGCCCAGCCCTGTAATTTGCTGAAGTCTCTCTGCAGGGCTTTACTGCCCTCAAGGGAATCAAGAGCTCTTCTCAGTTTTGTATTGTCTGTGAACTTGCTTAGTATCCCTAAACTGGAGCCCTGCAGACCCCACAAGTGACAAGTCACCAATTTAATGTCACCCCATTCAGTACAATCCTTTGTGCCCTGCCCATGAGCCAGCTGCTCATCCGTCTCATGATGTGTTTATCCAGCTAATGCCGGAAGGAATTATCCAGCTAATTTTGTCTGGAAGGATACTGTGAGAGACAGTATTGAAAGCTTTACTGAAATGCAAACAGATTGAATCAAGTGGGTGGGTTACCTTCTCATAAAAGCAAATTGGGTTTGATAAGCAGGACTTTCACCCCATGCTGGCTGTGGCTGATGA
Source organism: Vidua chalybeata (assembly GCF_026979565.1). NCBI lineage: Eukaryota > Metazoa > Chordata > Aves > Passeriformes > Viduidae > Vidua > Vidua chalybeata. The sequence goes on along the minus strand of NC_071531.1, from coordinate 55,214,368 downwards.
TGTACTAATGCAGTAGGCACTGTTGTTCACAGCACATCACACTAGGCCCCTGAAGGGAAATAGACTACAAAAGACATCAGCTCTTAGTTCTAGTATGGCATCCTAAAAGCTAAAAATCCTAGATAATATATTTGTTATATCAGCTTAGTCCATCTTGTCTATGCAAAGCCTTAACGTGCCTGATTTTCCACTGTATGGTTCATCTTCTGAACTATTCTACATCTGTATAGTAATATGTATATGGCATTTATTTCAGTCAAGTGTATGTGGCTTATTGTAATCTACTGATTGAGACTAAATTACTTAGTAGATACTATGAGGGAGTTCAAATTAGTTGGGTGTGACAAACTCCCTGTTTCAAACATTTTCTTTTTTCTTAAACTTACTGCATCAGCTAGTCAAAAGGGAGATGACAGAAGTTTGAAACCATATTCACTAGGAAAATGAGGCATTTTTATTGCAGGGAATTCCTACCTTTGAAGTTCTGAACTTTACAACAGGAGGGACTGAAAGCAGTCATTTTTAATAAAACCATAGTCTCCTCCACTTAGCATTTAGACTCAGTGATCAGAGCACTCAGCTAGAATATAGGAGACCTTCTGCTACTTTTATTCACTATGTAAAGAGAATTAAACTGCAGATATGAGACAGACTAATTTCAGTGTACTGTACAATGACTTGATCTGTTCACTACCAGTTTCCTTGGAAAGGACTGTGATAAGGCAGCAGAGTAGAACAGGGAATGCCTGCCTTTTCCCAGCTGCTGCAGTCTGCTAGGACTTTCTGGAGGAGGGAAGACTGGCTCCTTTTGCAAACACAGCTGAATATGGCCATCTGGGAAAAAAAGAGTGATGTAACAACTGGGAACAGGAAGGAAATGAGAAAAACACCAAACACAGAGCTAGGAGTAGAAATGAAAAATGGAAGCCTCCTAAGAGGTAAGGAGCATTATTCACCTGAAACAGAAAACTGACTCAAAGCTGAGCTGCTGAAGTGTCAGCAAAAGGATCAACAGAGATTTTGGGCTGGCCAAGGAAGTTATTTAAATCCCCATCTGTAAAGCAAGACTGAGAGAAAGCTTTTATGGCTGCTTAATATTTCTACTACAGATATGCTGGAAGCTGTTGCTAAGTGTTTTCTGATGAAATTTCAAAGTTCTTTTCTAAAGATTATAGTAAAGGTCTTTCCTTTTCCCCATCAGAATCAGCATATATTAAAGTTCTTAAACCTGCGGCTGATAATATGCCATAGCTATGTGCCTTTAAAAGTTTTGCTGATAAATATATTAATCTCAAATCATTCCTTCTGTAGGTACTCTAAGATTGTTTCATTTCATTGTATTTAATCACTGAATTTGTGGTGTCATAATGTTCTATAAAGTGGTTTATGCTGTGAATCTAGGAGAGCTGTACCCCACTTTTGTTTTTCAGAACTAAGGTGATTTTTTCCTTTTTTGAAATGTAGTTTTTTAAAGAATATTCAATTTTGTAAGACTATTGAAGTTCTTAAACTATTTGTAAAAGCATCCTTTCTTAACTTTGACTAAATAGACAAACTATGGATAAACTATAGACAAACTGTAAGGAGATCTGAGCTATGAAAAACATGACTACTTTTTTTCTGCTCACATATCCTGGTGTTATGCTACTTTTAAGATCAGATAACTTTCTGATTAATCATATACACTGTAACATATGCTGACACTTAGTTTTGACCTAGCACAAGACAGTTCAAACTAAATTAATTTCTTATTAATCTCTCCTTGCAAATGCTTAGACATTGCTTATAAACATTTTATGTAACAGCCATTGTAAAGAATGTAGGGAATTTTTTGTAATGTAAAGGAAACAGTGAAAAAACTGGACCTTATTTTGCTTTCTTTGTAAAAATATTAGTCTTGCTTCATGGTTGAAAGATAACCGTTAATGACATTGGTTTTTATTTTTTTTTTTTCTTCAGCTCTTCACTTATCTTCTACAATTCTGAAAGAAACAAAAAAATCAGTCCCTGAGGAACAAATAATCTTTTGTCTTCCCACCCTACCCCTCCTCCTAAATAGTCCACACCAAAATGATAGCTGAAATTCTATCATTCAGCTATAGCAATTTCCTATTTTTAACCCATTCATCCTATTCCATTCATCCATCTCCTAACCATGGTGGATTAGAGGAATGCCGTTTGTTGTATGCCTAGGCCTTAACATGGTATTTGACACACTCTCCCATAGTCTTTTCATCAAATTGGTGAGATATGGGAAATAAAATGACTCTATCATCCTCTGTTTGCAACAAGTTAAATATAATTTCAATAAAACTTTAATGTGCCTTTCATGGGGCTGTCAATTCAGTGGACTATGGAAACTGTTCAAGCTTACTGCTGTCCACTGTTGTCTACAGTCTCAGATCTTTATTACACTTACCAGAATAGTATAAAACTTTTATTTCATTACCCAACAGCTTTTGTACTTTTTCATTAAGTGAAACTGCATACCAGAACATACTATATAAATAACAAAAGTTAAACAATCTGCTTCGTCTCTTGAATTTTTAATTAGACCTAATCAAAACAAGTAATTTTGCATGATAAACTGAACAAATGATGGGAAAACAAATTACAATGATCACTGATAAAATACCTCCATTATTATCAACTATTTCACTTTGATAGTATACCCATGAATATGTAATTGACTGTTCTAAATTGTTTTAGAGAGTTCATTATTATTTTGTCTAGTGGGTGTTATTTTGTGCTACTACTTTGAGTGTGGGTCTATTTTTTGCACACAAAGAAATGCATTAGATTTGTCATTTATATTACATCATCTACAATTTAATCATGCACTTCAGTGTTCTAAAACAGCAGTGATTTTATGTGTTCTTGTATTTTAATTAACTAGATTCAGTAATAGAAGTTCAAATTATCCTATTTTCAGACTTAATTAGGTTTAAAATTTCATTCCCAAAAGTCTTCCATTTGCCAACGTCAGAAATATCAATCCTTAGATACTGTCCCAAGGTATGTAGGTAAATATAATGAAAGATGTTGTTAAGTTAGTTCAGAAGTGTGTCTTATCTTTTACTTATTAAAGGTTGTAATTTGTGATAAATCTCAATAATTTCATCTCCAAAATGAGAAGATTTTTAAATGAGCAAAATAGATGGAAACAGAAAAATATATTTTTGTCCTGGAATCTGCTAAGTACAGCTGTGTTGGCAGGTATATTCAGCTCAAAAACATAATAGATTCCCATGGGCTGAATTCAAAACAGTTCAGAGACCTTAACTTACTCTTCTGAAATTAGCTTTGAGAGATGTAAAGGAAGAGGGGGGAAACTGCCAAAAAAAGTATCAACATCTCAGAATTAGGACTTCTAAAGTCCTAGCCATGTGTTCATTTCTTTCAAAGTTGGGTGATATAAGAAGTTGGAACTTGTAGGTCTGAGAACACTTTTCTCTCTGAATTTTGCCTTACTATGTAGTGCTTGATTTAATTTATTTAATTAAAAATGTAAAAACATGATAAGAAAGGGTGCCAAGAACAGTGATTAAAATAATAATACCAGATTTTGATGAAACTTGATTCTAGATTAATAGCCAGTGTTAAAATATTTATTTCAATGCAGAAATCATTAAGTAGCAGTAGTAGGTGTGTATTCAAAAATATCCATTTTTATTGAATCTCTCTTTCCCAGAAGATCTAGGTTTTCCTGGTTGAAATTGTAGCGTACATTACCCGTGAAAGTTAAACTCTAAAGATTAGGTGTATTCAGAATTCCTTTTTCTGTTCATACAAGAAGTCAGTCCATCAAAGAGAATTGTATTGAGACATTTAAGAATTATCTATTAAACCTATACATCACCTGTCTCTTGTAAAGTCCAAATCCTAATGTTTCTAGGCAGTGTAGCAGAATACCTTTGTATTTTGAAAGCTTTTATAAAAGCAGCTTTAAACAGTAAATCATAAACATTAAAAAAAAATTAAAATCCTTCTTTTAAAAGTGAAAGCTTATAATATTGCTTAAACTTCAATAAGATAGGAATCTAAAAACAATTTTATATATCCAGGATCTCTTCGGGAATATTAGAACTCTTAGGAAAGATCATTACTGTTTAATTAAATCTACAGGTCTATTCAATCTTCATTTTATTACTTACAACAAATAAGTCAGAAAGTTTGACTCTCAAAAAGCAAAATATTTTTTTTAACCCTCCTTGCATAACTCAATGAGAGGTGTGAAATAAAAATGTGATAGCTATCAGATTTTTGCAAGTGGTCTCTACTTGACTAGATAATTATACGGCATGGCTAATATTACTTTATTACAAGATACAATAAAATACACATTTTTTACTGTTTCTAGTTGCCAAATCCCACTATTCTAGCAAATATTTTTCAATAGCATTTCTTAGATCTAGTCTCCTAATGTTTTCCTGTTTTTCTTGTGTATTGAGTAGAATTGTAATTTCTATATCTTTTCTCTACCACCAGTATAGAGTGAGGCATCTCTAGACAGTTACTCAGTTGATTGAGTTCACAAGATGCCAGGTTGCAGGTGAAACAGACTAAAATATTTATTAAACCTGCAGTCAAAGTTGAGTCTCCAGAGCTGGAACAAATCTGAGCATTGAGGCAGGAAGACCTTTGGAATTCAGTGCTGAATGAATGATCTGTATTACATAAGCAAGTGGAGAATCCTTGTTTCTTGTATGATATTGCATGCATACATATGGTGTTCATACAGCAGGCAACTGCTAGTTGATTAATAGTTCCAATATTTGAAGGAGATTTAAAAGGTATCTGCTGCTTAATTAATAGGTTTACAGCCAGATGCAACTGTTAGAATCTGCTATTCCATTATTTTTATAACACGGGTGAACCAGTAAATAAAATCTCTGAAATTAATCATTATTTCTACTTCATCTGAAACACTTTTATAGATATGTAATCTTGATTCTAAATGAATAGCTACCATTTCCTTAGTTTTGATAACTGATGCACATTTTCAGACTTCAAAAAACTCAAATTGTTTGTGAATAATTTCTAGTTTTTAAGAACTCTTTTTGTGAAACCATCAGATTTTATAAATGTCCTGCTAATATTATAAATTAAATAATAAATTATAAAAGGAAAAGGATGACACCATTTTCCTGCCCTTACTTGCTATAGCTTTTCATTTGAGAGCATTATTTTTACAGATCTTTGTCACTGAAAAATGCTCTTTTTGTCACTGAAAAATGACACATTGTAAGTCTGTCTTTTGTAATGAACTGTAGGAAAACAATACAAATGTTGTGCCTATAAATTATATAATCTAAAGTTAAAAAAAGTAAAAACCCCCACGGAGCAGATTCAGGAAGGAAATTGAAGGAAGCACTGCAATATCATGTAGTGATAGAGAAGTTCAGTAGTGATTTGTTTCCTGAGTTGATGGCTTAAATAGAGTATTTTTAGCTATGAGCCAAGTGTGAATGTATCAATATTTATTCATAATTTCTCTCTAGATCTTGAAATAACATTTTTATTGCTCTGTTGGAAAATATTTTTCACTATGTAGGAGCAAATGCAGAGTCAGCTGTAATATTATATGGTATGGACATACAAGATATTGGGTCTGGAAGAAATGTATTTAATTTAAATATTCAAATTGAAGAAGAATAATTGTGAAATTAAATATCTAATTCTGATAAATATTTGAAATTATTTTTTCTTACATTTGGTTTTTGGGTAGGGTTTATCAGGGAAAGAGGGGAAGAAAGGGAAATGTCAGAAATACAAAGCAGGGGAGAGAAAAGTGTCTAGGTTGAGGTAACCTTATTAGATTTTTAAAATTACCTCTTGAAAAGAAACTTACACTCACCAGGAGATTAAATTCTTGTAGTCAGCTGCTTTCATTAATTGAAGATATTTGTAACCATACATTTTGTTTCATGGGCATTTGGTAGCAGCAGATATTTCCTAGATTTTTTTTTTTTGTTAATAACCGCTCTGTTTAAATAGAAACAAAGGCTAAACTCAGCTCATCTGTGGCGGCTTCCTGCTACGACCTCAAGCAGTCAAGCGCTGGCTAGCGCTACCTTTGTAAGGCCGAATGGCCACCATGTCAGCGGGCACTTTAGGGTTATGTTGTCTGCTTCCCTGATGGTGCTGAGCATTGCAGTGTGGGTAATGCAGCTTGAGTATCTTCACACTGAGAGGAAGTGAAGGGACGAGAGAAGGACACTTGTTTGCTGGTCCAAAGAACTTTTTATTTATTATTATCCAAATAAACTTATTTTTTGCAGTGCAAATGTCGCCGGACAAAGAACTTGCAACAGATTAAGTAGGGGGTGGGCGGACAGGGGTGGAAACCTGCCTCATCCTATAGGGACAAACAACAGGGGAGTGACATGGATTATGACAACCTGTGGGAACATAAAAGAGGTGGGTACAGTGTTCTGGGACAAATAGAATTGCCAAGGTGGGGTGATTGATGCAGAACTTTCATGAAGAAGCAGGGAGTGGTTACAAGACTGACACCCCGACAAGGAATGACCACCCCCTGACTGACAGAACCATGTAAGGTGAAAACTATGAGAAGTGAGAAGATTGACAGGTTGGAGTGGCAGGAACTTTCAGGTAAACAACTTGGAGCAAACCACTGTGAGGGAAAATAGGGGTACCCAAGGAACAAGCTAACTAACATTAATAAAATCTCTGACTAAATCAACCCAACCTACAACACTCTTCCAGATCCTGAATATACTGCAGTGTTCCGTGTTGCATTACAAGGAGTGTATTTTAAACCTAAAGAAAATTTCCTAAGGAAAAAAAACAAAGGCCACTCTTACAATAACTACTCCCTCTGATACTTTGTCATGTGCTGATCTGAGGCAGTTGTAGAACAGCTCTGAGTTACTGAACAAAAAGTGTGCCACTTTCATTAGGGTAAAGTTAACTTTCTTCACAGTGGCTGGTATGGGGCTGTGTTTTAGATTTGTGCTGAACATGGGGTTGATAATATAGAGATGTTTTTGTTACTGCTAACAGGGCTTGTACAGAGCCAAGGCCTTTTCTGTTTTTTGAACTGCCACGCTGGCAAGGAACCTGGGTGTGAGGGAGCTTGGGAAGGGACACAGCCAGGACAGGTGATCCAAACTGACCTATTTCAGACCTATTTCATATGGTGTGATGCTCATTATATAGAGAAGAAGAAGGAGGTAAAAGGGTATATTTGGAATGATCATGCTTGTCTTCCTAAGTCATTGCTACAAACAATGGACCTTGCTCTCTTGGAGATGGATGAACCCCTGCCTGGCCATGGGAAGTAGTGAATTAATTCCTTGTGTTGCTTTGCTTGTGCACACTATTTTTGATTTCCCGATTGAGCTGACATTACCTCAACCCATGTGTTTTCTGGCTTTTACTCTCCTGGTTCTCCCCTCAAACCCCCATGTGTGGCTGTGTGGCTCTTGGTTGCTGGTTGGAGTTAAACCAAGACAGATGTCCAGACATTAGACTAAGGTATTCTCTTTAGTTTCTTCATTTCCAAAACCAGCATCCACACATAGTTTTTCTTGCCTTTGTTTTTCAAAATGAGAGGTCACGTATTTATCTTAGCAGTAGATTTAGCTTGAGGTGATAAAATTGATGTTAAATGTTTCCCTATACTTTTTTTGTTCTTTCTCTACAGCAATCATTTTCTCCTTGATCCAGCTGATGAAAGAATGAGTGAGCAGATCACATCTGGATTCCAATTCTGTTACAGGAATATGCAGATTTTCTGTAGATCTGATGTCTTGTTGGTAAGCCCTGTGAAGATAACCTAAGACACCTGGCATTATATACTTCTAATTAGAAAACTAAATTCTGTAAAAAGAAATTATGAAATTATTTTAGCAAGGACTGATATTCAGTTGAAATATTTTCTTCCCCCTTTGATAAATTTCAATCCAAAATAATAATTGACAAGAGAAGTGAAGCAGTATTCCATTTTTTATGTGAAATGAAAAAATGCAAATTTTTTTTGAAGACATCATCACTTACATCAAGCAATGTTAACACTCAGGAAATTTTTAAAAAACATCCCATTTGCACTGTGACAATACAGCTGTGAATCTTCCTTATATGAGCTAGCAATTTCTGATCTTAAAAGCTGCAAATAATTCAGTATAATTTTTAATTGTGTTGATTAGCTAAAGTCTCAATTATGTTTAAATACATTTATTACTCATAACTGCATTTGTCAAAGGGTCTTTTTTAAAAATCTTGCACTGAACTGCTGAACTTTAGTTTTTATTTATGTCAATCTCAATGTGACCACACACACAAAAATATCACACCAAGAAACCTTAAGCTGCAAAGATATTTCTTTATCTGATGAATTAAAGGTTTGATTTTGATTCCTATTAAACTATTTATTTAGTTTTATTTATTTTATTTGTTTCTTACATTATAAATATGCACATGAAAGTTTTAGAGAGTAGACTTTCTGTTGAACCCTAAACTTTTCTCTTGGGTCAAAGATTGTTAGGAGAGAGAATAAATAACATCTTTATGATAATTAGGCCAGTTTCACCACATATGTACATAAAAGGAAAAAAATACAGCAGACACAGTGGAGAGTTTCTACTACTAAATAGTATACTTTAATACTCTTTAATACTATATGATGGGTTTTTTAGAAGTAGCTACTATTTTTTTTAAAGAAGTAGAACTGTTTAGATGTAAAAAAAGATCCAAATAGCTTCTAAATATTTTCTGTGAGTCTACAAATTTGATTTTGACATAGTATAAGGTGTTGAATTCCCACTCTCGTAAACTAGGCTGATTCATTGCAAAATATAAATGTTCTACAAAAGCAAAAATTACAAGAAAATAATTCAAGCACTTCTGTCTTGACCATCCTCACAGTTTAGATATTACTGAATCCCACAGCTGGGGTTCGTGTGGATTATGATGGCTTTGTCTAAAACAAATCTGGTTTGTATACAATTCCTTAGGTACAACTAATGTCTAGGTGAGGTAGGGCAGGTCATAACCTCAACTTTGTCACAAGAGGTGTACACAGAAGACTATTTACATACCCTGGTCTCAGGGACAAGAACTAGTGTCTGACTTTCTTTCACATAGCAACATAGTCTTAACTTCCCTTATCTGTGATAAACATACAGAGTATACCTGACACAGAAGATCAGGATGAAGTGATTTAGAAAATGCAGTTTCTCTATTTTCTAATGCTCAGTTTTGGTAGAGCCTTCATATTTAATACAGTAGAATCTGTGTTCCAGATGAATTCTGCACTTTCCAATAAAAAAATCATTGCATGAATAAAAATATGTAATGCTGGGAATGAAGGAGAGAAGCCAGAACTCCCTCATTCCTATCTGACTTTGGTAAATTCTAAGACTGTTTTTTGGTTTTCCTTTTTTTTCAGGTCAAGGCCCCATGAATCTTGCATACTTTTTTGTCCAGTACACTGCAGCAGATTTAACATGAGGGATGAGGATACCTCAGACATACACTTTTTAACCACAGAAGCCCCTTGAAAAAGACTTACCTTCACTGTTCAAAATGTCAATTATCTTTCAATTCTCTAACAAAAAGGACTACCTCAACAATTATTAATAATTAATTTTGACATAATAGTTGCTAAAACTCTAATATAAGACTGAAATGACAAATAAAGGCTCAGCTAGAATGATATCCCATATGTTTTACTGATTTGACAGTGCTGAGGCTCACTTTACATTTTTGGTCTTTCCCTGGACAAAGCTGGTTTAAGCTTGTGGGAAGTCCCTAGTGAGCAATTGTCTAATGCTTGACTATTGTATATGAAGCCTTGGGAAAATGAGACATGGGAAATATCTGATGCCCCCAGGCAGTCACTTCGTAACAAACAGTAGCCCTTTCTGTCAACTAAGGCTGGGGAGGCTGTTATGCAGCTGTAAGACTTTAGCAGGTAACCAAAAAGGAGGGAGCAGATTGGTAAAAGAAAACATAATTAATTTAACAATGTGTGATAAAATCTGACATAACCAAAATAATCCTCCTCTATGAGCATTATATACTTCTAGCAAAAAAAACCCCACAGGATGGTGCTAATTAGTTGCAACCTGGCACCCCCAATTATGCTTAAGGGAAAATAAGTCTTTGGGATTCAGATGAACTTTCATTGGGTGAGAATGGGACCATTGGGAAGGGAGACACACTAGGATGTCTCATATAGCAGCTGTAACCATACTGTTAGTGGAGCTTTCCCACATTAATCAGATAATATTGACTATTACGCTGTTCAAATATTAGCTGCATGACCAAGGAGGGATGGGGGTCTTGTTTTCATGTTTCTAATAAGTTCCCTTTTGCCTATAAAAAGGCTTGGAGTTCAACTCCAGAACATGTTTACACCAGCTCCCTCATGTGCATATAGATTTATTTTCAGTTTCTGGATCCCATTGTGGGTTAATAAGACTTGGCCCCCACATCATTCATATATATCAGTTTCAACAAAAGCAAACCATAAGCGTAGATATGAAGCAATTTATATTTGGATAATGGAGGCATCTTCTACCATTAGGCACATCTGAAGGATATATTCACTGTGTGAGTTCTTTTGTGCTGCAATTTTTTTCTTACTTTTGTCCGAGTCCTGAGCTTTAATCTCACTTTTATTTCATTTCATTAACACTATATAATTGATGGAGGAAGGAAGCTTTCAGAGCTGAAGCTGAGAGTGGTTTAAAATTTGGATTTTACAGCCTGGATAATGTTCAAGTTCAGTTTTGGGACTGGTCCCAAGCTATGACCTTACTCAGAAGTTGTTTGGGAGAGTTCTATCTTGCTTATGCATATACTGCCCTAGGGCCACTCTCTACAATTTGACTGTATAAACAAGCAGATATTTGGAATGCTCCTTTATACAGACTGGTTCACTCTGGTGGATGTAACCCCTCTGTATTACCATTTGTCACTAAGGAATAAGACAGGGGGCTCAGAAAGGAATCAGGGAACACAGATTCAGTATTTTTCTCTCACAAGGGAATGTAATATTCATTACATGAAAAAAATGTTTATATTTGTTTTCCTTCTGATCAAATGGATATAAACATTTGATTATAAGATACCTAGCCTTCAGCAAGACATGTAATATAGATTAACTTAGAACCTGTGCCCCATCAATTTTATGTAATTAGCATTCTTAGTAATAGTCTGTGACAATGCAGCAAATTCCTCCTACACTGATGATTTTAACTGGACTCAGTAAAATCTGAGCACGTTAGGATAGTGTGAGCAGACCTCTGGGAATTTAATTACATATTGAGGAGAACATAGGGGAACTCAGGAGGTCATCTAGTCCATCCCTCTCCCCTACGGCAGGACTATTTACACTAATGTAATGCCTGACAGATATGAGCCAAACTGGTTCTCGAAGACTTTGAGTGACAGAAATTGCACAGGTTGTCCAGGCAATCTATTTCAACTTTCCAAAGCTCTTTATTACTAAAAGCTGTGCCATTTCTGTGTGGTTTTGCTATTTTTTTTAATGTCTGCAAACTTCTCCTGAATTGTAACTTAAACCATTATTTATGGTTTATTTGCCATTAATAAATAATATGCCAACATATTTGAATATTCAAATACAATACAGAGAGGTTTCCTCTCTAGAAATTATGTAATGTCAGGTCCCTTGTTATTTCCTACAGCAAATACTACCTTATATCTTTTGGTCCCTGAAGAATTTTTATTAAAACCTTAAGAAAGAATTCATCTGGTTTGTTGTAGATCTAACATGTAACCTAAGTACCTAAGGTTTTTTCACAGACAGAAAGACAGAAAACAGCTGTACAGTGTTGCAGATTTCCAGGACACAAAAAAATATGTGTAGAAGAAACAGAAAAAATAACAATGAGCTATAAAGTGTAGCTTTCAAACTTCTTAGGTACTCGTATGCACAGACTGGCGATTATTTTAATACCTATACATTAACCATTTATTTTGTTAAACATGCACAGTTTTCTGTATTCATTCACATCCCTCCCCAGGTATATTTTACAGTCTGATTATGAAAATTCTATCAGAAAAGATTAGCAAGATATCAGAAAACAGTTTGGAGAAAAAACAAGCAGAGAACAGTATTGATTGAACCAAATGAAAGAGAGAGAGAGAGAGGACATAGGGGAAATATGAGGTGTTAAAAACAAAATTAATATTATGCTGACAGTTATATGTGTCCTCTTTCTATAAATATATTTTGAGCAAGAAATAAATGAGAAAACTAACAAACAATGTGTTGTGTGAATAAGGAAGAAAATGCCAGAAGTAAGCCATTGTGAGCCATTCAGGAGCAGGAGGTGGAGCTTCCTTTGTTCCCGAGTGACTCATTATAAGAGACCTCTGGGGAACGCGGTGACGTGGAGCACAGCGACCAGGAGCAGGCAAATAGGGTCACAGCAGTTTGTGCAGCAGTTCGCTCAGGCAGGGCAATCAGGCAAGGTTGCAGGTCCCTGTTAGTCAGGTGAGGTGTTTTCATTGATTGCTTGATTTCAGGCTTTCTCCTAATAATGTGACCCAGTGGAGCCCTTCAAAAAGGATGCATCTGTACAGACCCAATCCTGTGTGGAGTGTTTGGCTTCAGGGGGTGTTGTGGAGGAGGCCTGCCTACAGTGTGAACACATGAACAACCTCCTTTCACTAGTGGAGGTGGAAGGAGGAGGAAGTTGAAAGATTAAGGAGTATCAGGGATAGTGAAAGGGAAATAGACTGGTGGAGTTCTGCCCTCACATCTTTAAGGGAGGCCCACCAAGAGTCAGAGGACTGTCGTGGTTTGACATGGAAGTGAATTTTTCCTAGGAAGTTGGGTCAAACTAATCAGTGGTCAGGTTTGGATATTGGCACTTGGAGTGACTACTAAAAGTATGGACACGCTTCTGCGAACACAGGGCGTTAAAAGCAAGAACTCTTAGGAGAACTGTCTTTTTTAGTTTCGGTCGTCAGAGAGTGCAGACTCTCCCCTGCCCAGCCTTAGGCTGCGTGGGGGAGGGGAAGCCACGCGGCCTTGTCTAGGTAGGCTGAGGGGCTGAGGGTCTGGAACCGAGCCAGCTTTTGTGGATGGAAGGGTGGAGAGAAGTGGAGATGCTTTTGCCTCCTTCCCTTCAAGAGGGAAAGAGACAGAGAGCTTGGCGGTACCTGGAAATTTGCTGGTAGAGGAGAAGGAGAAGGGGGGAATGTTTAGCGTGGGAGACGGAACACCGGACTGAGATATTAGCTGTCCAGGGAGTCTGAACGTTTAACTTTTTCTAGGAAATGAAGGCTTTTTTCAAAGTATTACTCTTCTTTGATTTGTAGTGGAAAAGAGATAGTCTGGGATCTGAGATGTTAGAAGAAGAAATATTTAGGTAGGAGGAGATGATGAAGTAGCTTTTGGCTGGACTTTTTTTGTTAGCCATGGACTGAACTAAAATTTCTTGCAATAGAGACTGCATTTTAGGGGGATGCAGTGGTGACTTAGGGAGACTGGTTTCAGTTTCGAACAGCACAAGAATGGCGAGAAACGAAGAAAACTGAAGAGGGAATGGTGATACCATCTGTATTCGGGAAGAAGATGAGTCTTGTTTTTGGACTCCTCGGCTCCAGGGGAAAATGGGGGGGACTGTAGTCCCAGGATGAGAAGCTGAACTGTTGTATCTTTGGGTCTGTGGCAAAGTATCTTTAAAAGAGCCCTATGAGCAGTCTGTCTATGCACAGTAGTGAGAGCATTGTGACATAGAATGAAGAGTGTCACACTGGCAATTTTTTTTTTTCCGGGCGGTTGCCATGTGTGACAGGGAAACACAGGGTGGCAGCTGTGTTTCCTGGGGGGTCTGTGGTGCAAGAGAGACTTCTCTCTCCCTTGATAGTTTGAGTATAGATTACCTAAAGAGTAGTAATTTGATCAAGAATCCTGGGTGATGTTTCATAGCTAAGTGTTTTTAGAAATTGAGAGGAGGAGGGGTGTTTTAAAAGGTCTTCATCCTAGATTTAGTTTATGTGTTTTCTGTATTAGTAGTAGTTTAATAAAGTTTTTTTTTCCTTTGTTATTAAGCTTAAGCCTGCTCTGCTCTGTTCCCAATAACATCTCACAGCATTTATTTAGAGAAAGTGCATTTTCATAGGGACGCTGGCATTGCGCCAGTGTCCAACCATGACAGGACTCATATGCCTCTCACTCTCAGGCAATAGAGGGGCACCTGGTAGATGAAGGGGAGTAGAAATGGGTCCCTGCTCGGGGTGGTAATAACAAAAATCCCTCCTGCCCCCCATCCCCTAGCCAGGTGCCACTTCAGAATAGGTATGAGGCCCTGGACCTAAAGAGCCAGACAGATGATTTAGAAAAAAATTATCTGTCCAGTGAGCCTCCCAATTATGACTTATCTAAAAAACGGATTACCACCTCTAACATCAAGAAGAAAAGAAGGGTAATCATAGTGGGTGATTCCCTTCTGAGGGGAACAGAGGGTCCCCTATGTCGACTGGACCCATTCCACAGGGAAGTCTGCTGCCTCCCTGGGGCTCGGGTATGAAATATCACTGAGAGACTTCCCAAGCTGATTCAGTCCTCTGATTATTACCCACTGCTAATACTTCAGGATGGCAGTGATGAAATTGAAAGGAGGAGTGTCAAGGCACTTAAAAGGGAGTTTAGGACACTGGGTCAAGTGGTTGATAGGGCAGGAGCACAGGTAGTGGTCTGCTCAGTCCCTTTGGTGGCAGAAAAAAAACAATGAAAGAAATAGGAGAATGCACATCATTAACAAGTGGCTCAAGGGTTGGTGTCATCAGCAAAATTTTGGATTCTTTGAGGCAACCTTTACAGCACCTGCTCTACTGGAATCAGACAGGATACATTTCTCTGTTAAGGGCAGAAGGTTTTTAGCTCATGACCTGGCAGACCTTGTTGAGAGGGCTTTAAACTAGGTCTGAAGGGGGAAGGGGAGGCATCTGGGCTGTCTGGAAGCAGGCTCAAGGATGGCAAGACAGTGTTAGGGGAGAAATCAGTGGTCCAGCTGAGGTGCATGTACACCAATGCACGTAGCATGGGCAACAAACAGGAAGAGCTGGACGCCATGGTGCAACAGCAGAACTATGATATAGTTGCCATCACAGAAACATGGTGGGATGACTCACATAGTTGGAGCACTGCACTAGATGGCTACAAGCTCTTTAGAAAAGACAGAAAAGGGAGAAGAGGTGGAGAGGTGGCCCTTTATATTAGGGAAGCTTTGGATGTCATAGGTATTGAAACTAATGACAACAAAGTTGAGTCCCTATGGGTAAGAATTAAGGGGGAGGCCAACAAGGCTGACATCCTACTGGGAGTCTGCTATCGTCCACCCAACCAGGAAGAAGAGGAGAACAGCTTATTCTATAAGCAACTGAACAATGTTTCAGGATCATCAGCCCTGGTTCTTGTAGGCGACTTCAACCTACTAGACATCTGCTGGGAACTTAATACAGCAGAAAAACAGCAGTCTAGAAAGTTTTTAGAGTGTGTGGAGGATAACTTTTTGTCACAACTGGTGGGCAAGCCCACCAGGGGAGGGACTATGTTGGACCTGTTGTTCACAAATAGAGATGGACTGGTGTGTGATGTGGAGGTTGGAGGCTGCTTGGGGCACAGTGATCATGAAATTATAAAATTCTCAATAATTGGTGAAATAAACAGGAATATCAATAAGATCTCTACATTGGACTTCTAGAGGGCAGACTTTGGCCTATTTAAGAGACTTATTCAGAGAGTTCCTTGGGAAACAGCCCTTGAAAACAAAGGAGTCCAGGAGAGATGGGCAAGCTTCAAAGCAGAGATCTTGAGGGTGCAAGAACAGACTGCCCCTGTGTGCCGAAAGATGAGTCGACGAGGCAAACGGCCAGTCTGGATGAGCGATGGGATTTTGAAAGAACTTAGAAATAAAAAAAAAGATGTATCATCTTTTTAAGCAGGGACTGATTTCTCAGGAAGTATTTAAGGGAGCTGCTAGGGCACGTAGAAAAAAAAATAGGGAAGCTCAGTTTGAACTTGGCAACTTCTGTTAAAAATAATAATAAAAAAAGTTTTTACAAATATATTAATAGTAAAAGGAAGGGTATAACCAACCTATGTTCCTTATTGGATGAGGCAGGCAACCTAGTAACTAAAGATGAGGAAAAGGCAGAAATGCTTAATGCCTTCTTCGCCTCAGTCTTTAGTGGTAAGACAGCTTGTCCTCAAGACAGCTGTCCTCAGGGGTTGGTAGATGGTGCCAGGGAGCAGAATGGTCCTCTTGTTATCCGAGAAGAGGCAGTCAGAGAACTGCTGGGGGACCTGGATATTTATAAATCAATGGGACTGTGGCGGTTACCTGCTACAACCTCAAGCAGTCAAAAAATCCCGGCTAGCGCTGCCTTGAGAGGCCGTAGCTGCCATGTGAGTGGGCACTTCAGGGTTGCGGAGTGCCCTGGCGTGGGTAATGCAACTTTGGTAGCTTCATGCTGAGAGGAAGTGAAGGGACAAGAGACGGACACTTTGCTTGCGAGCCTGAGAACTTTTATTCCCCCATGCATGGTCGGAGTGAACCGCCCTCAGCACAATGCAAGGCAAAATGGTGACAGGACAAAAGAATGCATTAGATTAAGTAGAGGGTGGGCGGACAGGGGTGGAAACCTGCTTCGCCCTATAGGGACAAACAACAGGGGAGTGACATGGATTATAATAACCTATGGTAACATAACAGAGGTGGGTACAGTGTTCTGGGACAAATAGAATTGCCAAGGTGGGGTGATTGATGCAGAACTTTCATGAAGAAGAAGGGAGTGGTTACAAGACTGACACGCCAACAAGGAGTGACAACCCCTGACTGACAGAACCTTGTAAGGACAAAGCTGTGTAAGGTGAGAAGATTGACATGTCTGCGTGACAAGAGCTCCTGTCATAAACAACTTGGAGCAAACAACTGTGAGGGAGAAATAACAAACACTAATAAAATCCCTGACTAAACCAACCCAACCTACAACATGGGACCAGATGGGATCCACCCTAGGGTGATGAGGGAGCTGGCAGACGAGCTTGTGAAGCCACTCTCCATCATTTATCAAGAGTCGTGGCTCACTGGCGAGGTTCCAGATGATTGGAAACTGGCCAATGTGACACCCATTTACAAAAAAAGGTAGGAAGGAGGATCCTGGTAATTACAGGCCAGTTAGCCTGACCTCAGTACGAGGTAAGATAATAGAACAGTTCATACTGAGTGCTATCACACAGCACTTACAGGATGGCCAGGGTATCAGACCCAGTCAGCATGGGTTTACAAAGGGTAGGTCATGTCTGACTAACCTGGTCTCCTTCTATGACCAGGTGACCCATCTGGTGGATGCAGGAAAGGCTGTGGATGTTGTCTATTTAGACTTCAGCAAGGCCTTTGATACTGTCTCCCACAGCATACTCCTGGAGAAGCTGGCAGCCCATGGCTTGGACAGGAGCACTCTTCGCTGAGTTAGGAACTGACTGGATGGCCGGGCCCAGAGAGTGGTGGTGAACGGTGCAGCATCCAGCTGGCGGCCAGTCACCAGTGGTGTCCCTCAGGGGTCTGTACTGGGACCAGTTTTATTTAATATTTTTATAGATGACATGGATGAGGGCATTGAGTCCTTCATTAGTAAATTTGCAGACGACAGTAAGCTGGGAGCTTGTGTTGATCTGTCGGACGGAAGGAGGGCTCCGGAGAGAGACAGATCGGTTGGATGGATGGGCAGAGTCCAACAGCATGAAGTTTAATAAGTCTAAGTGCCGAGTTCTACATTTTGGCCACAAAAATCCCCTACAGCGTTACAAGCTGGGGACAATGTGGCTGGATGGCGTTCAGGCGGAAAGGGGCCTGGGGGTGCTGGTCGACAGCTGATTGAATATGAGCCAGCAATGTGCCTTGATGGCCAAGAAGGCCAATGGCATCCTGGCCTGCATTAGGAGTTGCAGGAGCAGGGAGGTCATTCTTCCCCTGTACTTGGTGCTGATGAGACCACATCTTGAGTACTGTGTCCAGTTCTGGGCCCCTCAGTTTAGGAAGGACATTGAGATGCTTGAGTGCATCCAGAGGAGGGCAACAAGGCTGGTGAGGGGCTTGGAATACAAGCCCTATGAGCAACATTTGAAGGAACTGGGGTTGTTTAGCCTGGAGAAGAGGAGGCTTAGAGGTGACCTTATTGCTCTTTACAACTTCCTGAAGGGAGATTGTAGACAGGTGGGGGTCGGTCTCTTTCACCAGGCAGTAACTGACAGAACAAGAGGACAGAGTCTCAAGCTACGTCAGGAAAGATATAGGTTGGATATTAGGAAAAGAAATTTCCCTGAAAGAATAATAAAGTACTGGAATTGTCTTCCCAGGGTGGTGGTAGAATCACCATCTCTGGATGTGTTTAAAAAAAGACTGGACATGTCACTTGGTGCTATAGTCTAGTTGAGGTGTTAGGGCATAGGTTGGACTTGATGATCTTAGAGGTCTCTTCCAACTTCATTATTCTATGATTCTGTGATTCTGTGATAATTAAGAGAATGAAAGAAATAATTTCAATGCATTAAATATAAAGGAAAAGGAAGAGTTACAATGACTTTACAATAATGAGAAAAAAAGGAATACAATAAAAAATAGAATAGAATAACCTTAAAAATAAGATAAAACAAAAAAAGAAGAAATATTCTGTGGAAAAAAAATAGAAACTTCAACAAAGGCTGAGAAAAAAATAAAAATATTTCAAGAAGGAACTTTTTTTTTTTCAGGAAGAAAGGAGATGACAGGGACTGCAAAGTGAGTTAGAAGCAGCCAATTCATTTGCCTTGTATAACATCCTTGAGGTACAACTAATCTGTAGGTGAGCTAGGGCAAGGCTCAATAATTTTCAGGCAAAATTTCCAAACAGTTAAAGGTATTGCATTTCAAAGAGTAATGCTGATTTTCACACATCTTTCCACCCAGATTCAGTGTGGTAAATAACACTTTTGAACAGCATTTCTCATCTACTTTTTTTAAACATGAAATAACTTGAAGATAGAAGGATTTGTTTCCTCAGATGTTCCTTTTGGTATCTTCAGATTTTTTTTCCCTCTGACATTCTCTGCTAGTGCTTCACATTAAGCACAGACAAACTTTTTGAAACTTATAGGAGAGGTGCATGAAAATAAACTAAACTATGATAGAAAATTTATACCCAGATATAATTTCTTGATGAAATGGAATAATTGTATCTGTTATTTTCATGGTGTTTTCATTTTAATATTAATTCATTAGTGTTAGAATTCATTGTTACATTTTGAAAACATAGATACAGAATTATATGTCCAGATATTTCTAGGTATTACTGTAGTAGATAAAGTTGATCCTTTATCAGTGTATGTAGGTAAGTCATTTAAATCATATCATCATAAAATAGCCATCTATTTATGGAAGAAAAAATAGTAAAGAAACACTCTCTTGTCTCATTTTTAGATTTGCAACTTGATTGTTCAATAATGGGAAATTCCCGTTTCTATTTTTATCACTCACAAATATCCAAATTCTCCATAGCTTTTTCAAACCCATCAGAAGTAGCTACAATGTATTACCTAAAACAAACTGTACAAGTCAGAAGGAGAGCTTCTATGAGAAGTATTGCAATGGCTAAGATGGCAGTGCAAGACCAAGAGAGAGAAATAAAATACCTTATTTAATTCTGGTTTGTATTGATTTTGTTTTTTGGTTGTTTTTTTTTGTTTTTTTTTTTGTTTGTTTGGTTTTTTAGGTTTTTTGGTTGGTTGGTTGGTTGGTTGGTTGGTTGGTTGTTGTTGTTTTAATCCCTAGGTTTTCCTGAATTATGTTCTAGAATGATCAAGCATTTGAGAACTAGCAAGGTTTTGGGAACTTCTAATTTTAACAGACTGGTTTAGAAAGAAGAAATGAGTGCTTTAAATATGTTTAAAGCAAACAAACAAACAATCCCAAGAAAACCCACACAGAACTAAACATAATCCTCCTTCCCTAAGTGACTCATTTCAATGGATAGAACAATTAGATTTGATTTGTTATAATACAATACTTCCTTTGTTGATAATCCCAGACATTGCACATTTCAGTTTTCAAAGTTTTTTTGACAACAAAATACTTACTATATCAGAATGTTTTTGTACAAGTGTAAGTAACCCATTGGATAAGTATTAAATAGGGAAAATCATGTTACTGGTCATGTTGTTTGACCGACTTCATTGGATTATTTGCTTATTTACATCAGGTATTTATTTTCATGTGTAGTATAACATCTTGAATCCATAAAAATAAAGACAAATATTGTCTTTTTTTATCTTGTGTTTTCTTGGGTTATATGCCCATTAGATTAGTTTTGGAAGCAAAAATCCTGGAGTGGAAAATTAGCTCCTGCAGTCATAGGAACTAGTTGTTCATGAAGCTCATGCACTGTAAAATCACCTGCACAGACATCTGCTCACTTTTGACTCCCATAGTTTGGAATCTTAGAAATCTTTTTGGGTTTGTTTGTGGCTTTTATTAGGTGCAAAATATTTGCACATGCACATATATTTGTATATATTTATTAACTCAGTATTATACTTCCTTTCATGACTTCTTTTTCTTATTTCCTAATCGTGGCACTAAGAAATATTTCATTTTTAGTTTCAAACTTAATTGGTGGCTTTTAGAGTCATTTTCCCACCTCTGTGCTCCCAAATCTCTATTCATTCAAATAACTTCAAATCCTAGGAATATTTTGTGCAGAGGAAGTTGAGAAACCATTTTATTTCTAAGAAAAGAAAAACAACACAAGAAGAGGGGGGAAAGAGCTTAGTAAAAGAGTAAAAATTAAAACTTTGATAGATGTCAGGATGTACCCCGAACAAGTTTCAACTCTGTTCTTACATAGCAAAGGTGAACCAGAACAGCAACATATATACTGAGCAAAGGTAAAGTAAGCATAAATTTTAATGGAAATGATTTATTGAAATTGATTTTTTAGAAGTTCTTCAAAGGTCAATCAATTAACTACATATAATAGAATTATTCTTCTCCAGCAAAGAAAGTGCAAAACATTTACCTTCAGACAATGATTGCATTTTAAAAAAAGGTTATTCTTTGTCTGGATTTAAAGAATGAGCAGATTTCAGTAAAACCAAATTTGACAGTGTGTTTTAATTTTATTCCACTACAAGAAATATCTATTGTGGTATGTTGGTTGCACACAGACCTTGTTAAGCAGCTTTTTAATGCCATTTTAGTCTAAGAGGGAACAAAGTGGGTACTGTCGTGGTTTGACATGGAAGTGAATTTTTTCCAGGAAGTTGGGTCAAACCAATCAGTGGTCAGGTTTGGATATTGGCACCTGGAGTGACCACTGAAAGTATGGACACGCCTCTGAGAACACAGGGGGTTAAAAGCAAGAACTCCCAGGAGAACTGTCTCTTTTGGTTCCAGTCGTCAGAGAGTGCAGACTCCCCCCCTGCCCAGCCTTAGGCTGGGTGGGGGAGGGGAAGCCACGCGGCCTTGTCCAGGTAGGCCGAGGGGGCTGAGGGTCTGGAACCCAGCCAGCTCCTGTGGACGGAAGGGTGGAGAAAAGCGGAGATGCCTTTGCCCCCCCCATGTGAGAAAAAGAGACGGAGAGCCTGGCGGCACCTGGAAATCTGCCAGCAGAGGAGAAGGAGAAGGGGGGGGAATGCCCAGCGTGGGAGGCGGAATGCCGGACTGAGATATCGGCCGTCCAGGGAGTCTGAACTTTTAACCCTTTTGAGAGAATGAGGGCTTTTTAAAGGTATTACTCCTCCTTGATTTGTAGTGGAAGAGAGATAGTCCGGGACCTGAAATGTTAGAAGAAGAAATATTTAGGTGGGAGGAGATGATGAAGTAGCTTTTTAGCTGGACTTTTCTTGTTAGCCATGGACTGAACCAAAATCTCCTGCAATAGAGACTGCATTTTAGGGGGATGCAGTGGTGACCCAAAGAGACCTGCTTCAGCTTCGACAGCACAAGAATAGCGAGAAACGAAGAGAGCTGAAGAGGAAATGGTGATACCCTCTGTCTTCGGGAAGAAGATGAGTCCTGGTTTTGGACCCCTCGGCCCCAGGGGAAAATGGGGGGGACTGTAGTCCCAGGATGAGAAACTGAACTGTTATATCTTTGGGTCCGTGACAAAGCATCCTTAAAGGAGCCCTATGAGCAGTCTGTCCATGCACGGTGGTGAGAGCACTGTGACATGGAAAGGAGAGTGTCACACTGGCAGATTTTTCTTCCGGGCGGTTGCCATGTGTGACAGGGAAACACAGGGGGGCAGCTGTGTTTCCTGGGGGGCCTGTAGTGCAAGAGAGACTTCTCTCTCCCTTGATAGTTTAAGCATAGATTACCTGAAGGGTGGTAATTTGATCAAGAATCCCGGGTGATGTTTCATGGCTAGGTGTGTTTAGAATTGGGAGGAAGAGGGGTAGTTTTAAAAGGTCTTCATCCTGGATTTAGTTTATGTGTTTTCTGTATTAGTAGTAGTTTAATAAAGTTTTTTTCCTTTGTTATTAAGCTTGGGCCTGCTCTGCTCTGTCCCTAATAACATCTCACAGCATTTATTTAGGGAAGGTGTATTTTCATGGAGATGCTGGCATTGCGTCAGTGTCAAACCATGACAGTACATAAATAAACTGTTTTAAAAAATTCAGCATTGACAGTGCATTATTCATCTGTATGTCATTTTGCATACCTATATTAATAAAATTTAAAATATATTTATAATCCAGTCAATCATTCTTATTAATACAATTTATAAAATACAATCTCCACCTTTACTCTCTGTAAAGAAAATGTTAAATTTAAAATATAATTATTAAAATCCTGCAGTTGTTGTCTGCCTCTCAGACTGCATGGTATTTTACCATAGCAGTGCCGTGATGCTATTAGTCAAGTGACAAATTAAGATAGATTGTGCTGAGCAGATGGGGTGATTTTTAAGATGGTATACTAGATTGTAGAGATTGTTGCGGAGACAGACTTCCTTTGAGAATTCTTTCTTACCTGTATTCTTATAGTCATTTCTGTCTTAGCTGTTGAAATATATTATATGATGGCAGTGAACATAGAAACATCTGATGTTAAAGCCTCTAAGTTACCATGACTGATATTTTCCACACTAGTGAAATACTCCTCGTGGAAGTCCAAAAAATTACACTAGCTAGGTGCACTGTCATCATCAAGGAAAGTAATGAAAAAGGAAAAGAAAGCAACTCACAAAAAACAACTAACCTTTTGTACAGAAAAGACACACAGAGCAATTTGTGCTGGTTGGGGCTGGGGCAGTGTTAACCTGGTGTGGGGATATGTTTTGGATTTGTGCTCTTAAAAGTGTTGGTGGCACAGGGGTGTTCCAGCTGTTGCTGAGCAGCACTTACACAGCCTCAAGGCTTTTTCTGCTTCTCACCCCACCCCACAAAGGAGGCTTGGCATGCACAAGGAGCTGGGAGGGGACACAGCTGGCACAGCTGCTCCTAACTGACCGAAGGGATATTCCAGACCAAAAGGACCCCTGTGAGCAAACTCCCAAGAATTGTTTCTTGATTACTGGATTAAAGCAATAATAACTAAAACATAATTTACGAATCTTAACATTCTTTGATCAACGGTTGCCATTTTTCTTCCTAAAAATAAAATTTAAGAAAACTATCTTGATTTACAGATCAGGCGAACCAGTTAAGAAAAACTGAAGAGAGAAAATATTTAGCAATAAAATATTTAGAAAAGCTTGTCATTTGCAGAACTTTTACAATCTCTGAATTGAATAATACAGATAGTAGGCATGTGATGAAATAAGCTATTATTATATACTGATGCAATTGTAATCAGTAATTTATTCATACTGTTAACTTTTTTGTATATTTCAGCTATCAGTAATTGTAAAGTAATAGATATAAAAAATTACATATTGTTTCTCATTTATTACCTGTGAAATTCCAATTTTAAATTATTTACTTCAGGGATTTTTTGAGATATAACTAGATTGTACAAACAGAGTTAACAAAATTTTGTAAGAACTAAGCAGTAGTTAATCAGAAGGCCTTGGTATTCAAAGTTATTGCAGTGGTTAATAATAATGGTCCTTGGAGTTCCAAAACTCTAATAAATATTTATATACACACATTTAAAACTTTCTTTTTGTTTTACTTCTGATGTAGTAACTCCTGATAAAAAGTCAAGTTCTGGTATGAGGTGCCTGGAAGTAATCCTCTAAAGTTTATTTTACAGTTTAAACAATCTACCTCAATCTCATTTGATAATCTTTCTTTACTTCTGGCAAACTGTGTGGATTGTCTTTAGTTAAAGTACAGTATTTACTGTGAGTCAGAATGAAATCACCAAATTCATTATCTATGTGACCTGAAGCTATATTTGAATGTGCATCTCCAGAGGACAAAACTCACTGATACAATGGACCTTAGACATTGATGGTATCTGACTTGTGTACTTCTGTCATTATGCTGAAGGACTTTTATAAGTAAGAAAAATTTTCTTTCCCTCAGAACATATGGCTACTTACTGTATTTTAAGGAGTATATTTTAATTAATTAATATTTAGTTAATATGAGTATTTGCATTGGAAAAGAACAATATTTATTTCCTTCTGATTTTCAGTTAACTGATTGTGAAATATTATATTCATTGTACACAATTATTAGAATTTCTATCCTTTTTAAGAGTCCTCTCACAAGCAAAGGAAAAGATAATTTTCCCGGCATAAATTTTTTATTTCTGCCAGGTTTTATGAAATAATAAAAGCTGAGAAAAAGAGTATTCCTTGATTCAGTCATCAGTATTCAGTTAAGGGTTTTAACTCCATCACTTTCTCAAATGTTTCCACTACTAGATGACAAAATAGGAAAAAAAAAAAAAGAGAACCATTACCACAAAACAATATTGTAGTACAACTACTAATAAAGATGACATAAAATTCTTCATTATTTAAAAAATATTTTGCATATATTCTACATTGAGATAAACATATTTGCAATTCAACCTAAGTTTGTCTTATGATATAATAATTTATTACCATTATATGGTTCATGAAGATTGAATATGGTAGTTATTTCAAATAAGTCCCCTGTCTCTGCCCCCATCCCACTCCATTTGCCTCTCCCTTCTCTTTACTGCCCTTCTTTTCCCTGCCTTTCACATTGTTCTTACTCTGAGCTGTGGGTAAACTTGTACATGTGCAATTCAGAATAGTCAAATCTATCTGCATATCAGTAATCCTGGAGAGCAAAAGAGGTTTTACTCTAAGATTGAGAAGTGTTAGAATTAGCTGCTTCTCTCTATCATATATACTTCCTTAGAATAAGAGCAACAAAGAAGAACATAAAATATTTCATTAAAATATTTAATAGCAGGATGAGTTTTAATATCTGGAGGAAACACTGTCTACCCTGCAATGAAGGCAAATATATTGGATACACAAAGCATAAATTTTTTTCTTATAATATCATATATCATAAAGTTTTGAAAAAATTATAAACTTCTTGGTTTAATTTTTTATTTTTTCAACAGTTTAAAACTCCACTGGTCGCTATTCTGGCTCAGAAAATAAAGAAAAGATGCAGTTTAATGTTATTGGGAATGATAGTTTAGTGAAGTTTGAAGTGGCTCACAAGATCTGCTGGACTTCCAGATTCTCTTTTTCCTTACTTTAAAGCTTCATAAAGTTGAAATTTAATAATCAGTAGGCCATTTGACATTTACAAAAGTTTTGTGAACTAATACCTTGTTGAAACATTTTAGTTCTTCTGGGAAGAGAAAGAGGGGCTGGAGAGACAAAACAAGCTCAATTTATAGAACTTCACTAATCTTTTATTTTAGTATGAATCCATTCTAGTTATCAAACTTTCATTTTGTTGAGCATGTCATTAGAGGGCAGAAAAATAGAAAATTGCATGTAGATTAATTCTGTCAACAGTGCCATCCTTTCAGTCTTCTACATATTCAGCTGAGAAATATTTTGAAAAAACTAAATAGCTGGTGAAATTTAGATGCCAAAAATAACCAGTTACATACAAGTATCCTCATAATATACATGTGAATACTGGTGGCAGGGGCTCATGGTGTCTGATGGTTGATAGGTTTTCTTTCAGGGATTTTTCTTGGAGTATTTATTTGTTTTGTCCTCTTTAAGTTTGGTCATGTAACTTCAAAGCTGCCCATTCTAGTAAAAGTGGAAGTGAAATTTTCAGTTTTCAGTTATCTGAAGTACCTTCTTAACAATATTTTTCCCTCCTGCTGAAAATTCTTCAGTACTATGCTTTATACAGGGGTAAAATATAAACACACAATTATGTCTACAATATAAGATAGAGAGGCTGTTTTGCAGTAATTAACTTTCAGATTTCTTTAGAACAAATTTCAGGGACTAAATATGTTGTCTTTAGCTCCTCCTCCTAGTAAAGCAAAAATAATAGGAGAAAAAAATCAGTATTGTCAGAATAAAGTCATCTCTACCAAATCATAGGGGGATCCCTATCAGAGAAGAAAGTTACTTCCCATAGTTTTTGAAATAAGACAGTATAATAAAGCAAATACTATGGAATTATTTTATCATAGTAATTAGAATTTGCATGTGCAGATTTACCTTGTTTCCATTCAAATGCCTACATTAGAGTAACAGTATTTTCTAGAAATTCTTTACCGAACCTGGAAAGAAAAACATGTTATATTTTTTTTTCAGATCACTTTCTTTTTAAATTATTAACACTGCCTATGTGTTCATGAGAAAATAAATTTTAAAAGGTAGATTTAGTACAAATTTCTTGTGATAGTGAATTTATATATGATCCCCTGAAGTCAGTAATATACAGATGGATTCTCTTCTGATCTTTTATGAAAAAGGAGAGGAAAATTCTCAAGAGAATTGTACATCTGATAGAGGGTTTAAGAAAACAGGTTTGGGTAGAATACAGAGTATGATCACATCAACTACAGATTTAAATTGAACATGAATTGTTTGTGCATGAAAAAGATGAAAGCAACAGCAATAATACCTCAGTGGAAATAACCAGAAAAGGATAGCCAGAGTCTTTGTCATACTTACAGATTACTAGAAGGGAATTACGATATAATTGCTTTGTTTCTTTTGGTTTGCAGTCTTGTATATAGTACATGTTCTTGCCTCTCAGGACTTGAAGAACTATCCTTTACTTGAAAACATAGGAATAGCCACACTGGTTACCAAGCCACCCAATTCCTCATATCTTTGCTTCTTAAGTCCAAGCGTGACAATTAACATTCACTTAGGAAAAGAACATAACGGCAATGGATTGAATGAAAGTCTCCTTTCCTTGTTACACTTTCACAGTTTCTAGCAAGTAAGTGGTACATAATTTTTGTGAGGGTTAGAAGAGTTGGGAGCAGCTTATGCACGTGAATCAGAAGAGTCACTTGGCTGAACATGTATGGGAGTGAGGAAATGAAAGGACATTAGATGCAATAAATTGTGACACAAAGTTTATACTTAATTGTTAGTTTAATATGCCATTGTGTTCTCATGATCTGAAGAGCAATTAAAGACATTAAGTAGTCAAACCTCAAAAGACTAATTTTCTTGGGGTGTGGGAGCATCTCTCTGTCACTCATATGCTGAAAAGGGCCTGAAATCTGGATCTCCCACTTTCTGTGCAAGTCCTCTAAACAGTAGGCTACTCGATACAAAGTGTGTGCTGTTGACAACACAAGTGACTTGCTTTAGACAGGAATTTGATATTTTGGTATCCTGCACTGATGGAAGTACTTACTGAAACTCCTGTTCACGAACTTGTGCCTAGGCTTTTTATTAAGTGCCTAGGGTAGAATTCATTGTATGGTCAGTGGGGATCAGTAAGTGATTCTGAGATTCTTACTCAATTAGGCAGATAGGATCTCCCCTTGAAAGTCTCAACACTATTACCTGTCTTCTATGGCTATATAACAAACATATGCACCTAAATTACTGTTGTGTTTTGGGTTTTTTTTGTTTTGTTTTGGGTTTTTTTTTTTTTTTTTTTTTTTAATCTGAATATGAAGAAATGGGAAGTCAACAAAAAGTTTATGTGACTTCCCTGTTTTTAACAACACAAAAGCAACAACCAAATTCAGTATTAAACACCTCCCTCACTGCTTCTAAGTAGGTGAAACAGGAATAATACATTTTCTAAGCTCCTCCTGAGTTAGCATTTTCCTTTATAAGGGTGCATACCACAATATATATTAAATGTGCCTTTATAACACTTAAGTTTTGGTTCCCTGTCCTGTTCATATACAGAAGCACACCAAGTGTACATCTAAGTACTAGAAAGACCTAGAAGAGGTAGCCCCCTGAGTAACCCTAAAAATGAATAGATTTTTAACCAGATTTAATCAATGGACTCAAATTATTGAATGTCAGTAAAATTGCTCTAGCTGAATTGCTTAATGCTCATATCAGAATCTCCTGACAGCTGCAGTGCTGTGTTTTCAGCACTCATAGTTCTATTGCTATATTAATCAAAGGACCGTGAGTTTGAAGATTTGTGAGTGAGAGACACGGGCTTCATTTTGATGGTATTGAAGCCCAAAGGTAAAAACTGAATTTATGTCTCAAGTACAGTATAACCAGAACTCTTTTTCTTTGGTATATACTATTGTTTTAATACTAGATCTGTCAAATCCATAAATCCAATAGCATTTCCAAGACTTGGGTTTTTCTATTTTTTTTTTAATTTCTATAATCTCACTTAAAAATGTTTCACTTTTTAAAACTAGTTATGAAACTTCTGAGATACTTATAATGATTCCACACAATGGAATATGTATCAGCCTTTTGTGTTTTAATGATGCCAATTCAGATTGAACAGGCAGTTTGCCTCCCCAAGAGGCTACAGATCTTCTCAGCAGTCATTTTTTTAAATTTTACTTTTGGTGAAAGTTTTATCTTCTTACATTCTCATCCATATTGAATGATGTTATTGAAAGATAAACATCTGGATTCCTTCTGTGGTATTTATACCTTATTCAAATAAATGTTGTTTTTGGTTTTTTTTTTTTGTGAATCAAAAAATAGGAACAACAAGAAAAATCAGGAAAAATATATGCTTAATTGCAACTTGCCAAACTGTGAACAATTGAGCAACCATCCCCAATATGACTTTGTACTTCAGCCCTAAAGTTCTGTCAGCTGTACCAGTAGAAGTCTGGACATGGTCCAAGCAAAAAACTGTATCATGCTGCATATCAATAACACTTCCTTTCCATATGGTTATACTGACTCCTGGGGCTTAATTTTCATCACTTTTCCAGAGGTCTTCTATTGCTTCATTGATGTCAGTAGTTTTAGCAGAATTTAGAGAATATTGCTGTCCCTCAAAGTACATATGAAGAGAGAAACTGCCTTTTAGAGTTTGATTAATCTACCATTGCTTTGAATACACATGTTCACTAGGTATTCCTGTAATACATAAATTTTAATTTTTGAAAGTTAATTTTCAACACTAATAATGCTTGAAACTAATAATTTGAAGTCTCTCAGTGTAAATTAGATATTTTAGATGTAATCAGAACTTCCCCAAATCTAACTACTATCAATTTGGTATTTTTTAAGAATAATGTATAATTTTCTGTGTATCCCCATCATGTGAGTTTTCATGCTGAAATCTGCACCTATTGTGAATATAATATCATGGGTGTGTCAGTAGAGGGACAGGAAAACTTAAATCTAAACATAACATGAATAAATAGAAAAACAGTATGAGTTTGAACAAATTCTTCCGCTATATAATTTCCTAAAAATGGACTTCAGACTACCAAAGTGTTCAGATAAGAGGAGAAATATTTAGGAATCTTACCCTTATCTTCCCCTTAATAAATCCAGTCAAGGACTGTTCAGTTCCTATGAATTGTTTTTCAGAATGGGAATAAACAGTCAGACATCACATCTGCAAAACATTAATATATATTTCTTTAGGCACAATAATGAGAAATATTATTGAACTATTATTCATATTAATGAACTAGCTAAAACCAGTAGTGTAGGATACTATTGCCTAGAGGCATCCCACAGTGATTTATGCATTCACTATATGTACAGCCAAATTGTGAGAGGTTAATACTACCCCAAATAGATAGTGTATCCAAATTCTTTGTGTGCACAGAGAAGCTGAGTGGCACTGGGTGTTTCTTAAGGAAAATCTTTCAGGCTTCATCTTCTTTCTTAGGCAGTCATGGGCTACTTATAGGCAACACACACACACATATATATATATATGTGTATTTGTGTTTGTCTCCTTATGAGGGTCTTCCAGAACCTCTGCAAACACCACTAGGCATTTTTCCATATATAATTGAAATGAGCACATTGAACTTGGATATAAGAGCAGAAAAGGGCAATGTCATGATAAAATGAACTTTGTTCCTCTCTTTTAAACAAAATAAAAAGAAAAATACACCTGTGTTTCAGAAAATGTGATGTGGAAAATTACAATGCTGACATGGTATCATCACAGTACCAGATGGGTAGCATCAGGAGTTTCATGACATTTTCAAAAAACTTGCAAATTACCTTCCAACAGACATCAGAAGCTAAAATCCAAACTCTCTTCAACTGCCTTTGTGGAAAAAAAGCTACAATCCAAACTAAGCATATTCATAATAGCATGAGGACCAAAAATGTCATAAATATGTGTTCTGAATTCTTCAGAAAAGATTAGAACTACCTAAACTAAGAAAATCAAGTTCATGTACTTTGATTTCTTATTTTAAAGACTTAAGAAAGCCTGGTAGTGTTTTGCTGATTCTGAAGATTAAGAGCAAGCAAAAAGAAAACATTCTCTTTTTAATTTTATTTTAATGAGAGAAGTTAAATTCATACCAAAGAGACAGAAAAATAGAGAGCAAGGATAAGGGACAGAGAAAATTGATTATCAGAAAGTGGCCAAGGAGGCTATCAACTTATGCTATAATAGTAGCACAAATATAAAGGATTGATTCAGCTGAAGTCTTCTTTCCAGTGACCATTATGCAATTACCTTAGAACAGTAATTGCCTTTCATATGGCATTTGTGGAGGATGATAAGGTAAATAACCACAGCCGTGTTCAATAATGTGAAGCAGATCGTCATCACTAGGACAAACATGAGAACTTCTATTTTTGTACCATTTAATTTTAAACTAAAGGACATCCCATACTTATTGAATACATGAGTTAAATGCTGGTCATCTATTTATCTGTCTATCTATCTAGTTGCACATTGATATATAAATGTACAGATATATAGATATATACACCCTGATAATTTTTAATATTCCATTCATATAATAATCTGGGACATGATATTATGATCTGTTTTCACTGGAGCTAAGCAGCAGAGAACTAAGATGACTCTAGAATAGAATATATTAGAATAGAATAGAACCTTTTCTTTTGGAAGGGACCTACAGCAATCATCTAGTTTAACTGTCTATCCACTTCAGGGCTGACTAACAACTAAAGCATGTTAAAGACATTATCCAAATGCCTTGTAAACACTCACAGGCTTGGGGCATTGCCCACCTCTCTAGGAAGTCTGTTCCAGTGTTTGACCACCCTGCTGGTAAAGAAATACTTCCTAATATTCAGTCTGAATCTTCCCTGACAGATTTGTTCTCAAAAAACTGTGCTACTAATTTCTTTCATTTAATGGGTAGACTGCAAGTAGGTGAGGTATACACCCTTATGCTGGCATGAACAGATCCTTCTCCAGTTCCTTACATTGCACCTGATCATGCCTAAGACAAATTTTCTCTCACACCTATTATTGGAAATAAATGGTGAGCCTGCATAAATATATCAGTCATTAAATTAATTTCTTTTTTGACTTGCTCTTAGGCAGTCCTATTGCCTATAAAATCTTGTCTGCTGATGTAGCTTAACAGCTAAAGAAGATCAGATAAGCATAATAGCCCAGTTCATTCAAACTCAGGAAGATACTTGATAAACATAGTATGCCTCATTAGCCAGTTTTCTACTTTTGTTGCATTCCAGTCAATTTTCCAGACTAACTGGTCTGCTCAGTCAATGCTCTTCCACCTTTCTTTTTCTGACCATTTAACAGAAATTCGCTGTTTTTTCAGTGTTTCAAGTTAGCCTTGGCTAATACTTAAACACCCCCTTTGGTGATCACTCATCAGCAAGACAAATGGAGTAAATAGGGTTAAAAAGCTTCTGGGTCAAGATACAGACAGAGAAGTCACTAATCAATCACTGTTGCAAGCAAAACACACTTGACTTTGGGGAAAATCAATGTAACTCTGGAAATCCAATAGATATGGATAGCAAGAAATGAGACAACTATCATAGAATCATAGAAATATTCGGGTTGGAAGTGAACTCTAAAGACCTAACTCCCCCTGCCATGGGCGAGGACACCTTCCTCTAGACCAGCTTGCTCAAATCCTCATCCAGCCTGGCCTTGAACTTCCAGGGATGGGGCTTCCACAACTTGTCTCAGCAACCCATTCTAGTGCCTCACCACCCTCACAGTAAAGAATTTCTTCCCAATAGCTAATTAAAATCTATACTCTATTAACGTTAAGCCATTTCCTCTTATCATTATCCACTCACGTAAAAACTCTCTCCATCATTCTTGTAGGCTCCCTTTAGATACTGGAAGGCTGCAATGAAGTCTTTCCGGAGACTTCTCTTCTCCAGGCTGAATAATCCCAACTTTCTCAGCCTGCCTTTGTGGAGAGGTGCTCCAGCCCTCTGATCATCTTTATAGCCTTTGTCTGGAGTTGCTCTAACAGGTCCATATCCTTCATGTATTGGGAGCCCTGGAGCTGGATGCAGCACTCCAGATAGAATTTCACAAGTGTGGAGTAGAGAGCCAGAACCACCTCCCTCAACCTGCTGGTCACACTGCTTAGGATGTAGCCCAGGACAAAAATATTAAAACAATGTCTTGAACCTCTTTCCCAGGTTCAACTTCCTTTTTTTTATTCCTGATTCTTCTTCACACTTCCAGTCCTCCTCAAGTACACAGGAGGGTTGGAGTTGAGGGGTTATGGTTAATACATGGCAGTTCTTTCTCTGCCTTTCCTTCCTTCTCACACTTTTCTCTGGCTCCAATAGGATGTCTCCATGGGGTGCAGTTCCTTCAGAATATATCCTTCTGCTTTGTCAAGCACCAATAAAACGTCTGCCATGGAGGATCTCCTTCTCTCCCTCCTCTTCTAACTCAGGTGTCTACACTTCTCAGTCATTTTGTTTCTCCTCCTATGCCATGTTTTGTCCTTTCCCATTAACTTTTATCCAGATTCTCTACCAGCTTGGTTGCTGGGCTCAGCTCTGTGCTGTATGGGTTTGATGGAACTGTCTGAAGTCATTTGTTATGGGGCAGCCTCATTCTCTCCTCACAGAGAGGTCACCCCTGCAGCCTCCCACTGCCAACACCCAGAGAACCTGAACCCGGAACGCAAAAGCATTCATGCTGTCCGTAGCACTACCTTTAAATTCACAGCAACAGGGAGGAAGAGGAACTGATAATCACGGGTGTATCCACAGAACTAGATCATAGCCCAGGTGTTCCAATATGACCATTCCTTTACCAGCTCACTTCCCCCTCAATTCAGTTTTTCCAACCTCAGTTGCTACACAGGAAAGCTGCAGCAAAAGTTAGGCCCTATTCAACTAACTCAATAAAATTCCGAGTTTAATTTTATTTTGGTAGATAGTCTTAAAGAATGCTGTAAAAGCTTAATCGTTGTATATGATCTGTATGAATAACATGTGGTATGGTCTGATTGAGTGATGGGTCTGGGCATTGAAATCTATATAGATCCAGAAGAAACTGCAGGAAGTCTATGAATTTAAAAAAGTATCATACCTGTATACTGCATTTTTAAAATGAGATTTGGTGGCAAAATAAAACAAAAAGTAGCAAAACAAGTTTATGTCTATTTCTTAGTTTATATACTTTTGAATTTTTGTGTCCTTTATTTTTTACCTTTGATCTAAGGATCTAGAAGTGTAAATCATATGAGAGGTGGATGAGGGAGCTGGGGCTGTTTAGCCTGGAGAAAAGGAGGCTCAAGAGAGACCTTATCATTCTCGAAGACTACATGGAAGGAGGTGGTAGCCAGGTGGATGTTGGCTTCTTTTTCCAGGCAACCAGTGACAGGATGAGAAGACATAACCTCCAAAAGAAGTTCAGGTTGGACATCAAGAAGAAATTCATCGTGGAAAGGGTTGTCAAGTGTTGGAATGGACTACCCAGGTACGTGGTAGTCACTATCTGCATGGAATCACTATCCATGCAGATGTTCAAGGAACATGGCACTTAGTGCTATGGTTTAGTCAACAAGGTGGTGATTGGTCAAAGGTTGGACTCAATGACCTTGGAGGTCTTTTCCAATCTTAATGATTTTGTGATACTGTATGTACTGTCAATCCATTTTTGATTACTATTCCTGATCACAGTTTGTATACTTGTTGTAGATATATACACACATATATGTGCATCTTTTTGTATGTTTAAAATATTTCATTAAAAAAAAACAGAACAACAACATAGTTAAATTGTATTCATGGTTTAAAATATTCCTACAAAAAAATTTAAAACATTTAAATTTTAATCCTTAACATTAAAGAGATATGTTTAGTGTGCTTCCATTATGGCAGAAGAAGAGGTTTTTCATTTTCTCTGGAATCACATTATCAGATTGACAGCATGGAGTTTGGCTCAGAGATTGGAAATAATTAAATTTTTTATTACATATGCTTTTAAACTATCCTCAATATTCACAGCTATGTATAGTAAGGTAAGAATTCTAGTTCATTTTCCAAGTAGCACAGAGCTAAAATACTTTAAGCTAGCATTGCTCAGATGAGCCTCATGTGCCTAATTGCCAGAGCACTGTAATGTACTCACCTTGAGATTATTCCAGGGTGAACATCAAAGCTCTTTCTGATCTCAGATAAGTTTGTATCCTTAACTGATTATTACCGTAAGCTCTTAAGCTTGGAAATAGTGCTGAAATCTCAAGGCAACAGACCTGATAAAGCATATATTTGTTTTTAACTTTGGCCAGCTGGGAAACCTTTCCACTATGACACTGCCTTAGCATTTTTTTTTTAATTCTATTTCTAACAGAGAAATATGTAAAACTGAGAAAAAATATAATAGCACATAAGAAATATTTTGGTCCTTGACACAGGAGAGAAAAGTGAAATGAGGAGCAGAGGGGAGGTATGTTGTGAGCAATTGGTAGAAACAAGTGATTGGCATTCTTACGCATAAATTGTATGCAACAGATTCAGAATAATGGCACTCCTATTTCAGATTCACCCAAATGTAGTACTAGAAGACACTCTTACATGGTATTTTAATATTCAAGTATAAAACTCATGAAGCCTTCCACTAAACCTGAACTGGGCTGGTGGAGTTGTTCAAGACTGATTTGTGCTATCGTAGTAACTTTATTAATATAACACAGCATTGTAGAGAAAACTAAGTCACAGTTTCAGTCTATCAGCATAGAAACTAGCCATTTAATGTACTGTCAGGTTGAAAAACACTGCACTTACTTCAAAATTCAAAGTATTTTTTCCAGAGAGTTAATATTTTTGCCTTTGTATTTTTGTGCCTTAAGAACTCCAAACTTAAGGTCAATCCAAGAAAGACATGTCTCTTTAAAAGTGTAAAACTATGTTTTACTTAAGGAAATTTAACTTTGGTCTAACACTGATGAAACACTAACCAAAATGTTATTTTTTTTTTTTTTTTTTTTTATTTAAGGAAAATTAACTTTGGTCTAACACTGATGAAGCACAAAGCAGCTGTCTGTATTACGAACCTGTCTTGTAGAATTATGCTGTTCCTTACTTCTCAATCTTGCTTTGTTTTCAAATATGTTTTTGAGCATGCTATTTTGGAGCATTCTTAAGAGCTGCTCAATATGCAGGAAATATTAATAATAAGCATGATACAACAGATGAAAAAGGTCTCCCAACTAATTTGGCCACTCACCTGGAGCACTGGATAAGCAGCAGAATATTCTCGTCGTCCTACTCTCCTACAGTGAGTGGGCAGACAGCAGCCTTCTGACAGTAACCAAATTAGGTAAATGTGCATGTGCAGAAGTCTAAGGTTAGTTTAAGCACATACAAATAAATTCCAGGGTTATATTTTTGTTGTACTCCCAGGAGCAGAGGTTACTTGCATTTTTCAACCAACTGGACAGTTAGGTCCCTAGCAGTGCTCTTTATAACTCACATCTCATTTTAATTCTTCTGACACGAAAGTTGGTGTTGTGTCATGACAATTAGTGACACAAACTATGCATATGTATGGGATTTTATTTTTTTTTTCAAATTAAAAAAAATCAGAGGAGTCTTTTAAGAGTTAACTATTAAAAAGAAATTATCAGAGACACCATCATACAAGCATGTTTTAAAGTAAAATAAGATATTAAGGCGTGTGTCCAATTTGCAATATTGAGTTTAAACTAATAATTTTCTTAATTTTAAGTCAAAGAACTTCTGAATAATTGCACTTTTCATGTTTTTTTTTTTTACTGATAGTATTTTGAATAATATTTATCTTCATAGCAATATCATGTTTGTAGAATTTTTTTCATTCTTTGTTTGACATTCCATAGCTATGTCATTTCCTGATTTCAGTGTCACAGAAGCATTTAATTTTATTAATAATAAGAACTCCTGCATCGCCAGCAATTCTTGTCATTATTGTGTTTTAATTTGTGCCTTTATTATGAAATTACTTTTATTTTATCAATTAAATTAAATTGAAACAGTTATTTTTTAGTTCTCCTAACAATGAGCCTCATAATTTCATCTTCAAGTCTCATAGGCCTCTGGAAGAAGACATCCTACTGCTAATGATCATCAGCGAAGATATGAGACCCTAATTCATGTAGGTGCTTCAAAAATAATTTCATTTTAAGATGCTTTATATAATTGCATTCTTTCACACTTATGATTTACTTTGCTGAGAAGAATATATAACTTATAGGTGTGGAAATGTACAGAACTAAATGACAAGTAAGATATATATCACTCATAAGAACCCTGAGATGCAAAATTTAATGCTTGTTAAACACCACAAAATGTAAAAGGTTTTTAAATTTTAGACTTAAGAATTCCATATATTTTAATATTTTATCTTCTGTGCCACAGAACTTTTTTCTACCAACCAGCCTACAGTTACAATGACTATGTGCTGCTCCATACTTTGGCTTTTTTCCATACAGCATGAATCCTGTGGGAAGCATCAGAGAAAGCAGTTAGTGCACTCACTGGTGTAAAACTTGCATGATGCCATAAATCTTTTAGCAAGTGGATTTGGAAGATGTTTTTGTGAAGGTTATATGTGTAAGGTAAGCTACATTACATGAGCCTTCGATGTGAGCCTTCAACATTACACTTTCTGACATTTAATAAAATAGTGATTGCAGAGAGCTGCATCCTCAGAGGCCTTGTTATATCAGCAAAAGTGCAAAGGAAGTACCCTCAGACCTTCTTCTGTGTTTTAGTTACAAAAAAAGTTTTTTATTTCCTGAGATATCTAATAAAACCTGATTCTTTAGAAGATTTTGCTTTTTATCCTTGCAAGTTACAATAAAGTTGCACTTTACTACCCACATACAAACAAGGGTTTGAGAAAATTGCATATAAATGCACAGATATTTCAAAATAAAATGAAATGTATATAGATAATTAATAGTATAAGGATTTCATTGTTCTGCTCTTGTCAGTCTATACAATTTTCATCAATTATGAAAGTCTGATTTGGATTTTTGAAGAGTAGAAGAGTATGTTTTTATATCTAGTGAAGTCTTCCTCATTTTGTAACTGAACAAACTATGCCAGGGTAAAATGAAATTATGTCAGTTCTTTTTAATTAACATCATGGTTTATAAGTCTGGAGATAAAACTGTGGGGTGAAGACTTTATTAATTGCCAGCTCAGGGGAATTGAACTGCAATGTTAATATAATGTCCACTGGAAGTTTGTGGATATTGGTAGCACTCCACAGTTTTCAGAGTGTCCACCTCATACCTCAGGTCTTGCTTTCATTTCTTCCTTTCCACCTCAGCAAAGTAAAACTAGGAAAGCAAGGTGGTTTTCCATCTGGATATATTAGGTACCTATTTCTGTTCTAGTTTACATTACTGTTCTAGTTTGGTTCAAGATATGTTTCTGAAGCAAGTCTCCCAATCACTTTCATGTACTGAGCCCTCACTGACTTCACAGTGCTTTTTCAGAGCAGTAAAAATTCCTGTTGTAGAAAACTAAAGAGGAAGCTGTACTTCCCAAACACAGCTATGCTGCTCCATCTGCTGATGGGTGTTCAGTCCACTGTCCCCACCTCAGACTGTTTCCTGGTGAAATCCCTGAAAGCCATGTCTTGTGAACATCTGGGGCTCAGAGTCAACTCTTTCACTCAGCAGATCTGTTGTTATTCTGTTACCCCACCTGCTGACATTACCTTGGTCTCAAGGGACTGGAGGATGTCACTAATTTCAAGCTGCACTTCCATTGTCAGGGCATGAGCTACACCCCGTGAACCCATCTCTGGGTTTATTAAGCTGATATAACTTATTTAACTGGCTATAAAAAAAGGAGGTGGTTAGTTGGCTTAGACTATTCACCTAGTGATGCCAAGAGATGGGTGAGATAGAAACAGACCAGAACATTAAACCAATTTAAACTTAACAACTACTTTACTTTGCAATAAAGTATATGTTTAAACTATGTTTTGAACTGGTGCTGTCCTTAAATCAGGTCTCCAACATATCCAAAATAACATTTTACTTCTTCAGGCAGAGTCATGTGGCAAGACACCTGTACACTCTTGTAACATATATTAAAATTAAGGGAGAAGGATGTTTCTTGTAAAGTATTAGTTAAAAATTGTATCAGCTACAGTTTGACAACACCATCTGTACATTTCAATTACATAAATATTTCTCAATCTTTCTTCACAAACTCACTTCTTGGAGGATACTGATCCTTTTAGACACCAAGAAACTGTATCATATACCATATAGATATAATTATTTAATTAAAGGTTATAAGGTTACTAGGTTTGTGGATCATTGTGAGTATTTATCTTCAAGCATGTTTGTTGGATGAAAAAAAATAAATAAAGGACATTTTAGGGCAATTTCATGATTTTAAATGAAGAAAAAAAATCAATAACATTTCTAAGGGCCAGCTGAAGAGATTATTTTAAGAGGATTAACACTGTCAGCATATACAAATTAGCATTTCAGTGTTAAACTTCTGAAAGTTTTAACTTCAGAGATCAGAAGAAAAACCAACCCAAGCAAACAAAACCAAAAAAGAAATATACAGTGATTTAGAGGAAGTATTACTGTGATCAGTTTAAAGATCTGATCTTTATCATTATTACCATCATTAATGGGTTAATAGAAAATGTCTTCCAATATCTAAAAAACCTGTGATATGATGGCATTGGTAGAAGTCATTCTGGAAGGATTTATAAAAATACTTCCAGCTTTTCTTTCTAAAAGTATATTGTAAATAATAATCAAAAAAATAAGCACTGTTAATTGGTTAGAAGATAATGATCTTCTGTCTTGACATAACAAATAGACTATTTGATTTTAATATCAAACATTGCTCAAGCTGATTACAGTTAAATATTATATCATACCTTTAGTAACATATTAAGTGTTCATAAATTTGAGGATGTTGTGATTAAGATGAGGCAATTAATTTAAAAGACTCATCAGGGTCCTGAATGACTGCTGCTGGTGAATATTCCAAATCAAAAATCATAAAACCCACACTTCTGAGCTGCAGCTTTCAATTTAAAAAAATGCAGGTGTTTTAAACAAAATTGATAGTGGTCATAGAAACAGTGATATGCTAACATTTCTTTTTCAGCAATGAAGACACTGTTCCTTGATTTCTTGACCTGCTTTGATATTTACTTTGAGATTCTCACTGAAAATTGCTAAATATTATACTAGTAGGTATAGTTTCATTTTAATCACATTCATTTCAATGACTTATCAAGATGTAATTAAAAATATTTCTGTGTTTGCTTTGTAGAGGAACAGGGCAATGATGACATTTTCTAATTGTTTCTTTTATTCCTCTTTTAGCTAGGAAATGTATGTTCCCTGTCTTCTCTGTTCAGACTGACATTTTATCTCCTAACCAAATATTTGTTTTTAATACTTGCAGGATCACTTCTGCTCAAAAAAAAAAAAAAAAAAGGAGATCTTTTGCGGCGTGGGTTTTTGCTCTCCCCGGCTGCACGCAGCTCTTGGGAGCCCGGCTGTGGCGTAGCTTCCACGTGCTGCTGGGGTTTGCTGCCGCGGGTTCCCGGACACGGCTCCGTGTCTCGGACGCGTGGGCTGGCCAGTCTCTGTTACCGTGCGCTAAGGACCCGGCAAAGAGGTAAGGAATTTGTCCATTTACTCCGTGCTTGGCAGGAACGGTTTATTGGTCACGCGGCGCAGTTCGATGGAAAGACGCGACCGCTCCCGGCATTCGCATGGGAGAAAATGGCGTCTGTGTGCCGGCGGGATAGGGCTTTATGGAGGGGCGGGGCGAGAGGATCCACGGCCTGCCGCCCAATAGGGGCGGCTGCCGCGGCGGTGACGCCAGCAACAGCGACCAACCAGAGAACCCCGCAGGGGCGGGCACCGAGCCAGAGCAGGCTGAGCGGGACCGTGTGGCTCGGGGCGGCCAGCACGGGGTTTCCTGGGGCCGGACGGCAGGGTGGTTACAGGAGCGGCACAGGGGTAAGGTCCGGCAACAGGCAACATGGGGCCAGAAACCGCGGGGGGGGACAACACGGGGGAAACGCGGGATTACAGCACTTGACTTATTTTAACATACATTAAAAACCCTAATCTAAACCCAAACTCCGGGATGCAACATCTCCTCGCTTAATAAAATATAAAAAGAAAGCAGTGGTGTTGATTCAGTCTCTCAAGCGGTGGCCTCTTCTCCCAGCTTCTTCTGCTGCTGCAACTGCAGTGACTGCTATGCAGGTGGAGAGGGTCTGGAGATGGTGCTGGGGTTGGTTCTTTTCAGGGTGTTTAGGGATAGGGAAACTGGGAGGCAACTTTATTACAAACATGGGGATTTGGGACACACACAGACTGGGGCTTTGGGGAAAAACATTTTTTAAGGAGATTGTAGGGTCCTTTTTCTTTTGCGTCGCCTGCGGTTTGATGCAACCCCCCGATTGGTGGGGTCATCTGCCATGCTCAAAGGCACCCTGATGTTCTGAACTACCACCTGCACAGTTACTTGATAACTCACAGCTCCCCTTAAGGTGCTGTGGCCTGCCTTACTTTTATCTTCACGCGAGGCAGGTGCGCGTTATTTCTTCAGTTTTTTGGGGGAATGGGATCTCCCTCCCCCCCCTCCCCCCTCCCACTGTCCCTGGCGGTGCCCTGCCCAGAAATGGACATTGAACCACAAAATGTCCTCTCTGATTGCAGTGGAAGCACTGGCGTCTTGCTGGAGGCTGCTTCGGACCAGCGTTCTTTGGAGGCACGGCATCCAAGGCAGCAGTGTTCATGGATGCCGCTTCCAGGACAAACTTGTCCTGAACCT
Organism: Vidua chalybeata; assembly: GCF_026979565.1. Classification (NCBI taxonomy): domain Eukaryota; kingdom Metazoa; phylum Chordata; class Aves; order Passeriformes; family Viduidae; genus Vidua; species Vidua chalybeata. The sequence continues at coordinate 55,172,785 of NC_071531.1, read as the reverse complement.
CCGATCCCTCTACATGCCTCTCATCTGTCGGCTCGATCCGTTCCACGGAATCTGGAAAATGCTCAGAGACCCACATCCCCCTGCTTCCCTCCCTCCCGGGTCTCCGGGATCCATGGGAATGTGAAGGCAGGGGCTCCGATTCCCCCCCCCTCTCCTTTTCCCTCCCGCCCAGACGTCTGGGGCCCATGGGAACTTGGAGGTAGGGGTTCCGGTCCCCCCCCTCTCCTCTTCCCTCCCGCCCGGCTCTCCGGGGCCCATGGGAGGATGGGGGTAGGGGTTCCCGCTCCTCCCTCCCCCCTCTTCCCTCCCGCCCGGATCTCCAGGACCCATGGGAAGATGGGGACGGGGTACGGGCAACAGGACGGAGGCTGCCTCCCTGAGGCAGCAGGGTGGAGATGGCAGAGCTCTCCCTGGTGGAGGAGGGCGGAGTCGATGACTCAGCAGGGACGACATGCAAAGGACTGGAGGGAACACCCATTTGAGGGAGAACAATGGGTGAGGGAGTAACCTGACCTCCCGAGGGGGCGGCGCCCACGCCCACAGGGAGGCAGGTTGGGGTTGGGTCAAAGGCGGGGACACCAGGAACAAAGAACAGAAACGGGTTGTGGGAAGAAGAGACCTTGCCATGTGGCCGCCCTCCATCTTGGGAAGACAAAGGGATCAACCACGTGGCCTCGGCCTCCTCAGAGGAACAAAGAAAGGGGTTTAAAGAAACAGAACTGCGCGGGGTAGCGCCGAAACTGGGATTTTCAACTGGGAAAAAGGGATTGGAAAAGGGGTTTAGGGTCGTGGCCTCAGCAAATCGACCAATCTCGCTAAGGCGGGGACGCTGAGGTGGCTTGGGGGAGCCAGGAGCACGATCCATGTTTGTGGAGCTGCCCTGCGTCTCAGATCGACGGGGTGCCCCCCCTCGCCCACCCGGGTTAGGGGAAGAAGGGGTAGGAGAAGGGGATGGGGAAACAGATTCAGGGGGAGTAACAGATTTTCTGGATGGTTTTTTCCTTTCCCCAACCGAGTTTCGCGCGGGGTCTGATTTTACTACATCTGTGATCAACAAATGGAATTTAGGGAAGCAGTCATCTATGGAGGGATCCCTACCGATCCCCTCTGCTAGCCTTTTTCCCACTTGCTCCCAAAATTCTGTTTTGCACGCGTCCTCGGTAGACAGACGGGGGAAAGCAAAGAACAACCACCGGACAAATTTCTTAACTAAATTTTTTGGGTATCGGCCCTTCACCAAAAGGATTTCTTTAACTTAGGAATAAAATTCCTTTTGTTGGGCAGATAGCACGGTCCCCATGCCTCTTCCACCCAAACCACCTCACCCCTGGGGCAGTAAAAAGGAGAAAAAAAAGCAAAAAAAACGCAGGCGACTCCAGCGGCTGCCGTTCGTGCTGCGCGCCACACGTCCCAACCTCGGGAACACGGCCAGCCCTCCCCGTATTAGCTGGACACGTTTCCACGACTAATACTTACCAGACTGAAGTCTCTGCAAAGCAAAGCTGCCACCAGGGTCTGGGAGTCCCGGGAATTGTCCTTTCTTCTGCCCTCCTGGCTGCGAAAGTTTGCAATTCCTGTCCCACGCGGGATACACTGTCTGTTCCCCCGTGGGTGACGGAGACTTCACTGATGTACTTTGGAGAGCCCCTGCTCTTGGTTTCCGTCCAGAACGAAGCTGTGGTCCGGCGCGGACCGCTGCCCGCTCTGGCTTGGCGGCGGCGCTCCCCCCTTGGCAGCGGCGCGGCCCCTGGCCGCCGGCGGCGGCTCCCGGCGCTGTTCCTGAAGCTCCATGGTGAACCTCCGTCCACGCGATCAGCTCAGTGCTGGCCTCGGCCCCACGCTGGGCGCCAATTGTGGAGTGGGTTTTTGCTCTCCCCGGCTGCACGCAGCTCTTGGGAGCCCGGCTGTGGCGTAGCTTCCACGTGCTGCCGGGGTTTGCTGCCGCGGGTTCCCGGACACGGCTCCGTGTCTCGGGCGCGTGGGCTGGCCAGTCTCTGTTACCGTGCGCTAAGGACCCGGCAAAGAGGAAGGAATTTGTCCATTTACTCCGTGCTTGGCAGGAACGGTTTATTGGTCACGCGGCGCAGTTCGATGGAAAGACGCGACCGCTCCCGGCACTCGCATGGGAGAAAATGGCGTCTGACTGCCGGCGGGATAGGGCTTTATGGAGGGGCGGGGCGAGAGGATCCACGGCCTGCCACCCAATAGGGGCGGCTGCCGCGGCGGTGACGCCAGCAACAGCGACCAACCAGAGAACCCCGCAGGGGCGGGCACCAAGCCAGAGCGGGCTGAGCGGGACCGTGTGGCTCGGGGCGGCCAGCACGGGGTTTCCTGGGGCCGGACGGCAGGGTGGTTACAGGAGCGGCACAGGGGTAAGGTCCGGCAACAGGCAACATGGGGCCAGAAACCGCGGGGGGGGAACAACGCGGGGGAAACGCGGGATTACAGCACTTGACTTATTTTAACATAAATTAAAAACCCTAATCTAAACCCAAACTCCGGGATGCAACAATCTTTCTTTTGCCTTCTATTATATAGCAATTTTATCCGAGAGCCTTTTGCTGACTTCCATATTGTAAAAAAATAAATCTGTAATGATTTTCACTTCCGGTCCAGTTCTTTTCTTGTGGTAACTGTATCATGAAAATTCTTCACCTGCATGTGTTTGCTTAAAGATAACTTTCTGCTGTTGCACATATTTCTAAAAATATTTTATCATACTTAATAAATGTGTTAACCAGCAAATAGTCAAAGTTGCTCCTGTAGCTGTTCTACTTATTAATTCAGAATTCATCTACCAAATCTGCTAATATTACAGAAATAAAAACTAGTCTTTCAGATTTCTCAATTTTATTTGAGAACAGATTATGTATTCACAAACAAAATAATATGCAGAAAAAATATTATCTTTGGAAAATTGATTGACTTGATAGAAAAATATCAAGGCCTGTGTTCTTAGTCATGCAATTTTATTTTAGGTGGTCCTGCAAGTATCAGGGAGGTGGATTCACTGATCCCTATGAGTTTATTACAACTTGATTGTATGATTTTTTTATTATATAATAATCAAAAGACAATTATTTGCACTCTCTTTATGTAATTACATCTCATATAATACCTTTAAGAATGAAAAGAAGTTGTTAGTTGTATGGGAACTGCAAATTACTCCTGTAGGACATTCTGGATACAAAAAATATATTTTTCCTTTTTTTTTTTTTTTTTTTTTTTGAGACTATAGAAGCATTGCTTCTATATATAGAAGACATAACTCCAGCTTGAGAGAAAGAACGAGAAAAGGAAGTTGTGGAAGGAAGTTGCGGGAGGGAGGGAGGGAGGGAGGGAGGGAGGGAGGGAGGGAGGAAGGGAGGGAGGGAGGGAGGGAGGGAGGGAGGAAGGAAGGAAGGGAGGAAGGAAGGAAGGAAGGAAGGAAGGAAGGAAGGAAGGAAGGAAGGAAGGAAGGAAGGAAGGAAGGAAGAAAGAAAGAAAGAAAGAAAAGAAAAGAAAAGAAAAGAAAAGAAAAGAAAAGAAAAGAAAAGAAAAAAGAAAAGAAAAGAAAAGAAAAGAAAAGAAAAGAAAAGAAAAGAAAAGAAAAGAAAAGAAAAGAAAAGAAAAGAAAAGAAAAGAAAAGAAAAGAAAAGAAAAGAAAAAAAGAAAAGAAAAGAAAAGAAAAGAAAAGATCTTTTGAATTCACCAGCTCAAGCAGTGGAGCCTTTTAAATAAGCTCTGAAGAAAAAAATGTAGAATCTAGCTTTACCTCTCTTCTTCTCTTTTTTCCTGTATTCTCTTAACTTCTCAGTGATTTCTTGGAATTCTTTCCATGCTGTGTATTTACAGACTATGAACGCACATGTAGATATACAAAGATATCAATACATGATTCATACAAAAAAAAAAAAAAAAACTGAACTGAAATCTAAAATGGCAAAATATGAAAATTACAAAGTAAAGCAGTGACAACCGAATAAGTGTCACTATCACAAATTCCTTTGCAATCTTAATATTATGAACTTATTTTCATCTGGTGAAGGGCTTTTGTGAACCAGAGATCTCTTGTAGGAACTGAATGGATTTATATATCTATGTGCAAAAAATGCATAAAGATGGGGAAAAAAAATCTTGTGCCATCTCTCTCACCGTTTCATATTTCATCAAAGTCTAGTTTTGTTCATACTACAGACAAACAACTAGACTGGAATGGTCTGAGGATGTTCATTTCATTACAGCTTAATAAAATCTGAGCAATCATCTAAATAATGAAACATCTTGTCTCTTATTTATATTGAATAACTCACAAAAGGTCAAAAAAAATCCAAACCCAACCATGGGTTACTTGCATGGACAAGCAGTCCAATCAATATGCTTGGCAATGCAAGAAGCAAAAAATACAGAACAATCGTATAGAATTAATCAGTTACTGCATATACTTATATTAGAAGTACTTGGTGCATATTAAGTATTTATCTTTTCACCTCTACTGATGTATCCCCTTACAAGTGCATTATTAGTGAATTTAAATAAGAGTTTCCAAATATATTGACTTTAATAGATATCTACCTAGAGATAAACTAAAACTGGCCAGATTATTATGATATGGTGCAATATAGCATGGTAACTGCTTATTCCCACACTGATCATTACTTTTTTGCTCTATAGCTAGGAAGGAGATCTTTTCCATTAATGGGACTTAATCCTCCCTCATATGATCCAAGGTCTCCCTGCTTAGACATTTGGGATGTGATGATAGTTCAAATTGCTCATCTAAACAAAGTCAATCTGAAGTTCTGGACACATACTTTTTATCCAAGTGACTGGCATAGATTTCTGTGTTTACGTGGGTCCCTGTATTTCTGTACCTGAATATGTATTACATTGCAGGTTATGGGCACGTATGTGGAAGGGGAGAGGGAGGCAGAGGAATGAAGATTTATAACTTGCATAAATTGCTCCAACAAAGTCTAACTCCTAAAACCTTAACAGCGATCCTTGCATTTTTCTTATTAAGATGAAATAACCACCTTTTCTTGTGCTGTTCTTTATACCAACCATCTTTTCAAAATGTTTTTCTGATAGTTTTAGGTTGCTTTTCACTGCATCCTTTGAACCACATTGTGAGATGCATATCTCTTCTGTATCCTGTTAGGCATGCCTATGGTCTTGATTCCTCTAGCAATTCTGTGAAGGTGAAGTAATTTTGTAGGGTAGAGTTTATTAGAGGGAACAATTATTTGGGAACAATTATTTGTGGTGAGGTTTCTTTTACTTGGCATGGTATCTTTCCTCTATCATCTTGAATACTGCTTTTTAATTGTTTAAGATGCTAAGCATAGACTTGTATAGATTTGCATTATATAAGCTTATTTTTCTTCTTTCCTGACCTTCTTTGAAAAGTTATCCCTTGCAGTATATTTGTCAGTGTCTTCCCTGAATTACTTGTCTGGCAATCTGTCCCTTGGCATCCTTATAACATCTGTCATGAATGTCTATCTGCACCATTCTCCAAGTCTTTCATTTGTTGCCTTGTCTGTTCACAGTAATTGCCACATTCATCATAGGTACTTCTTTTGAAGTAGAAACAATTTCATTCTCTGATATTGCATTTAATGTCTTCTTTGTAGTTCTTTGTGTTTTATTTCTTTTCTGTATTGTGAAATCTCTGCACTCAGCAAACAAGTATACAAATAGTGCCAAAATCAAATTTTTATCACTTCCTTCTTATGCTGAGGTAGTCATCATTACATAAATAAAGAGCTCACATATCTCATCACAATTTGCACATGTGCAAGAGGTGCTGCCTTGAACCTGCTTCAAATCACCATGGACTGGAAATGGAAGCTGTAATTAACTGCAATAAAAAATATAACTTCGTACTGTACAAAAGTATAACAGAAAGAGCAAAAGGTGCATTCATTTGAAAGTACAAATCATGGTGGTATTTCAGTCCCCTTCTCATCTTGAGTCTTATGGATGCCAGTGTCCCTATCTGTAAGAGAACAATTGTTGTGATGCACTAAATAGGTTATTTAGTTGTTGTTTTGCACTGGGTGATTGGGAATTTGCACTGAGTAATATTTATATTGCACTATGTCACATTTATATTGCACTATGTCACAAGGTGTGTGTCTATTCCACACACCTTTCCCCTCCCCCACTAAGTCTCAGGTGTGATGGTCTCTCCCTGACCTGCTCCCCCTCCCCTTCTCCTCACCTGTGTCCCCTTGGATGTGGCTTCTCTGTTCCGCCCCACCCCACTTTTCCGTGGGCTCAAAAGACCTTGGGACTAGATGCTCTCTCGCTCTCTCTCTCCTGGACGCCACCAGATGCCTCGGCCTCTGTTACCCCCTGTCGCCTGGATCTAAGGTGGCTCCTTTAGAATAAACAGGATTTAGTCGCAAGGAGGAGAGCACCTTTCGTCTTTTATCTGTGTCCATGTAAGATTCCCACCCCGTGCTCAGAGGGGACCAAAGGGAATTCCTACAAACAATGGGGAATAATATGCTCAGGGCAGGGATAATTGTTCTGGAATTACATGATTTTAAAAGAATATTTGCCAAATACTGAGCAACAAAATTTACTCTTCCCAATATTTCTTACAAGAGAAAAAATATTTTTCTTAAATATGTGACCTTTGTTTACAGCACCCTCTCAGGCACACTTAACTGCCAGGCAGATAAACCTGCCACACTGTTCTGCCTTGAGATATCTTATTTCCTGCTAATAGTAACAGATTCAAGAATCATGAAAAATACAAACATATAAAAGGATGAGCTTATTCCAGTCTGATTCCTTCATAACTTTCCTAGTACATCTGACATTGACAGTTGTATAGATGGATGAAACTAATAGTTAGAGAAACTAGTAGGTACAGAAAGGTACATACCTAGGAATATATTACCATTTAAAAAGATAACTCCTTACTGTTAGCATAATGCAATGTTAGACTACGATTATGCATAGACATGATATCATTATATAATGTTATAGCATTATCTCTGATAATTCTGTTGTCAGAATGGCCACATAACACTTAAGTAATGTCAGGAATTGTCAAATGCCAACTGTTCTTGGGAATTTTTACCCTATTTTTGAATACTTTTTGTGTATTATTATATAAAGTTTCTTTTTTTTTTTTTGATTCATGTTGAGTTTCTATGGATTGAAAAATAAGAACAAAATACAGAGACTAAACTGTATTGATTAATTTTAAGTTTTTTTCCCTAAATATGTAAATTATGTTATTTATTATTTATCCAGATTTTAATTAGTAATAATCTTTTGAATGTTAAGAGCCTTACTAATACTCAAAACACAAGTTTGAATTAGAGTTCACCAATATGTGCAAAGGCTTTCCGTCTAACACAAATGTTAACACTGAGAGACTTCCCACACTGAAATGTATACATGTATGTACTTCATAATTCTTACCCTTAGGATCACAGAATATATTTTTTGTAGGGACAAAATTTTTATTTTCAATTTTATGTTTCCATCTAAAAATAAATTTAAAAAAATAGCTCTCCATCATATATATTTATATTTTCAGTAATACACACTGGTTCACTTACACATTATACAAATTTACCTCCTTTATAGAAATCTGAACTAGGACCAGAAACTGAATCTGTGAGCAAGTCATTCAGACACTACTCGTTCAAATATTGTAATTAAGGAGTTGGAGATGGAAAGACGTTCACTACAGACCAGATTCACTTTTCTGTTTTCAGTTTTTATTATTGCTAACTAGTTCCCAAAGTGCTGTGGCGTTGCACTAATAATGTTCCAGGATTTCTTTAGAGTTTTGACATTTCTCATCCTTAGCCCTCTTAGCCCTCTTATGTCTTTACCTAATTGAATTCTTCTGTAATGTCCATGTGCCTGTAGTCTATTTTAACTGATTGATAGTTCTGGACACACAAAATCCTGGTTTTTAAACAGAGATTGCTATAAACAAAACATATTGCCTTGACTGTATAAAGTTTTCTTGTAGCTTTAGAAGGTTTAGCTGCAGAGATCACCTTTTCATGTCACAGTATAATTTAGTGGGTGATGTGCCACTATTTTCTTACTCTTTCAATCACAGATTAAAGTAATACCAAACGCACACTAACTCTTCGAGTTGTGGCCATTTGCCTGAGACCATCAATTCATTTTACAAAGTCTGCTGAACAGCAATCAGATAATAATGACTTTTTTGGTAAGTAGTTAATGATGCAGAGGTTTAGAGGACCTATACCTGATTAAGTGTGCAGGGTGGATGGTGTGCAGTTAATGTAATGTAAAGTAATGATAAAGTAGAATAAGAATAAATAGCTTAGTTGCCACATTCTCTGCACATTGAATGGGAAAGGCAACTGGCATGTAGAGGCCCTCTATAACAATCAGTTAAACCTCCATATTATGGTTTATGTAGGATGAACTACATCCTTTATTAATTTGATGTACTGGTATTCAGCTAGGAAGTGAGTTATTCAAATAAATTGTACTACAAGGTAGCATGGATGAAATGAATTTTTTTTAATATTTTTATATAATGCTGGGATTGGGGTTGTACATTATTGGTTTCTTCACCCCATGTTGGGCCCCTCCCTGGGGGTTCCCCAGTCAGGGGGAAACCCTCCTGGAGTGGTTCTGTATCAGGAAAAGGAGACACACAGGATTTTTTTGGTCTTCAGCCTCTTGTTTATTGTTATCTTGTCTAAAGTTTTGCACGCTGTCTATACTAGACTCTGCATGCTGGAAAAGCACTGCAAAAATGTCCTAACAATCTCTTGTTAAAAGGTCTTTTAAGACCAAGCTATCCAATTAAGAAATTACACCTAGATTATTTTCCCTTTTAACCCAATAACTGATCATTCGAAGCCTACAGTGCAGACTTTTCTTCCCAATTACAAGACATCACCCAAACCCATGAATGTGGGAGGGGCCCCTGCACTCCCATGGGAGGTGACAGAAATCTAAGGGGACCTGTTCATCAACTGTTGTACTTCCCTTGTTAATGTCAATCAGTGTTTAATCTACTCCCCTGTTCTAGCAAGTTCTCAGTTTCTGTTACCTTAATTGGCTTCTTCTGTAAGACCACTCCTTCCCCGTGCCTTCATTGGTTTTGTGTATGTCACCCCATCCCTGCTCCTCCCCTTAGCCCTTTCCCAATTGGACTGTTTGTACCCTAACCACTCCCACTCCTCTCCAGTTATATACCCAGCCCCACCTTCCCTCGGAGCTCTCGGAGCTTGCTCCCTTCCCGAGTGGTTGTCTCCCTGCACCTTTTCTTCTCCCTCATCCTCTGCCTTACCCTCAATAAACCCTCGAGGAACATAGCAGCCTGAGAGACCTCTCGTCCTTCTGGTGGAGCTATCCGTACCCCATCGGCACCCCCCACAGACTGGCCAGTCGAGGGTCTCCCTGCCTGACCGGGCACGCGGGTAAGGCGACAAAATACAATTGGCGCCCGAACACACTGACCACTGCCCTGGCCAGCGAGAACATCTCCTCGAAGTTCCCGGATCTGTGACCCGGATAGTCAGGACTTCAAGCGTCGTTTGGATCCAATTCCAGGAACAGTTCCACTTCTATTTTGAGAAGACCTCTGTTTCCTGGCTCTGCTGACACCTTGTAGACATCCTACTTTGTAGCTTCGGGGGCAGCTTTGGATTCTATGAGACCAGCAGAACTCCATCACCCTGCCAAGGCTCCCTTCTTTTCGCCTGCGTCCTTCTTCTGTGTGGTGAGACTTAGCTGCTCTGTGCTAGCAGCCGACGCAGGCCCTCTGCTTTTCTTTTCTTCCTTTGCTTTGGCTGGAATTTTTATCTGCAGTGGGAAACATGGGCAATCGCCTTTTCCCTGCGAGACGGGAGTTTTATTCCCAAGTTAAATTCTCCCTTATACTGGGAAATATTCCTTTCAATAAGAGGGTTCTTAAATCTTTTGTTAATTTTATTTTTTAGCATTTTCCTGATGTTTCAAAGGAAGATACTTTATCCGTTTCCTTTTGGGGAAAAGTTGGGAGGCACATTTATGATATTCAAGTTTTGGGGAATTTTAAAGTGGGATATTTCTTTCCTATTTATGATTCTATTTTTAATTTAGTAAAATCAAAAGGGGAGAGTTGGGCCCCCAGTTCTCCTGCCCCTCATTCCTCCTCCCTCATTCCTAATCCCATTTCCCATAAGGGTGGGTCGGGAGACAAATCCTGCAATAAAGAGGCACAGGGTTGCTGCCGTCTCCCTGCTGCTTCCCATCCCACTCTGTCCTTTTCTTGTGCTGGGACTGGCCACCCCAGCATGAACCCTACTCACTCCCTCACTCCAAAATCCCCTGATCCCAGTTCTATTCCCAGTTGTTCTAATAGTTCTAACACAGTTACACTGACTCAAAATGGTGATGTGTTGCATCCCGAAGTTTGGGTTTAGATTAGGGTTTTTAATTTATGTTAAAATAAGTTCTGTAATCCCGCGTTTCCCCCGCGTTGTTCCCCCCCGCGGTTTCTAGCCCCATGTTGCCTGCTGCCGGCTCTTACCCCTGTGCCGCTCCTGTAACCACCCTGCCGTCCGGCCCCGGGAAACCCCGTGCTGGCCGCCCCGAGCCACACGGTCCCGCTCAGCCCGCTCTGGCTTGGTGCCCGCCCCTGCGGGGTTCTCTGGTTGGTCGCTGTTGCTGGCGTCACCGCCACGGCAGCCGCCCCTATTGGGTGGCAGGCCGTGGATCCTCTCGCCCCGCCCCTCTATAAAGCCCTATCCCGCCGGCAGTCAGACGCCATTTTCTCCCATGCGAGTGCCGGGAGCGGTCGCGTCTTTCAATCGAACTGCGCCGCGTGACCAATAAACCGTTCCTGCTAAGCACGGAGTAAATGGACAAATTCCTTCCTCTTTGCCGGGTCCTTAGCGCACGGTAACAGAGGCTGGCCAGCCCACGCGCCCGAGACACGGAGCCATGTCCGGGAACCCGCGGCAGCAAACCCTGGCAGCACGTGGAAGCTACGCCACAGCCGGGCTCCCAAGAGCTGCGTGCAGTCGGGGAGAGCAAAAACCCATGCCGCAGTGATGGCCACATGGCTGATTGCCATGGCCCACAAAATGGTGCCTATACCTCCTCGTCACTCCCTCAGGTTCCCGCCACTCTAGTGTCACCTCCCTCCTCGTCGGTTGTCACCCCTGCGTCAGGCCTCTCCCTCACCCTCGCATCGACTTCCATGTCGTCGGGACCCTCCCATCCTACCTCCCTGACCATACCCCTGGGTGGGCCCCTGGTGGGTGGGACAGGCCTACCAGAAGGCCATGCCCCAATGGGTGGGTCAGGCCACACCCTCTCTCCTGCCACTTCTGATTCCCATGCTACCGGAACCGGAAGTAGGCCTAGCCAGAAGCAGGCCATCTTGGCCTGCAGGGTCTCCTGTCACTGGGACCGGGTCAAGGAGAGGCTCCGCGCCCTAGCCCATCCTGCTTCATCCTCAGAAGAGGATGAGGACAGTGACAGCCCCCGACCTACCACCAAGTCGGGGGGAGTCTGGGCTCGGATACGGGCTGAGGCCATCAAAGATGGGGACCTAGATTTCACAAGGGATCTAGGATCGTTTGCGGCACCTGTCACCCATAGGAGGGGAAAAGAGCCGAGGTGGGAACAATTACCATATGCTGAGGTAAAAGAGTTGAGGAAGGCGGCCAAGGACTATGGACGTAATTCGCCTTTTTTCAAAAATGTTCTGGACTTGACTTTTGCCGGACATACCTTAGTTCAACATGATTTGAAATACATTGCCAAGGCCTTGTTTTCTCCCATGGAATTTCTTCTGTGGGAGATGCATTGGAAAAAATTAATAAAGCCACTCCTCCAAAAATATGACTTGAAAGAAGTATTAGGAGATGACACCGAGGGCCTTGAAGCTCTCGCTGGAGAGGGGGAGTTCAGCAAACCGGAAGATCAAATTTTGCTGCCAGAGAACTTATTAAATGAAATCCGTGATGCTGGAAAGGAGGCATTGCTAAAAATACCAGACAGCATGACCCCTCTCCAGAACATTTCATCTGTTCTTCAAGGCCCAGAGGAAACGTTTATAAAATTTGTTGACAGACTTAAGGAGGCTATTGATAGATAATGTCGAGGCCAGGAAAGAACTCCTTAGGAAAATGGCCTTGACCAATGCAAACTCGGAGACGAAAAAGATCTTACGGGCATTGCCTCAAGACCCCGAGCCCACCATTTCCAAGATGGTCAAGGCGTGCTCAAGGGCAACCTCCATGGAGTAGACAGTGGCATTTGCGGTCAGCAAAGGGGTAGGGGAGGCAATGGTGGACCTCATGAACACCCGCTGTTTTGGATGCAGTCAGTTGGGCCACCTACAAGTGAACTGCCCACACTGACCGCCAGAACATATTCACCATCAGTACACCCCCTCCCCAAGACCTTTTTACAGGAATTCCCACCAGCAACAGCCATTTCGGTCGGGAAACGGATGGCGGAGTGCGATGAGGGGCCGTGCGATGACATCAAATGTTCCGTCCCAATGTCCTGCACTTCCAACCCTCCCGGAAAACCACTGCCCCGGCGGTACATTTCTCTGGACATCTGCAGCCATGAGGACGGACTCCGGCTCCTCCGCAGGACAAAACAGCTAAGTCACACCTGCCGCCAAGTCCTCCACAGCAACATCCACGTCCTTTTCCCCGATGAGGACTTGGTCTGTGTCCCTGCGGGATTCCTCCCATCACCCTATTGCCACCAATCTACCACTGTTCTCCTCCTTGGTGACACCACCCATATGCCAGATGACATCACCGTCATTCCAGAGGTTGTTTGCTTTGAACCAGGCACCGAGATCACTGTCTCTGTAGTTTGCACCAATCCACCATTCACCTTTTGCAAGTGGTCTCCGTTCGCGTCATGTTACATCCTCGATGCGCAAGAGGACGATTGGACTGATAAGGATATAAACGTTTTCTTCACCCAGAATGTATGCTGAGAAAGGCCTTTAATAACATCTACAATTTCTTTTCAGGGGAAATCCATCAACTTGAACCTGATGGCAGACACCGGAGTGGACGTTACCATCCTCCCTCAGACAGAGTGGCCCCGTGACTGGGAGTTGGTGTCCCCTTGCGGCACGATCTCCGGAGTGGGAGGAGCTGTCAATTCCCGTCAAAGTAAACACCTGGTATGTGTGGAGGGACCGGAGGGACAGATAGCAACGATTAGGCCTTTTGTTGTTTCATCCAACATCAGGTTGCTGGGAAGGGACGTTTTGTCCCAGTGGGGCGCCAGACTTGACATCCCTAATCCTGCATGGGATTTTTAGTGTGGACCACTGCGGAGTGCACCTCCCCGCCCTTAAATTGGAAAACAGATACACTGGTGTGGGTGGACCAGTGGCCCCTGCCGGTAGAAAAATTACATGCGCTCAATGAATTAGTAGAGGAGCAGGTACGCCTGGGACATTTAATACTTTCCACCAGCCCCTGGAACACGCCTGTCTTTGTTATTAAAAAACCCGGCAAAGACAGGTGGCGCCTGCTCCAGGATCTCCGCAGGGTTAATGAAGTCATCGAAGATATGGGCCCCCTTCAACCAGGCCTTCCCTCCCCCTCCATGCTTCCCTGGGATTGGCAGCTTGCAGTCCTTGACATCAGAGACTGTTTTTTCAACATCCCACTGTATCCCAGCGATGCTCCCAGGTTCACCTTCTCTGTTCCATCAATTAATCGAAGGGAACCTTACAAGAGATATCAATGGACCACTCTGCCCCAGGGAATGAAGAATGCCCCAGTGCTCTGCCAGACATTCGTAGCCCAGGTTCTTTCACCTATACGTAAACTCTTCCCCAAGGCCATCTTTCTACATTACATGGATGACATCTGCACTGCTAGTAGCACCTATCTGAAAGCAGCTCTGGACAAGACCATCAGGACAGTCAAAGCTGCAGGGTTCCAAATTGCTGATGAGAAGATCCAGCTGTCATCCCCCTGGAGGTACTTAGGTTTTCTAATAACTGGAAGGACCATCGCGCCCCAAACCCTTACCATCAAGGAGAATCCACAGATATTGCGGGACATTCAACAACTTTGCGGTACCATCACTTGGATTCAACCTCTCCTGGGACTCACCACGGAGGAGCTGTCACCCCTGTTCAATCTTCTTAAAGGCGACGGCGACTTGGCATCTCCTCGTGAGTTGACATCTGACACCCGTGGAGCCCTGGAGAGAGTCGCAGACGCCCTCAAGTCCAGCCAGGTGCATCGTGTGGTACGGTCCCTCCCACTTACATGTGCCATCTTGGGTAAGTGCCCCAATTTGCATGGCCTTATCTTCCAGAGGGATGCCAGCCAAAAGGACCCACTCACTATCATCGAGTAGTTGTTCCTACCTCATCAGCCAGTGAAAACAATCACAACCCCTGCAGAGCTTATGTCTAAACTTACCATGAAAGCCCACCAACGCCTCCGGACCCTTGCTGGGTGTGATCTGGAATGCATTTTTCTTCCCCTAATTTTGGAACAATTGGAATCCTTAATGCAAACAAATGAAAACTTACAGATTGCATTGGACAGCTATCCAGGCCAAATTTCCATACATTATCCCAAGCATAAATTGTTTAAAGACACTCTACATTTGGCTCTAAAATCCTTTAAAAGCAAGGTTCCAATAAAAAATGCTCTCACAGTGTTCACCAATGGTTCAGGTAAATCCCATAAATCGGTGATCATTTGGAAGGACCCAGACAGCCAGAAGTGGGAGTCTGATGTCCAGTTGGTTCTGGGTTCCCCCAGACCGCAGAACTTGCTGCGGTTGTGAGAGCATTCAGAAAATTCCAACAACCTTTTAATTTGGTTACTGATTCGGCATATGTGGCCGGGATAGCAGAGCGGGCAGAGCATGCCCTGCTCAAAGAAATCCAAAATAAAACCTTATATGACTTGCTCTCCAAATTAATCTGGCTAATCTCCCACCAAGAGCAACTCTACCATATAATGCACATCCGGTCACACACAGATTTACCAGGAGAGATCACAGAGGGTAACCGGAAGGCAGATACGTTGGCGATGATGGTCCATACAATAAATTCCACAATATTGAAGCCTACCCTGCCAGATATCCATACCCAAGCAAAGCTCAGCCATACGTTTTTCCACCAAATTCCTCCGGCGCTTAGTTGCCAATTTAAAATCTCCAGAGAGCAGGCTAAAGCTATAATAGCTACATGTCCCAATTGTCAATCCTATGCACTTCCAACACGTGCTACCAGGGTTAATCCCTGAGGATTGGGGGCATTAGAAATCTGGCAGACGGACGTTACACATTTCAGTTCTTTTGGACGACTCATATTCATGGTTCGGTTGACACATTCTTGGGAGCAGTTTTTGCTTCGTTACATATGGGGGAAAAAACAAAAGACATTGTCAAACACCTCTATATGGCTTTCTCCACTTTGGATGTCCCAAAATCACTAAAAACAGATAATGGACCAGGGTTCATGTCCAAGCAGTTCAACAACTTTCTGCAGCAGTGGGATATTGCCCATAACACTGGCATTCCCCACAACCCTACAGGGCAATCCATTGTGGAAAGAACTCACAAAGAAATTAAAAGACTATTAGAACAGCAACATAATTCAGCAATGACAATGAGCCCTGTAGAGAGGTTATGTAAGGCCCTTTATGTTCTAAATTTCATGAACTGCTCGGACAAAGAGCCAAATCCTCCCATCTTGCGCCATTTCCATAATAACACCAGAGCGCTGCTTAAGGAAAGACCCCTGTGCTCTTTAGAGACCCTGAGTCCAAAGCCATCAAAGGTCCATATCCTCTTGTAAGGAGAGGGTATGGATGTGTTTCCACGGAACAGGGCCCCAAGTGGATCCCAGGAAAATACATCATGCCGTATTTGGACACCACCTCCAATGGAGACAACCCCCCAGACCACTGCCCCGAGACATCCGTTCCAGCAGAAGACACCGTTCCTTACATACAGACACTTCCCACCGGCTGTTACCGTACACCCTCTTACCCCATCCCCTATTGTTCCCTATCCTTTTCCCTCTTACCACTTCCCTTGACCTTCTACCCCTCACCCTTAGCCCAAAGTTCTTATTTATTTTATAGCCTTTAATGAAACGGGGGAGAAGAGAGCGAAGGAAAAGACATTCTTATTAATGCATGTTTTGCTTTATCAGAATCACTGGAATAACAACCACCCTGATGTCACCAGCTGGAACACCCCACCACAACCAGATTGCCGCAACCACCATCGCTTTTATCATATGGATTCAAGTGGCAAGAAGCTGGATTGTACCACAGCCCGAAGAAAACATGTGGATCACGCTGGCGAAATCCATCGGCCAAGACCACTTTTGTATGGCCATGGGCAACATAGACAACCCATTGTCTACGTGTCTGGTGGGAGTCCCTCTGTCCGAAAACGAATACCCTTACGCAGGGATGAAACCTAACCCGGCGAACTCCTGGCTGGGGTGGGTAAGGACCCTTCCATAGGCACCACAGGAACCCCAGGAATTGGACTTACTGGGGTCCACAAGAGCCCATGTTTGTATTTGATTTTATTACAAGGCTCCACAAATAAACCCACGTAACACCATTAGGGACATTTCCCCAATAGATCAAAAATACAAAGATGATTGGTGCAATTATACCAGTATTATGTGGTCCAAGTCCTACCCATATCCCAAGGAGCTCCCCAGGGGAGTGTTTCTGATCTGCAGGGACAGAGTGTGGGCTGGGATCCCCTCCAAGATCAAAGGGGGTCCCTGTAGCCTTGGCAAACTTACTACACTGACACCCAACAAAACCCAAATTCTAGACTGGAAAAAAGAAAGTCAATTGGCTTGCCAAAAAACGGTCTTATGGAGAATTTGATCCAAATTGTGACTCCAAAATTTACGACTGGGGCAAGAGCAAGAGGCTCGCTGCATCCATTTTTCTACCGTGGTATGTGGCAGCAAAGGCCCTCAGTGAGATTTCTCACCTGGGGTGTTGGCTAAGTAAGCAAGCCAACGCTACGTCCGCCGCCCTATCAGACTTGCTGGCGGACGAAGAAACTAACAGACACGCCACCCTGCAAAACAGAGCAGTCATAGACTTTTTACTGCTCGCCCATGGCCACAGCTGTGAGGACTTAGAGGGGATGTGCTGCTTCAATTTGTCATCTAGAAGCACATCCATCCAGGCAAACATCCAGCGGATCCAAGCGCAAGTCAAAGACCTAAAGACAGAAACTTGGGCTGTGGACGCGGTGAATAAACTGTTTACTCAATGGGGTGTTCCTGGGTGTGTGGTTCCAATTTTAAAAGGAATCATTTGGATTCTATTCATTATCTTTATGATTTCACTAGCTTTGACCATTTTTATAAAGACCCTGACCAAAACTTTAGGGAATGTTTATTTAATTAACAAAAAGGGGGGAGCTGTGGGAGGGGCCCCTGCACTCCTGTGGGAGGCGACAGAAATCTAAGGGGACCTGTTCATCAACTGTTGTACTTCCCTTGTTAATGTCAATCGGTGTTTAATCTACTCCCCTGTTCTAGCAAGTTCTCAGTTTCTGTTACCTTAATTGGCTTCTTCTGTAAGACCACTCCTTCCCCGTGCCTTCATTGGTTTTGTGTATGTCACCCCATCCCTGCTCCTCCCCTTAGCCCTTTCCCAATTGGACTGTTTGTACCCTAACCACTCCCACTCCTCTCCAGTTATATACCCAGCCCCACCTTCCCTCGGAGCTCTCGGAGCTTGCTCCCTTCCCGAGTGGTTGTCTCCCTGCACCTTTTCTTCTCCCTCATCCTCTGCCTTACCCTCAATAAACCTCGAGGAACATAGCAACCTGAGTGATCTCTCGTCCTTCCAGTGGAGCTATCCGTACCCCATCGGCACCCCCCGCGGACCAGCCAGTCGAGGGTCTCCCCGCCTGACCGGGCACCCAGGTGAAGCGTCAAAATACACATGAAGAAGAAGGAAGAAGAAGGCAAAGAAGAACAACCTGCCTCTGCCCTAAAACCTCCATCTGGTTCCCATCTACAACATACTAAAAATCCCAAAACCTAAATTTCTTACCCAAGTGACATGCTATACTACTCTCTATAATCTATTTCACACTTTTGTGGACTCTAGTCTATCTTGAAGTCTTGGAAGCTTTCTCCATGAATTAGGGTCAAAGTCAGTGCTTCTCTGGGGGCCAGGTCCCCTCAGAACAGACAGAGAAATATTCCCTGTGCCCTGGATTCCCACAGTACATGACTGATAGCACCTGAGTGATTAATTTTTCAATCTGTGAATTTTTTCAATCTGTGCTTTAAATTATCATGTTAGACTGTGTGAAGCGTAAGAAAATTGACTACATAGCAATATTGCTTAAGTCCTCCTTTTGAAATCAGATCTATTACAGTTAATTTAAGAGGAATATATGAGCATCGATAGATACAAAGTTATTTTCTAGAATTTGTTCATCTTAAGATCTTCGTTACTTATCAATGCAAAGAATAATGCATATTTTTTAATCAAATTTTTTACTATCTCAAAGGTAAATCTGGCAGCCTTAATGTCCGGGCATAACTAGTATAAAGTATCATTAGCTATATTTTTCTTCTGCTGATGACTCACAAAATAATGAGTACTTGTATTTTTATTACTCTGGGAAAAGATCAGCAACTATATACATATACAAATATAATACTTAGAGTCCATAGCAGAATGCATATAATGCTAACCTATGAGAATTTCTTTTCTATTCTAATCTAAGTCATGCTTCCACTTTTACATTCATTTTTACCTTTTTAAAATGGGATACCTGTTCTCTAGTCCAGTTCCCAAAGATGGTCTCATTCTTAAAATGCATATATCAATTGTTTGGGGTTGTTTATTTCTTTCCTGCTATTGCTCAGGTTTCTGGAATTAGGTTAGACAAGACTATCATTTCTACTCAACCAGTTTAATCTGAAATCTGAAAGGAAAGTGGATACAACAAACCCTCTTTCTGGGAAAAGGGTTCTGCTTTAAGGGTAACAAGTATTCTAATATCTGTTTCAAAATATAATGTAAGAAGTAAAGTACAGAGACAATACATTCAAAACTGATTTTCCCACAGCCGTATAAATGAACACAAAAGAAACTCCATTATTAAATGAAATTAAACAAAGCCTTTCATTTCAGTAACTGAGAAAGCAATGAGAAGAAAACACTATTCTCAGAAGAGTTAAAGCACTCAAAATAAATTAAACCTACCTACCTCTTAGAGGAATTACGGAGATCTACTAAGAATTGTTTTAACCTTTCTTTTTCTGATTGCTCTGCTCTTGTTTGTAGTTAAATATTTGCTTCAAAAAAGCTTGTCTGAGTCACTGCAGCCTTCAAGTGATCACAGATTCCAAAGGAAAGAAGCTCTGTAACACTAGAGTCTTGTGCTCTGGTGTGCAGTGAAGTGGGGAACAGGAGGTACTTCAGTCCCACTTAAAAAAAGAAGATATTTCAGTCTGAGAAAAATACAAACATTTGGCATTTGAAAGAAGTAGCCAAAAGAGTTCAGGATCCAACTAATTTTTTATTGAAAACAAATCTTTAATATCACTTCATACATAGCAACTATATTAACCTGGTCATGCACATCAAGACTATAAAAGCCTCATACACATTCTAAGTCTTTTGATGGTCACAGGAAAGGATCACACAATTTTAATCACAGCCAAGCATAGCAGAAAAAGACTTGAAATTATTGTATCATGACATCCTTCTACCACCCCCGGTCTTTTCCCCTCTATTCAATTATTAAAGAATGCCAACGAATACTACCACATTGAATTTTGTTTACAGAGAAATTGTTTAAATGATAAAGGGGTTATCACAGGGGTCTTGTTTTAAAGTAGTGAATGATTTTCTTTTTGTTTCTTTCTGTTTTAAAGTAGTGAGTGCAGATGTAGTATGGATACACATTAATAAAATCAATCAAACAAAAATCACCTTCCATGTAAATTATGCAAGAAAATATAAAAGCATGGAAAAGAGTCTATATTTTCACAATTAACAAATAGAGACATGGAGATAGAGTCCTTTCCTTCTCTAAGGAATCACTTAGCAAATCCATACTTTACCCTATTAATGAGCAAAACAAAATAAAATTTAATTTTTCATGCTCTTGAGAGTATCAAAGAAATCTGACATCCAGAAAGATAAAGAAACACAGCAGCATTTTACCAAGCCTGCAGACAGCTGAACAGATGTCACAGCAGCCAGCAGCAGAACCAATCAAGGAGTCAAAGAGAGGAATATACCAAGGGATGAGACCTAGGCCCAGATGCCAATACTAGAAGAATTCATCTCTTAACATGTGGTTGTACCAAGCATTCCCCATATGTGAGTGTATGTATTGGTTTTGGGCCTAGTAGACACAGAAAAAAAAAATGAAAGAATGAGAACACTTTCAAAACTGCCAGGAATAAGCAAAAAATCTGCCAAGTTCGTACTGAAATTCTGTGAATCTGACAGTTGTGGTTTTTATTTGTAAATGCACAATGTATCCCTGTTGTTGTTCTGCATGTGTATGATTTAGACCATGAAATAGGTTCCAACCTGTAAAAAAAAAAAACAAAACAAACAAACAAACAAAAAAACTTAAACATCTTTCTGAAATTGACCCAGTCTGGAAATGAACTCTGACCTTCCCCCCACAAAAAACCACAAATCATAAAACAACAAAAACAAAACCAGACAAAATCAAGCAAACAGAAACGTAACAAAACCCCCACAAACCCAAAACCAACACAACCCACCCCTAAAAACACAACAAAAATACAACAAAACATTAACCAAAGTAACCTTAGATAGATTGGAGCTTGCTGGATGTTTCACTCATTGTAATTGTGATTGACATACCAATAACTTGCACCTCCTCTTAACATCCATAAGCAACACAAATTAATAATCTTTAAAGAACTTGAAGAAATTGAATAGAAATAACACTAAGCAAAAAAGTGACAGGGACCTAGATACTGCAGATTATGAAGCTAATGATTCCGTCTTTGCTTTCTATGTTTTTACTTAAATATTTTGTTGTATAACAGTCTATACCAAAAAGAAAAAATACCCACAAAAATCAAAAGGCTTGCATATGTAACTACAAATTAAGCAAACTGGTGTTTTGTTACTGGAAAACCTACTGAAAACTTAAAATCACATCATTTGGGACATATGAACTGCCAAAAGTTAGATAAATAATCATCCAGATAATGAAAAAATTGGCAGCTGGGAGCTCTCATTTAGACCTGGATATCAAGGCAGGTTATTACTTTAATTTTTTTTTTTTTAATACATACTGATATTTGTTTCTGACATAACAGGTGGTTTTGACAAGCAATCTGAGAACAGGCCACTGGAATGGGCTTGCAGAAAAGACTGCAGAGAAAGTCTTTAAGGACAAGTTCCAGACAGATTAAAACTAAAACACTATCCATTGTGAATTATATAATTTGCCAAACTTTGCTATACAATAGTCAGCCCAGGGTCTTCTATTAACTGGCTACCAAACAGCCTCACAACTGTTCAATTAAGTTATTTTGGATATCACTTACGTCTATAGAAAGGTGAATCTGTCTTATTACATTTTATTACAATGTCAAAGACGTGTCAAGGATCAGATTCTAATGGTGAGTTGCAACTACAATGAACAAGGATTTTACAGGCAAAACTGTTAGTGTTGAGGTTCTGAAATCTGCATTTCCATAGGTATTGTTTCATTCAAAATCTTACTATGGTAAAAAGGGGGAATATTCTGTATATGACAACAGAAATTTATTGCTTGTCTAGTTAACTGTCTAATAGTCCACATCTAATTAATAAAAACCCTCTAGTAATAGTTATAATAATAATCATGGAGTTCAAATTGCCTCTGTTCTGTGTTGCAATGCTCACTCTTTTGATGTTCGCCTGGACCCCAATCTTAATGGATACAGTTTGGGTCATGGCTTACAGTGAATGAGCTGTATCTTGACATCATAGCTAGGAGCAAGGCTCCTTAATTGACAGGCCTGGGGGGCACTTGGAGCTATTTTTATAGGATTTTTATCTTTGCTCTTTCATATCATGTCCCACTTTAAGCTGGAAAATTGCATGAAGCCTAGCACAAAGGGTGTGAGTTACTCTGTGACAGCTAAGGAGTTTAAGTCCTTCACTGCATGGCACTCTCAAGGCTCCATCTACATCAGGCAGGGATCAATTGGTTGAGCTCTAGGACTGTTGCAACAAGCTGCAGCTGGCCCAGGCCAAGGCAAGCCTTGCCCTATTAACTACTGCAGTGTGTGGGTCCTTGGAGTCCTGAGCAGGTGAGTTCGTGCTTGGTAATGCGAAAGATCGCAAGGGACAGGGAGATTCAGGTGGGCAGTAATGACAACTGGGAGATGTACTTCAATGTGCATTCCTGGTTTGAACTGAAATGCTGATGCAGAGGCATTCTAAGTGGGTTGGGAGTTTGTGTGATTTGAAAAGTGGTTTTGACACTCAGAGTTCAGTCATATAAATGCTTAGGTCACTTCTGAAAAATAGTATCTTGGAATTCTTACCGTAAGCCTCTACTTCTTCACCTGCGTGTCAGACTACACCCTCTGCACAATTTTTAGAATATTGTCCCAAAGGCACTACTTCTCACCAGCACACCCAAGATATTTGCAATTCTCAAGCTGCAAACCCTGGCTGAATGGCAAAATCCTATTGCTGAGCTGAGTTTTTGTAATTTTTTAATAGCTTTTATGGCTGTAGGCAGATATCTGCTCTCAAGCGTTTCTGAAGCAGAAAACGAGAATCCAAGGGCCAGAAACATACGCATCACCTCTTCCCCTCCTCATAATGAGATGAGAAAGAGAAGATTGAATCTTCAGTTATCTCTTGCATGTGCAGCACAAAAAGAAAAGCTATATGCCTGCTATAATCACCAGTTCACCCATCCCTGTGGGAATGTTTTACAGCATTATTCTAGCAGTCAACATAAAGTTATGTGGTTTAGTTTAGAGAATGAAATAGTACACAGAGCTCAGATTACTGTATATTGATTACTTATATTGAAGTAAATACTGTATTTGCTATCAATATAAATATGAGGCACTATGGTAATTGCAGTGTTCACTACTGCACTATTTTTTAAAATTAGTTTAGGCTGCTATATCACATTCAGCATGTGCCAAACACTGTAATCAGCACCAAAATTATAATAAAGATCCATGACAAAGATCTTAGGTAAAATGAATTGAAAATCACTCTAAAGCAGCAGACTATCATTGGTGCTTTCAGCAATTTGTGACTAATAACAAATAATTTCAATAGTGAAAATTAAATTTCTTTTCAATTCTGCATATCAGTATTACTCATAACAATATATTCCTTTTAATATGTACATTTTTTGTAATTAGGGATGACACTGAATGTGTATTCCTTTACATTTTTTATTTGGTTAGTTGTTTTCCCATCTGACACAGACAAAGACTCTAATTTCAGGACCAGCAGTTTTAAAGGCAGTGCATTTCAGCAGTCATTTCACTGGACTGAACCTGAGAATCACTTTTATTTTTAATTCTGTCACTATATTCTGTGTGTAAGATAATGGAAGTTACTTTTCACTTTTTACCTTACCTGCACTTTTTTCACTCGGTCCATTAAGTTGAGAGTCCTTTAGGAAACAGACATTTTTATATATGTTTAGAAAGCTGCAGGCACAATCTAAAGTCCATGTTCTACCTCGTAGACAAATGCTCAACTGCTTTTAATTCAGTTCCCACTATGTGCTGCCTGGTGCTCTTTTATAGTTATCCTGATTTCATGATCCATCACCTCCCTTCAGCCAAATGATACCAAAAGTTATGTTCTTCCTGTCAGTCAACTTTTCATATATATTTGCTTTAAAAAATCCTTTGAACCTTACATTTCTTGAAAAAGAAACCTTTGGCCATGATCAATGTCTAAGGCCTCTGTAAGGGTTTTTATTATCTAACAGCAGCTATTTTTGCTTATCTAAGCACACTACAAAGTTAAGGAATTATCTATCTTTCTTCTTAAATAATTTAAAATGTGTTTTGAAACACTTACGAACGAAAAAGAAATTCACTTTTATCTCTAATTTAAGAGAAAAATTAGTATCTATTAACTCAGTTTTTGTTCTCTTAGACTGTATTAATTCATGACCCATAAGACACTCAGCCAGGGCAGCAACATTTTAATCATATGTAATTTTGACACTCTAGACATGCAATGTAAAGTTATAAAAATTTTCACTGATAAGTCCCTTAAGTAACAAGTTTCATTATCCACTTTAGCTCTAAGAGATAAAAGAACATTCAACTAACACACAAAAGTTGGACTCTTTAGGTTTTATTGGTTTCATTTAAGCTGCTGCTCAGACTAAGAAGTAATTTTCCTTATTATCGCTTGCTTTCAAAGAATTGAAAAGTGCCAAGCATGAAATTTAATCATAAAGCACCCAGTGCTTCTTCTCTTTAGAAACAGTTATTTTTCCTTCAAGGGTTTCTATTATCGTCTCTTTCTTTTTGTGTCAAACATTCACATTTTTAATGGTTTTTCCTTATGTCATTTTAATAACATCAAATCTTAAACTAAGTAAAACTGCATCTCAACAGAGATTACATAAAAGGTATGATAGCAGAAATTTAGAGTCTCTGAAAAGTGTTAAGGATGGTTTGATTGTTCTCTTATGTCTGATACTTTAAAATCCTTTGTGGAGTCATTTTCTGTCTTCTGAATCTTACAAAATTGTAAAAGGAGCTGAAGACTAAACAAAACAACCAACCAAACAATCAAAAAAATTTCACTGATATGGGACATGAGAGGAAAAGTTTTTGAGTGGGATCTTCTAGAATAATAAAATACTATTAAATAAAACTTTTTTTAATAACAAAAGAAGAAAGAATCTCACAGAGAGTCTGAATAATATATTATTCAAAAAAAACTCGTGAAACAAAATTGTTTGCATTGCTGCCACTATGGAAGAACAAAAGAAAAGAAGTTCACATAGAAGAGAGAAGAATCAGATACTTACAGGAGAATATTGGCAGAAGATATTTCAAATAATTAAGTGGATGAATACTATGCAACCCATCTCTTTCGGTTTATTACCATTTGTTCTCATTTTGGGAGCAACAGGTATTATATGCCTATGAATTCTGAAGGAACTTAACTAGAAAACTCTTAATTGGAATGAAAAAGTTACAAAAGCCAACATCCAGCTTTTTTGAATTAAAGTGATAACTTAACAAGAACTCTAGGGAAATACAGAGAATCACAAACAACCAGTTTTGGTTTCTCTACTTTGAAAATATTGCAGCCCAGAATAGAATAAGTGGAGATGATGGTAAATATAATGATAAGAGTCAACAAAGCTTATAGAAAGGAATGTCTTAAAAAGAATTAGAGAAATATATAAGAAGAAATATATAAGCATATAAACAAGTAATCCACAATGTAAATGTGTTTCTATTTAAAAATTTCTTGACAGTTATTCTTGAAAGGAATGGAGAAGGTAGTCACTTCAAGAGGGTGTCACAGGCAAGACAAAATAAGTGACATTCCCTGTATCAACAGGCTTGTGGGAGGGGTCCCCGCCCTCCCTTGGGAGGCAACTTCAATATAGCAAAAAGTTGTCAATCACATGCTGTTTCCCTCCCCAGTTGAGGCTGTCTGTCAAAGCTTAACACACTCCCCAGTTCTAGAAAGTTCTTCTGTTCTGTTAATCCCATTGGACCCTGTTATAATGCCACTCCTCTCCTGTATCCCGATTGGTTCATTACATGTCACCCCATCCCGTCTCCTCCCCTCTACCCTTTACCCATTGGTTGGTTTGTGCCCTAGCCACTCCTATCCCTCTGCCCTTATATTCTCGGTCCCGCCCTTATACTGGGCTCCCGGAGTCAGCCTTCCCTTCGAGAGGTTGCTGTTCCTTGCCTACAATAAACCTCTCGGATCCTGCTGCTCGGGAGACGTCTCGTCTTTATTTGGTGGAGCTTTCCGGGTTACATCTACCCCTCCCTGCGGACCGGTCAGCCGAGGATCACTCCCCGGACTGGCTGGGAACCCAGGGAACCCCCGGAGGACCTAATTTTATACACAGGCTGAAGTCTGTCTAATCAACAGAGTCTTTGCTGAGCTTCTGACAGAAAAGTGTAATATTTGAGGGGTAGAAGTCAAAATTCTGAGAGGTCACAGCTGTTGCAAACTGTCCTGCTGCAAATCTTAATCCCAGCAGTGCAGAAAACAAGTAAGAACCCCACAAGCATTATTAATAGCCAAAGTATATATAAAATACTGGTGGATCTGGATAAGAGCTGGCTGTATGGTGATTGAGATGGTGATCTGGATAACAATAAATGAGACAGCAGTATTTAGACTGCTTGACTAGCTCACAAGCTTGCTCATGTGTCTACTCATTTACCCGCCCACAGCATTACAATTCCCAGCACAAAGGTCCCTCCTGCTTTGGGAAGGCTGGGCAAAATGTTTTATTGTCCATGATGTGCTGCTGTTCACACTTGCCACTCTTGGGCATCACTGGCAAAGGTCCCTCCATAGCCAGGACTGTTGTCTTCTCTCTGGTATCCCTTCTTTTCTCCAAAATCCTTTCTTCTTTACAGAAACCAGATTTGAGCACCATTTCTTTTCTGTGGGTCATGTTCTGTGGCTTCCCCATTCTAAGCAGTGCATATGCAGAAACAATACGTAATCAGACTATCAGCTGCTGCTTCTGTCCCATGTCATTTTTTTTATTAAGTGGAGGATTTGGGGCATGACTATGCTGTTTAAGTGTTGCAAAATTTACAACCAACCAGTATGCGCTGGTGCTAGCTAGTGAGAGTCTTGTGTTTAAGAGTTCAGATGCTCAGTTCTGGACATTCAACCTTCTATTTACCCCTGCCCACCCCCAATTATCTGTAGGCTGTTAATATACATAATCCAATACTCTCTAAAATCAGTAAAATGGTGCACCTTCTAGTGATGTCTTTAGCTATCCATTTGCTATTAAAAGGGTCCTAGTGGTCTAGATAAAACTCATTAATTAAATATTAGATGACTAAACTACTGATGGCACTTTGCAATATTTTTTCACTAACTATGAACCCATACACAGTGTGGGTTGAGAAAATCATTCACATTACTAAGCACCCCTTTTAATGATTATATAATTTCCTAATTGTCACACAATTTTGAAAATCTTATAATTTCTTTCTTTTTTTAAAATCTGATTTTATGTTTAGATTTTTAATAGGAAGATCAAAAGAGTGCATGACATGCCAGATTCAAATTCTAAGATTATCTTTGATGTGATTCTTGATTGCTACTTAAAGCTGTACAAATATGGTTTCAGTTAACTTCCAAATGGTTCCACAAATGCAATTATTGATACAATATTTATTTTTTAGAAAAGTTTAAGTCCATACCTTTTACATATTCTATAAATATTTATGTTCTCATATTTTAATGAAATGCTTGACAGCAATTAATTTATTTGTATAGGAACTGGAAGATAATATGACTGGCAAAAAGGTCCTCAAATCTCTTTGTACGTAATGCTCTTCCTACACATCTTCACAGATTCATATAACAAAGGAATTGCTTCAAAAGTACCTATTGAAAATAATTCCTAGAAATATATTCTTTGTGTTATTTATGCTATGGTTATATCTTTGCCCTCAAGATTTATATGTGCTTACTTTTGTACAATCATAAAAGCAATGAATGTCACTATCTCAATAGGTTTGTAATTGTATAATCGTACCACAAATGACAGGAGGAGAGGGATCTCAGCTAACTCTCTAGATTACCTTTAGCATAATTAGTTTCATTTTGATTGACATTACAAAGTGAAAAAATGCCATCTCATGGATCCCATCCCAAGGGTTGGATTGCAGACATCTAAATGTAGACATCTATCTACATTCATTTTATGGTTTTTAAAAGTGAATAAAAATTTTCTGCTAGTGGAATTTCAAAAACTCTCATGGATTTGAGGAGTGGATTCTAAACTCTTTGCGTGTGTATGTGTCTTTAGACCCCACTTCTGTACTCGTGACAACACATTGCATCGTTTCTTCTCCTCAGTCAGTTCTCTACTTAGCAATGAAAACTAATCCCAAAGCTGGCTAAGCATTTTAGGACATCAGTGTAACCAAAGTATCCAACATAAAGAAACCAGTAAAATTAATTCCTCAGAATCTCCTGTATATGAAGAGCCAGGATATTCTATGATAGTATACTGTAACCTCTCATAGAAGTTCTGAGATAAGATATTAGGGGAATGTCAGATTGATCAGTATATAAAAGGGTCTTGTAAGAAAGACACACCATTTTTACTGGGTCTATAGGGACACAAGGGGCAACAGTTTTAATCCATTCATAGAGGATAGACTTAGATTAGAAATAATGAAAAAATATGAGTATAGTGAGATGCAGGAACAGGTTGCCCAGAGAAGTTGTGGGTTCCCCACCACTGGAGGTATTCAAGATCGGGTTGGATGAGGCTTTGAGCAATTTGATGTAGTGGAAGGTGTCCCTGTCCATGGCAGGGGAGGAGGACTAGATCTTTAAAGGTCCCTTCAAATTCAAACCATTCCATATTTCTATGTTTTTTTCCTGCTTTTCATTTCAAAATTTGCAATTTTCATCACCTATTAAGACTAGTTTAATTTATGCTTGTAGGTTTATAGTTTGTCTTTTTAAAAGGAATCAAGTGTTTGCTGCTCTCATAATGAAGATAAATGAGTACATGACCTAATGATCTGATTTCTTAAGCTTGCCTGTATTTCTCTAAAGGAATATCATTAATATTCATGTAGTACAACACTTAAATTGAAGTAAAACAATTTTTTTTTTAATATGGAAGAATACATTTAAATTGTAAATCTTAATTCTACAAGAAGTCTTCCTAAAACTGTTCCTACTACTTTAAAGATTTTTGTGGTTGACACAGTTATTGTAATGCTAAACTTTTGCAAACTGCTAATTTACATGTCTTTGTCACACACTTTGTAACATACCTTTGCTGCTGTTAGATAAGATAAAGTAAGATTGATCTGCCTTTTCCATATAAAGAACTTCACAGTCTTTATGCAGTTTGAAAGCATATGGATTTATCCCCCATGTTCCTTTAATATTCTATTTATTTATGAATTTGTTAGACTGACAGTCTGAAATATTAATGGTATGAGCATTAATTAAAAAAAAATCAAAAACAGTTTTTTTGGAAATGCCCTAAGTTCCTTTGGAAATTATAATACTGGTAGAAAAATGGGGGGAAGGGAAAGGGAAGTACTAATTTTGAAAGGTACTTCCTTCAGAAAGGAAGATGCACTTGCTGTGGCTATCCTCCATAGACACCAGTTATTTTTGTTCTAGTCTTTAATCTCCATTATAGACAGAGGAAATTTCTAATAATAAATTTTGCTTTTATGTGACAGTGGAAAATACAGCTATGTAAAATATGTCGGATTAATCATCAGGATATCGTAGCCTTTTTACTGGTGTAAATTCAAAAGGGAATTTTCATTAAAACTTTGAGACATAATTGACAATTAAAAATATTATTAAAATGACATTTGAAGAATTTTATAGACTGTGTATTTACAAAAATTAAATTGAACTATTCTGCACTTGGATTGCTTACTCTCACTATCTCTCTCTACCTGGCTTTATTCTTGTCTTGACATATTGAAAGTCACAAGGATGACTTATTACTCAGTGAAGTGACAGAAAATCTTGAACTCTACTTTCCAGTAATAGCATACATGAAGCAGAGAAATCTAATGAAAGAAAGCAAAACACATATGCCAGTTCCCCAGAAACATAAATTTTACATGTAAAAGAAGTGGTAAGCTTCCTGAGTTTGTGAGACTTCCTTCTCACACACTGGAAATCAGTTTACCTTGAAACTGATTTTTTAGTAAACCTCATTAAAAAAATGGGAGACCAGCAGCTATTCTGTATTTAAAGACATTTAAGAAGAGATAAAAAATACTTTAGAATTTCCCAAAACCTTAAATGAAAATAACAAATAATGTTAGCTAAAGAAAAGAATATAGATTTTTGATAAAAGGGATATACAGCATCAGATATTAGAAATATGATCTTTTATATATATGGTCGATAAAAGCCTGCATAACAAACAAAAACCTCTCTAAGGAGAACTTATCTTCTTTCCTGAGAAACCAATACACAACAAGCTAGGTATGAAGATGAAGATGTATTGTTGAGCCAAATTACACTGAGGGGAAACATAAATAAACTCTGTAAGACTGTCAGATTCAGAGCCTTTCAGGCTGGAGGCGACACAAACACAATGGGAACGACATCATAGTGCCAGTTGTTATACAACAAGAAATTTAAAATAAAAGCACATCCCAAATTCCATTTGTGCTTTATTTTTTTATCTTCACTTTGTTTTCACATTTTGTGACTAGCTGAGCTCATAGAATTGGAATACTAGGGAATTATTCAGATATTATTGAAATTAAGAGTTATTCCAGTACCTTAGGTAAATAATACATTTAGTATACCGGTGAGCATGAATATTCTTTCTTTCATGTGCATTCTGCATTTACATTTACTTCAACAGGATATTTAAGAATGTCAATCTAAAATATATATTACTCTCATGCAAAGTGTCTACAATCTTCCAACACAAAATGCTTACAATGAGTTTTCATAATTAAAAGCAAGGCAAAAATAAAATTATATTTAATTTAGCCAGCTAAAATGCAAGGGAAAATGTGGTTTTTTTTCCTTTTTCCAAAATTATTGCTGGGTTTTTTCATCTCCTTAGACTGAGAGGAAGACTAATGAAATATTAGAGATTATTCACAGCCATGATTTTTTTTCAATTTTAAGTACATTAATCTCAAGTTTAGGAGTAAAATTGCTGATATTCAAAGAAACTAGGAAGGAAGCATTATCCTATATAGATTGATTAGAGCACATTTCTGTGACGTCAAATTTAAAAGCCTTCTTATAAATATGCAGTTTTCTGTTTTAGATCACAGAGTTGAAATTGGGCCCATACCATCACCAAAATACTGTGATGTTTGGTATCTAGAAGTAAAATTTGAAACTAATCAGTAGTTGATTGTAATGCAGTGTATCTCTGTACCATATCCAAAGCATTTAATCTGAACTCTTTTATTACGATCCAATTTTTAAACACTCTTACAAGATGCTATCTTCTCAGTACTATCTAATCACATGAAGAATTGCAGTATAGTAGCTTTTGGATAGTTTCTTTCAAAACTGCACTTTTAATTGATTCTATTATTTTCCAGGAAGAAAAGGAGCACATAGAGTCTTAACGATTATCTCACACAAAAAGGACATTCAATTAGTGTTTCATTATGTAGTGGTGTTTAATGTCACTAACATCAGTGAATATTACCATTTTCTTTCAGTTTGGAAGAGAGATACTCATGCAGTAGTACTCCTTTAGGCACTCTATCCATACACGTGCACATGTATACTGAGAACTATTATAGAAAGTTAAACCAGAGAAGCACTGGCACTGGATCAGAGCTTGAATGGATCCAGTCTCCTGCAATTCATTTGGAAGGAAAGGTACAAGTAGAGGAACTCTTTACTTGAAACTTAGCTACAGTTTCCTGCCCTCCAAATTTGTGGCGTCTGCAAAGTGACAGACTTCTGAGTTGTTCACCCCAGGTAATATCTGTGTCACTTCAACTTTCAGGCCATAGAAAATTGTATTCTCAATTCAGGAAGGCTGAACTTCCAGAGAAATAAAGACTTCCAGCATCAGAGCTGATATTTCACACAGTATATTTCTGAAGAAAAAAACCTAAAAACACCAAACAAACATTTTCCCCCTTAGATTTTTGATAGTGATCATGCAAAGTGTTCATACTGCACAAATTTTTTTCCAAGAGACCCCCTCTCTTCAATGTCATATTGTAAGAGAAAAGAAAAATAATGCTCTGAAGTTTCAAGGATTGTGAGGAAAAAAAAAAGGAAAAAATCCTCAAACACCTCTGCAACTGATATTACAGTTCTTCCAGCAACTGCTTTGTTTGTAGTCTAATATTCTACGTATGTGAATCTGTGGCAAATTCACACCATCCTCTAATAAAAAAGGTCAAGCCTGAAGGTCCTGTCCACCATGACCCTTAGGCAAAGAAATAAGTGAGAAGTCATATTAAAATTTCTACTCATAAAATGAACAAGTAAGAAGATCTGCTCATTATCCCCTTACTCCTGACATTCCATTGACTTTTGCCTGAATTTTCCATTCTCTACACATTTTCTACTTCAATTATAACCTTATGTATTTGACACCACCTATTTTCTTATGTTCAAGTAAAAATGAACATTAGGTAAGAAAGCATGGGGTTTTTGTTTTAAAAATATTTCCAGAATTACCTTTTTGTTAGATTAGTAAAAATGATCAGAGGGATGGAACAGCGCCCCTATAAGGAAATGCTGGGTGAGTTGGGCTTGTTGAGCCTGCAGAAGGGTCCAGGTAAAGCCTTCCAGTACTTAGAGGGAGATTACAAAAAAAGATGGGGACAGACTGTTTAGCAAGCCCCTTCTCAGTAAGAGAAGGGATAATGGTTTAAACTAAAGGAGAGTCGATTCAAAGTAGGTATAAGGAAGACATTTTTTACAATGAGAGTGGTGAAACACTGGAACAGGGCTGGCCACAGAGATGGGGGTTGCTTCATCCATGCAACATTCAAGGACAGGTTAGATGGGGCTCTGAGCAACCTGATCTAGTAAAAGATGTCCTTGCTTATTGCAGGACTAAATGACTTTTAAATGTCTCTTCCAAACCAAACTAGTCTATGATTCTAGTTTTCTATGAATTGTTGATCATCTTTAGATTTTTCAGCTAGAAAATTTATTTTATATAATTTAATAATAAATACTGCCAGCATCCCATTTACCAATCTTAATTGTTAAATCCTCTTTCACCTATGATTTTCTAAGTATTTGACATAAAACAAGCTTCAAATAGAATAAAACAGAAACACAGGAAAAACAAGTAAAATTATTTTGCAGTCAAAGGCTTTCACAAAAAAATCAAAACAGTGTTAGTTAAAAAAGAATTAGTGCTGAAGCATAGAACTGCATTAGAAAAACCTACATCTGAGAACTAAACATAAATTAGAGTATACAATTGCCAGGTAAAATTAGAAATAATCCTCTCCCACATAAACCTATTTTAAAAATTTAAATAAACTCATTAAAAGTACAGCTAATATAGTTTTAGTTATTTGCTCCCAAAGGATTAAGTATAACAAATGTTTTCAGAAAAAAATCAGTTGTATTTGGGACAGGTCAGTGAACCTAAAGAATAATTTGCTTTCCAACATTGCTTTTGCAGCTCAAAAGGTCTTTTCCTACAAACTGGAACGTGAAAGGTAATGTTGAAGGAGATGTGAAAATGAAACCCTTAACTGAATTCACATGTAGAGTGATATCTGTGTACAGTGGGAAAACATTACAAAATATATGTCAAAAAATGCACAACAACCCCTTTAAAATCCTTTCTTAGAATCATATTTCCTGTTGTTTCTTGTTATATGCTTTTGAGTACCATTATTTTAACACACTCTGCTAAAGTGTATAAGACTAGTAAACCAGCCTCATATCACTACGCAAATAGTATACTTGCCATGCCAATATCACCCTTGTAATACTCCTCATTTTTTCTCCTTACATTATTTTCATCATTCATATCCATTTTGAAGATTATTAGTTTCTTGTAATCTATGGAATAGATATTATTTAATATTTCAGTTATTTGTAAACCTGTTTGA
Organism: Vidua chalybeata; assembly: GCF_026979565.1. Classification (NCBI taxonomy): domain Eukaryota; kingdom Metazoa; phylum Chordata; class Aves; order Passeriformes; family Viduidae; genus Vidua; species Vidua chalybeata. The sequence goes on along the minus strand of NC_071531.1, from coordinate 55,139,001 downwards.
ATTGCATTTAAATGCAATGTATCTAATCATTATATCTTATAGGATACCCTATAAAGAGCTAATAAAAATAATTCCACAATGTTATATCTAGTACACAAATTTGTTCATGTGTGTGTCTGGTTCTTTTTTTCCTTTTTTCCTTTTGTGTCTTTTTTTCCTTTTTTCTTTAAATAGGACAGCTAATCTATGTATAATCCTTTCTTTAAGTTAAATTCTGGCATTTTGTGACAGGATCATTTGGAATTAATGTAAATCTGAGTAAAGACAATCCAAATAATTACTGCAGTCTTCTGATCCATCTTAATGTTCACACTTTTTAACAAAGATTTAGGCATAAAGACACCACTATCATTCATTTGATGAGGATTAATTCACCAAAGGTAACACAAAGCAGTGTCAGTGGATTGACATTGCTAAGTTTTTAATAGTTCTACTAACTATTTAAAGGCACTCTTCCCTATATACCTGCCATCTGAAGATAAATTTAATGAAGTTAGAAATTAACATATGAGTCATGAAATGTATGTACATGTTATGAGCATCTTGACTCAGTTATCTTTAATATTTAGTAATATCAAGATGTAATATCAAGAAGATATGGTCTTCAATTTTGAAGTTAATTTATGAGGAAAAATATAGTCTATGTCTATATTAAAAGCAACTTTGTCTTTACATAACAATCTTATCAGAAACATAAAAATCATGATGAGTTTGGCACCTTTTTCAGGTAGGAAAAGAAAAATTACTTTCCTGAGGACACTTTGAAATTGTAGATTATCAACAATTTTTGTAGGGAGCTGTCTAGAATAAAAAGTTCTGGTTTATTCTAATGAAGAACTATGGAAAAATAAACATAGACTTCAAAGGATGGGATGGGTCAGAAATTAGAATACTTAAATCTCAGAAACATAATTTTAAGGTGTGCTTTATTGCTGACTTCTTGAGATTACAGATTATCTGAGATTAAAAAATAAAATTATTCTGCATAGGATAAAAATAAATAAATAAGGATTTTATTTCATTCCATATATTTTTCTCCATCTGAATGAAAAATAAAATAATAACTCATTAACATGTTCTTCAATATTAGCAAAAAGGAAATGTCACAATTTCTCTCATAAAAATATGTGACTCTTTCAGGTAGGTAGTGGACTATACTTGGATGATCCTCTTTGTAAATTAACTTTTTTATTGCCTATGTCTTTTTTCCCCCCTTAAGCACTTACCCGCAATCACACAGATATATGTATTTATGATTTTCCACCATATGGATGTGGAATCATAAATCTTTAGCCTTTTCAGGCAAGAAATTGGTTAAATTTTCAAATTATTTAAACAAAATGTTTTCATTGCATCATAGTATATACAATCCAGATGCTGAATTTTGCATTTGTCCTTTCAAAATGTTCTGTTAATTCATTTTGACACCCTTTTTATAATCCTCTGGGTGGCTCTACCCTTCAATATATTGACTTACAACCTGCAGCTGTGTACCTGCAAGCTTGATGCCAGTGCACTCCATTGCCTTCTGCAGGTGTTTCATAAGAATATTAATGAGGACAGATACCAGCATAGAGCCCTTTGATGTTCCACTTGATTTGGAGATCATTATTATTGTATTTCTGTTCCTACTCTAAGCTAAACATTTCATGTAAATTACACCTGTTTTACTCTTAGCCTTTTGGCAAACTGAATTATTTGCTTGGGAAAAATTAATTGGGAAAACATGTAGATGCATAATCACAAAATAATAAACATTTTCTTTTTTTTTTTTTTCTTATTTAAATATATGAGCTTTCTTCTGTTGGGATATTTTAGCCACAGAAACCCACAGCAGAAAATGGTTATGGTGGGCAATGAGCTTCTGAAAATGCAAAACATATACATAATTATCTGAATAATTCTGTTTCCTCTTTGGATTCAAATTTGTAACTATCTTGGGGGAAAAATGGAAAATGAAACCAATGTTTTCTCCTTCCTTGCAACTTCTCCATATTTATTAAATGCAATCATCACTTCTGTGTTATTTTCTGTGGTTCAAATAGCAGAAATGTTAAGTGTGCTTATTTCTAAATTGAATTGCAAAGAAATAAATTGTTTCTATTCCTCTTTTTAATACAATGTTGGACTATTCTTGTTCAATATCATGCAGATGTTTATATGTATATATAAATACAAATATGTATAAGAATGTATGTATTCAGATTAAATACACATCACATAATTTGCTTTCGATGCCATAATGAGATGTAATCCTTATTTATATTGAATTTCCCTGTAACTGTGATGTTGTAATTGTAGGGAATAAAATAAAACCCTGTTGTGGTGCAGATGTTACCTGGTTTTATGCTTTTATTATAAGCAAATTAAATAGTACGATTCTGGATTTATCTAAACCACACTTGGACTTCCTCTGTTTTATCTATATTAATTTCACAGGGAATATTCTGCATGCTCAATTACTCATGGTTGTACAAAAATTTTGAGCAAGTACATTTATATATAGAATTTTTGAAGTTTGTGGTTCAGATGACAGGTATGATGTCACTGGGTGCTGGTAGTGCTTATCAATAAATTATGAGGTTAAGGAAAATGTTAAAGTCTTAAAATGTTTCTTTTTCTGGATCACAGATCACTTTGCATCTTGTTTAACTAGGGCTTCTTGATATAATAGGTATCATAGCAATGATAAGATTTTATCTTTCCAATTGCAACCTTTTGATCATAAAAATTTATATTACAGATATTTAAAAAATATCTTATAGGAATAGAAAACAAACTGAAAATTTTTGAAACATTAAATATTTCCAGTAAAGAAACAAACAGGTCTGTAAAAAAATTTCCTATTGGACTATTCTGGAGAAAGACCTGGGTGTCCTGGTGGACAACAAACTGTCCATAAGTAAGCATTGTCCTTGTGTTCAACAGTGTCAATGGCATCCCAGGCTGCACTGGGGAGAGCATTTCCCCAGCAGGTCAAGGGAGGAGATCCTGCTCCTCTGCTCATCCCTGGTGAGGCCATATCTGGAGTGCTGTGTCCAGTTCTGGGCTCTTCAGTACAGTAGAGACATGGAACTCCTGGAACAGGTTCAGTGGATGTCCAGGAACAAATGATTAGGGGACTGAAACACCTGGTTTACGAGGAAAAGCTGAGGGAGCTGAGCCTGTTCAGCCTTGAGAAGAGGCAACTTGAGAGGGGACCTCAGCAATGTATATCAGTATCTGAAAGGAGGGAGCCGGAATCTCTTTGGTGATGCCAAGGAACAAGGCAAGAAGCAACAGGCAGAAACTGGAACACAGGAAATTCCCCTTGAACATGAGGGAGAACTTTGTTCTGTGGGTGACCTAGCACTGGAGCAAATTGGCCAGACGCAGATCTGTGACAGGTGCTCTAGGGTGACCCTGCTTAAGCAGGCTGGTTGGACCAGATAGACCCCAGTGGTTCCTTCCAATCTTACCCATTCTGTGATTCTGTGATTAGACAGAAATTAACAATATCATGTTAGTTCTAGCAATGGTCCAGCTAGGTGAACAATGGATTGACTAGCAAAGAATCCAAGGACACAGGAAACATAGAATCGTGCCTTTCTAGTGCTTATCACTAAGACTAGAAATTGATTTGGAACAATAAGGGTGCTACAAATTTTAAACTATAACTTTTGGTTAACAGATGAGAACTCCTCTTTATTCCAAAGAGTTTAGGTAAACTATTTTACTACAAGAAATCGAAATACATTTTAATGTGATTTTATATATATACCTTTATTAAATAAATCTAAATCTAAATCTAAATCTAAATCTAAATCTAAATCTAAATCTAAATCTAAATCTAAATCTAAATCTAAATCTATAAACTCTATAATTCTGGGTTTTTTTAAATTGAAGTTATGGAGTATATAATTATATTCAATTAGATAAATATTTTGAATTTTTGAATATTTTCAAAGCCATTTTGATGAGGTAAAAACTTTGGTCAAATATTGTGTTAGGTGAATAATTGCTATGTTCAGAAAGTTCACCTTTCTGTTCTTGAGGTGTCTGAAATTGCTCTTGTGATCAGAAGAATATTTGTGGGAAAATATTTATCATTGTAGAGTTACTAAGAATAGTTATTACACTTCCAGTAGGAGGGAAGGTGGGATCCATTTTGATCCATTCTGACTGTAGAATTTAGTTGTCTGAAATAATCAGCATGAAAGTACAAGGGATGCTTTACCCTTCATGGCTGCATTACAAGCTTCAATTCTGACTCTGTAGGGTCATTTATCCTTTCTTCAATATTATTTCTGTCCTATCTGTTCTTGATATGCCAAGGAAGCCATAAGAAACTGAATTATTTAGATTAAAGCAGGCATTCAAATCCTTATTTATTACCTTAAAGTTACGATGTTTTACTGCTATTGAATTATAATATATTCTTGTTCATGATAAACTACCAGTATTAAAACATATCATGTGAAATGGAATAGTGGGTAGGAAAAAAGTAATTTTTTTTCCTCCTCTCAGATCTTGATTCTTGCTGTTTTGAAACTCCTGACTACATGAACTTAACAGGGAAGATATCTTATCTAGAAAATAATTTTGTTAGCTAAGAAATCATGAACAGACAAAAATTGCTGTCACACATTAGTTTAGGAGAAGGCATTACTAATCTAAGGACAACAACACAAAGGAAGTCCCAGGTGCTTATCAGCAAATTCAATTACACTAACAAAAAATGGCTTCTAAATGCAAAGCTAGGAAGGCATTTATATCACTCAGGTAGGGTTTTTTTTTTTTTTTCATTGTTGCCTTTTCATGGATCTTTACCAGAATTTGATGAGATAGAAGTAAAATGAAACATCAAGTATTCACAGGCAGACCACATATATTAAAAATAATGAAATTGCTCTGCATATAGTAGCTTACCCAGCAGATTGTCGCAGCATGCACCCTCATTAGGATGTCTGCTTGAAACTTAGATTCCTGGCATAAGGTAAAAATGGAATAAACAGGTGATGGAGGCTAGACACAGGTATTTATCATTTACAAAACTGTTTTTCAAGGAACTGTGAAGTCTATAGGTCTTTTGTAATATATATGTACTGGCAGTTATTTTAGGCTGTTTTCAGGCACAATTTATGAATCTTCTTTAAACTAACCATTGATTTTCACCCTGTGAAAATCAGTTTTGGGAATAGCAGAAAAAAACAGTAAAAGCTGAACATTTCAAGAATTGTTGTGATACCAATTTGTATGCATTTAATTTCTAGCTTGCTGGGGCAACGTGGCTCTTCATATGATTTCCTTTTTGTTCCTGGGAAAACCCATTTCTAAAACTATACCAGAATTACGCAGTGCGTGGAAAAGAATAAACCTGCTGTATAGGGATGAAACTGACAGCTGTGAGAGAAAGGAAGGAAAGGAGAAGGAGAAGGTAGGAAGATAGGAAGTGATGAGTGGAGGAAGAAGGAGGAAGAGAGAAAGACAGAAAGAAAAAGAGAGAGAGAAAGAGAGAAAAGATGACTAAAAGAGCCTGACTTTCTCAGGCTGAAGCCTAACACACTATGAATTTTGCCTTACGCAGAACCCATTTTATATAGCAAGATGACACTTCTGTTTTTAGATGCCTTCTACCATTACTCCCAAGAAGCCTCTCCCTGCATCCACTGAAAATGTATTACTATGTGCAGCCTGATCTTCACCATGGCAAGCAACAAACATCTTGACAGCAGCAGTAGCTTAGAGAACCCATCAAGAACATCACTGAGAAAAAAGGGATTAAAAAACAATGGCAAAAAAAGCCTGCCAAAACAAGCAAACAAAAAAACCTCCAAAACAATGACAAGAAGATGTTAAAAAGAATAAACAAACAAAGAAAGCAAAGGCACTTTTTTTTTTTCCCAGGACGATTCAATGCAAATGCAAGAAAATCTCTGGATAAGTGAGTTTAAAATGTCGCCTATCAATACATAATTGTAATGGAAGCCATCGGCGTTTTGGACAAGATAAGCAGATTTATCTCTTTCTGGGAGCTTGTGACTTATTTTTGCTTTGAATAGTAAAATGGATTCCATTCTTTTCTAATAGCTTGTTCACAATAAATGTGTGTTCTGTATGTATGTTTTTAAAGGATGTGGATGGACAAAAGAGAGGAAGGTGCCCTGTTTGTCTTCTCCTGTTATTTTCCAGGTCAGGTAGAAGTGCATGCAAATAACAGAACATCATGCCTTCACTGAAAGTGAAGAAGTATTTTGAGCTTGGTACAGAAAGACACATTAGGAATTTATAGAAGTTTTACTACTAGAGGAGATCAGAGGAAATACAGACAAATCCCCTCCTGAAGGAAATTTGATTGCACTGTGCAAAGTATATTGAAAACCACAAAGCCAGTAAAAGTTGTTTTAGATCAAGGCACAAAAAAAACATTCCACATGGAAGGACAAATTAGGCAGAGCAAAGACTTGTTAATAAACTCTTTCATCTTCATACTGTCTTATTATTTGGGTCTGAATTTTCTCATTACTATAGTTTGTGTTCAAATAAAACCTGGCATTAGGAGGTTAAAGGTCTTTTTGATCCTTTTGTAGTACATATTTATTAGCTTTTTAGTTCAAATCATAGGTTGCCTTTGAAGCAAACCTACCACTATTTCCCCTTCCTATATTTGATTAACATTATAAATCAGTCTTAGAGAACATAAGGATGATTACTTTTGGATGAAACATAAGCAAAAGAATCTCTCTTGGAGACTTCTTAATATGCTGTAATTGTAATGTTAATGGCCAGTTGCTCTGTGGTATTCACCTGGAATTACTCTATTACAAAAAAGCATGTTTAACGTGGACATAGGATCATCAAAATCAATACTTTCTCCTTATATATCTGCTCCTATTGGCACATGCTTAGTTTAAGAAAGTAATTTAGGAAGAATACTTACTTTAAGAAAGGTTGTACAAGCCAAAAGTTCTCCAAGTTAGGTTCCTATGTTTTCAAGTCCTTGTATTCAGAAAATCAGGTTGAAAAAAAAAAAAAAAGGAAGAGAAAGTGATTGCTAAAATTTAATCTGTTTCAGTTCAAAGTCCTATGTCTTGGCTGCAATCCTCCCTCAAACACATTTTTAGCTACAGTGCTATATTTGTCACTAAAGTGGTAAAACTTTAATTATGCATTTATGATTCCATATTCCCTGGGAATAGAATGGCTAAAGTAACTAACTAAGTTGTAACATACTGCAGCATGCTTAAGCAAATTATCAAAGACTTGAATTGGGTACCTGGATCATTTGTAAAATAATTACACACACTGTGATTTCATAAGCTAGTCTTTATGGTTACATTGTTAAATAGAAAAAGGCAGGGAATGATTTCTGGCCTCAGTTCCCAGTGGCTCTGGATGCTGAGAGGTAGCTCCACCCATGTTGGATTGCTCTGGAGAGATCTAGCTTGAGTGCTCTGAGTCAGAGCCATGGGATGAGCAACCATGAAGCAGCAGTTCATTGGGACTTTGTGACTACATTCATCCTCAGTTCTGGTTCCTCAGTACAAAAGAGATATGAACATACTGCAAGTACTCCAGTTAGAGACTACCAGAGATGATGAAGGGGATGGACTATCACTCCCACCCTGAGGGGAGGGTGCAAGGCCCTTTTCAGTGGTGTCCTGTGACAGGACCAGAGGGAAAACCAGAAGCTTCCACATTGTTCTAACGTTGGCTTGGATAGAGAGAAGGATGGGACAGGACGGGGTGGGGTGGGGTGAGGTGGGGTAGGGCAGGGTGTGAAGGGAAGGGAACAAAAATTATTAGAAATAGTGAAACTCCTTTACTAATTTACATTTTCACTTGCATATTAGGTATGTTGCATTTTTCATCATTCAGCAGGTATGTTTACTAGTGATAAAACAGGTTCGAACAGTTTCAGATTCTACAACATATTAATCTATTTTCCATCAGCTATACACCCTAAGCTGTGATAGAAAGACAATTGTGACTTTTTGGATTATATATAATGGGAATGATTTTCCTAATTATTTCCAGACATATCTACACATACATTTGTATGAGCAGTGCAGCACGATTGACAAGGGATCAGCTGGAATGGAAAAAAGGACAGAAACTAGTTATACCAAATTTTCTGTCATAAGATAGACTAGTTCAGAAATAATGTTGAAATTGAAGAAAATATTGAGCTATTAAAAAACCAAAGTATCTAGAAATTCTTATAAATTCACTCCTATAATGCTGTCCACACAAAAAATTTACTCTGTATTTTTTCTTGTTGGTTTTATTTTTATCTGCCAGAAAAAATAGTTTTCAGAACTTCAGTCCAATCTTTCTTCTGAAACCTCTGTTTAATATTGCACATGTAAAATCTTCAAGCTATGATTTAAATAAGAATTTATGCTTCTGTCTGGGGGGTATTTTTTGAAAAAAAAAAAAAAAAAAATGCCACATACACCTAATACACTCTATTAAACTACCATGGACATATATAGTACCAAGGTCTGATGAAGTAAATAAGGATTTTATACTAGACTGTGTAAACTAACTTACTTTTTTTGTCAATATCATTCCATACAAAAAACCTAACCATGAAGTACGAAATTTTGATTCAAGAAAATCTGTCACAAGAATTTATAGCGCTGCTATGTTTCAATCAGCTCAGGAGTTAGCAATTTACAATCTTTTGATCTACTGTAACCAGCCTGGCACAGATCAAAACAACTAAAGAAAAAATGCAGGGTACAAAAAACTTATTGTAGGAATTAATTTAATAATGAATGATACATCATAGAGCTTTATTAAATATTGTAATAAGATCTTTGGATAGGTGAAAGACAAATCCCAAGGGTAGTACAACCTGCAATAGTAGAAAACAAACCAAAACAGGTTGTGTTTTATGTTTCCAGCTCAAAACTTTTGCATTTACGTAAAGGAAAAGTATTTTATATATTTATATTATTATTATATTATAATAATATATTTTATATATTTATATTATTATATTTAAATTATAATCTCTGCTAATATAAAAAGCTATTATTTATTCTTGAACTATTTATGTACCGTAAGGTTCTATAGCTGCATTTCTGAGGGTACATCTGCATTATACCCAAAGATGTATATCTACCTTGCTCACAGCCTCTCTTGATCAGACAGACTGTGTTTTACTACTTGAGATACCCCATAAATTGTTTAATTTACTGCATAAATTAAAGTATTTCTTCTTTTTGTGGGATAAAATGGTAATTTCAAGCTTCATGGTGCTATCAGGGAAACAGGAAAACACATTGTGTCATAAAAAATATTTGAATACACCAAGAATGTTTCAACACTACTTAAGCCCTGAAAAATTGGAAGGAGATAAATTATTTGCAGTTTTTACTCATGCTGCTTAATGAGTGCTTGTATAAAGATGGGTGGGGGTAAAATTAGAGGAAAAAAATTGGATAGTTGTATTCCCATCTTAACAGAAGTTATAACAGCATGGAAATTACAGGATTAAATGCAGTTACTACTCCCTGGACAGAATGTAGTTGACATACCTGAAACTTACGCTACAATGATTCCCCACACACCCAATCTGCATTTGTAAGTATTATGCTAAGGGGAAGAAACAGAGGGTGGAGTGGAGTCCAGGCTCTGGTGGAATCATTGAAGGACGGGGAACTTGATGGTACTTTTCAGCTGAAAAATCTAGTGGCAGACTTCAGCTGAGGGAGAGTGATGTCTTGCTGCTGAACCAGCAGCTGTGGTGAAAACACTCTCCTCGCATGAACTCAAATTGAATATTGTTTTTATTGAGGGTCTTTAACTCCCCACATTCACATTTATCAAGGACTGTGAAAACCTGTCGTAACTCTATTTAACACAGTAATTAATATTTTTATTTTATGGTCCAGAATGATAAAATTTAAAAATTGTATCTTAAAAAAATATTTTGATAACAAGCTTATAAAAAGGTTTCATTGAGGAATAATTCCCTTAACTTAATGCATAACTATATTTGTACACACTATAATTTTCAACATTAATCCATTATCCCTGGAGGGAAGATGAGCCTGGGTATTTTTAAAATATTTATATTCACTGCATCAAACACTTCTGCAACAATCTGGCAATTCAAATAATATTCAATAGATTAATTTTTATTTAAAATGATAGCATAAATCTCATCTAGGATAAAAAATTATTAGAAACCAGAAAGGAATAAATTATACACAATTTTTTAAAAAATTATCATTGCAGTTTATCCTGGGTGGGAATTTAGAAAATATTTATTTTCCTGAGTAGTCTGTTTTTGATAAGGCAACTAATATTACACTGCAGCTATCAACTCAACAGAGTCTCTCAGATATATGTTAAAATATACATATATTTCTGTTTGACTACAGTTTAAATCACCGTCTATACAAGAAACAATCAGAGGCAGTGCAATACTTTTCCCGGCCCCGGTTGGCTCCCGAGCACCCAGCTTGGGCACCTTGGCTTCTTGTCGGGGTCGGTACTGGCTGCTACTTCCAGGCACTTCTGCTGCCATGCTCCGGGGGGTGGGCTGGCCTCGCATTGCCGTTGGCGTGAGGGAAGAAACGAAGAGGCAGGGAATTGTCCAAATCCATCCGTGTGGTGGCTGGATGCTTTATTGGTCACAAGAGCCACGATGGGGAAGTGGCAGCCCGCTCCCAACCTCGCTTGGATGAATCTGGCAGTGAGGCTGGGGGGGAGCGGGATGATATAGGGGTGGGACAGGGAGGACGGGAGCCCTCCGCCCTGTTGTAGTGTACAGCTATGCAAATGGAGCAAAAAGGCTTTGTGAATTTGAAATGGGAGTTTCTGTTTCCTAAACCTAAAGCTGGAGTTTCTATTCTGTATTTTTACGTGTATTCATCCTTCCCCCTGAAGCTATTCCCATTGGATTTTATCTATAATGTATTCATACTGGGCATTGTTCTATTGGTTTCACCTTATCTCTTATTTTCCCCTATAAAACCTGTGTCTCGACCCCTGATCATTGTCACTTGTACGTGCGGCATTGGAGCAAATACAACTTACTTTGGACTGCACACAAGTGTCCAGTCTCTTGAGTCTCTTTATCCCGGTCTTGATCGCGCTCTCTAAACAGCTCTGTCCGTATCAAACGAACCCACAAAGGTGTTTGTTGTTCTCTCCGGCTGCTCCTGGAAGCGCCTGGCCAGCACCCCGGGAAAGAGGAGCCGGGCGAAAACAAGGAAGTCGGAGAGAAAAAAACAAAGCAACACCGCCCGATGAATACAGACGCCGTGGCGGTGACATGTGCCACAGCGACCAACAGGAACATGGCGGGGGTAGACACGGGGCTTCGGGGTGAGTGGGACTGCAGGAATGGGATGATGAGCACGGAAGCCTCAGGAGTTGGCAGGGAGTGGTTACAAGAGTGACGGGGGAAATTCCAATGGCAGGCAGCCTGGAGCTAGCTACCGTGGGGGGGAAAAACATGGGGGATGCACGAGGATACACAGCACCGGCAAACTAACAAAGATCAGAACCCCTAATCTGAACCCAAACCCAGGATGCAACAACAATTTACCTCTGAAAGTAAACACCACTTCCAGATAAAGACATTGTGCTGGAAGGCCCAATATCATTTGGCATTTTGAAGCACAAAACCCTAGGCTTCCTGATGCTCTGGATTCTATAGAAGTTTTCATGGTATTCTGTGAAAAGGAAAGATTTAGTTATTTTAAGAGCCTGAAATGCAGTATTTTTTCTTTCATTTTAAAATAAGGTTTTCTGCCTAATCTATCAGAAGCATTATCTGATAAGCTTCACAAATTTTACTAAAGACTCTTGCTGCTCTTCTTGAAAGTATATGTCAGAGGGTGCATCCCTTCGTGACATCTTGTTGACAATAACTATGATGAAGACCAAATGAACAAATATCTGAGGACAAATTTCAAGACGAATTAAAGTCATCTGATAATGATAATGTCATGGTTTGACCCTGGTGCAATGTCAGTGTCCCCATGAAAATGCACCTTCCCCAAATAAATGCTGTGAGATGCGATCAGGAACAGAGCAGAGCAGGCCCGAAGGGAAAGACTTTATTAAGCTACTACTACTATAATAAAAGACACACAGAATTCAGAATGAAAACCCTCCAAAACACTTCTCCTCCCCCCACCCAATTTCCAACAAACCACAGTGAGACAAAACCCTGGATTCCTGATCATGTTAACACCCTTCATATAATGAATTCTTAGTTCATCAAGACAGACAGGAGTCTCTCCTGTACCATAGACGCCCAGGATACACAACAGCAACCCTTCTGTGTTTCCATGTCACACATGGCAACTGCCCGGAGAAAATCTGCCAGTGCGACACCTTCCTGTCCATGTCACAGTGCTCTCACCACCGTGCATGGACAGACTGCTCATACGGCTCCTTTAAGGAGCTTTAAGGCTTTGCCAAGGACCAAAAGAAACAACAGTTCAGCTTTTCATTTTGGGACCACAGTCCCCCCCCTACCATTTTCCTCCTCCCCTGGGGCAGAGGGTGCAACAGTTTCTCATCTTTGGGGCAACAGTCCCCCCATTTTCTCCTCCCCTGGGGCCAAGGGTCCCAAGAACAGAGATCTTCTTCCTGAAGACAGAGGGCACCACCACACCCTCCTCAACTCTTCTCTGTTCATTCCATTCCTGTGCTGGCAGTCGCTGAAGCATATCTCTTGGTTCACAATTGCATGCCCCTAAAAATGCAGTCTCTGTTGCAGAAGAAATTAGTTCAGTCTATGGCTATAAAAGAAAAGTCTGGCCAAGAGCCACTCCATCATCTCCTCCCACCTAGGATTCTTTTCCCCATCTTCTTCTGACATCTCAGGTCCCAGACTGTCTCTTTTCTCTTCCAAATCGAGGAGGAGTAGTGTTTTGCAAAGCCTTCTCATCCCAGGAGAGGGTTAAAAGCCTCAGACTCCCAGGATGGCTGAAACCTCGGCCTAGAACTCCAACTCCCACAGCTGGGCACCTTCCCCCCTCCTCTTTCTCCTCTGCCTGTGTACTGCTGGCACAGTCTCTGTCTCTTTCACTCTCTCTCCCTCTGGTGGGGGGAACAAAGACATCTCAGATTTTCTCCACCCTTCCATCACAGGGGCCGGCCTGGTTCCAGTCCCTTCACACCCTGGCCTATGTCTCCCAGGCTGCATGGTTTCCCCTCCCCCACCCAGCCTGTGGCTGGGTGGGGGAGGTCTGCACTGCACTCTGACTGGAACCAAAGAGATTGTTCCCCGAGACTCTCTGCTTTTAACCCCCTGTGTTCTCAGAGGCATGTCCAATGCCTTCAGTGGTCACTTCAAGTGCCAATATCCAAACCTGACCACTGATTGGTTTGACCCCAACTTCCTGAGAAAATTCACTTCTGTGTCAAACCACAACAGTTCATGAAGTCTAAGCAAATTACATAAAGGATAAAAGTTACTTTTAAATAGCAAATGCACAGTTTCCAGTTAACTATTCCTGTCTGTAGACAAATAATCTGGTTCATTCTATGGACTGATTTTTTAAAAAAAAAAAAATTAAAAAATCTGAAGAGGTGCATCCTTCCCAGACATTTTTTTTTTTTTTTAACAATTCCACAATCCTGGTCTTGAAGGATATAGTGCTCCATTTTTAAATAGTTAAGCGAGTCATGCTCAGTCCTGTATCCACAAAAGTGATTTTCTCTTATAAAAGTATTTTTTCCTCATGTGCATTACCAGGTCAGGTAAATTCTACAGTGTAGGGCCAATTCCTGACTTAAATATTCTAGTATGACTCCAGTTGATATAATTGGGAGTGGCACACATATCATTCAGCATGGGAGAAATTTCCTTACTTTTTAAATATGCAATTGGGAGAATCAAAATTGTAATATCTAGTGATGTGTTCAGACCAACACATTCAATAGATAATATTTGCTTTATTTAAAAGGAAGGTTTTGTCTTTTGTTGTTGTTGATGCTGCTGCTGTGGCATGATTATTTGACTTGAATCCCTGGTATATCATTCTTCCTCACTGCTTTAGAGGCTAACTTCACACATCACAATTTGTATAAATGTTACATTTTTGCAGCATAAGTAGTAAATGATATTTTTTGAATTACAGTAATGTATCATATTAACTAATGTGTTTTATTTCTTGTTAACAGAATGGAAACAAGAAAAAATGCGGCGGCTACCTGCCACGACCCCAAGCAGTCGAGAAGCGCTGTCTAGCACTGCCTGTGTAAGGCTGGGTGGCCGCCATGTGTGTGCGGGCACTCCAGGGTAATGGTGTCTGCCTCCCTGGTAGTGCTGAGTGCTGCGGCGTGAGTTACACAGCTTTGGTAGCTTCACACACTGAGATGAGACAAAGGGATGAGAGAAGGACACTTTGTTTGCGAGCCCTAAGAACTTTTATTCCCCCATGCATGGTTGGAACAAAATGCTCTCAGAGCAATGAAATGCAAAATGCTGGAAAACAAAGAATGACAACAGATTAAGTAGGGGGTGGGCGGACAGGGGTGGAAACCTGCCTCGCCCTATAGGGACAAACAACAGGGGAGTGACATGGATTATAACAACCAATGGTAACATAACAGAGGTGGGTACAGCGTCCTGGGATGAATAGAAGGGCTAAGGTGGGGTGATTGATACAGAACTTTCATGAAGAAGCTGGGGGTGGTTACAAGATTGACACTCAACAGGGAGTGACAACCTCTGACTGACAGAACCAAATAAGGAGAAAACAGTGAGGTGAGGAGATTGACAGGTAACTGTGGATCTGAGTGGCAGGAACTTTCAGGGTAAACAACTTGGAGCAAACCACTGTGAGGGAAAAATAGGGAAGTACAAGGAACAAACCTAACATTAATAAAATCCCTGACTAGATCAACCCAACCTACAACAACAAAAAAAAAAAAAATTGACTGATTTTTTTGCTTTCCTCATTATAGCAACTAATGTACATATGAAATATTTAATTTATTCTGAGACTTTTTATTATACATCTAAAATCATATCCAGATTTGATGGTTTGGATATCAGTTGATGCAAAGTATCAGAACCAGATCACAAATTAATTTATCTTTAGATCCCAAAATGTGCTAAAGTAATTATTAGGTGGAGAAGAGATTCACAGACTTAATTATTCAAAGGCATACTCTTCTTCCATAGGTTTACATTTGCTGTGAAAGGGCAGAGCAGTGGCTTTAATTTAAAACCAAATTTTGATCCAACTCTAATGAAGACAATCTTCTTTCCTTTGTTCTTTTTAATGTTTGCTGTACGAGTACAATACGTTTTCATATTCATTTACAGAAAAAGAATCAAAAAACTTTAAGATTCAGAAACTGACACTAGTGGGTGCTCTTAATCCATGGTACTTTGGAAAACAATTATTCTGGGGAAAAAAAAAGTAAAAAGAGAGAAATTAATATCACAGGAAAAAATACTATGGGTAAATACTAAAGAGTGATACATTGTTTTATGTTAAAACACAGGAGTTTGAGCAAGTTAAATGTTATTTTATCTCCACTTTCTTCATAATGGTTCATTATGCACATGTCAATATGAATATTTTTGTCTGTATATCACTATTAGAAGAAGACTAAGTTGAGAGAAGGGAGCAACTGGGTAACTTTTGAGACAGGAAATAAAGGAGAGAAAACACATTGTAACCTGTTATGCCAGGACCTTCTTCTACTTGGTGATGTCCTTACATGGGGTAGGATAAGAAAACATTCTGTGGCTTTGTGACACACAATATTGATATTTGAGACTGCCAGTGATGACTTCTTCATCCTTAATTATTTTTAAAACCTTCAAAAGTAACTTTCAGTCAGTTGTCTGTGATTCTAATATGGCTTTTTTTATTATTTTCAGGATATTTATCTGTTACAGGAAGATTATTCTCAATGTAATAAGCAAAGCAAATAGAATATTTTTTACCTTATGCTTATCTTTCTGGACTTCCAGTAAGTGCAAGGCTGTAATATTAAACAGTTACGCAGATATTTGGGATTATGTCTTGTATTTATCTACTATAGATAGAAGGTTGAAAGCACTAAGACTCAAAGAACTGGCTTAAAAGTAAATGTGAGGAATAAATGGGACGTGTATGACATTACCATAAAGTCACAAAAGTGTATCTAAGAGTATCAAGAGAAGAAAATTTCTCTATTCCTTGTCTGAGCTCCAGATAACAATGAATTAATTACCTGTGTAAGAGAGAAGTTAAGGAAAGAAGTGGGTCCACAGCCCCCACTGATGGGAAAGATTTGAAAGATGGTCTCCTTCTTAGAGGAGAGCAGATAGTGGGACCCAGAAAGAACTTAGAGGTGATGGGATGAGCTGATGGAGTGACTCTATGCTTTCCAAAAAGGAATATCTTGCTCTTCTCCAAGGCTCCTACTCAGTTCCCCTCTGTCTTCTAGCCTGACCAGACACTACATCATTCCAATTTATTAGTTTGGTAGAATGTTAATCCAACAAGTGAAACCGAAAAGCATTTTCTGACAGTCTAGTGATCTTGCAACATCATTAACCAAAAAGGAAAGAGGGGAACAAGTTTTCCATGAATGCCAAAGGTTATGAAGAAATAGAGGTTTGGAGATCATTCCTTTGCAGTGACAAAGTATATTAGCTTGATTTGAGCACCTTGATAAAAGCAATAGTATGAGAGCAAGGGGAAGAACCTCAAAAAGACTCCACTTCCCATTTTAATATCCCTCCCAAATTCTTGAATAATCATAGTTTAAAATTAAGAAATTTGTCTACAGAATTCCTTCACTATATTTGTGCTTTTTGCCTTCACAGAATGTAAAGTTTCTTTAATTTCTTCTCCAAGACAGCCTCAGATACTGTTTCTCGATTTGGGAGAGGAATCTAATCTCTATCCTGAAGAATGCTGAAATTCAGCCTTTATCTGTCATCTCATTTGGACTTTACTTAAGCTTATGAGATTGTATCTTCCTTTAACAAAATATTTTACTTATTCTGAATAGCAAGAGAGATATGAATCCACTGGACAACAATAGGCCACTGAGATTAATAAGGAAGTGGAGCACCTCAAATATGAGGAAAGGCTTAGAGAAGTGGGACTGCTTATCCTGGAGAAGAGCAGTCCTAAAGGGATGGTGTGCAAGTATGGAAATATCTGATGGTAGGGCATAAAGAGGACAGGGCCAGATTCTTTTCAGTGGTGCCCAGTGACAGGATGAGAGGCAATAGGTACAAACTGAAAAAGAGAGGCTCTGCCTCTGAAATGCAAGAAACACATTTTTACTGTGAGGATGACTGAGAAGTGAGGCAATTTGCCCAGAGGTATTGTGGAGTTTTCATCCTTGGAGATATTCAAAAGATGCCTGCAGATGATCCTTGAAAAACAGCTCTAGGTGACCTCATTTGAGTCAGGATGATGAACAAGATGACGTCCAGAGGTACCTTCCAACCTCAACCCTTCTGTAATTCTGTGATTCTCAGAATTATTCAGCTACATTTATATAGTGATGATGAAAATTCATGTTTTGCTACAAGAGTGACTTTGAAAGGATTCACTGCTGCTTTTAATGAGAAGCATACATTACACAGAACACTTTGAATGAAGTTTAATACTGTAAAAGAGCATGCCAGCATATATAACTATTATTGCTATTGTTGTAGAAAATGCTAATTCCGCTGAATTTTTACAACTTGAAAAAGAATTGCAGTAGAAAATTAGTTTTGCATGGGTGTTTTCTTTCTTTCTTGTAACTAGAACATTGCCTTGACTAACTGATCAAAAGTACCATAATAAAAATAACAATTCTCTGATTTGCTTTATACCAAGGGAATTTGAACTGGTATAAAATAGATTACATTATGTAAATGAACTGCTGTGCAATAATGCTGCTTAATTAAATTTGTAACTATAAAATATAATTGTTTAAATAAACACATCTACCTATTTCTAAGTGTTGATTATAAAATAACACCAATAAAAATTCACCTCTAAAAATTTGAACACTTTATTCTTTGATAAATTGTAGCATTTTTCTCTTTTAGCTATTTTTTTCATAGAGTAGAAATTTCTTTGATGTTTATGTGGAAAGGCTTTGCTGAAGTTTTACTTATTTTACACTTTGAGGGGAAGGCAATGGGTTAGATTTGAATGAGGTAGGTGCACACACAGTTAAACTGCTGTGAAGACCTATGGACTCTCTCACCTAAAGAGAGAGATGTCACCTAAAGAAATAGAAATTTATTGAATAAATATTGAAAGGTTATTCTGTATATCAGAAAAAAAAATAGAATTGATGCATTCTGCATTGTTTCTCATAAAGAACTTCTTTTGTACTACCCTGAAATTCCAATTTTTTTCCTTATTGAAGAAGTAGACAAGAAAATTACACATTAATTAAGATATTCCCTTGTTGGCTTTCTTGTACTATTGCAGTCTTTTTATAGGCTGCTTCTTCAATTACCTTCTGGGATGTTTCTTATTTAGATGGCATCCTGCAGGGCTCACTGCTGAGATTGTTTGGCTCTGCAGAAATTCACATCATCTTTAAAAACCAACTATATAGATTCACTTTTTCTAGCAAACAAGGGTCGTAGAAGATGAGGGCTTGTACCTAGCTGGGTCCCAACACAGTATGCTTGAATTCTAGTTTCTCTAGACTAGACACAGCATTAAATGAGTCTCTAAGTGAAATGCTGTTGTCTGCTATTCTTGGTATAGGGGTTCAAAAATCTGGCTTTAAAGAGTTTTCAGGAAGCTCTATCAAATGTCAGGAGGAATTAACTTCCTTTCTATTGATTCAGGTTTGACATTATCCCAAGTTGTGAAAGAATGCTATTTAACTAGTTATTTAAAATGGTCTGCCTGCTGCAATCTGTATCACAAGTTTTAATTACTTTTAACACTGACTTGACTTTCTGGATATTTTTTTTTTTCTGGGAGAAACAAAGCCTTAAGTATTAAAAATTCTTTATCATTGGTATTCGCGCTGTGCAATTGAGATCTGAACCAACTATCATTGTCCATTAAATAGTTACAAATATCTGTATAAAATATAATCAATATTTACATCCATAAAAATTTTTACTTCTATCTTTCTTTAAAATATTAAAACTGCTTTTAAGCGGTCATATTATTTTGTGATTTATATTTTTAGGTAAGCCTCAGTGTCAGTACAAAGATTGTTTTTCAGTACTTCAATTCCTTTTGTTTCACTTGCTGCTTGATTTATCAGAATGTCCTAAATTTATATTAGTTTCTAACATAGCTTTCTAAGTCTGTATCCCTTTGGAATACAATTGATTTATCCCTTGCAATGTATCATACAGAGGTTTCAGTCCACTTTGCCATCATATATTTTGTGCGATTATGTGGGTGGTTTGGTTTATTTGGTTAATACACCTTAGTATTTAAAAAAATATATTAATTAGCTTACCTTTACCACATATTTTTGCAATATATTACTTGGGTTATTTTTCCAAATATTCTCAAAAATGCTGTGTTAGCTTTTGGGTTTGTTCTAAACTAAGCTTTACAATGCATCTATGAATAGTTAATTTCACATGATGAATTCAAGGAGAGCCAGCTACAAAAATAATTTCAGAAAATTCTGAGCATAAACCTTGGACCTATTAAAATTAACCTAAATTTTATCCTTTTACTTTTGATTTTTAAATTTAAATGATTTTTGAATTTAGATTTAAATTCAAAGGCATTATGTTCTGGGTGTTTGCTGTTGTCTTGACGTCATAGTGCATTGCATCACTAAGAAAATTATGGCCCCATAAACCAAACCAAAACACTAAATGCACCCCCCCCCCCCAAAACCTGTTAATGTAATTTGCATAAGTATGAAGAAAAATAATCAAATCAACGTCTAGAATTAAATTCAGTCTTGGTTTCCCAAAACATATCAACACATCATCAATTTTTCCTTACTTTGATTATCACTGAACTCCAGGACACTAGCGAATTGACTTGCAAATATTTGCACACAGGCATTGATTAACTTAACTAATGCTCACACTGAGCATTACTGAAGTGTCTAAGCAAGCCATTAGAACTTTTTGCCATTTTCTGAAATTATAGATTTGTTTGCTTAAAAATAACAAAAAACTACTCCCAGTCCTCACCAGTAAAACTATTCTAATTGATTTACAGGACAATTTCGATATGAGGAATCATTCATTACACTGCCATCTAAACAATTTTTTTCCTTTTTTTTTCTTTTCATGAGATTGTCTTGGCTTTGTCCTGTGAAAGTTGTTAAGATATATTTCTTAGTTTGCCTTTGAGATGCAAATTTAAGAGAATAATCCAGTATAGCGAAAAGGTTTAAGTATTTGCTATTTATTACTTAAAATAGAGACATAATTCATTCTTTGAGGAAATCAATTACCTTATCAGATTAGAAATTTATTACTTAGCCAATTAAATCTTATATTAAAATAGCTACAGGTTTTACTTGTCGTATTTTCAATCCATAACATATGTTTCACTTCAGTATCCTTGGTTATTTGAGAAGGGTTGGTTTGTTGGGGTTTTTTTGTTTGTTTATTTGGGGGGTTTTGTGTGGGCTTTTTATTTGTTTGGGGGTTTTTATAGTTTGGATTTTTTTTTAAGCTTGCCATACTCATCTATAAAGATTTTTGACTGATTTTATTTGGAAATTGAAGGGGCTTTAGGGGAATAATCAGGAAACAGAGGGAATTTTCTGTGATCTGTCTTCTATAGTTAATTGATTCTGAGGTAAAATCCTGTTCTTAAGCTTATATAGAAAAAAATATGTGATACAATAAATTCCATACGATGAAATGTGCTGAGCAAGCTAAAGCAAGTCTGAATTAAATATCTTCATTTCTGTGATACAGTTCAGAATAAGAATTTTATATTCTTCCTGTGCTTAAAAGATCTACAGTGAAAAAAGTCCTAATAAAAGACATTAGTAGTCACCAAGCTGCATGTATGTTAACATGGTATTCACTGGATACACTGTATCCATTTGATTCAATGGAACGTCTGGTGATGAGGTGGATGATTATGCTGGCTTCTGCAGTTTTAGTAGGTATGTGAAAATAAGTGTCTTGCATACAAAAAGAAAAAAAAAATGACAATAATTTAAGAATAAAACTCCATGAATACACAGGAGATCCAATTCTACTCCTGATTCCAGTGAAGTCAGAACAGAGAATATCTGACAAGTATGTAAAATAAAATTTTTTTAATACCCAATCAAAGATGATATTAAAGTGTAAAAGATGTAAAATTTAAAAAAAATTGGATGAAATTTATTTCTAATTGTGTGTCATCATTTTCATTGTATCAACATTAGATCCAATTCCATTTTAGTAGTGTCAGTTGACCATTCTCAGATAATTTACTATCCTTTAAGTTTCATGCTCTGTGCCCAAATTTCTGTAACTAAGGATTTTTCTTCCTATTAATTGGGGCTATCTTTCTCATTGCTACTTAGACTTCACAAAAATCTATGAGTTGAGTCTGTAATTTCAATTTTTTTTCTTTTTTGCTTATCCAATGTAACATATTTCTGAGAATAGCTACAGTTTCATAATTGTTCCCTATAGCCACGGAAGCAGTGAATTTTGTGAAGACATGGTGCAGTATCTTTTTCCTTTTTAAAAAACAAAAATCTTTGGAAAGCTATTGCTTTCAATTTTATCGTAGTTACATGTGTCTATGAGGATGGGAGCAAACAGTCTCCAACCTCCTTTCCTCATGTTTTTAACTAGCTAATTTCGATCACTATTGTGTTAACTGATGAGAAACAAGTATATTAGATCAGACATTTCCTCCTGCCTTTATATCTGAAAAGTGCTCTTCACTTTTTCTGCAGCGTTGCATTCTTCTCACCCCGGTCCGGACGGCTCAGGAGCCCGGCTAGGCTCCATGTTTTGTCCGGGACACCGGGGCTGCTGGGTGTGTGTGGAGCTCTGGGGTTGAGCCTCCGTGTGGGCTAGCCGCGTTCTGTGGCCGATGCTGAGAGGAGACAAAGGGGCGAAGGATGGCACACCTTGTCCTGCGTGGCTGGAGAAAATTTATTCCCATGTGTCCACCACGGTGGAGGGCGGCCTCTGCTCCCAGTGCCCACGTGGTCAAGATGGCAGCGAGACAAAGGAAGCATGGGATTATATAGGGGGTGGGCAGACAGGGGTGGAAGCCCCCTCGCCCAATGCGGACAGGCAACAGGGGAGTGACGTGGACCACGGCAGCCAACGGGAACATAACAGGGGTGGATACAGGGTTCCGGGACAAATGGGAATACAGGGATGGGGTAACTGACACAGAACTCTCAGGAATGAACAGGGGGTGGCTACAAGACTGACATGGGAAAGCTCCAATGGCAGACAACCTGGAGCAAACCACTGTGAGGGGAGAATGGGGGTACATAGAACTGGCTAACTAACATTATTAGAACCCCTAACTGAACCAGCCCAGGATGCAACATTTTTCCTCATTATTTCTTTGAAAGACAAGGCAAAAAAATTCTCCAGTTCTAGCATCTAAAATGTAGAGGGAAACTGTTGATAATTTTTGTGAAGTATTCGTAGTATTAAGAAAGAAGAAAAATTGTTTCAGGGCAGGCAGTTTTAAACAAAGATTAGTTAAGTATGGTCACAAGAAATTGCCACTATAATTTTTGTTATGTAGCTAAATGTGTCCTGTCCCAAGCAGATGACATGAAGCTGAGTGCTGCAGTTCATGTGCTTAAGGGATGAGACACAATCCAGAGGGAACTTCATAAGCCTCAGGAGTGCACCCTTGTGAACCTCATGCAGTTCAACAAGGCCAAGTGCAAGATCTTTCACCTGGTCATGGTAACCCCCAAATATCAACACAGTCTAGGTCATTTATGGATTGAAAGCAGCCTTGCTGATAAAAACATGAAAGTGCTGGGGGATGAAAAACTGAATATGAGCCAGCAATGAGCTTGCATCTAAGAAAACCAATTTTATCCTGAGCTGCGTGAAAAGATGTGTGACCAGAAGGCCAAAGGAAGTGATTCTCCCTCTCTGCTCCCATGACACCCCCTCTTAAATACGGTGTTGAGCTCTGGGATCCCCAGCAGAAAGACATGGACATGTTGGAGCAGGACCAGGGGACAGCTGCAAAGACAGACAAAGGAATCAAACACCTCTCCTATGAGAAAAAGGCTAAGAAATTTGGTGTTCTTTAGCCTGAGGAAGAGAAGGCTCTGTCTTTTGCAGCCTTTCAATAATTTCAAGTGGGCTTGTAAAAAGAGTGGGGAGAGATATTTTACCAAGAATGCAGTCATAGGACAAAGGGAAACAGTTTTGAACTGAAAGAGGCTGTGTCCTGGTTTCAGCTGGGATAGATTTGACGTAAGAAAATAATTCTTTGTAGTCAGGTTGGTAAGACAATCAAACAGGTTGCCCAGAGAAGTTGTGGGCATCTCATGAAGAAGTGTTGAAAGACAGGTTGGAGGGTGCTTTGAGCAGCCTTAGGTAGTGCAAGATGCTGTGGACAGGGGGGCTGAAGTAGATGTTTTGGAGCTGCCTTTCTAATCAAAGTATTTTATGATTCTATAATCCTATAGGGAGCAGGGCAAGGTTGTAACTGAATTTAAAAACCCCACTTACAAACAATTGAACCAACCCACCCCCATTCAATACTTCAGATGTTATCTAAAATCTTTGAGCACTGATATTCAAAATGGTAGAAACAACTATGTATTTGTGTCTGCTTACTATTCATAGTGAATGAAACCTGTCGGCAATAAGGAATGTTCATGGATTTTCTTCTCACATACAAGTCATTAATCACCTAATTGTTGATGGTATGCCTTCTCAAAGTTTCATGCCACAAATCCATGAAATCTCTCATGTACCAGCCTAGACAAACAAATTTATTTCTGTTTTAACTCTCTTATTTCTTGGCTCCTTCCTGGTTTTAAAGCCTACAGAATCTATCAGCTTAGTTCTACTCTAGTGTTTAGGTTATGTTTTCATTTTACAGACATGAAGAGATAGTAATTCAATACCTAGATCTTCTGACAAAAAGAAAAGAACTACAGTCCACAGATTCTTACTAAAACAACCAGACTAACTTTTGATATTATTATTACTATACTTATTTATTTGTTGGAAGAGGAATTAAAGCTACAATACAACAAACAAAGTAATGAATGTAAAGTCAACAAGCAATAATGTGAAGAACATTTGCATACATTTTACCTTTGCTTGGTTATTTTTTGTTAGGAAAGTATCTTACAATAAAAGCGAACTGCGTAATGCACACATTGCTGAAAAGAGGCAATTCTCTATTCCTAACTGGTTATCCAGGCACATACACTCACACACACATACATAGGCCAACTTCAGAAAATGCTTTATCTGCTCAACAGGGCTGGATAAAGGCTAACCTACAATATGAGTCTAGAAGCATGAGTCTGAGGAACTTGAATGTCAGTCCTGCGCCCATAGATGGGCATCACAGGTGAGGGTCATTGTAGACACACATTGCAGAGGACAAATAAGTTTTGCTGAATGTCATGTCACCTCTGTACAGCAAACTATAACAATTAAGAATGGAAGCAGTCAGAAGTTGCCAGAGGGGTTGGACTTTATATCCAAGGTAATATTTGATGCCCCACAAAGTAAGGTGTGCTCAGCAGGTTGTACAAAATTGCTTTGCAGCTCTAATGATGCAGCGACTAACCCTGAACTTTGATGCTGAATTGCTTTGTTCTGTTTTCACTGCTTTGAGCTTTTTCTTCCTGATGCAAACAACCTCAACTACTACTATTTTTTGTATTCACTGTTATAATGAACAAGAGAAAAATAAAATGAGAGGAATTTGGAAAGGCTGCAGTGGAATCAGGTTTGCAAATAAAAATTTGAAATTTTCTTAAGTTTCATGTCTCTAACTCCGTTCATGCCTACTACTTCACAGTATTGTGTAAAGTGTTCTACCAAGTAACCACCTGAGGATACCCAGTTTTAAGGCTTAGCCCACTTTAAAGATTTTCTTTTTTTCTTAATATATTACAAAATTGCTCACACCTCTGTCATGGGGGCATTTTTTTCTGCAAAACAACAACAAAAAATGGTATCCTACTGTGGTGCTGAAGAGAGGGTACATCAAAAAGTAATTGTCTAAATGATCTTTCTTTCCTTTAAGGGATTTGATCACAGTGCAATTCAGGTGGAAAAAAAAAATCTGACCATATAAAAGATACAGTTATGAAAACACTTTTAGTCTCACTGCATAAATTTTTTGAAGCCTCTGTAAGCAAAAAACAGAGTGGGACTTAGCTGTCCAGAGCAGATGAACAGACATTTCACTTGCAGCAGGATCATACAGTGGCCATTTTTAGCTGGACAATCTCAAATACAAAACACTATAAGCATGTGAACATTTTTGCTGCTGAAGAAATTTGCAACAATTGCCTGAACACTCTTACACTGAGCACTTCTCTTCAGAAACTTTTTTTAAAAAATAATCCTTCTCTTAAAAAAAAAGTCAAGTTATCAGTAATTGGCAAATATGAACCTTTAGCAATAATTACAGAATCCCACTGAAAGGTGACCGTGTGAGCCAGGGCAGGCCTCTGAGATTGTTTCTGCAGCAATTACTCAGTGCTCAATAAAGAAGAGCAATTACTGATAAAAGTCCTTCTTCCTAATACAATACACACATATTGTTCTTGCTGATTTACAGAATTAACAGCCTTTCACAAGTCTCTCAACTAGCTGGCTTTATCTTGTGCATGTATTTAACTACAGGCAATTATGAGAATGCAGCAAATAAGTGTGTAAAGGATGCTTGTCATCATGTATTTCTTCCTACACTTCATGTATTCCTTAGTCAGCTCATGTTATTCTTACAGGTCTTAAAGGGTTTTCATTAAAATAGAGAGACAACAGTTTATTTTTCTGAAGTGTTTGCTGAGTTTTTCTATTAAACAGGTAGGAAAGATGGAGTTAATATGATGCATGTAATTATTAAATGTTGAAATTGCTATGTGTGACTTTTGCATAAGATCATGGAATCATAGAATGGCTTGGTTTGGAAGGGACCTTACAGGTCATCTGATTCTAACCCCTAGGCAGTGGGCAGGGATGCCTCTCACTAGACCAGTTACTCTGAACTCCATCCAACCTGGTCTTGAACACTGCCAGAAATGGACCATCCTCAGTGTCCCCAGGCAATTTTTGCCACCACCCTCACAATTAAGAATGTTTTCCTAATCAAATCTACACCTACTCTTTCAGTTTAAACCCATCCTGCCTTGTGCTGTCATTTCACACTCTTGTAAATAGTCTCTCTCCATCTTTCCTGTAAGGAAAGGTAATAGAAGGCTGCAATTAGATCACTCAAAGCCTTTTTTCAAGGCTGAGAAATGCCAAGTCTTTCCTCATAGGAGATGTTCTCCATCTCTCTGATCAACTTGGAGGCCCTCATCTGGATCTGCTCCAACAGCTTCATGTCCTTCCTGTACTGGGGACCCTGGAGCTTTGTGCAGGACTGCAGGTGGGGTCTCACCAGATGGGAGCAGAAGGGCAGAATTCCCTCCCTGGCCCTGCTGCCCATGCTGCTTTGGATGCAGCCCAGGACAAGTTTGACTTTCTGGACTGTGAGTGCATATGGCTGGGTCATGTCCAGCCTCTCATCCAGCATCACCCCCAAGTCCTTCTCAGCAGAGCTGCTCTCCATCTGTGCATCCCCCAGCCTGTGTTGATACTGGTGCTTGCCCTGACACAGGTGCAGCACTTTGCACTTGGTCCTGTTAAACCTCAAGAGATTCCCAGGCACCCACTTCTCAAGCTTGTCCAGGTCCCTCTGAATGGCATCCTGTACTTCAGGTGTGTCAACTTCACTGCTCAACTTGGTGTCATCTGCAAATTTGCTGAGGGTGCACTCAATCACACTGCCCTTGTCACTGATGAAGATGTTAAAAGTGCCAGTCCCAATACCAACCCCTGCAAAACATCACTTGTTACTGATGTTCATTGGGATTCTGAACTATTGACCACTACCCTCTGGATGTGACTGTCCAACCAATTCTTTGCCTACCGAACAGTCTACCCATTAAATCCCTCTCTCTCCAGGTCTGCAGCTTATGAATAGTGGCTGTAGCATTCTAGAAGTTATTTTTTTGACCCAGAACCACATTGCAAATCTGACATTTTAATTCCCAGATATAAGGAGACACTAATATATATTTAACAGAAGGAAAACATTGTCACTTTCTTGTTTTCTTGAGGAAGTAATCTTTATAGGGTTAGAGATTTTTGAGGGGAAAAAAAAAAAAAACAAACCCATGCTGTAGATTACTAGTGCATGCCGCAGGCGCCTAATTCTTCTTTCTGCCATTTGTGCATCTCTGATAGTGCCTGACAAAGGATTGATGACACTTCTTCTCATCTATGTAGAAAAGTCTCTAATCTTGCAGTAAAATGTATTATATCAGTTATAATCAACAGTAGGAGTCAGGGATTTTCCCCCACCTTGTATTATTATTATTTGTTTACCTAATATATAAATTAATGGTCTGTGAGAAACAAGCTCTCTGGGAGTATTGCATGAAGCTAAACCAGATTTCTGAACAGCATGGACACAACTAGAAATAAAGAGACAATACTATTTATCACAAGGTGCAATACAAAGATTATATAAGGCCAAATTGGATTTATAAATTTTGGAAAGCATTACAGAATTTTTGCCATATTTTCCGAATACTAGAAAAAACTTTAAAGAACACATGAAATAAAAAATGTAGAAAATTACAAGAGTTGTCACAGCATATTATAAAAAGGGAAATCAAGAAGCATATATGGGAGGATATCTATTTCAACGAGACTATAATATTGTATGATGCTTAGGAACAATTATAATTTTAATAATTAGACTCTATGGGGAAGAACTGGCTCCTTTTTATCACAGTGAATTAAGATAATAACAAATATCCAAACATTTTTTTCAAAATTAAACATGTAGAACATAAAAATATCACATTTTTGAAAAAGAAAAAAAATCTGCATAATTAAGAGAGAATTCTGACATAATTATTCAGACTATCTCAGTAGACATTTTAGAGTTTCACCAGCCATGAGGGAGATATTCAAGAGATGTAACAAATGTTTGCACTTCTCATAAAATCTCTGTTCTATCTTGAGCCAGAATCCAGAATGTCAGATTAGCATAAAATTACCTAAACAACCCTAATTCTGAGAGATGTTATGATTAAAATATCCTTATAAATATTTGTGATGGCTTTGTCTATTTACAAGTTGGAAAGCTTTCAATGTGTTTATTTTTCAGGCTTCTCAGTCCTAGTAATGGGACAAATGTTAATAAATAAGCCTCTTTAACCTAGCAACTTTTCAGTCAGCTCTATAAAGCCATGGAAACAAATTTTTCCTTACCTTGAGTATTCAAATTGGGATTTTAATGTACTTGTGCTACATATGCTGCAAGAGCCAAAATTGACAGGGATTTGTGTTGATTTATACTAGAGAGCAGCTATTTTTTTCTTTATTTTTTTTCTACAAGAAAAATCCTCAGGCATCTGTAATTTCATCTTGAAAGCTGTATTCATCTAAATACTATTTAAAATATGCTACCATCCATTAATTTCTTTTGGAATACTATTTATTCTGCAAAAAATAGCATAGTAAACAATTTTTTTTCTCCACAAATAAATTTTGCAATAAAATATAAAGAAAATATATAATATAAAGAAAATGCTTAATTTTTTTCTGCATCTTGTTTTGATAATTAGTTTTTTAATGCTAGTAAACACAGAGAAAGGTAAGAAGTGGGTTGAGTATAAAGTCAAATAGCTTCTATGAAGCAGAGTTCATTAGTTACAGTTAGTTCTTCAGAAATACCAATAAAATCTAATTTAAACTTTAACAAAAATTTGTAGTTGAATCTTTCTAAATACTTTCATAATAAAAAAACCTTTTTAATTAAAAATCTTTTTAATTATAAAAACTGTTAATCATTACATAAGTACAAAAACAAAATGGGGTTATTAATTTCAGTCTTTAAAGATGTGAAGAACTGCAGCAAAAACACTGGGTAATTTTGCCTTTTCTTATGTGAATACACATAATTTTTCTACACATTTTTCTATCATAATTTTTCTTCACATAATTTTTCACTCATTTTTCTACTGCATGCAACTTTTGGTGCTACATGCATCTAACCCCAACTTTCCTAGGAGCTGTTTATTCAGGTTTTATCTAAATTTGCTGTGGATAGAGAGAGGAAAAGAGAATGCAAAGATTACCCTGATCCAGGTGAAATCTGTTTTCGAAGCCTTCTACATGATCATTTAGGCTGTGTTTATATCTTGGTTAAGGTTCCATTTATACTAATGATATCTTCCTGGCTTTATAAAGTATGCTTCCTCTTTTCTTATCAAAAATTTTTGAGTACAACTCTATTTATTTCAACCTTAGTTTAAATTAAACATAAAAATAGAGGCAAAGATATCACAGGTAACAGATCAAAAATTCATCACTGCTTGAGAATACAGGAAGGGTACATTTTGATTTTCTTTATGAGGAATATGTTCCCTATCTTTAAACCTCATTTTCAGAGTGTTTAGGTATGGTTTACAGATTATGTTCCCTTATATCATCCCAATATTTCTTCTGTTATTTCAGATCTCCTGAAGACCTATAAAATCTAATAGGGATCTAAGATATCTGAAGGAAACAAAAATTTGGATAGTAGAAGACATGTGAAAATTACACAAAAATGAAATGAACATAATAAAAAGGGAGGAAAAAAACCCCACCAAAAAACCTCTACTTTTCTTCACAGAACCATTTATATTATTCAGCTACATGTAATCCAAAGGCAATCAGATGACACACTGCCCCAGCATAATTATTTAGAATCTGGGATTTAAAGGAGAGATATTCACAGGAAATTCAGAGTTTCTCTACTCACACAACAATTTATTTTACTTTTTCTTTAAAGAATTTATCCTCCTCTGATAAAGAGTTTGCCTGCCTTCCCTTTCATCCAACAGGAATTTTGTACAATTTTACTGTTATTATTATTATTATTATTATTAATAATAATAATAATAATAATAATAATAATAATAATAATAATAATAATAGTAATAATAGTAATAATGTCTTTTAGCTGAGGAGATTTTAGAAATGCACTCAGTCTGAAAACAAAATTGACATCATGAACACCTTTTCAACCTTGGGAAATCCAGATCTACAGATCCTTTTAACTTTTACATTTGGTTTGCACTATCTGCACTACTTTTACATTTTTGTGCTACAGTGAGATCCATTGTCATTACTACACAGCTTAGATACTAAACTTGCACTACAACTGCTGCAGCTTAAAACTAGAAGTGTTCTTCCACAGAGCTTAAACACTCTTTAACACTCCCTTAAAGAAGTGCTGTTTAAATTAGACCAGGATGAAACAAACAAAACAGAGAAAAACAAATATGGAACTTTAGCAGAAATTAATTTTGGAATAGATGGAGGGGGTAGGAACCCTTCTCCCAGTGACAAAATGATATCTCACAGAAAGTTTTGTAACAGGCATCACAGGGACCTTTTCAGTTCTGTGAACTTGGTACCTTTTGAACCTTAGGGAAAAAAAAAAGGCCAAAATTGCTGTATGCTGTCTTCTTCTACAGATGAAGAGTCAGTATCCTTTGGGACCTGCCAGCACCTTATATTATGACAGCAGCTTGAAATCAATGCATAGATTTCTATACCACTGAAGAAGCATAATTTCCAGAGGATTAGTAAAATATGTAAAATAAAAATGGACAAGATGAGCTACTACTTGAACTGAGTCCATTTTTACACTGTTTCTCTATTGTATGATCTGTGGCTTGCACATCAGAAAGATAAAAAGTCTTTCTGATTGCTCCTCAAGCATCAGAACAAATTGAAAATGGAAAGAAGTGGATGTGTTATTGATTCTTTAAAGAGGAATTTTAACTAGGTCAAAGACTGAGAAGAGACTGAAAGCACTGAAAGAAGGCATATAAGTATTTTTAAGGATCTTCTTTTCTCCTTGATGCTGTAGGTGTTAATTTCCTGTTATTAAATTAGGCATTAACCTTTATTCCCCCATATGCAGTTATTTACCTGAGAGATTTTAGTAAAATTTATCTATATGGGTTTTCAGTTCAATGATGCAAACTGACTGAGCCAAATTTTCTTATGAAACACTGTCATAAATCTGCAGTAATTTTAGAGTGTTCCAACCAGTACTTGTAGTTCTATAATGGAAATTCTCTTAAAATTGCCTCAATTAATTTTTTGTGTGTAATGAATTAGCACCTTAAAAGGTGTAAGATTTTTAAAAATAGATTTTACCTTAAATATCTTCATTTCTTAAATATCTTCATTTCAAGTACTTTAAGTCAAACAATTTGAAACTACGAAATATGTCTAAATTTTAGATCCATTACATACATTTACATCTGGTATGATTCTCCACATGTCCAACTGAAAGATCTCAGTAGTCTGCAGGAAAGGAGATAGAAAATTTACGGAGATTATGAGACCACGTGTGAGAATGGTCAGTCCTGTCACTGCACACCAGTGGAAAGAACCTGGTTCTCTCTTCATTGCAACTTCCCCTCAAGCATTTATGTACATTGAGAACATCTCCCCTGACCTTTCTCTTCTTCGGGCTTCACCGTCCCTGCCCTTTAACCTTTCCTCATAGAAGAATGCTCTAGTCCCTTCATCATCTTGGAGGCTCATTGTTGATGTCCATGTCTCTCTTGCACTGAGGAGCCCAGAAGTGGACATAATACCCAAATGCAACCTCAAGAGTGCTGAGGGTAGGGGAAGGATCACCTCACATGCCCTGCTGGCAGAAATACTCTTAAAGCAATGCCATTAACTTTATTTTCACCAAGGGCATATTGCTGGCTCTTGTTCAAGTTGCTGTCCAGTATGGTCCCCAGGTCCTTTTCTGCCAAGCTACTTTCCTGCTGGGTGATCCTAGTTTGTACTAATACATGAGGTTATTCTTCTGCACATGAAGGACTTTACACTTGCCCTTGTTTAATTCCATGAGATTCCTGTCTGCCTATTTTTTCAGCCTGTGGAGGTCATTCTGAGTAATAGCACAATTCCCTGCATATCAGCCATGTCTCCCAGTTTCCTGTCATCAGAAAACTTCCTGAGGGTGCACTCTGCCCCATGATTCAGACCATTAATGAAGATCATAAAATCTTAAAATCATTAAGATTGGAAAAGACCCCTACAATCAAGGAATGGAGTCCATAAACCTAATACTGCCAAGTCCACCACTAAAGTGTGTTCCCAAACACCACATTCCAGGGATGGTGATTCCACTACTTCCCCATACAGCCTGTTCCCATGAATGACCATCATTTCAGTGAAGAATTTTTTTTTCTAATATCCAATTTCAACCTTCACAAGTGCAACCTGAAGCCATTTCCACTTGTTCTGCTCCTTGTTATGAATGAGAAGATATTTACTACAACCTCCTTTCAGACAGATGCAGAAACCAAGAAGCTGAACTTCCTTGAACTTTCTTTTCTTCAAGCTAAACTACTCCAGCTCCCTCAGCCAATTCCTCACCAGACTTGTGTTCCAGACCCTCCATCAATTTCATTGCCCTTCTCTGGACATGCTCCAGCACCTCTAAATCTGGCTTTTTGTAAGGGGCCCGGAACAACACAGGACTTGAGGTGCAGCCTCACCAGAGCTGAGTACAGAGGGATGATCACTGGCCTCGTGCTGCTGGCCATGCTATTGCTGATACGGGCCAGAATGCCACTGGCATGTTAAAGAGGATCAGACTCCATACTGACACCTTGGCTACACCTCTATTTACCAGCCTCAACTAGACTATGTGTCACTGATCAGCAGCTCCTGGGCCCATGCTAGGTCACCATGTTAGGTTTTGTGTATAACAGGCAATCCAGTCTATTATTACAGCTATTTATGTAGATAAATTTATGCAAAATCTTCACATTCATTCTGAACTTATGTAATGGAATGGATAATATAGGTATAATTAAAACCATGGATAATAATTTTCTATTCCTAAAAAACTTAATGAGTTTCATCCGTTTTATTTTACTGACAGTTGATTATAGTGGGACCATGTACTTTCCTTAGTTTTCATGAGATTATTTGTGAACCTACACATGCGCAGTTATTATTAATCTGTAAGTTACCAAGATCTAGATTAGATAGCATTTGTTTATAATATTTAGCTAGATTTGGTTGGATTTTTTTCAGAGCTATTCATCATCAGTACCTTGCATCCACCAAAGCCAATATGATTAAATGCTT
The DNA here is from genome assembly GCF_026979565.1 of Vidua chalybeata. Lineage (NCBI taxonomy): Eukaryota > Metazoa > Chordata > Aves > Passeriformes > Viduidae > Vidua > Vidua chalybeata. Next base: position 55,105,721 of record NC_071531.1, on the reverse strand, counting down.
TTTTTTTTTTTTGCATTAAGCAGCACAACGCCTGTTTCACTTAAAATTTGAGGCCCTGCTATTTCTTGGGAGATTAATGCATTCACAAATTTGCTTCTCTGACACAGCAGGAATGTTCATTTCTGATGTTTCTGTTTTATGTTAACAGAGCATGAAATAAACAAACAACCAAACAAAAAAAAATCCCCATGATTCATATCACTAATTAACTAGATGTGCTGAAATACCACAGATTTCATTTAGATCATTTATGCCAGGACAAAAAAGACTATATTTTGTAAGAACAGTTCTTTTTTTTTATCTACCTGAGTAATATGTAACCAGGGAACAAAGAAGAAGGGGGAAAAAAAGAACATTTATAAGTAATTATATAAAAATTTTGTGCTACATAGAAATTGTAGTTAATTAGACACAAACACAATGAAAATAATAAATGATATTGATCATATGAAGACACATGCAACTCTCCTTCTAGCTATCAATCCAACAGCTATGCAAGTATTTATTTGTACAAGTATTTATTAATTCACACTTGCAATCATGGCAACTTGGTGACTCAAAAAAACCTTTAATTCATCCCCAAATGATAGACATAAATTTTCCTTTCCTTTCTTTCCCTACTGAAAAGCTTTAATAATTTGTGAGTGAATAATTGAGATAGGTGGGCATTTCTGTGCTAGATATTCCCACAAAACCCATCATCTCACACGGTGATACTATAAAAAGCTGTAATTTTGTGATTTTTTTTATCACATTGCTTTAAGAAATTTTGAGTCATCTGATAAATTTAAGGAGAAAATTATAATGTTTAATGGGAATTTTTTTAATTTGATCATAGTTTTGTTCTCTGCAGTATAATGTTGAAGAGGGTTCTACTTTGTGTTTCATCTACTTTGTGTTTCTCTTGGTTTCAGACAGTATTTTTCAAAATATTTTTCTTTTTATTTTGAGACTAGTTAGATCTCTTGAGACCAGTTATACAGATATTATGGGTCAAGATGAATTACATATTCTGTGGAATCTCTTCAGATTTAAGACTGAAACCACCTCTGACAAAATTAACTATGTAATCTCAGCAAATATATAGCTAATCATAGTTATAGAAAACTTCAGGGTAGAAAACATCTTTTAAGATCAAAAAGTCCAAGCATTAACCTTGCACTTCCATGTCCACAACTAAATCAAATCCTTAGGAACTATATCTGTTCATCTTTTAAATACCTCTGGGGATGGTAACAACTAGTTTGTGGTCTTCAGCTGTGAAACACAGCCTGCCTATATTAAGCATCATAACCCTAAGAAAAATTGTACCATTTTATTTTATATTGTACCAGATAAACTCTAGGAATAGGGTCAAAAATTCTAAGAGAAACCATTATTGAGAAGAAAGCTTACTTCCTTTCACAGTCTTGGACCTAAGTGGTACAGTTAGACAGAGTGAAAGTACCTAGCATAGCATTTAGCAACTTAGGTTGCTTAGAATTTAGGAGTTAGGATTGTTCTAAGCAACCTGGGAAAAGTCTAGGACTCTGATATCCTATTCCTCAAGAAACTCAATTTCTAATAAAACAAAGTCTGGTTTCATTCACTATTGAAAGAATCCTGAAGATGTAAGCCAAATTTCACAAGTCATAACTTCTCAGATCTGAGACTGGCTGTTTTGGATATTCTTGATATATATCTGAATAACAATAAACTTCAGGAAGAATTTAGATTGCTGCCTGCTATTTCTACTCAAAACATGACCCAGATCATGTACATTTCAACTTACAGTTTAGTTATGTCAAATTTTAATCCAGGAAGACATAGTGTTTATGCACTTACCCTCCAGTACCATCTGAAATCCATCACATGTGATATGATTAGATTATATTACTATGATGTGATTGTCACATGTGAGTTTCAGGTGGTACTGAGGTAATTTTTCTGACTAATTATTTGAGATTTTTTTATGCAATTTAAGCATTCAGACTTTATAGGTAGAATACATGTTCTTATTGTTGTTTCTTTGCATGTCTAATTTGGATATTATCATCAAGACTCACAATGTCCTGTGTTATTTTGTAAAATTAATAGTTTAATATCTGTTGAATGAAAACACACTTCGAATGTAACATATTTCAGACTCTGTGTTAATGTCTAGTAAAAATGTCAGTCTGTGCTGCTACTGCAATACAACCTATGTTTAAAAACAGAACAGTACTTACTAATTTGTTAACTACATTACTATATATGAGACTTCATGATAAAATATGAACAAAAAATTGGTGAAATTTTTAATTGAAAATCACTTAAATCGATTGAGAAAAACATCAAAATGAAGGTTGTTTCTATAGACACCATTATTTTACCTACTAAATAGATTGAAAACTGTTTGCATACCTTGTTTAAAAAGCACCTCTACAACTGTGGTTGAACTAATCTGAGCAACTCAACCATTGCCATCTAGCTTAATATGCCTAAATAGCACCTGAAAGAAACTAAAAGGAAGTAACCTTCGCCTTAGCCTTTTATTTATGATGTTTCATACAATACTTCTTGGCCAAAGAATGGAAACAACACAAAAGGCCATGTCTTAAATGTATGTTCCTGGGAATAAATGTGAAGGACTTCTCTGTAGGGATTAGAGATTTAATATGCAGCATTGTGCTGTACAAGGTCAAAATGAAGTCTATCTTTCACTGAGGTATTTCTCATCTTTCTTTCTTTGAAGAGTGTGCACTACATCCATGTTTTCAAGCAATTTCAAATAACAGACATGCTGGTAGGAGCAATAGATGTGTTTTGACCAATTTTTGACTTAAAACCTGGCTAATGCAACAAATTGCCATAATGAACTACTTTATCCACAACTAAACTTCTTGACTAGAAAGTGCACAGGAGCTGGAAAAAGCTGAATGGTCAAAAATAATAAAGAACATAAAGTGCTGTGCATTTAGTTATCTTTCTAAGGCTGTTCGTATTCCCTTTATTGAACAGAAAAGTTCAGCTGGTCAAGGTTTTAAGAATTTTTAAGCTCTCCATATTGATTTTTTGTTTGATGTAGAATTGAGTTTTAGCCTAGATATTCTCTTCATTGATAGATAACAAGGAAAAAATGTTCTCTTTAAATACGGTACTTTTTTTCATGTGGCTGTTAGTGGTTGGAGAAATAGACATACACATGCACAAATAGTAAAATATTTAGTTACATGCAGTGCACATAGTACACAGTTTAAAGGTACTTCAGAGACAAGTGTAATTTTTATGGGTTCCCCCCCCCCACCGCCCCGCCTTTATGGAACATTTAAAGAGTAAAGAGTTTAGCAATTGCTGGATTTGTTGCAACAAAAAAAGCTGCATTGAAGCTGGGACACAGAGGGAAGGATAGTGAAATTGGCCAATGAATGAAAACATGTATTTTGAATTTTTTTAAGTAAAGCAAAACAAAACCAAGAATCTAGAGGTTTTTCATGCTTGTAGATATTCTATGGAAAGCCTTCCAAGCAGGTTATAAAGATCAAATATCTAAATACCAGTAGACTTTTATGGTAATCTGTGAATATTTTTTTGTTATTCTCATAGGAAATTCTAGTTGTTTTAGTTTAGTTGTTTTTTTTCTTGCCTCAGATGAGAGGTGAGCAAACATATCAATGGTTGTCCAGCATTTGCAAATTGATAAATATAGTGAGTGTTTTTCTGGAGGGGAATTGATCTGGACGAAGGCAGAAAGGAGAGGTAGGCAGGATGAGATCGGTATAATGAAGTTGTGATGTTAATGCCAAAAAGTTAAAGGTAAAATGTAACAGTTTGTCACAATTATGTTTCATATTGGCAGGTGTTCTGAACTTTCTGTTTGATAACTAGACATATAAATTTCAGTTCTTAAAGCTTTGCAGCCAATTTAAGGGCTCATTTATTTCCCTGACAGCAAGATATATATGCTGCCTGGTGTAGTAGATGTCTGGGGCCAAATCCACCACTTTGTTGCTTGTGTGTCTTGTGGGAAGTAAATAGTAGCAATTTTTCAGCACAGGCATACCAGCACAAGGTGTTTAGCAAATAAATGAGCATAAGATGACCTGTGGTGTCCTGAAATTACTAAAATTCATGAATAATAAAATGATCTATAGATTGTTAGCAGAGGGCTATAGCAAAGGCTAATTTGCAGTCACCAAAGCTTTACAGGATAATTTGTAATTTTTGAAAATTTAATGACTTCATCAGTTTTTTACCTATTTTTTTACCAATATAATTGTCTGAAAGCTACCTTCAGCAGAGATCTTCTATCTAAATAAAATCACAATCACTTATATCATCATGTTATGAGTACAGAACTGATTTTATCTATGCAAATTTTCTTTCTTTCCTACAGTAGGGCAACTACCAAAAATATCTGTTTATCTTACAAACACATTTTTCATTTTTAAAAATCTTATTAACATATGAAACAATTGTTAACAAACAAACAAAAAAGCAAACAACCAACAATGTAGCAATATAAAGGGAATAGGAACTTGGGAAAAAAAAGAAATCTAGTGAGGAAAATACAGCTTTTTCAAAATCAACATCAAAAAAACCCCAAAATAAATAAATAAAAAAATATATCAAAAAATAAAAAATATTAAAACAAAAACAAAATTTAGAAAGAAAATTAAAAATATTAGCACGTAATGTTGTTTAAATTCTGTGACAGCTTTGAAAAGAAAAGAAGTGACCCATGAGTTTGGGTCCTTGATTATACTAAATTTTATTTATTTGTATTATTCACTGACACATCCGTACTGAAATAACCAAGAAAACAGAGACTGAAACCACAGTTATTCTCTTCTTTACCTAAATGGCTGATCACTTACTCTATATGTTTTGTTCTCTCAATTTAAAATATTTTTATTTCTATTCAGTGTATTTCTATTAATCTTCACACTTGACTGTCTCCAACATACTCTTCAGTTGGAGATAGATTTGCATTATCTTCGATGCTATTACAGAAAAATTGGACGCAAGGCTTGATTTTTTTTTAATTATGTTAATTTTATGGTTATTTGAATTCTCCATTTTACCTGTCTCATATAAATATATGTAAATTTATAAAAACGTACAATTTTTGCTATATTATTTTATGTCCCCCTTTCTACACATTGATGCCTAGCCCTCAGTTGAATAAAGGTAAGTATAGGTTGATGGCTTTTTGCCTAATGCATTTTTAAGAGAAAAAGATCTACACATATTACTTTTGAAGAAATAGTCCCACACTAGGAATTAGTGGGGAGTAACAGTTTTATTAACAAATGTAAGTATCAAAAGAATGTTCTGTTTGCAGTAATATACATTTCTTTCAGGAAATATTTGGACCATGGTCTAGAAAAGCAAAAGCAGAAATGGGAGCATTGTCTCTGTAATCGTCTCTGCTTTCTCTAAATCACATTCTTAATTAGGAAGTTACATTTTGAAACAATTTAAAAAGGAAAGATAATTAACATAATTCTGTCAGTGTAGAGAAATAGTGACATTTGGCAGATACTTGAGAAGTACTTTAGGGAGATATTTACAGTGACAATATTAAAGAAAGAGAAAGTACAAATGAAATACGGCAATATCTGGAAATTACCATTTAAAGAAAAAAAAATATTCAAAGGAGGAAAGGGAAAGATAAAATAAATGAAATGAGCAGTTAGTCTGCTTATTTTTCAATTTTAATTGCTTTTTAACCTTTAGAATACTTTTGAAGGCAAAAAAAAATTAAATAAATGCATTTATAAAGTTTTCTTTGATTTTATTTTTTAAAGTAGCTATTCTCTGACAATGCAGAACAAATTTCTCATTTTAAAATGTTCTTGAATTATGATTGAAAATTTATGACTTAATAAGTACCATTCCATAAAATATTTATATTGCTCTTCAAGTTGTATTTTTGAAGAAAAAGAAAAGAGAAGATAATTATTAGCTTGCAGCAATAAGTTTCTCTAGACAATGGACTTCCTGGAGGAATCTTCACATAGGTAATCACAGTGACCTTGTTCTTTGCAAAAGTTGTGTATAATGTTTATTGTAATCAGAACATATGGGCCATCTAATTAGTCCCAGAGCTTCAGAGCTGGTGCTTAAAACACAGTAAGTGGGAATTGTTCCTTAAAAAGGTCAGCACAAATGGAATGTCTTCAACCTTTTTGGTTTTGGCTTTATTCACCTATTCACCTTCCCAGTCAGTAAGGAAATGTACCCTTCTGAGGTTTCTTGAGCAGTGTCTAGAAGGAGAAAAAATAAAGAATTAAGTACATACTAGGATTTATGATCATGCCATTTTTACTGGTTTGGTACTAAACCCTTTTTCATCTTATCTTGATCTTGCTTCCCCAGAAAATAAAATTGACTGAACTGAAAGTAGTACAAAAATGAAGCAGAATTTTAATATTGCTTTTACTTTCTGCTATTGCTGACCTTTTGGTCTATAATCCTTTTTTATTCTTTCATGCTATGAATAGGTTGAGTGTTACATTGTCTTTTTAGTAGTAAAATGATTAATAATTTCTAATAGCATTCTAATTATTTCACAGGTTGAATGTAGGGGTGAATGCCCCAGAAAATGTTTGTCTTCTTGCAGGTACTGTAAGCCTGGCAGGGTGATATCAGGCCCAAAGAACCTGCAAACTGGAGCATAGCACTGACACATAGTTCTGCCTCTGCCTGTTTGGCACTCAAGAGGCTGAAACTCAATAAACCTGTGAGTCTACATAGATTGCTTTTTTCAGATCATACTAAGCTCTAATATTGCTCTACTTCTCTGGTTGCATTAAGGGTTTTCTGAATTTGTAAGGTTGCTGGCTAACTACATTCAATCTAAAATTGCATAGCAAAGCTCTTGCTCTGTAGGTAGAGAAAAAGAAATTAATATTATCTACTAGGTTGAAGGAGAGTCTTCTGCATCACTGGGGCTGTAGAATAAAGACATTAATTTTTTAATCATCTTAACACTCTGTGAAGTTCACCTGTTCATTCAGACTCCAGACTCATCTAAAATGAAATAATCAGCTTAATTGTGAAAGGACAATGTAGCACAGACTTGACTAAGTGACATATATGAGATCTAAACCATTAAATCCATTTAGAAACTCCCTGAATTTAACTTCAGAGTGTGATTTGGAGTGATTTTTCTATTGGGTATGATGGAATGTGTCTCCACCAGAATTTTTCCAGGGGTTGCCTCTACACAGGTCGTCCTTAATTACTTTCTTTGCTCTAAGCACACTTTGCACAAACACAGCACTTTCTCTGCGCTACAGAAACAGTATGCATGCCAGCAGCACAGCTACCCAAGAAGAAATACACTGTGCCTGCTCAATAACCTTTGGGTAGGGAGATGTGTGAGCCTCACCAAGCAGATGCATTAGACCTATTAAATCTCTGGTCTGATAATTCTAATAGCCAGCATTCAAGCAAGTTAATTTAATGAGCTTAGTGCAGTAAGAGCAATTTCAGCTATTTTCATGTATTTGAGTGCTATATTTCTTTGCTTCACCTTTTTAGTAAATCTCATTAAAACCACACAGACTCAGTTAACTCTTTCAAATAGCCACTTTTTACACAACTAGAGGAATAAGTGAAATTAGTGTAGTGTTCTGAGAATGCTTTACACTGTCCTTGAACTTAAACTTTAATAACTTTTATGTATCTGAGTTGGGCTCACTGGATCAGACCTTGAATAATATTGTTGTCATGCTTAAAACTATTATATATGTGCTTTATGCACAGGTTAATTCAAAAAGTCTTTCTTTTTACCTGAATTTTTTTTAATGCAGATATTTACTGAAAAGGTAATGTAGTTTCTTGAATATCTGAATGCTGGTGGGGTTTTTACTCTGACAACTAAATGTTAAAGATATAAATTTTATGAACAGAACCACGAAGTCTGATTAAACTTTGCAAATGAAAATTTCCAGCATAACTCTAGGTCTTTGGAGGATTATTCATTTTAACAAGCTAAACTGAATTGTACAGATGAAATGGACGCTTTGAAGGGGCAGCATTTTGAGCAAGCTTCCATATGCAGTGACTATCAAAACCTGTCTTGTTCAGTATGTACAAGTACTTCTGAGTCACAACCTTTGTCTGAGGAATTATAAAGAGTTATAAAACAGAAGAACTGTATGGTTGCAATAATTACATGATGCAACAAGATACACACACAGATTAAAACAAAATCAGATATAGATTTTTAAATCTATGAGAAATATTTTTTCAACAAATTGTTTTCTATTTTGATCCTCTATCACACACTTTACAAAAAAAAAATAATCCACTAAAGCCTACACCTCAAAAAAAATATTAAACTGTTCTGGCAAGAAAGAGAAATATTGCCTGGCTGGTCCTAAGGGTCATTCATGTACTGATGATTTTGCCAGCACTTCCCATATACAGAATCTGAGGACATATCTTTCCATCTTATGATTTCAGTCTCAGTCTGTGAGATCTAACAAAAACAAACCAGGTGCATGAGGTGGAAGAAAGAGTGGTGACTTAACAGCTGTTGCTATTACATATTGCCAAAATTCAGTCAAGGATGCTTGGGGAAGGGGGAAAAAAGATAATTCCCTGTTTATTCTCCTTGATGAAATGGAAATAGCAATATAAATATGGAAAAAAACACTTATGGGAAACACTAAGTTATTTTTTTTCTTTTATCTTCTTTTTTTCAGACATTACATTCATTACCTCCTTGTTTAATCTAAAATGCTGTAATTTGTTTTCTGTTTTACTAATAATCTGTGTACCTGTACACTGTAGACTTTGAAAGCACTGCATTAATATTGCTGAATAACATTTTGTAAATTAACCAATATGACAGCCATGGTAGCTTCCTTAGGCTGCAAGTCTTCCAAGAATCAGGATAGATACTTTGATGATTAGTCCAAGCTCAACTCCATGATGTTTTGTGTAACATCCTACTATTATCACAGTGTAATTGGAAAATGTAAACAAGGTATACTTCAATAATCACGAGATTTGAATGGCTAAAAGATTGTCCAACAGATTACAATCAAATATATATTACTTTGGATTTTTTTTCAGAACTGTGAAAGGATTCTGAGCAATCCCTTGGATTAAAAAAACCCACAGTATCTACTGTGCTTCAGGATTACAGGTTTGCATTTTGAGTCATGAAGTACATCTTCTGGTTCCATTCATGGACTGCAGTTCATTGTACTATGCAGTTTGCACAATACATTTGAATCAAACAGACCAAGAAACAAGGAGAAATGACTAAAGAAAAAGTCAGTTTTTAATTCTATCAAGAGGCAGCCAGTTTGGCATCATGATATTGCAATAAGAACTATGGTGAAAATCAGAGTCTATTTTTGCTCTGATGCTGACAGACTCCTCCAATTATTTCAGGTAAATTAATCAGGGCCTAATTCTTTCAACTTTAGCCACAGTGATTAATTCTTTACTCAGTGAGTAATCCCATATATATCAGAAAATTGGAAAGTATGCAGAACCTTTCACAAATATCAGAAGGCTGAATCCACTCAAAAACTGATCCCTCTCAGTCTGAAATATATATCAGTGATTTCCCTCTAATCACCAAAATTTCTCTGTGTGCAATGGCAGTTGAAAGAACCAGTTTTTTTTTTTTTTTTTTTTTCAGGGTGGCCTAATTTTTTTTTTTTACATCTGCCTAATAATGCTGCTATTGTGCTTGGACTTCAGATATTTATAAATAATATTATTCTACAGCTTGCATAACCGCAGAACAACTTATGTCAAGTTCTGCAGTTATCAAATCCAGTAGCTTGATAGAGGCTAATCTACTGCAGCAGTCCCATGCCTCCATGTCCAGTCAGTAGTGAGGCTGGGCATGTATTCCCAGTAGGCACATATGCATAGAACACAGATATACAGCACATTATACATGGAGCTGGCCACACAGATCAATGCAGATGAAAACATTCATCACTCACACAGGCACAAAGAGCACCAAAAGCATCACTTTGTTCCCATTTCTCATTATATATCTGCATGTGTGGGTATGTATACATATGTCCATTTGTACCTGGGGGGTCCCTCCAGCAGCTGAGCTCATCCAGTCTGCCCTTGAATCTCAGTCTCTCCATTTACATCTCAACATACAATCCCTCAAGGGTTGCAATCACATCCAGGTGCTGGTACAGACCATTACACACACACACAAAGACACAGATGCAAGCAGATTTTCTAATTGACTCCCAGATCACATGATCCCTCCAGCAGTCCTCTGGAACTCCCTGGATGTTCTGAAAACCAGCTTCTGCTGAGGTCTCCCCCTCAGAGACACACAGACTGACTCCCAGGTCACTTCACCTACTCAACTGGCTCATCTGGCTTATCTTCAAAACAAATCACACCCTCACAACTGTACTTGTCCCAGTTGCTACCTCTGGCCCCTGGTCTGATTCCATTTGCTGGAACTCAAGCCCTCTTAAACACATGGATATTGAAGAGAGATACCCTTTAGCAGAAAAGAGTCAGAAAGGCATTCAATAAGAAGTTAAGACAGACTAAATTGATCAGGTGAAAAGCATGGCTGAAAACTATACACACCGACAAACTATTAACATCCAAATGTCCCTATTTATCCTCTTATTTCTTTATTTTCTCATTCTTGTTCCTCACCAAATCACCCAGATATATCCCTCTATAATTGTCCTTGCCTTTTGTTCCTCCTCTAAACATTCTGTAATAATTACTTTGTAATTCCAAATGCTTTTCTCTTGCATCCCACAATGTGTTGCAAATTCTCTAAGTAGCGACTCACACTTATTCAGTAAAATGATCTTACAAGCATTCTCTTTGTCTCATTTGGTAGCTGTGACATCTGAACCATGGGCCTGAGGTTCTCTTGGGATAGCCCTGGGAATGGCCTGGACAAGACTGTCTCTTTGAGTCTTTAATTTGGGTTCCCACTTGACATTGTACTCATGTTATCCTCTGAGCTGCTGGACAGGGTTGTGATGGGCTGATGAATCCTGTGGTGTGTCTGGGCATAGCCCAGCAGTTATGCCTCTTATCTTTCTTCCTCTAGGCTCATCTTTGTCTTTGAAAATGAACATTTTTTAGCAGATAAGCTAAAAATGGGTTCTTGAATGTGATGTTCTTCCCTCCATAACAGTGACACCTTTAACATTTAGGATTTACAGACTGAAAGTACTGTTAAAGAAAGAAACAGGACAAAAAGATAGAAATGGCAAAAATGAGTGAGGGATGTAAACTCTAAATGGAACTGAGGAACCTTGAAAAGTATAGCGTACAAGAGTAGCCTTGAGCAATACAAACTTTTGTATTTAGCATTTATATAGTCAATAACCTCAATTGACATTGACCTTGGGAGCAAAATGGTCCAATATTTTCACTTGGGTGAACTGTTATTGGAGACTTTCTCTAGTGCATTAGACACAAACATGCATTCCATCAACATCAAGTATACGCTATCTTTTTCATCAATTTTCTCTTATTTTGTGCTAACAATGTTACTGTGGTAAGGACAGGGGAAAAAATACTTTTTCTGAGAGTTAACTTCATCTCTGACATAGTACTATTGAAATCAACTACCTTTGCTGTATTTTTTTCTTTGCAGAAAGCTCTGGATTTATTATACCATTAATAAAATAGACTGTATCAATGAAAAAAAATCTCTATAGACTTTAAAAATAATTTCTTTATAATTTGCAGAAGTGCATCTGAAGTAGGAAAACTTCTAAATGCAGTCTAAACTGTTGTAGAAAAAAGGCGACTAAGGTACATATCCAGCAGAACTGTCAGTGAGAAGAAACATTAACAAAATGTCTTAACATAAATGAGTTTTGCTATAATTCAAAACAAGGGACTGACAGAAGTGGTACTGACCACCCAAACAACCATGTACATCAATTGCTAAGAGTTAAGAGAGACCAGCCAAACCAGAAGAACAGGGGCCATGTTGTAGATTACACAGTAATTGGGCTCACTCAGTCTGCTTTACCATGAAGGACAGAAGTCTGTTTCAAACCCCTTTTTAGAATGTATTTCTAGAATAAATTGAAATTGCAGCAGGACCTTTTGATTGCTCTTAAAACCCAAGATTTTAAGTTTCCATTTCATTCCAGGAAAAACTGCTCATGCCCAAAGAAAACAGTTTTCTTATGTTATCAGTTCAGCTACACACAGAAGATACTGTGAAGAAATGTTACCTTCTCCTCTTCTTCTGGCATTTTCGCTGACTATCATCTTTGCCGTTGAAAAACAGAAAAATGAAATCTCTGTTACCAACCTGTTACCACTGTTTCCTTAACTGGTGTTAAGGAAAAAATAGATGGAGCTGAAGGGAAGAGGGAGGGGACATGTCTTACTGGAGCAGTTTCCAATATTTTACTCCAATATAGCTGGGTTCACTAACTCCATTCTATCTTACATACAAGCATCTAGCTTGTGTTTATATACAGAGTAAGTTGTCACATTGCAAGAAAGACCACTCAAAAAGTAAAACCAGGTTAATAGACAATCAAATATTTGTATGTCTTGATTTGAAGAGGAAAAGGGAAATAGGAAAGAAAAATGGAAGTAAAGAAACCACAGGAAATTGATTTTTTAGATCTTAAAAAAATCGATAATTATCCATTATATACTATTAAATCTAACAGGGAGAAAGTCAATGTTTGTGAAGTAATAGTAAGAAATTTGTAAAGATTCGATTAATATTGCACATTACTTTTCATATTTTGGAGTTGTCAACAAGCATAAGGCAAAGACCCTTTCCCTCTGTGTATCTTTACATATTGAAGCTACCAAATAGAATGGTGCTTTTTATCTTGGTCAGAAAGAGCTTTTTACTCAAGGGAATGTTGTCAGCATGGGCTCATTTTCTGATTTTAAGACTGATAACTGACCATTTATTTTCTCCAATAGTTTCAATATGCCCCCAAAAGTAATCATATGTCTTTATATCTCCATGAAAGTTCATATGTTTTACCTTTGTGAAGCTAACTCAGAAACAGAAATAGGAACATTAACACACTTAAGGGTCGCATAATGAATACAGGCTATCAGAATTTGAAACCATATTCAAATAGGTTTAAGATTTAGGGATAAGAGGAGACAGAAACCATAAAATTCACAGGTAACTCTGGGGAATATAAGTGTTAGAGAACTGGCAAATTATCTATTTGCAAATTTGAAGTGTGTGAAATTCAAAATTAAATTATATATTTTACTGAAAACCAGTATTTTTACAGTACCTTAGTGTACCTGGCTCCTTCATGGAGGTATTGCTTTATTTTTGACTGATGGTTTTGGTCAGGCTGTTGCATCCCGGGTTTGGGTTCAGATTAGGGATTCTGATATGTGTTAGTTAGCCGGTTCTGTGTACCCCCGTGCACCCCCTGTGTTCCCCACCTGTGGTGGTCCACTCCGGGTCTCTTACCATTGGAACTCGCCATGCCAGCCCTGTAACCACCCCCTGTCCACTCCAGAGAGTTCTGTGCCCGTCACCCCACTCCTGCAACTCCATTTGCCCCGCAGCCCGGTCCACCCCTGTCGCATTCCTGTTGGTTACCCCGATCCACGTCACTCCCCCGTAGCCTTCCCCCATTGGGCAAGGAGGGCTTCTGCCTCCCTCGGTCCACCCCCTATAACACCCTATGCCTTCCTTTGTTCGGAGCCATTTTCATCCACGCAGGCACAGGGGAGCGAACCGTGGCTTCTCCGTCACAGCTCCTCGTGGCAAATAAAAGCTCTCCAGCCTCCCACATGGACAGAGTGGACAATTCCTTCCCTCTTTGCTTCGTCCCTCACGCGGCAACAGAGCGCGGCCAGACCCCACCCTGCGGCGCGGAAGGCAGCAGCACCCAGGACTCTCGCAGCAGCCCTGGTCCCTGACGAGAAGCAGCGCCCATTCCCGGCTCTACAGAGCTGCCCGGGACCGGGGAAGAACAGGCTTTCACATTTTCCCTTTTTCCATTACATCTCTCGTTGTTTTATGCACATAAAATATCTACTAATTATTAGGTCAGTTTGATATTTTCTAGTGATTTAACCTGTTCCAAATCCAGATAAAAGAGACATTCTGGCCCTGATATCCTTTTCAGGTGGTCACAGTATCTTGAGCATAATAAAGTTCCATGGTGTATGGTTTTGCTGTTATGATATATATTGCTCTTGCACTTTTTCATAAACATTAAAGAGGAAAGCAGGAAAAACACCCAAAATAATAGTCACTTTGTCATTTCCTTCATATCAGAATTTAGAGTATTTTGATAAACATCTGTTTCACAGCCAAAGCTAATTTTATGAACCCTCTTTTTGAAACATTTGCCTCCCTACCTTTATACTTGGAGTACTGCTTCTCTGAGATCCATCTTCTTTTTATCTGCCATCTCTTTGAAAACCCTCTCTACTCTCTTTTCCTGTCCTTGGTCTTCTTTTCCTATCCTCTTTTTATTTTATTCCTTCTCTCCCTATATTTCTATCAATTTACTACTCACAAGCATATCTCTGGGGGTAAAAAAAAATAGGAAAAAGACATTAAAAAGTCATTGAGCTATTGCTGTAATTGCCATCACGTGAGAGAATATTGGGGCAAAAAAACATATAGTTTTGCCTTCATATTCTATTCTTCTTCATATTAATAGGTTTTAATAAATTCTATGAATATATACTCAAATAATGCACACTGTGTATTTAGTTGGGGATTTTTCTAGTTTAGAAAATAAGGACAAAAAATCATAACAAAAGTTCTCAGTAGAAGCCTGACAGGATTTAGGCTAAATCCTCACTTTCAGTTTTGAGAAGGGTTACCTGAAGTTGGCAATTCTTATTTTCTTAGGTTGTGTTCCAAGGCCAAGAGATTATGCTTACGTACACTGCTTCCCTCCATCCTTCAAATCCTTGTTAAACCTGATAGGAGCTCTTAACAATCAGTGATTTTCAGTTCTTGGTTTCTCACTCCCTAATCAGCTCAGACACAGCAAAATCTCCTCAAGCAGAGAGGTGATCTGCCTCAATGAGTTATCAGCAAGGGCTTCCAGACTTCAGGAATGCAGCACTCATCTCAAGCCAGAAGTTCCTGATGGTTACAGAATAAGGATTTCTCACAGCTATCTGTATTTTAGCAGTGATACAACAATCTGTCTCAATTTTTCAGTCATTAGAGTAGGAAAAGTTTTGTGGAGATCTTAAAAAAATCTGTTTACATATATCTGTTACCATATGGTAACCATAATCCCCCCTTACACTAGACTTTTCACATCTCGGCTTTAGGAAAATGATTGAAATAGTGAGCTGTGATTTAGCTGGCAAGTGGTTTTTGAGTGTGTCTGTGAGATTTTGTAGTGTACAAATACCAGAGAAAATTATTCATGCTAATATGATGTAGAAGTCACAAAAGATTTCTGCTTCTAAAATGCACATTTGTTTTAGCAAATTTCAATTAAATACAAACAATAAGAGAGGTAAGGGAGGGTTTAATGTTTTGTTAAAACAAGCTCTAGTAAAATTAAAAATCTACTCTTAAAGAGAGAGATGAAGAAGAGAGATATTTCAGCTGTTAACAACTAATTCCACTGCACTGCAGCATCAGTCCTAGCACTGGTTCTTTAGACAAAAAGCATCTTCTTGACATCAATCTGTGTGTGCACAGATCCCTGCAGAATCTGGGTGCAGTCTCTAACTCAGGCTGCAGTGTGCTGCTCACATCACCTGCAAGAAGTGCTGTGAAATGCTGCGACTACAAACTGCACAGAGTTACGTTCTTTTTACTAATGCTGACTTAGGACGAACATACATTTCTAGGACTGTGAACATATTCCTTGTCACAAGAATTTCAATTATCTCAATGAAAGAAAACAAATTTTAAAATCTCCTTGATGGAATTAATTTTTAATAATTTTGTAGATCTAGACTGAAAACTCCAAAAATTTAAACTTTGTAGCTGCTGAAGTGAAATAGATACTTTTGATATATGATTTATTACACCCTGAATTAGACTTTCAAGTCGACTATTCCCAGGTAATGTTTACTTCTCTTCATCTTTTGCAGCGGAGCACATTACAGATCCTAAATCTGGGTGAGATATATCCCTTTGTCTAATTATACTCTTGGCATATAGCAGGGCAAATCACTCAAACAGCCATTATTTACTAACGTATGTATACAAATTTTTTTTGCTGTTTCTCAGGTATCTTAGTTTGGCTTAACTGTAACAATCTTAGTGACTAAAGTAGTCCTTCCTGAATTAATTCTGAGCATAATATAACCCGAAAATTCAAACTAGTTACTTATTTTCTATAATTCTGCAAAAATGGATATCCTCTGTATTGATTAATTTTCTTAATGGAAACAAGATTACCAGAGTACTGCAACACTACTTCTTTTGAATTTAATATCTTTGGTACACTATGGAAATTATTCTCTATATCCTCATTGTGATCAACATATGAGGAAAACATTCTTGTAATAGCATGAAACTATAGTGTTTATAGTCAGTGTTAAAACAGAAAACCTTGCTTAGAGGCATAGATGAATGAAGGATGGAGAACAGTGTAACAGAGGTCTGAACTAACCTTAGTAATACACTGAAGTGAGTAATACATGCTCCACATCATAAGATTAGTGGAGGCTTTGTGGCTGTACAGCCCTGACATCTCAGGACTCTGCATCCCTGGATGTACTTTTTGCAGATTTCAGTGGGGCTTCAGATATCACATGCTAGTGTTTCACTAAGAAGAGATACATCTCCCAATGCACAGATGGTATTAAAAATGCATTAATATTTTAAGTAACACATTGGTACTAAAACTAAAGTAGTAAAAAGAAAACATTTGAAAACAGTTTTATTGCTTTCTTTTCTTAGTGCTTTTATTTTGTGGGAAACATATATTCCAGAAGTTATATATAGTTAATTATAAAACAGGCTAAGTTTCAAAACTGTTATGAAATATGCTGGAAATAAAGCAAAGTGAATATATGAGAAATCTGAATATTCTGAAAATAAATATTCTGAAACAACTGCAGATAATGCTTATAGGTGAAAACAGCATGTATGCATTTGCCAAGGGAATGTATTGAAGCTGGTAATCTCACAAAATCTATTTTCAATAATCTGTTTATTTTATATTTTACTTTCCTTCTGTTTCTTCATGGTTTTGGTTTTATTTTTTTGGTTTTTTTTTGCACAGAACGCCGTGGGACAGTAAGGGGTGAGGGGTTTGCTGCTGTATGTTATGTATTTTGTGTATTACAGTCATTATGCTTCCATGCTAATAGCCTACCTATAAAAATTCTATTACTTTTAAAACAAATAGAATAAAACATTAGGTAATAGTGGTATATTTCATCAAACATACTTAATATGGTTATAGCAAGAACTTCTGCATTAAAACAAAAGCAACTCTGATAGTAGAAACATCTTATACACAAGTATAATTTTAGATGCAAACATATGTAATTGCTTACAATTAAAGCCACTTTTACAATGAAGAGGTTGCAAAATCAGCATGCTCTACTGAAAAAATGAGGTTTGTCAGAGGATGCTGAAAGAGAAGCAGAGCAATGGCACATACAGGATAAGGTGTAGTATAAAATTTCATCATGACCATTTGTCTTGTTGCCCTGTTGCATCCCTTCAGAAACAGCTAACCACAGAAGACATTAGTAAATAACTGTCTTTGCTTCAACAGGAATGTAATTTTATAAAGGAACTATAGTATCATTCCTTAAAGACCTTGCCTCTGATTGTTCCTTTTCACAAAGCATGCCCTTCCTTGTTCCCTAAATAGTCAGAAAAAGGTTGAAGATGCATAGGTGCATATTGTTTTCAAACTGGAGAGTGGAGAGAGTCTCATTCTTGCATCTGGGTGATATAGCTGCAAGGAGACTAGGAGAGGAAGAAGGGACTGATCAGGCATTCAGCACTTGTTATCTTCCTCACTGGCATCTTTAGAGGCCTTATCTGAGCACACTGAAGTAAGAGCAATTCCAAAGCTCTTCTGCTCGCACTGTCATTGCATTGGTCATCTGCTATTAAGTTTTCCAGCACTTGTTATCTATTAGTGGATGGGGTGCTCATGAGACTTGGAAAGAGTATATTCCTGTCCTTATTCAGCTTAGCTTTAACCATGCAGTTTCTCAGCTCAAAATGAGAGAAAATTCTAGAATTTAGCATCTGAGCCTTTCAGCATTGCCTTCTGTATAAACTAAATATAAAATAGTCTGTTCCAGGATAAAATTATTCTGAAAATCTCATGAATTATGCGCTGGGTGTCTGTTTCTTGAATGCCTATAGAAATTTTACAACCTTATGTCAGATCTGCTATTGGAATAATCAAGAATTCCTACTCAGAAAGATTTATTTGTCCTTAGCAGCTGGAGTACATTACCTTCAAGGTCACCAGTTCTCTCCTATCCAGTTCTGTAGTAGATGTTGAGTACTATTCTGATTTTGAAAGTGGACTAGAAATACAGAAGTTAAAAAAAAATACGTCCATGATATTACATTATTTAGCGCAGAAATAGATTGGATTGGAGTTTTGATTATTTTTTTCTCATGTAGTCAATTACTGAGTCTGCTTCATTCAATCCTTAGAGACCAATAGACAAGTTTTAGGGTGTTCCAGACATTTTCACCACTACATAGGCTCCTCTTAATCTCTCTCAGATATCAACACCCCCTCCTCCAGTCCCACAAAACACCAAATCTACAAGCCATTGTTACGCTTCAAGTACAGAGAAGTCTTCATGGAACCATTAGACTCTAATTAGGAGTAAGTAATAAATGATGCAGAACTAGGGAATTCTCATGCACACTAACTCCTTAGAAAAATTAACAGGATACCATAAAAAAATAGTTTCTAATTCTGAAGAAAAATAGATACAGTGATAGAGAAGAAAATAATGATTTTCAGGAAGCACTCTTTTCTGGGTTTAATTCAAAGAAAAGAAAAAAATAAATGCATGTTACATAACAAGACAACAGGAACAAAGAAATAGAGAGAAAAGAAACAACAGAAAATAGGTCAGTTAATAAATGAAGGTACTGAAATTAATGCTGAATAAAAAATGGTCTGGATGCTGATATTTATATTTTTCTTGAATAACCTGTCTTCAGCAAGAAAACTAAAAGAGAAATGTTGGTATGATTAGGAATACCATGAAGATTTATTACAATAAGGACTGGAGATATGAGTATCAGCAGCAATTGGAAAGGGTTGGCATATAAGCATCAATCTGAAAAGAATCATGGACAGGACTTCTGAAAATACCCTCTACTTACAGTTCCCTTTTGGATTCCTGGGTATTTGACAGTCTATGACCCTCTCAAAGCAGTTATAACAAACTCTCTCAATGTTCAGCATTTGTGTGCCACAAGGAGATTGACTGCCTCAGATCAGTGAACTCCTCTGAAAGATGAACAGTTCATGTAGGTGAAAAAATTGACTTAGTATTCTTTGAAAATCTGGCTTTTGGAGGATAATTTGAAGTTCATGAATTGTTAATTAATACTTTTGTCAAGTAAAACTAGAAAATGAAGAGACAGAAAAAAAGCATTTAAAATTTAAGATAACATTTATTTGGATGCTTGATTCTCTCCTGTATGTGGCCAGACAATTTTGAAATACAAATACTTTTTTATAACAAGGATGACCAGCATTATGTTGAGAGTTAGTCTAATGTTGAAAATTTAGGAGCAGAAGTCAAGGGTTGCAAATAGAGATGTGAATATATTCTACATGCATATTCATTGATTATCCTGGACTAAACATACACATGATAACTATTTCCCCAAAAATCATTAACATATTTCCCCTCCCCTTTATGCATACATTCTTCTGTCCTGGGGGTCTCTCTGATGGAGAGAGTGGTCGGGGACCCCAGTGTTCTGGTTTTCTTGTCTGAGTTGGAAAGTCATGGGGGCTAGTGAAATTCCAGTTTTCCTTCTTACACAGTGGGCATTGTGCAGTTCCATACACCAGTGGTTTTGGTAGAACAAACCTTGTGTTAGATCACCAGGTGTAGACGATTTATCATCTGGTTAAGTACAAAATTTCATTTTTCATCAATACTCTTCATGTGACATTCAGTCCTTAAGTATATGTAACCACCATGCAAGTATACATTCATACAACTGTACATATATATAACCATTTTCAGTGCATTCTTTACTCCCACCTGCGGACTATATACACCTATGCAAGCAAGCATGTTTGCAGCCTGAGAAAGGGTAACAGAATGGATCCCTCAGATGTTTGATGCTGGGTTTCAAACATTTACAATCATGAGTCTAAAAGTCTCTGTGAAATGGCTGAAGGACCATAATGAAATGGTTCTAGTGTTCAGGAAAAAGAGTCGGAGGCTTCATTACCACAGGCATGACTCAGCTCTAAGATGGCAGCACCATTTCCATTCTGTGTTTGCTGTCATCAAACCAGATAAAAACACAGACATAACAAATGCTATTGCTTGAGCCTATTTATCTACATACAGCCTGGTACCTCTGCAGGGCTTGTATCTACAGACTTGAGACAAACTCTGCTATGTCCTCAACTACTGAGAACATTGACAAAGCAAACCAAACTGCCACTCAAAGAAAAGAGAAAAAGGGCTTATTTTATTAATTTCCAAATCTCTCATTATCAGGGGAAAATGAAGGCAAATTGGAAGGAATTCATTGAATAACTGAAATGGTTTTTGGAAGGATAGAAAAAAAACAATAACAGAAAGGTGATTGAATAACCTCAATAAAATTAAATATGCTTACAACTGCTTCATTGAACAAAAAGAAAACCCAGTGTATAATTACATTATGATGTTTTTATATAATTAAGAGAAAAATAAATAATATTCCTCTATAGAAATAGAGAGTATGTCTTAAACAAATGGACTAAAATTAGGTGAAGTAAAAAAATCTAGAACAATTTCAAGGAAATATTTTGTTTCAATAAGGTATGTTAAACAGTAGAAGCCTTTTTAATGGTAAAACCCACTGTTTGCTAATACTAAGTAAACAAAAAAATAAAAAAAGAATGGAACATAATAAATTTATCTGAGGTTCAATTCTGTCACAGTCATGATTGTATGACTGTAAGAAATTTCAGATTCTTTAATAATTGCCATTTTGACATGTGGTTATATGACTATCTAATACTGTGTGATATATATACCTATATATATTTACCTACCAAAAATAGATAATAATATTCATTTACGACATAAACTCATCCTTTCTGATATTTTTCTGATATTTTTCACTTTCACAGAATCACAGAATGATTGAGGTTGCAAGGGACCCCTGAAGGTCACCACCTTCAAATCTTTTTCAAGCAGGCCCACCTCTAGCAGCTTGCCCAGGACCATGCCCAGACAGCATTTGAATATAACAAAGGATTGAGACTCCACAATTTCCCTGAGCAGACTGTATCAGAGTTCTGTCATCCTCACAGTAAAAAACGTGTTTCCTGACATTTAGATGGAGCCTTCTGTGTTTCTGGTTGTGTCCATTGCCTCTGGTTCTGTCACTTGACACAACTGAGGAGAGACTGCTTCTGTCTTCTTTGCAGCCTCCCTTCACGAATTTAAATATACTAATAATATGCCCGGAGTCTTCTCTTCTCAAGGTTAAACAGCCCTAGCTCTCTCAGCCTTTCCTCACAGGAGAGATGGTCCAGACTTTTAAATGTCTGTGGCCCTTTACTGGACTATTTCCACTATGCCCTTGTTTATTTATATCTTTTTTTCAGACGTGGTCTCCTCCTGCAAGTGTCTTTGAAAGAGCTCATCTCCACATATGATGATTATAGAAAACAGATAACTCCTAGGTGAAGAGGTCTTTTGTAATCAAGGTCTCAACTGACTGGCAAAAGACTATTTTACTTCATATCATATACCCTGACTTGGTTTTGGTACGGTATTTTGTTGTTGTCCATTCCCCCCCCACCCCTTATCTCTCCCAACCCAGTTTGTAACACTGCGGAAAAAAATATGCTCTTTATTTGTGAAAATCACATCTGTAAAGCTACTTAATATCATGATCTGTTTAATGATTGAATGCATTTGTTTGGTTTTGATTTTGATTTTTTTTAATTTAGGGAGGTAGTTCAACAAGGAGAGTAAATGGATAAATCTGTGGTTTTGTCAGATCACCCATGAAGGGAAAAGTCTATTCTTCATTGTTCTTGAAGGATATTTTGGTTTTGCCTAGTGCAGTCTCAGCTTTTAATTTAATTTGGCAGTACATGATCACTTTATCTCTCTGCTTGTTCTCATGATTGATGCTGTCACAAGCTCCCTACAATGTTCTTATCTCAGCCATGAAGCAAACATGGCTAGCATTTTTCTTTTTCTATTTGCTTTTAATTACAGAGGGTGAAAAGAATGAATATTAATAACAACATGATGCCTTTATAGATAAATTAAATACCTCTTAGGTAAATGTTACAGGAAACAAACAACCCCCCCAAAAAATCACTGCAAATGCTGTACATTTGTTTATAAGACACAATGAGAAATCTTGCAGTTTAATATGCCTTTGTAATTTTGGGCAGTCTGCATGTTCTATACTGAAATTGCATGGGTCTGCAATATAAAGTCAAAGAGTGTCACCATTTTTGAAGGCCAGTAGAGGCAAAAAGAAGGATTAACTCTTTTTGTTTGGTTGGTTATTATCAGAAAATAAATTTTGAACAGACATACTGCATGACTGCAACAGACAATGTACCTGCTCACCAAGCTTTTAAAATCTACTCCTTCATTCCTGTAAAAAAACTGGGGTCCTAGATATCCAATCCTATTTTCTCTCAAACAGAAAATATTAACAGAAAAGACAGGGTAGCCTTCTTTATTAGTACAACATTTTATACTTAATTTATACATTTTTCGTCACTTTGATTTGTATTATTTTTTTAACCTTTCTATCACTGCTATTACTGAGACTGAGTAACGATTTGAGACATATACCTTCTCTTACCACTAGATGGAACTGAAAAACCTTGCAATTCCTTTTGTTTTTTTTTTTCTGTTACCGGCATCCCTACCAATTTATTCATGATAAAAGCTTGGAAATAGTCCAGAACTAGAACTTACTAAGTTGAAGAAGCTCTACTGAAGCACAGTAACTGCTACTTGGTGTAGTACTACCTTTGTTGCTTGAAACTCTAACTGGCAAAAGAGGAAGATCTTTAAAATGTTAAATGAATGTTGTACCTTCATAGCAATGAAAATAAAAAAAAAAAAAACACCCAAAGAAAAGAAAGAAGCAAAAAGAAACAAAGAAAACCCCTAACAAAAAGCCACCAACCAATATAGCTTTCCAAACTGCAATAACTCAAACTAAAAGCCAATACTGATGGATTTTTCAGGAGATACTTTGGAGAAAAACCAGGGCAGAAATTTGTTCACTTTTCATTATATCTGACATTTAACTGTAGAAGCACAAAGCAAAATAATTTTTTTTTAATCTTTGTGTGAGGTATTGGGGTTTTGGTTTTGCCTATCCTACAGAAACAAACAGAAGGGACTGGAAGACACTATGCTGCTAGAATGTTATGACCTTGTTGCCATTACTGAAACTTGGCAGGATGAATCCTATGATTGAAGTGTGTTGCATCCCGGGTTCATATTAGGGGTTCTGTTGTATGTTAGTTAGCTGCTTCTGTGTACCTCTGTGCACCCCCCCTGCGTTTCCCCACCCTGTGGTGGTCCGCTCCAGGTCTCTTACCATTGGAGCTCACCATGCAGTCCTGTAACCACTCCCCTGTCCACTCCCGAGAGTTCAGTGTCTGTCACCCCCTTCCCGCAACCCCATTCGCCTCGGAGCCCTGTGTCTGCCCCTGCCACATTCCTGTTGGTCGCCGTGGTCCACGTCACTGCCACAGCGCCTGTCCCCATTGGGCGAGGGGGGCTTCCACCTCCCTTGGCCTGACCCCTATAACACCCTATGCCTTCCTTTGTTTGTGGCCATTTTCATCCACGCGGGCACAGGGGAGTGAGCCGTGGCATCTTCATCACAGCGAGCCACAGCAAATAAAATCTCCCCAGCCTCCCACGCAGATGGAGTGGACAATTCCTTCTCTCTTTGCCTAGACCCTTGCACGGGCGACAGAACCTGGCAAGCCCCGACTGGCATGCCATGGAAGCAGCGCTCGGGAGCAAGAGGCAGCCGCTGGTCCTGGAGAGAAGCAGCGCCCTTGCCGGGCTCCGGAGCCACCCCGGGACCGGGGGAAAAACAGCAGAACGCCGCAGGAATGTGGCTATCAATGGCTACATCCTGTTGAGAAGAGACAAAAAAGGAAGGATAGGAGGAGGGGTTGGCCTCTACATTAAGATGGGGATTAACTATGAAGAGCTCTTTGTGAAGAACAGCTGTGAGCAGGTAAGAATGCCTTTGGGTAAAAATCAGAGACAGAGGCAAGAAAAAGAACTGTGTGGCTGTGGCATGGGGGATAATTTCATAAGACAGCCCTATGAGAGAGAATGCAGTACTAGATTTGATGGTCACCAACCTAAGAGAGCTAATTGTCAATGTCAGGATTGGAGGTAGCCTGTGCTGCAGCAATCATGGATTGCTGGAGTTCACAGTCTTGAGAAATATAGGTCAGAAAAGGAGTATAGTCAGGCTCTTGATCTTCAGGAAGACAGACTTCCAGCTAACCAGGGAGATTGTCAGTGGGATCCCCTGGGAGACTGCCCTCCTCTATTACACCAAAGTTTACAGTTGAGGGTTTTTTGCTTTCTCTTTATGTCTTTTGTTACCTGATTTTCTTATTCAATTTCTTGACCTTTTCTGTGTTCTTTCTTTGGCATACCAATCCCTTTAATTCTCTCTGATACTTTTTTCCTTTTTACAACCTCCACCTAGATCTCCTGTCTCCTAGAAATATATCATATCCTTGTTTTGTTGTCAACATATAACTTAAAGGGCAAAACACTGAGTTAATTAGTATTACAAAAAGGAAATTCTGACATATGATCAACTCCTACCCAGAAAAAATATCTTTTTTTTGACAATTGAGCATCAACCTTATTTGTATTTTCTTAGTAAACTAGGTTGAATGTAAAAGTTGCATAAAATACTGTTTACTGGGGAATTCTGAGGAGAAAAGGTAATTTAATGGGGAAATAATAGCTTATGTTTTTGTCCTAAAACCCCTACAGCAAGATTTCTGACTGTACGCATTTAAGCTATTAACTGCACAAAGCAGCTACCTGTTTATTTTATTTTTTACAAAGCAGCCTGCATGCTGCCAGCCTTCTGCAGCACCAGATGACAGTCTGCTAAAGCCTGTAAAAGAGCTGAAGACAGTTTGCATCCTCTGTGAAATCCCTGAAAAAGATTAAGAGAAAGCAACTTCTTGTGGTTTCATAAAAGGAGGCAAAAAAAAATCTGTATGAGAAAGTCTGTATTCTCGGCTTAGTTCACAAGTGCCCCACAGAGTTGGGAAGAGGCAAGAGAGCTCATGTATTAGAGTTATGAGGCTTTCCTTCTTTTTTCTTTAGGATGAGCTCCTAAAAGAGCCTTTGAAAATAGCTGTTTAAAATAAGTGCCTGTGCCAAAAGTGAATATGTGAATTGCTCTATAGGGTTAAGTTACCATAGAACAGCTCTTGTTTTCTGCCAAAATGGGCACTGCTCCTTCAAAGTGTCTCTATTAGGAATTGCACTGATTTTCTGTAGTATCTCATATTTTAGTACCTTGAGATGCATCCAATTTTAGTACCTTAAAATACATTCACATCATGTCCCAGGGGTTCCTGCTTTTGCTTTATATGATTTAATCTTCTCACTTTATATTGTATAATACTATTATATTATTATGACTAAGTGTCAAACTTCTCAGAAAATTAGACATACACCAGTAATGAACTGTACAATTTACTACTATGGTTGTACTAGTATGTAATTCAAACACTAGATATATACCTCGTGTAAATCAGGAATCTTGATAGACTTTGGCTTTGACAGTGAATTTTTACCAGCTGAGGTTAGGACAAAAACCGAAGTACATTTCATTTCCTGACAAGAGTTTTACTGAAATTGCAATATTTTAAGTATATTTCCCAAGTGAAAAGCTTAAAAACTGCATGTGATTATGCATTCTTTTCAACATTGTTTGTTTAACAATATTGCAGCTTATACACTGAGAACAAACAAACAGACAAGAATGCTGAAGTATATACCTGACTCTGAATACACATTGATATTGCTCTTTATTTATTCATCACTGTTGTTTCAGTAGCTTGGGTGTTAACTAGATTACTGTTAGAAGCTGAATACGAAATTTTCTAAACCCTTCCTCAGGAATGAAAACATTTTATGTTGCATTTCCCATCCCTTTTTTTTTCCTATCTAGATTTTATATTTTGGTGGCTGTTATTCTAGTAGTTAAAATAGTACTTTTAAAAAGTACTTAAAGACCACTTTTTACAAGAATGTACCCTGTGCTTAATTTACAAGTAAGTTAGCAAAAGCATTTATATCAGAAAATTTTTTACTGGAAAATTATGCACTGATATACTGTCATAGACAATGCTATATATATACTGCAATTTTGCCTGATTTATCCAGCTTAGAGGTGATGTACTAGAACTAAAGAGTGACTGACCTTTGCTCCATAACTTTTTGTCAGATGCACACTGTGCTGCATAGCTTCACAAAAGCTCTTAAAGCAATTAAAGATCAACAGAAAGCTTTGCCTTGGCTTCTCTCTGCAAGTCTTGGTTTGTTCTTTGCACTCACAGTGCAAAAAGGGTGATGGAAGCTCTGATTTTGTGAAAGACACTCACAGCTGAGAATAATACAGGAGCTGAAGTCAGCTTTTGATTTACTCTTTGATTTACTTGAATAATTCAAAAGTCATCTGTTAATATGTTTTTTAATTATTGCCAATTTTCAGAACTTCTAGTCTGAAATGTACCTCTTATTCCTACACAGTTTGAATCTGAATCTTTTACTTTCAAAGTCAATGGGAATTCCAGATTTGACATTGATTAAGGCTCAAGAGAATATTTAAAATTCATTTAAATAGTTACAAAGGAACACAGTTCTGCTATGGATAAAGAAAGAATGACTTACAAAATCAAATGAATAATTTAATGGTTTTGACTCTATGATATCTATGCAGTACCTGATGGTGGAAATCACAGTTGTCTGTGATCTCTTCTGTAATCACCAAACTAATCTCTCTAAATGGAGCTTAAATCCTTTTACATAGAAATCAAAGATTAAAGAAAGAAATCCACCAAAACCAAAATCAGCTACAAAAAAAAAAAAAAAATCTTCACTGACATCTTAATGAACTCAAGCATACAATTGATTAACCAGCACTAGGAAAGTTATGCAAAGAAAAACATACTCATGATACTATCTACCTATTGAAATATGAAGTCAAACACTATTTCATGAACAAGATTATTCTGGGTTTTTTTCATATCATGTGGCACAGAAGTCCATCAGCCTCGTGGGTTGCATTAGCAGTGTTGCCAGCAAACCAAGGGAGGTGGTCTTTCACCTATGCTAAGCACTAGAAACTGGAATTCCAGCCCCAATTCTGGGCTCTTCAGTTAAAGACAAACAGGGCATATTAGGGATAGCCTAGAGCAGGTCTACAGAGATGATTCAGACACTGGAACATCTGATATACAGAAAAAGGTTCAGAAAGTTGGGACTTCCAGCTGGAGAGTCCTCCCCCAGAGAAGAGGACAGTCTCACAGGGAGCTTGTCAATGTGTATAAATACCTGACAGGAAGGAGGGAATGAAGAAGATGAAACCAAAGTCTTATCACTGGTGCCAACTGACAGAACATGAGTCAGTGGGCACAAGTGAACACTCATTAAATTCCATCTAAACACAAGAATACAGGAGCTTTTTTTTTTTTTTTTTTTTTTTTTAAACTGTGAAGCTGATCAAACACTTGGACAGGTTGCTGCACAGAGGCTGTGGAATGCTGCAGCCCTGGAGGTATCACAAACCTGAGTGAATATGGCCTTCGAAAACCTGTTCCAGCTGACCCTGCTTTCTACAGGAGCGAGCTGGACTAGACAAACTCCAGGGGTCCTAATGACTCTGTGAATCTTAATGTTCCTGTGAATTTAAAATCAGGTATAAACAATAGATATTTCTGCTATATTTTAACCCTTGATCACCACAGTAGGACCTTGTATGTATATAAGAACAAAAAGTTAATGAGAACCTGTCCTTTCTATATTTAAAACTACCAAGAATTATTAGGCTGTTAACATTTTTGATTTAGCTTAATTACAGCAATTAAGAGATTACCTGCACTGAAGCACTTATCTGCAGCAGATTTAGCCTAGAGGTGAGAATCAAAAGGAGAGGAAAAGCGAAACAGTCCATTTATTCTTAGTTCAAGCTGATACCAGACTTCAAGGCATATGTGCCACCTTTCCACTGTTTTTAAAGCAAGTTTGTAAGTGACTGAACTCTGTGGAAGAGAAAAATGTAATTGAAGGTCTCTTGGAACTTTCAGTCCATTTATGACTTTTCTACTAATACTGGGGAGGAAGAAGATCTGTGACTATCCTGCATCTGTTCTTGAATTTTGTTCAGTGTTGCCACATTTGAATGTCCTAAAATGATGAAGTTCTAACCAATGGAGAGAGTGATGGTACTATCACAGAAATATGATTTTCTGATATAAACTCATTTGCTAACTTACATACCATATTCATTCCTTTAGAGCATTTTCACCAACCGAGTTTAGGCCATTTAAGCCTAGGGTATATGCTTGCCAAAAATGGCAAGTACTTTTTCAAGTATTACTTCAATTACTAAAATGACAGCCACCTGGAATGAAATAAAACCAACCAACCAAAAAAATGATGGGAAATATGACATGAAATGGTTTGCTTTTCTGAGGTAGGGCTTAGAATATTTCCTAGTCAGCTTCTAAAAATAATCCAGCTCGACACCTAAGCTGCTGAAATAACAGTGATGAATGAAAAAGGAAAGAGCAGTATCAGTGTGTGCTCAGAAGTGCATATTTACTCAGTTTTGCGTTCTTGCCCATTTGTTTGTTTTCAAAGTATGAACAGCATCATATGTATTTCAACCCATATGTGGATGGGATTTTTTGCTTTATTTAAAGACCAAAGTCTTTAACTACTGCAGGAAAACAGAATATGTCACCAAGCCTTTCAAAGCAACTTAAAATGTTTTCCCACTTCAAAATTCTGCTCTAATTTGTCACATATTGCTCTTATTGCATTGTCCATTTGCATTACCTCTTATAACCTCTATTTTATCAGCTCTTAAATATCTTAGAGGCCTAAAAAATTTTAAACCAGGTGTGGTATTCCACACTTAAAGGGAAGGGAGCATGGAAGTTTCATAGATGCTCATGGTCAAAAGGAACAACAAAAGTCAGAGGGTACACAAAAAGCTTATAAGGCTTTTTTAAATAAATAATAC
Organism: Vidua chalybeata; assembly: GCF_026979565.1. Lineage (NCBI taxonomy): Eukaryota > Metazoa > Chordata > Aves > Passeriformes > Viduidae > Vidua > Vidua chalybeata. The sequence continues at coordinate 55,076,317 of NC_071531.1, read as the reverse complement.
ACTTTGCATGGAAATTCGTATGTTAGTCCCTTATCTCCTCATATAAGCACATGACAGGGGGAGGGTGAGAAGAGAAGAGAGAGACAGAGATAGATTAAAGATAGGGACAAAATAAAGGAGGAAATGAAGAAAGAGAATTCACTAATCCTGGCACCAGCATTGAACCACCTGGGATGTCTGGGGTCCTTGTGCACACATGCCTCCAGGCTTCATGAGGGTACCTTTTTAAAGATGAGTTTTCCCTGGCCTGGAGATAAGTTTCTCACTTTCTATGTAAATTTGTTATTGTGCACAGACTATTCTTACAGACCTTTCTGGAAATGGATTGGAGGCCTTTGTGGTTCTCTGGTGATCTTGACCCCACAATCAGTTCATGTCCATTTCTCAATCTCATTCCTCTGCTTTCACAGTATTGTGTTAGGCTTGTCTCAAGGAACCAGAACAGGATTCCTTGTCCCAGAAAAGTGCTGCTTACCTCTATATGGCCTCCAGTCACATCCCAACCCTTTGCCCCCTGAGTTATCTGTTATTTTTGTCTCAACCCACAAAAAACTAAAAATCCCCTTAAATCCCAAATCTCTTATCACTAATGGGAAGTGTTGTAAACATTTTTCTAATCATTCATCTGTAGATACAATAGACTGTGGTCATTCTGTAGTCATAGAGACAGATACCAGTGAATGGATATAAAAACAATACTAGTGAACAAATGCCTGAAATATGCCCTACTAATATGCCCTAATATGATACCATTTCATGACCAAGGGGTATTTTGAGCTCCAAATGGGAAAGTGTGTTGGACCTAAAGATGAGAAGTGGAAAGGATGACTCTATGGGAAGTAAAGCAGAATGGAGAGTAGGGAAAATACATGCTGCCTAATTCAGATACATATTTTTTGAGTTTCTGACTAGTTGAGCAGCTATGTCTATGGTTTTGAGGTTTTTTCCCTCTCAATTTAGAGGAAAATACAGGTAATAAACCCCTGTGTAGTCTCTTGGGGGAATACATTCTAATCACAGATCAGTATAGTATTTGAATAGAAACAGCTATTTAGCTAATGTACAGAGATAAAGAGAGCTGTTCAGATGTTTGAAATAAGAAAAAAATTACATATATATATATATATATATATATATATATATATATATGTTTGTGTGTGTGTGTGTTTTTCTTGAAGCAATAAGTGATCCATCTGTCTTAGATTACTCTCTAATGAATTCCTTGCTCAAATCTACTGCTTTGGTATTACGCTACTTGCTCATCAACCAGTTCAGAGGGAGCTGTAAGCTCTCACAGTGATATAGTGGTATGTCTATGCTGTAGTTTATGCTTCAACATTCATTAATTTCCAGTGCAAATGAGCTGCAGGGCCTTGAACACTGAAAAAGTGATTGAAGAACAAGAGAATTTTCAGCACCAGAGTTTTACTTTTCAGTCTCCAACATCAAAGCCATAACCATGGCAAGATTCATAATTCAAGGATATTTGCTTTGAGAGCCTGAATTTCACCTGATATATCAAATGGATTCTGTGAAAATGCCCACAAGGTTCATCGATACCACACTTCTGCTGGGTGGAGAATTTTATTATTTTCTTCTGGGCAAACCCAGTATCTATCACCTCTGTTTCTTTAATCACTAAAGGAATGGACTGATGGGTGGAATAGATTATGGATATTCTGGGATTTTACACAAATAATCTAATGACACTTTACAAGGATACTTCAATCCTGCATGACAAGAATTCAACATTCATGTAAGGAAGGCAGTCATATAGTCAAATGTGTGGTATGTGTCAGCACACATTTAAATCTTCCTGTAATGCAGTAAGAAAAAATACCTTAATTTACAGTATTTAAAGGGAAAACACAACACACACAATATCCTATATTAACGAATATGAAAGTAGGAAGCAAAACTATGTCATAACACAGACTTTAAACCCACCCTCCCCCCTTTACTGCACTTAGATTGTAAGGGTATAAAAGTCCAGGGGTTCCTTTGTTTGAAGTCCCTTCACAAAGGCACCCAGCTCAAGCTGATATTTTGTTATTTTTTTATCTAGTTATTGCACCATAATCAAATTATTTAAAGGATATGGACATCATAGACTCTGCTGTGGGAAACCTGGGGCCAAGTTGTTAAGGTAACTTATGATCGTGTGAGTGTGGGGTGTGGAGTGGCAGGGGAGCTTCAGTCCCAGCTCAGGTACCAAAGTGACTGCCAGAATTGCTCCTGGATGGTAAGACAGGGGAATTTCCCTAAAAAAGATTATTTTTGTGTAACAAGTTTTATAGGTTTGTTGGGGTTTTTTTAGTCTAATTTCTCTTCAGCATTAATTTAAACATTTTTCAGGACCACAAAATAACATAAAGAAGCACAGAATAAGTGAGGTTTGAAAGGATTTCTGAAGTCTGCCTAGTCCAACTTGCTCCTAACAAAGTAGAGACAGTCAGAACAGATTTTTGAGGGCCATATATCCAGACAGATTTGGAACATCTTGAAGGCTAAAGACTCCATAACCTCTCTGTGCATCCTGTGCAAGTGTTTGATTACCCTTACAGTAAAAACAAAACAAAACAAAACAAAGCAAAACAAAAAAAAAACAAAACCAAAACCAACGAAAACCCCCAAAAATCCCCCCAAAAACCCCCAAAAAAACAAACTGCCCCCCAAAAACCCAAAAAACAAACAAACAAAAAACCAAACAGAAGGGAATGCAACGAAGGAAGCTGATGGATTTCGGTGTCACAGTCATTTGACACCCAGCTTGTACTGTCGCATAGGGTTATTCGGTACCTGGCTTTTATCTATTAATTAAATTTATAAAAACTGCCTAATTTGGATTGAAAGGTGAGGAATAGTTATTTAGGCTTAAAATTCCTAAATGTTAATTTGTTGCTAGCTTTAAAATATATATATATGTGGTATCATTAAAGAAGCAGAATTAAATATGAAAGAGAAAGAAATACTTTTGCCAGAAAGATAAAAATCAGTTCTTATACAAATCAAAGATACCCTGAAACTTTAACGAGTAGAATCTGACCTATTTGTTATTTTAAGAGCCACTTGTGTTGGGTTTGTGTGGCTAGTTTCTGGTAGTTAAGTGGGCTATAGGGTGTGTCTCTGAAAAGCTGCCAGAAGTTTCACGCAGATCCAACAAGGACAATGCCAGCTGGCTCTAGGATGGACCTGCCACTGGCCAAGGCTGAGGACATCAGAAATAGTGATACTGACTCTGTGAGAACATATTTAGGAAGGGGGGACAAAAAAAGAAATTTTTGCACAGAAGTAATTGCAGCCACAAAAGGGAGTGAGAATATATAAGAGAAAGAATTGTGCAAACCCCAAGGTCAGGGGAGAAGGAGGGTGCTTTTAGGATTTGTTTTACTTGTTATTGTCCTGTTCTGATTTTGACTGGTTGAATTTCCCCATCTCAAATCTTTTTTGCCCATGACAGTAAGTGAGCTCTTCCTGAACTTACTTCAGAGATGTTTTGTTATATTTTCTCTCCCCTGTCCAGCTGAAGAGGGGAATGAGAGGGCAGCTTTGGTCGGCACTTAGCATCCAGCCATGGTCAAAGTACCACACCATTTTATTAATTTAATTCCATTTAGTAAATAAAATCAGGAAAAAAATCAATTTTAAAATCAGCATTATTTTCTTGCCCTTAAAAAGTCATTGTGTATTGACAAAAGTTTAAAGTAAGAGTTTGAGGGTCTTATTTCCTTAAGTGAAAGACTCAAGGTTTAATGAGTCTTTTATTATCTGTCATATGATTTTGATGTCTCAGGGATGTTTGTGTAGTTTTCAAACACACTAAGTCATTACAAAACCTTTGGATATGTTATTCTTATTTTGGATTTTTGATGATCACTAATATATTCTTAGGATTTTCAGAAATCAGGATTTATTTTATGAAGAAAATGAGCATTAGTTCTACATAGTATCTGAAGCTTTATACTTGGAAACAAGAAAGTTATTGAAATTCAAGGATAAGGATTTTATTTTCTTTTATTTGACAGTAGAAACATATTTTCCCCCACTCCTCAACTGCCTTTTATTTAAATGCATTTTGTATGACACATTTGAAAAGTACTCTGCATTCAGCTGTCTAGTTGAAGCTGAAATGACATAATTTCATGTTACATTTTCACTGTACTATGTGTGACATTTTTGCACCACAAATGCATCACCCTTGAAAACAAAGTAAGAATACTGAGAAAAAAAAATATTTCACCTTCACACAGGCTCCTTTCTTATAAAAGAAAGGAAAATAATTTTTACCTATGTAAACCTGAGTTCTGTGTGTGGTCTAGAAATAAGTATCCTTTGTATGCAACACTGTATAACACTTTCAAAGTATGAAATTACAACCACATAGGTAAGCTTAGATTATTCTCTTCTTTCAGCAGAAACTTTTTTGTGCAATATGTAAGGCTTCTATGCTCACCTTTAAAATTTTAAGGATTCAAAAACTGCAAACATCTAGAAAGAAAAGAAGCCTAAAAAGAAATGGGAAGAAGGGAAAAGACTATTGTCTGTAAAGACTGTAAAGACTCAGTACCAGTCCCTATCTAAATATCTGCTCTGTTTGCTTATTTTTCTTTCTTTCTTCCTTCTGATATTAAAAGGAACCAGTTACAATAAAGTTAAAAAAAAAAAAAGGAAAAAAAAAATCCCCTGCCACCAGAAACTACAGTCTCTTTTGTATTCTCTTTCCTATAAACCTGACATTTTTACTACACCAAAATGTTACCTCCCTTCTTCTGGTTCAGTTTGTCAGGGCATAATTAGCCAGGTGCAAAGAGACCCTGCCAACAGAACTTAAGAATATAACATTTATTAGCTGCCTACCATGCACAAAATACTGATCATTCTTGTGCCCAAATGTACCTAAAGATCATTCTTGGTCATGCAGATATCAGTTGCTGAAATTATTCCTACTGCTGTTGAATTGCCATCGTTGCCTATAGAGATATCAGCAGTAATACTTATGGCACAGACCTGGAGATGCATCAACCACACAGCTAAACCCCAACTAGCCACCCCTGTTCTGTTTTGGTTTTCCAGTAGGATTATACATTTTTCCGTATGGGTGCTTCTGTCTGGAATCCTTGAGCTAATAACTGTCTACCTCTCTCAACACTCCTAACCTTACCCATAACTTCACCTTTCTTATCTTTCTGCATTCTTTCCCATAGCTTTCTCTCACCTTCTTCTCATAGCTTTCTCTTTTCTTTCTTTTCATAAATTGGAACAAAAGTCATTCTGCAGAGCTACATCTGCCCTGGTCCTTAAACCCCCTGCGGCACCCAGAACACTGAGCCTCAGAGGCAGGGGACTTAGAGCAGAGCTTGTAGAGAGAGAGAGAGCGTTACTGTGCTGGACAGAAAACAGAAAGCATCCACTCTAGTATATGAACCTATGTACATATGTCTGCATATATGAAGAGTAGATACATTGGTACTTCCTCTGGGAAAGACTAAATGCACTCTGACTGACATAGACAAGTTTTGCTATTTCTTGTGCAAATGCCAATGGTGATAGCACCAAGCTTCCAACTTACAAAGGCTTCAGGACTGCAGGTGCATACTCTACCACAATACCTCTACTAGATTGTGTACCACTGCTCTGAAGGACACGGCCTTCAGTTGAATCTAGGGAAATCTAAGGTGAAGGAAACTGTGTGTAAAAATTTAGAAGAGCAGTGTCCTCATTTTTCATTCATATCAACTGCTGTCACATATCCAAGACCTCAAAAAAATTATACTTTAACAGCAGGGACCCAAATTAGATACCAGAGTATGATAGGATCCTCTATAGGATGATTCAGAGCATCTGCCTTAAATTAGCACTTAGTAAATACAAATGTGGTGTTTAAATATTTTTATTGCTTTGAATGGAAGGTCTACTGATTGTAAGGCAGAAAATACTTGAGCTGCCTACCACCTTTCAACCTCAGATGTTCAGATTCATATTCAGGTTAGACCATAAATTTTGCTTTTTTATTACTTATCTTAGTCTGAGATTTAACAACTACAGTAAGTATTTGTAGTTATCTTTCTTAGATTTGGTGGGGGAGGAAGAAGAATAAAATGGAAGAGGATATTGTACACATCAGCTGCAGTTATGTAGGTTCTACAAGTAAATCTGGCATATTAATCCTACTGAAAATATACTAGTAATTATGTAACTTGTTTTCATTTTTCTCTCATGTGTCTTTTGAGTTACCCTCTTTTCCTTAACACTATGACAAGTGAATCTCGCACTGTGTTAATAACTTTGGCACTGTTTTCCTTCACAATCACCACATCCATGCATGAGAAAATAATAAAGAGAAGTACATAATTTTAAAAGTTTAAAAAGTTTCCTGACTCATGAAAATCCATATTTGTTTCAGCATCATTTCTTCCTCTTTAGAGATGTTTTTCCTTGCAGATGTAAAATGTGTTTCCTTTTAAATAACACAAGAAACATAAGGCAAAATATGGCTGTTATGAATTGAAATGGTATATTTTTTAATATAAATGAGCCAATTAGTTGTTTTCTAATCACAAGCCCTTGTGGAAGAACTAAAATCCTGTATTACACTGATAAAAGATTTTTATGTGTGAAGCTCTGTTCTGACTAAATCTATATTTCTGTCAGTCATATATACATGGTAACATTTTCCCACCAGTACTATTCTGTTCTACATACTTCTTTCTTCCAGTGTTGCTTCCACTGACCTGCTTTAGTGAACATCAGTATTGTTTGAATAAGTTTTTCAAATATATATATATACATATACATATATATATATATATATATATATATATATATATATATATAATTTTTCTTGGAGCATGGCAATATTTTGTATTACTAAAAATTCTCCCAAGAGGACCAATGTTCTAAGACTGAAAATCACTCTTCACTTCCCTCAGCTTCCAGAAGATTAAGAAAAGGGGATTCACGATTCACATAGCTTACAGGTTTCCTCTTCTTTTGACACTTCATTTCATATTGTTGTTACACATATTGCATGTATATTTATATGTATATATAGTATATATTTTGATGCTGCAGTACATTCTTCACATCTGTATCTTCATATACCCTAAGGGATTTAAGGTCCTCTTTCACATTTCTAGTGCTTTTCCCACCAATCTAATTTTATCAATATGTTCACTAATCCCCTTTACTCCATTTTTATTGGGTACATATTCCCTCATGTGATCCCTTCTCCTTCATAATAGTCCTGTAAGGCATAAATTACATCAGACATTAACAGTTTTTTCAATAGTTCATCCAAGTTTTCTAATTACTTCTATCCTAATATGCCCTCAAATCATTGGGGGTTTTATAAATAGTTATTGGTAAACTCTGCATTTATAATATTTGCATTTGCATATATAAAATTCCTAATTTTATTTAATTTTGATGGATAAATGAAGACAAGAAATATAAGTTTTTCCACCTTTTTTGTTGTTTTGGGGTTTTTTGGCAATAGTACAAGTACATCACAAGTACCAAGACAAAGAGTCCATACTATTAACTTTTAAGAAGAAGCACAAGGTGCAAAAATATGGTAGATATATTCCATAAGCAGCATTGTTTCTGATTTCTGTAAGTTCACAACAATTTTGTGGTTTCCTGGAGTTGAACACTATCTAGGAGAACAAATATAGACTTCTGACTTTTTAAAAATATATTTATAAAGTCCTTTGAAAAAAATATGCAGATTATAGTATCTTATGTAGGCACAAAGCATATTTGCAAAATAAAATTCTTGCAAAAACATGTAATAAAAATAGTTGAGAATTTTCAGGACTAAGAAACTCTGCAACTGATTCATAATTGGAGGGTGTCGTGGTTTGACATGAAAGTGAATTTTTTTTCAGGAAGTTGGGTCAAACCAATCAGTGGTCAGGTTTGGATACTGGCACCTGGTGTGACCACTGAAAGTATGGACACGCCTCTGAGAACACAGAGGGTTAAAAGCAAGAACTCCCAGGGGAACTCTCTCTTTGGTTCCGGTCATCAGAGAGTGCAGACTCTCCCCTGCCCAGCCATGGGTTGGGTGGGGGAGGGGAAGCCATGCGGCCTTGTCCAGGTAGGCCGAGGGGCCTGAAGGTCTGGAACTGAGCCAGCTCCTGCGGACGGAAGGGTGGAAAGAAGCAGAGATGCCTTTGTTCCCCCCTCAGAGAGAAAGAGACAGAGAGCCTGACAGCACCTGGAAATTGGCCGGCAGAGGAGAAGGAGAAAGCGGGGGGATGATGCCCAGTATGGGAGTCGAGAATGTTGGGCAGAGATTTCAGCCATCCAGGGAGTCTGAACTTTTAACCCTTTCCGGGAAATGAAAGCTTTGTAAAATATTACTCCTTGATTTGTAGTGGAAGAGAGACAGTCCGGGACCTGAGATGTTTGAAGAAGAAATTTTTAGGTGGGAGGAGATGATGGAGTAGCTTTTGGCTGGACTTTTCTTGTTAGCCATAGACTGAACCAAATTCTCCTGCAACAGAGACTGCATTTTTAGGGGGATGCAATGGTGAGCCAAGAGACCTGCTTCAGCAGCTGAGAGTGACAGGAGTGGAGTAAACAGAGAAAAGTTGAGGAGGATGTGGGGATGCCCTCTGTCTTCAGAGAAGAAGAAGAGAAGAAGAAGATCTCTGTTCTTGGACCCTCGGCCCCAGGGGAGGAAGAAAATGGCGGGGGACTGTTGTCCCAAAAAGGAGAAGCTGCTGGACCCTCGGCCCCAGGGGGAAATGGGGGGACTGTGGTCCCAAAATGAGAAACTGAACTGTTGTATTTCTTTGGTCCTTTGCAAAGCATCCTTGAAAAGAAACCCTAGGAGCAGTCTGTCCATGCACGGTGGTGAGAGCACTGTGACATGGAAAGGAGAGTGTCACACTGGCAGATTTTCTCCGGGCGGTTGCCATGTGTGACAGGGAAACACAGGAGGTGGCAACTGTGTTTCCTGGGGCGGGGGGGGGGGGGGTGGTCTATGGCACATGAGAGACTTCTCTCCCCCTTGATAGACTGAGTACTGATTATCTGAAGGGTAGTAATTTGATCAGGAATCCCGGGTGATGTTTCATAGTGGTTGTTTTGGAAATTGGAAGGAGGGGGGGTGTTTTAGAGGGTCTTCATCCTGGATTTAGTGTGTGTGTCTTCTGTAGTAGTAGTTTAATAAAGTTTTTTTCCTTTGTTATTAAGCTTGGGCCTGCTCTGCTCTGTTCCTGATAACATCTCACAGCATTTATTTGGGAAAGTGTATTTTCATGGGGGCGCTGGCATTGCGCCAGTGTCAAACCATGACAGAGGGTTTCACTGAACTTGGTATGACATTATTTTCAATTTCATCCCAAATTTGTTGCTAGTGGAATGTTTGCTACATCTCTTAATAAACACATATCACTAGTACACATGTACAATCAGTTAGAAAACTTGTTGTCTGTGTAATATAATCCTGTTCTGTATTCATTGCATGAGTATTTATAACCAAAACTAGAACTGCCAAAAAGGATTTCACAGTGCTGCAAAGGGCATCATGAATTATTTACAGTAAATCAAATTTTATAACCCTTCTCAATCTTTCATAAACTGTATCTTTGCATTTTATTTGATATTTTATCCAGAGACTTAAAGCCTCATAAGTCAAGGAAATCTCTTAAATTCCTGATAGATTTGTAGGAGTATATGAAGAAACAGTTCTTATAGTACCTTCTGCATTTGATGTAGCTGTAAGACTATTGATATCCTCTAAGATTTCAATATTTTAGAGAAAAGGATCAAGATTTTCTGAAATGCTCAACACCCTCAGCATTCTTTTATTCATTTTATTAATGAATTAGGGCTACTGGAAGTTGCTTGGAACTGTTAAAAACTTTTCTCAAACTCAGTCTTTGACTTGGGCTTATCATCCTCAGTTTTGCAGAGAGCCAAATTTACAATAACTCTTTAAGTGTATGAGAGTCAAAATGTAGGTCATAGATGAGGAATGAGAACATGTCCTCAAAAGTGCTACTGGACACTGGAAGAAAGAGGAAAGTTCAAAGAGGAAATTCAAGAAGCAGATCCTTGAACATCATCTTTGCAAATAAGCGCCTAGAGAGGCTTATTAATGGAGTGAACTTCAGGGAACATCAGTATGTGTCTTCATTGCTACTGCAGATGTAGTTCAGGGGTTAGGTGTTGGATTTGGCAGCCAAGGACATAACAAGGAAAATGCAGTCCCTGGAAGGAGAAATTACATTTAAGAAAGCAGGAAATCATTTGTCTGAACTTTCTGTTCTCTTAGGACACATTTGGCTACTTCAACAACCACAGTTACAGGAACTAGTTCCCCACAGAATTAGTGTGGTACTCACCCTGTCAATGTTCAAGGAGCATCTAGACAATGCTTAGTCGTACACTTTTGTGTTAGGTACTCCTACTAGAAGCATGGATTTAGAATCAATTATCCTTATGGGACCCCTTTACCTTGATACATTCCATCATTCTATGACCAAAAATTACCTCTGAGTTATAAATATACTCAAAAACCCCCGATACATTTACACTATCATCAGGAGAAAGGAATATAAAGAAGCCATAGGAAATCTTATAGCCAAGTATTTTATTGACAAAAGAGCATGAAGAAGCAATTGTTTCCTTCTATCTTTGACTGAGAACTGTAAGAGACTATTTTCAAGATGTGCCCCACAAATGTTTTTCATCTTCACATCCCTACAGGTTCCTCTTTGCTCAGAGCCAATTAAGCTTCCCACTTAACAAGGCACATCCTGGAGTCATTGTATCTGTAATGATTCCCATGGTTTTCTGAAGAGAATTTAATGCCAAAAATTGCAGGGTATTTGTTACTTTACCTTCCACCACATTTAAAACCTGCATTATATGTTTTATTTGTTTAAATCTGTTTTCCCACACACATATAAGAATATTCTTTTAGGAAATACAAAATAATGTGAGATTTTATAAAAATTCAATCATATTGTTTTTCTATATCTTATTTGCAATTGATGAGACCTATAACCTCTTGATAGCTCCTGAAATTAATAATGCATGAGAAATGTCTTACATGTGACACACATGACAAAACATTCAGCAAAGACAAATGCTTACATGTAAAGTTACTAAGAATTTATGTTGCAATGAAAATCAGATTAGGTTTGTACTCATACTTTCAATGTTTAGTTATAAAACAGAGTTAATTTTATGCAAGTGAATGCTTGCATTTAAGCTTTTGCTGAGTGTTTAATTTTACTTTTTCTCTCATTTTTTGAACAGAATTTGAAGATGACAATCTTATGTAACATATAAAATTAGGAAATAATATGGGGCACTTCTAAATTATTTTATAAAAAATATTATTGAACTTACAGATATTGGATGATTAAATGTCCTAACTGCTGATACAGAAACATCTACTTTTCTGCTAATACACTTATTGGGTTAATTACGTTCTTTCTGAAATGAATTGTGATTTTTGCAGGGATCACAGCAAAAGACTGTGAGCCTTTACCCAAAAATTGTTGGAATTTACTCAAATGCTTATTATCTCAAGGATCACCTAAGAACATAATAATGTATACTACTTTTACTTAACAACTTTACATTCTCATTTTCCCTGAAAAATACAGGAGAAAGGATTCCAGGGCAAATTACGGCATATGTGACATTGTCAAAATGTCTCACACCCACCTTACTACAACCTCCTTTCAGGTGATTGCACAGAACATTATGGTCCCCTCTGGGCCTCCTTTTCCTCACTTCCCTCAGCCACTCTATGACTTGGGCTCCAGACTCTTCACCAGCTTATTTTGCCCTTCTCTCAACACTCTTCTCCCCAGCACCTCAATATCTTTCTTGTAGTGAGGGGTGTGAAAGATTGAAATCATTGATTAATGACTCAAAAAAATTGCCCAAGAGAAGAGGCAGATACTGGGAGGTATTTTATCATACCAGGCAATTGTCATGTCTTAGAAGATGTCATAAGCCATCAAAGACCCCCAAAGAGCCCCTAGACTCATTTCTGCTTCCACCAAAGGACTGAAAGCTCTCCCCTCCAGGCGAGGTACCTGGGTGTTCCCACTCAGCTGGAACATATATTAACCCATTGATATTTGGATTTCATGGGCTTTCACCCACCCTCAATGACTAAGGACTGCTACCGTCACTTCAAACAACAGACATCTAAATAAACAATCAAGCCTCCTCAGGAGATCCATAGGTTGTCCTAATACCTCTTTCCTTCCTTCTCCCTTATACATTTTCTTAAGTAAAATATTTATTCTTTCACATTGCTAAATTGCTGTAAATAATAATAATCAAAATGCTCACTTACCTGCCTTCTGGGGCAGGTCATAACAAGGTGCTCCAAAAACTGAACACACAGGACTTGAGGTATGGCCTCACCAGTGCTGAATACAGGGGTACAAATACTGTCCTGGTCCTGCTGGCCATGCCATTACTGACACAAGCCAGTATGCCACCAGCCTTTTTGGCAACTTGGGCACACGTTGGCTCTTGTTCAGCCAGTTGTCAGCCAGCAGCCCCAGGTTGTTTCCCAGCCATTCTTTCCCCAGTCTGCAGCATTGCATGTGGTTGTTGTGACCCACGTGCAGGACTCAGCACTCTGCCTTGTGGAACCTCATACATTTGGGCTCAGCCCACAGATCCAGCCTCTCCAGATCCTTCTGCAGGTCCTTCCTACCCATAAGAAGATCAAAACTCCATTCCAACTTAGTGCTGTCTGCCAACTTAGTGCACGTACTCTCAATTCTCTTGCCCAGATAATTTATGAAGATACATAGAAGGACTGGGCTCAGTACTGAGCCCTGAAAAACACCACTTGTGACCAGTTACCAGCTGGATTTAATTCCATTCATCACTACTCTGTGGGCCTAGACATCCGGCCAGTTCTTATCAAAGGAACAGTGCATCCATCCAAGCCACGAGCTAGTTTTTCTAGGAGAATTCTGTGGGAAAATGTTGTTAATGTCTTTACTAAAGAAGAAACTTTCCTGTGAGTTTCACAAGCCACAAAATATACTAAGAAAAATAGAATGCCACTATTTCTTTGTTGTTTTGCTTAATTTTAGTCATAGAACCCAGTATAAATTACAAATTGTTCAATAAACAATATTCAAAGATGACCTAAGATTAGAAATCTGTTTTGCAATTGTGGTTTGTTTAGCAATTTTGGTTTTCAGTTATACTTCAGATAACATGGCATAATTAACAGGTTAATGAGAAAAGTAATTTGCTTTGGTTAGTTTTGTCTTTATACTTAACAACTTAAGAGAGAAATATCTTTGGAGAGACATATTCATCAATAACAGATTTACAATTTTATTTAACATAAAGAAATTGCTTGAGCCAGTCATTTGTGTGATTGAAAAGAATCAAATAGTTTGGCTGCTAGAAGTTTTATGTCACATATATTTCAGCAATGATGTACCAGGGAAATATGTGCTTTAGACTTAACTCTCATTTGAATGAAAAAGATGTTAAATGGTTGTAATTTGAGATTGACTGCAAAAGAACAGTAATGTTCTTGAGTACCTCTCTTGACATATTTGGTTTACAGTGTTCCCTTTAAAAATGCTGAATTGTTGCTATGGAAATAATGCATAAGTAATTTTCATAAGGAAACAAAGAACTTATTAATTTTATTTTATTAATTCTATATATTAGTTCTATATTTCAGTATATTTCAGTATATTTCAGTAAACATGTTGCATTTTTATGCACAATGATACTTACAGAACACGATGATAGTATGTGACATTCCACTGATAGGAAGAATTGTCAATTACTGAAATTTTTGTGGTGTTTCTATTTTTGTATCACAGAATGGAGTGCTAACATTCATCTATTTCACCTACGTGCAACTGGAAACATGTTTTTAAAATGTATTATTCAAGCATCTAAGGAAAAATAGGCATTGAGTCTACTGAAGAGCATTAAATGCTGCATCACACAGAAATATAACACAGAGAAAGTAAATTATGTTAGAAGCCTTCAATGGTGTCAAATGAAAAATTGGCAAAATCTCATCATCTATTGAAATAATGAAAATAAGGGTAGAAATATATATATATATATATATATATATATATATATATATATATATATATATATGCCAGCTCAACTTTTTATTAACAGCTAGATTTTGGAATTATTTTGTGTTCCCCATAAGACAGTGAAACAAATAAGGTAAATCTCCAGGGAAAAAGATTAGTTCAATATTTCATAAGAGATTCTGCACTTTTACAAAATCTTGCCTGAATCACTGAAGGATCGAGTAGAGAGAGATGTTAAACAGTTCAAGATAAAGTCTAGCTCTGAACTGAATAAGTGCATTTACACAAATACAGGTTCTACTACTATGTGTATGTATTACTTTTATCCATTTAGTACAGTCAGAGTATTATAAAGCGATATCAATAGATTTTAAAAATGCTGAAGTTGTTAGAATATTAAAATACTAAGACTTTCAGTAGAGTTTTAAGTCTCCACATCTGCTTTAAAACTTACCTGTACAATACAGTACACTCCAGGATCCTGGCCTTTTGGTCAGCCCAGTGATCCCTAATAAATAAACTCTGCATTCAAGAACTTGTTTTCAGGAACTATAGGAGGGGTAACTGAAAATCTTGTCTCACTCTGATATGCAGAGACAGAAACAGCAAAGTATCAAAGCTCTAATTTCTAGTGATTGATCTAGAAGTTAATTTTAAAAGGAAAATTATAAAATAAAATATTCCATTGCAGTTTCTTGCTCTATCAATTGCAATACAGTCTTGTATGAATCAAGTATAATATTTTTAACATCTGAGTGGAATACATACCACCTTTGTTGCATCACTCAATCAAACAATATAAACCATGCTTACATACCGTCACTAAATTTTAGGAAAAGAGAGACAATAAAACAGAGATTTGATGAAGAATAACGGTCAAAAATTCTTAGACAAGCCAAATAAACATTCTGGTCATTGTTAATATAACTCACATCATAGTTTCCTTCAGAAGGCTTCCCAATTCTCTTTATTTTGACACCTGTTCCTTTGTAGTTCTTTGTATCTGGCAGAGCCAAACAACCATTGGCTGAAAGCAATCATTTTGTGCAGCAAAATTTCTGCCTCTGTCAGATGATTTGTGGTGGCCAGTACTTAACTGCAAATTCTTCCCTGTAAATTTAGTTATTGTTTAGTACTCATTTTTCCATTTAATATTTAAAAATATATTTCAGCTCATATTTTTCAATTTATTGCACTGAGAACCATGAATTTGTATCAAAAATGTGTGTTTGGGAGAATCAGATTTAGAGAATATCATACAGTTTGTAAATAAATTCAGGAAGTTAATTTTAAAATGCCCTGAAATTGTTCTGACACATTGTAGGTAATGTAATTATTAGCTTAGGTTTCATATAAGGGAATAGAATCAAATTTTCACTTCACCAAATAGCTCACACAGAAAGCAATTGATTTTTTTTTAATTTTTAAAACATTTTTATGGATGCATATTAGATTTATCATTTCATTCTGTCTTAATTTATTGGAGCAACAGTCTTTCAGAATAAAAAATTCACCTAGCACAGACTGGACATTATTAAGACATTTTATTGGAGAAATTGTTTGGTTAAGAAATCAAATAATGTCATAGTTTTAGAGAACAAAAAAATTACTTTCACAATCAGATTATCTTGGTAGAATGAAAGAAAGAAGAAAATATACTCAAATAGAAATTTTCGTTCATGTTTTTCTTTATTTAATTTCTTAAGAATTCCAAGATACAATTATTTTCTTATTTTTAAATAATCTTTCACATTTGACTCCTCATATATTAATTATTTCAACATGGTATTTTATAGTATATATAGCATCTTTCCTGAATATCTAATTTTTAAAATATAACACTAAAAACATACTTTCTTTGCATAATAATTTCATTTTATCAATCTTTTTTCGTTTGATAATTCAATAATTTAATGACAGACAAGCCTGTGTCATGTAATTTTTTATAAATTTGCTTGGGACATCAACCACTTCTCTAGGAAGCCTTTTTCCAGTGTTTGACCACCCTCTTGGTAAGGAAATGCTTCTTAATGTTCAGTTTGAATCTCCCTGGTGCAGTTCTGAACCATTCCCACCTGTCTTATTGCTGGATCTCAGGGACGCCATTCCCCCCCACCTCAGGAATGTGTAGAAATCAATGAGGTTGCTCCTCAGCCTCCTTTTCAGCAAACTAGACAAGCCTCAAGTTCTCAGCTTCTCCTCACAGGACATTCTTTTCAGCCCTTTTATCAGCTTTTATGGTAGTCAATCACAGGATAATCAAGTAAGCCAATTAGGTATTTCAAATAATATTTTTGGATGATCTTAATAGTGAAACAGAAATTCACAATTTTGTCTGTGACAACTGTAGGACCTGCATAACTAGTTGACTAAACATTAGTCCAGTTTATTCTTTTTCAGTCCTGCTTTTTCGGCAGATAGGAATAATCTGTTTTAGTAATAAACAGACACACAAATTAGCAGCAGATCACAAATTGTATGAAAGCCTCACATAGTGATCTCAGCTAGAACTTTTACTTGATAATAAAATTGCCCAACTAATGTCAGTCATGTTAAGTTAGTCAGTGAGAACTGCAACACACAGATGAGGTCACAGCAAGGCTGGAATTTGATTTGTACTAAACTACATTTATCTCCTTGAGATTCCAGAGCTGCATATGAATATTCATATCCTTGAAGGCAGCAGCTGTATTAACAATGCACAAATCTGTATTAAAGATGTAGAGCACAAGTAGTAGACAGTGATTTTTAAAGAGTTAGCAAGGAAGAGATAAATGAGTGACAGAAACATCAGAACAAATGGAAATGAGCAGAGAGTATGCAGAAGACTTAAAAATAATAGTGGGGGGATCCCTTTGTTTCTTATTTTTAAGAAGCAATATTGATTTCTCTGGAAAACATAAAAAATAAATTAATAAACCCCCAAAATAATGGAACTAACACTGGCATTATCTCTCCTTTTTGAATGACTGCTATTATGAATAGCCAATGGAATTCTTTATTGTTTATCCTTCTGGGCACTGAGGTGGAGGTGCTAAGTTTTCAGTAAACATTAGCACGGCTCTGATAATGGACCGAAAGGGTAGAATTGTGATGTCTAGCTACAAGACTGCTTTGGGATGGTGCCCTAGTATAATAATGTCCAAGTGCACACCTATGCACACAGCAGCCGAATAACACCCATTCATTGCGGCTCTATTTTAGAGGACTCCCTAATCTGATTTGAGGAAGATTAAAGATTAAAATCATCAAAGATTTGGATTTGTAAATACCACAGCACATCCCTGTACTGAAGTAGATCCTATATACAGAAGAAGTGTTTTAGCAAATGGTGACACATGAATGAGGACTACTTTAACTCATCTTTTCCACAGATTACTACAACTATATGATAATCACTGAGTTTTACCATCACTGAATGCCTACTTCTAGATATGGTATGAAAACAAACCTTTTTCTTTCCTATTTATTTTTTCTGGCATTTTTGATGAGCAAGTGTTTTGAAAAGTGTCTGAAAACTGCATAAAAAATTCTGAGATCTGTAAATATCATGTGAACAAATCAATTGTTATGGAACAAATTTTTAAAATTTCATTATAAAATTAAATCTGAGTTGGACAGATTGTTAAGTAGACCTTCCTGTGCCTTTTCCTTATCGAGTTCACCTCACATACACATGAAAAACAAATCTCAAAATAAACAAGAAAATTGCTATTTTTAATTTAAAACACAAAGTTAACAGATAAAATTCAGACTAAGAACAGAACCAACATAAAAGAACTTATAAACAAATTTATCTCTTTGAGTTACACTGGAAGTCATTGTAACTCAGAAGTCTGTGTTTCTGTTCTTAGAATACAGTTCTTTCAATGCTAAGACCTTTTCCTTGCTCTCTTTTTGGTTGGCATCACCCTGTCCTGTAGCATTTTATCTCACTAAGCATACAATTTCTCTGAACTGTGGCTTTTTTACATTTACCAGAAAATACTGCTACTACCATTGCAGCAAACCACACAAGTGTAAAAGAAACCCTACTTTCTCCTCAAGTCCATGCCTTTTAAAATGGAGATAGCAGGCAGTACATATCTTTCAAATATGTAGGAACCATCTGTTGATGCTGTAGACACAGTGGAAATTTTTGCAACTACATATTAGTTTTGGAAGTGAAAATATGACTTACATTTGCACATGTAGCCTTAGATAAAGCCATGATAGTACAAAAGTAGTCAGCTCTTTGAACTTACTGAGAAAATATCTGCCACTTTTTATACCAAAATTAACCCAGCAAGATCCTGACATTCACATCTCTGGAAATACCAAGATTTGCATATTTATTGATAATATGCATATTTTCTGTAACCTATTCCTGAAGACTATAAAGCGGCTGCAAAAACACTCTTCTACTGAATTTATGGGCGGCTGTGGAAAGAGATGCTGGGAATGGGAAGAGACTGGAGTGAGAATATGTGCAAGTAATATATGATGCTTAGCTCTAAGCTAAAGGACTATCTTTATCTGGATAAATAGTTTTACCTGGCCTAAGCAATGAGTGGTGCCTTAAATCTGCAGTTTTATGCAAACATGGACAGTTCATCTGACTTCAAATGACTTGTTCTGGCACTAAAGACTAGGAATAATGAATAGCACCCAGGCTGGCTAAATATTAGCCTCATGTGAGTCCTTGGCAGATACATTTTGTTCTGCTGTCACTTGTGAGGTTGTGTAGTCTAAGAGGCAGCTGAGGGGAAAGGGAGGGATGCATTATCCTTTCCTTAAGTTAACAAAACTAAAACTTTTTGTTAAATAAATTTCTGTGTCCTTCAGCTCAAAGGCTGGAGTTTTTTTCAAAGCTTTTGTTCTTGGTATATTCAACTCATGCTTCTTGTATTGAATAACATAATACAATATTAAAAAAAAAAAAAAACTAAACTAAAATTAAACAAATTTTAGTCCTTTTTTTAAGTACTTGGCCATTCCTGAAAAGATCTTTGTTAATGCTTTATTAATACATTAGCTTCTTCAGCAGAATAAATAGTAAAGTTCATTTAGTAAGGGAAGTGTTGACACTGATGATACTATTTCATTAAATCTTAAACAATGCTTTATTGTTTTCCATAAAAAAAATACAGTTATGACCTCCTATGTGTTCTTTAAAAAATTTAGATGTTAATTAAACAACATGTGTAAAATACTCAAAGACATTACTTTACAGAAGCTTGGAGGAAACCCAGTAAACCCATTTCATACTAAAGCACCATCCAGGGAGCTGAAACAAGTGTGTGTCAGGATGTTTAATATTATAGCCTAGGGGGACATAACACTTGCTATATGTGGGAAGTAAACAGCAGGACTTTTCACTAAAAAATGAGACAGAGGAAAAACTTGTGATCACAGAACAGAAAACCATATTGCCAATCCGATACAAATGTAAGAGCTTCTCCACAACCCAAGCTGTGTCTTTCCCAGCTAAACTCTCATATTATCTTTTGTGAAACTTAGTTTTTGTTGCAGAGATAGGAAGAACTGGAAAAAAACAAAAAAAATATTGTTTTTTTTCCAGAGAATCTCTTCATGGAAAAACTCTTGCCATGTTTTTCACTTTAACTGAAACACCAGATGATTATCTGACTAATCCTCTACTATATTATTTAAATTAACAAAGCAGAAAATTGAAAGCTTCAAAAGTTCAAGCCCTCTTCACAAATATAAATCAAAAGTACAGTATTATTTGCAGGGTTTTTTGATTATTCCTACCTTAAGAAAAGAGAAGTTTTTCAGATGTGATTTCTAGGTATCATCAAATTATATTTATGACTATTAATTATTTTTTAATTTAATTTTTATATTGCCTTATGATTTAACCCTGCAACAGTGTGGTATCCTCCACCTGAAACTTTACATTACAAACTAGGTATAATGTTCCAGAAGTTAATTTTCTAACAAATAACTTCACATATGTATTTGCATTTTTTTCTTTCAGAGAATTATTAGACTCTTTATTCAGTAAACATTGATGACAATAAGAACAATAAATTATTTTGGTATCCTTTAATAAATAAGAAACACCAATTCATAACTAAAGCTTTTCAGATGAAACAGAACTTCAATATAGATTTGCGTTTCAAATTGTTGAAAATGCCACAAAATGACAGTCCAAGGCAGATCAATATTCCTGATTTCAGATAAAGTCAAGAAAAAAAGGCTTTGCATTTTTGTAATACAACATTTTATTTTTCTTCAGGAATTTAATTCCCCCATGTTTTAAATAGTGTTAGCAGGGAAAAGCTCAGTCCTATTGTCTGAATAGGTCCTATAGCAGTACTCAGGCTACTGTTGTTCTCACATCAGCCTAAGTAAATTAACTGTAAACACTTTCAGTGATATGGAGGCTACTAGCCAGTCATGGAAGCTAACAGTAATTTATCTGTGTTATACTCTAATAATCACAGTTTCTCAGATCCCTGAAATTACCAAGTTTCATTGTAGTAAGAGACAATAGGGTGAAAGAAGCCCTTTGTCTCTGGTATGTTTAGATTTCTGAGGTAGCTTCATTATTGCAAGTGATAACAAATACTGAAAATTAATTAGTCACCAGATTCAAAGAGATTTGAAAGGGCTTTCATTGTTGAAATCCTTTGTGGTTAATAATGATAAATTTTTAGGTCTGGGTTTTATTGAGTTGTTTTTTGTTGTTGTTTTTTTAGTTTTCTTTTTTGCTTGTTTGTTTGAGGGGCTTGGGGTTTTTGTTGTTTGTTTTAGTGTTTTCAATTGTACTTAAAGCCAAGGAAGTACCGAGGGAAAAAGACTGGGATAGAAATACAGCCAGGACTTAAGTGTGCTATGCATTCTTGAAAAAGAATTTTAAAATGTCCTGAGTATAAAACTGTTGGGTAACCGTCCTTAGTGTACTACTGTTAGGAGACTTTAAGTCAGGACTAAGTTAGAGTGTATCCTGGGGTGACTTTATGATGCTGAATTGTATCCCCATTCATCTGTTTAGCCCAGAAATAAGTTTTGTCCCTTTAAGCTTGGTTCTGAGACCGAAGGGGGAGAGAAGAAGAAGGGCACAGTTTGCTTTCAGAAGCTGTGCTCACTCCTCCACGTTCCAGCTCCTGGACTGTGCTGTCTGCAGCATGGACAGTGGGACAGGGCTCTCCTTTGCTTTTCGTTAGGTTTTTGCTAGCTGAGGCAGAGAAGTTCCCTGGACTGTGGCCTTTTTCTTGGAACTGTTCAAACCTGCTCTGGACTGAAAACCCAGAAAAAAAACACGAGCTCACATCTGTGGCCCACTGGGGCCCAGGATGCAGCATTTTCCAGCACAGGAGGGACTGAGTGAGCTAAGCTACAGCCCACAACAAGGACTTTCTAAATTTGTCATCTCTTCAGAACAATGAGAGGTTCCATTGTTTAATATTATTCATTTTTTATGCTTGTGAATACTTTGCTTGTCAAATAAACAGGCTTTTTTTCTACTTTTCTCCCAGGAAATCTTTACCTGGACTAGTAGGGGAGGGGCCGCATTAATCTGCTTTCTAGGGGGACCACTTTTGGAGTTTCCTCCCAAGTTTGCCCTATACCAGTACAGGGGGCTTGTTAAATAATATTTTTAGACTTTTAAATTCATCACCTACTCTGGATATTGGGTTCCTTGCCAAGAGTTCTAAACATTGTTCCTCACTTGCAGGTAATAGAGTCCCTTTCTGAATCTAGCTTGTTTGCAATGAACATAACAATGCACCTCATAACATATAGGACCAAATAAAAAACATTACTTTAATGCTTATTAAATTCCCACTAAAACCTGAGGAGAAAATTTTGGTTCCAATAAAGGCTACCTTCCCATATGGGTGACAGAAAAATCAAGTCAATAAAAATAAATAAGTAAATGAATGCAAGTTCCAACATGGATACTTTTCAAGTCATAATTCAATATCTAAACTAACAATACTTGTTGCAGCAGCATCTGGCACTACAAAATCGCTAAGTTCTATGACATTTATTTCCATCTAATAATTTGACTGAAAGGTTACATTGACCTGAAGTAGCAGAAAAAGCTCTGCTCGTGGTAAAAACATTGGAGGGTTTTTTTTTCCTCCCCAGATATTCACTGATGATCACAACTGGCATTTTCACTTCCCTTGTGAAACTCTTCCAGCTTCTCTTAAAATCATTCATTTTAATGAGCTGGATTTATTCTCCTTGTTTACTCTTTGTCTTTATTGTGATGGATGTTTCTTACTTTGTCTTTCAACTAAGCGGTATAGGAAACTATGTTAGTGTGTAGACTCCCCACTCTATTACAACTGCTTTGATCACAAAGTTTTGACTAATGATGCCAAATACGACACTGTGGATTAGTGTCTGGCTGCACCGAATTGCTTAATTTAGTGTAGGCAGCACAGAATGCTACCAGAATAAATCTAGGATCATTAGTCCAATTGCTCTATAGTAATAACTTTTCAGGCAAGAAACTGGATGTGTCTGCAATCTGAATTAAATGAGCTCCACAGTCTTTAAAACACCAGGCAATATAAGTGAATATACACTTTAAAACTGTGATTTTGTTGATATGTCCACACTTATATGTGAAGACTGGAAATAACATTCAAAGGTTTTTTTTGTTTTCTTCTCCTAGTGATTGTATTGTCATATTATTTTCCATATTACTTCAATAGCTGCAGAAAGATTTTTAATCAGAACAGGAACCAAACAAGGTAAGAAATGCTGTGTAGGCTAATTAATGAAAAGAGAAAATGAACAAGCTAAAGGCTTATCACTGTATTAGAAACATAAAGGCCTGCAAAATCTGTATATATATATATAGATATATAGATATATATGCACACACACATATACATACATATTTTGTACATTTCATATGCACACCTAATAATCCTTTTTGTGTAACTGAATTGAAAAACAAGAATTTAGTTCCTGTAATGTATTGTGAAATGTCTGACCTCCTGAATGGGATCAAGTGTAACTTACTGTTTCCCATCACAAGGTCACTGCTGTATTTAAGAGCCTTGAGAAAAAAGATAATTGATTGAGCTGATCTATGTTCCTTGCTCATCTCACTATGCCTATTTCTCATCTGCCCTGGGTTAATCACCAAGTCCGCAGCCTGCTGATGTCCTCCATTACATCATAATTAGAATAAGCAGGCAGAGAGGGGGAAAGCTGGTGAAATTATTCCTATTTTCTTCTGAAGAGACAGATGTTGCTGGATAGATTTCATTTAATTTTATGACAGTTGAAATAGTAGTCTCCATGTGCAGAGAGCTGATAGTGACATCGATAACAAGGAAAGTGAGCTGTGCTTCTTAGCTAGTTAGTAATGGTTATTCATTTTTGGGGATAATGTCATGCTATTTGCCAATTATAGCAGATTGGGGATGGATTTAACATATATGTACGAAAAATACTTAAAATATAATTCCACAGAATCTGAATTATATTCTCTAATGCAAAAGCTTTGCTGTGGTGCATCTTATGGATAGTAACAGGTCTGAATTTTTTTTGGACAAAAATTTCCTATTCGGTAACATTACCTAAGAGACAATATATACTGAATTTCTATATCATACTGGTAAAGCTGAGACATTGTTTCTGTTCAGTGCTTATGCTTTTAAAACCGATACTGACTGTGATGAATATTAAGATATCTAAAGGAAGATCAAATTTTCTAAAATTTTTCATAAACAAAAGTCAATAGTTAACTTTCAGAGATAATAAAATAACAAATATAACAAAACATGGAATGACTGAAAGAAATTTTTACCTTTGGGGGTGGCACAGCAGGTAAAAAACATTATCGTGCATTTTGCATCCAATTATTATTTTGCAATTAATTTGAATGTATATCGTAAAATATTTTTTGCTGATTTAACCATAGGAAATTCTTTGTCTAATAGTCACATATTGCAAAAATTGTTACTTGCGGCGTTCTGGTGTTTCTCCCGGCTCCGGAGCAGCCACCAAGCCCAGCGGTGCACCGCAGGTCCTCCAGTCCTGGTCCCGCCGCTGCTCCCAGGCACTGTGCGCTCCGGGAAGGTGGGTCGGCCGTTTCTACCGCCACGCACAAGGGGCCTCAATAAAGGGGGTGAAGGAAGGACCAAATTCCCCACGGCAGGAGCTGAGAGCATTTTATTGGTGTGCTCACAAGTCCTGTATTGGGGAATATGGCCACATGGCCTCGGCTGCCTGGGCGTTTTATGGAGGGTGGAGTGGGGGCTGTCACGTGGTCTGGGGAAGCTAATAGGGATGCAGTAGGGGACGGCACCGGTATCTGGGGCAGTCCCGGGGCGTGGCATGGCCCGGGAGAACCAATAGGAGCATGGCAGGGGTGGCTCCGGGGCCTGGGGCAGTCCCGGGGCTATGGGGGTGTGGTGTGGAAGGCAGGAGCCAATGGGGAAGCGGCAGGGGCAGTGCCGGGGCCTGGGGTGGCCCTGGCCGCAGGGGAGGGGTAGCAGCAGGAAAGGATCAAAAGGGGGTAATGGGAGCTGGGCTGCATGGTCAGGCAACTCAGGAATCGGCCACTGTAGGGGGGGGGAACCCAGGGGATACATGGGGGTACACAGAATTTGCTAACACACACTAGAACCCTGACCTAAACCCAAAGTCTGGGATGCAACAGTTACTTACATTCAAATGGAAATAGTGACAGGAAAATAAAAACAAACATCCAGCAGAATATCCTTGTCCTGAAAAAAATAATAAAAAAGTTGCTCTGGGAAGATCCCATTGTGGCCTTCCAGTATCTTACAGGCGTTTGTAAAGGAAGCAGACAGAATATTTCTGCAGGCAGATAGTGACAGGACAAGAAGCAATGGTTTGAAACTGAAAGGGGGCTAGTCTAGATGAGATGTTAGAAGGAAATTCTTTACTGTAAGAGTGGTGAGGTACTAGAACAGGTTGCCTAGTGAAGTTTAAATGTCTCGTACCTGAAACTGTTCGAGGTCAAGTTGAATGGGATTCTGAGTGATCTGGTTTAGTGGAAGGTGTCCCTGCCTATGGCACAGGTGCTGGAACTAGATGATCTTTAAGGTGCCTTCCAACACAAGCCTTTCTGAGATTCTGTGAGTAGCTCTGGTACAATTATCTCATCTAATCATATCACTTCTATTACTCCTAGTGACTTTTGCTCAATTTATTCACATTAACACTTCAGCATACAAATATCAGTTGCTGAAAGGAAAAAAAAAAACAACCAAAAATCCCTAGGAAAGAGAGTTTTCATTCAAATATCTTTTCACAGACCTGCTTCACTTGTCACTTCTGTTGCTTTACTTTTTATGAACTGATTTCTGTCCAGATGTGTACTATATTCAAGTGTAAATAAAGTTGTGACCCTGACTTTCATATAATTCTGTACATTCTTAATTCAGATCATAGTGTTAGCTGCTACTGCCTGACCACCTGTGAGGAGGTCCTCTTTTGAGTCCTCAATAATAAATTAATTTTACAATGCTATCTCATGGCCTTGGTAAAACAAGGCACACTGTACTAGAGTCCGATAGCATAAGGCAGTGTAGAATATAACCAAAATACATTTTCTAGTCATACTGCTAAAATTAATGACCAGGTGATTTCGCAGAATGCACACTGCACAAAATCAATAAGAAAATTCTGCTGAAGAAACAGTTTCTTTGTGATCAATACAAGACTTCTTCAACTATTTAAATACTTGGTATGCCTATGTAAAGGAATTGCTGATTATTTGTTGTGGAAGATATTAAATATTTTTTCATATTTGTTATTTCCACCACAAGCACAAACGTATAAATCAATTTCATAAAAAAATATAGTTAGATTATGATATAAATTGTGACATAATTCCCATGTGCTAAGTCCATGGAAACTTGGTAGCTAATCAAAAGTTTCTTTTGAAGAATGAGGTCAGAAATTTTCATGAAGATAAAACTTTGATTACCAATTGATGCAATCTTAATGAAGACAGATAACAGATCACCTTGAGAGATAGTGCAGATATTATCCACGCAAATATTTGAAACAAAAAAAAAAAAAGCATAATTTCTTTGCATACGTGATGTGTCCTGTCAAACAAACGGACAAAAAGACAGAAGATTATGTTATCAATATGTGTGCAGATAATTCCTCACTGTGCTACAGAATGGTGTTTCAGTCTCTAGTAATCCCTTCAGGGGTAGTTTTCTTCCCTATTATCACTAAACTTTTATATATTTTTATTTCAAATATTTCTGTGTTTTATCTGATTATCAAATTATAAACAGGATTTTTAATTTTGCATTGACCAGGAAATTACAACAGTCTCTTTCTAGGCTAGCCATTTTGCACACACAAGATCATGACAAGGGGATGCTGAGCCATTTGATGCTCAATCAAGTCAGCAGTAAGAGTCAAAAAAATAGCTGAATTGGATACCATATTAAAAAAAAAAAACAAAAAAACTTTTATGTGAAGAGGTTGCCATTTTTCCAATCTGCAGATGCCCATATAAATTGTTTATGTTCAGTTGAAATTTTATATGGGCTAATATTATAATAACTAGAAATATATCTATATTTAAATACTTCTGCTGGAATGTCAAAACTTTGCATATAGATGCGTATTTTAATGTTATATAATTTTCCATTCATTCAAGCAATGATAACAGGACAGGTAGTCATTACATGTCAGAAGTACTATAAAAGTTTAACTGCAGAGAAATTATCTACAATACAAAGCATGAGACAGGTGTCTTTAAGCATAGATGTTAATATATGTTAATTCTTTTAAATCTGTTCTCACTCTAAAATCATTACAAGTAGAAACAAGAATACTACAAGTAATTTTATATATATATATATTTTATCTAAACAAAAACTTAAAATGCCTATTTTTTATGCTATGTGGAACTAAGTGGAGCTAGTGATACTTTTTCAGTTGTTACTCACTGGAATGTAATGCTGGTTTAAGTGCAAATCATAGATTTTATTATTATAATTCAATATTTGCATGTTTATTCATGTAAAAATAAACTCCTCCAATTCTTTTAATTTTTCATATCACATTTTAACTTACAAAAAACTGTCAAACTTAAAAAAATTCAGAAGGCACAGCTAAAATGATAAAATTTTGGAAAACCCTTAAGAAAAACTAGGATAGCAAGGTCCATTCAAAGAGAGAGTAAAACTTAATAGGACTAGAAAAGGCTTTCATATAATCTAAGAAACAAAAATGATCAGTTGTTAGAGATGATAGAAGAAAAGACAACAATTTCTACAATTAAAATGTGTAGGTTTGAACTGCAGGCAAAATTTTAGCGGTCAAACTTCGCAAAATGTTGACTTTAGCACTGAACCCAATAATTCTATAATGCAAGAAGTAAGATTATGTCTCAATAATTTTAAAACAGTAAAAATATATCTTATTCATATGTGTTGAGTATTTGTGACTGGTGTTGAGTATTTGTGACTGATGAAGGTAAACAGTGTTGACAATATTCATAATTTGACTATTAATTTATTTGAGCAAAATAAAATAGATAACAATTACAACTGAAAAAAAAATAGGAAAAACAAATCTACGTAGCCCCTGAAAAAGTTGTTCCTAAATTAAATACCTTAACATCTTTTTCAAAGTTACTATTTGCCTTCTACTCCAGCCAGGGCTCCATGTACTCATTCCATCCACTCAGTTGCTGTCTCACATAAAGGGAAACTCCCCTTTCTAGTCTTCTTATCCAGTCCTTCCTAAAAGAGCCTTTATCAAATTGTAAGTCTTACCTGTTTTTTTGCTGCGCATATAGCATAGCCCTACACACTACTAATTTGATTCTCTTATCTTTGGGACCAGGCTGCCTATCTCTATTCTGAGTGCTTATACTGTCTGCAGAGTGGAATTTTGTGAGAGCTCATAGAAATTTCTTTACTTGTATCCCAGTTTTTCTTTGGAGAAAATTTTAGAGCCCATGCACAGGAAGCTAAATTTTCTGTTGGACCATGCTGTGCCTAAAGAAAACTCTACTTTATCCCCTTGGTAATGTGGCAATAATTTATAGGCAAATTGCAGATGTTTTGGGGATTTTTGCTATTTGACAATATTCTATTTTATTTAAGATCTTTTAGAGAAATGATTCTGTTTGTTTAATCATCTGCAATCAACAGGCTACAATGTTTGCTTCTTGATCTGCAACAACAAGAAAGGCTTTTTTTTTTTTTTTCATCTGCCTCTAGTACAATGATTGGCATCATATTCACAAAAGCAGAACTCATTCTTCCTCAGGTTTTCTTTTTCTTGTTTAGATATTCCCACACCCCATCAACACATACACAATCTAGCTCAGTTTAGAATCTATTTTATGCCACATCTTTGAGGGTACTGGAAATATATTTATGACTTAACACAATTGGCATTATTTTCTGTCTTCTATAGTAATAATCTTTCCCAGTGGAACACAGCAGTGTGACAAAACAGTGGACCTTCTTATGGTAGTTATGAGAACTCTCATTCACCTACAGTGACATGTTTTGTTGTGTTTTCAATGAACTAGCTTCTTTTTACATAGGTTACACATTGGTTTGGAAGATCTGCAATAATCATGAAGATAGTGTAGCTTTGTCAAAAACTCCGTCATGTACCCTTCTAACTTTATAAGATTCTTAGTACAGCAAGTTAAAGCTAGGAGCAATATTCAAGAGCTTGTCAGTCTGAAATGTTGGGCTTGATTTTTTTGCACTGTCTTCCCCTCTGAACAGTATAATATAAAATCCTATTTTTGAAAACATCGAGTTCTAGACATGTTTTGTAGATGCAAATCATTACACAAGCTGTTCAGTGATGAAGTATTAAACCCTGTTGTCTCAGAGAGTCAGTAGTCAGCCTTGGTAAAAGACAGCTTGCTTATATTCCTGTCTGAAATCTGTGTGGGGGCTACATGAAAGATTTGTGACTATTTCACTTATCCTTCTGTGGAACAGATAATATTATCTGAATTTATGAACCACTGATAGTAAATAACTGATACCTGAGAAAAAAGTAACCAAACCAAAAAAAGGCAAAATATGCATGTGCCACTAAAAATTTTTTAATTATTATATGATAGTATTATGAATAGGCACAGTTGCTATTGAAAAGTCTTACCAATGAAAGTCACAAAGATCGAAAACTGGTGATAAATGTGACAATTTAAATGCAGAAATTTGCAAACAAACTTCTTTTGAAAGGAACATATTTTCACCAGGATTTTTTACCTTAACTTTGCTCCACTGTTATCTTTATTTCTCTGTTTCAAAAACTGCAGTGTTGTGACAGATCTCTCTCTCTTTATCATGTATTGTCTAAATCAAATGGCTCCCAGAAGTAGAACATTCTATAATCAGCTTGAGCTAAAGTGATACAGATGGATATTTCATTTTAAGTTTCATACTTCACATGTGCAGCTATTCTATGATAATGGGAAGCTGCAAATAAATGACTATTGAATTTTTGTTTTGTCAAACTACAAAGCTGAATAGGACAAATATATCCTAGCCTTGATTCCTCTGATTAAATAAAGTAGGGAAATATCTAATTTTTCAATTATACATATGGTCAAACTCTCAAATCATGCTCTTTTATGCATGTAGACCCACGTAGGTATGCCGGTTTTCCTAACAACTTAGGAAACATCCTAACACCTTGTATATTAGTTACTACATTCACCTTATATAACAATACTATGAAAATATATGTTTATTTTGTCTATAATTTATAGTTTGTCATATTTCTGTATGTACTTCCTTATGTATTGTTTGATACACATGCCAAGAAGAAGAAAGCTAAACAACTCCAGCTTGTCAGATATCTGGGTCACAATATTGTTATGAATAAGAAAGCTGTTGCCACTACCATATCTCTTTATGAGCTTATGAAAGTTAATTTCATAATGACATAATTTGTGTGGGGCGCAGATGTTCACCTCTAATTACTCTTAAGAAGAACATAAATATAAAGTATTTTGTTAGAGAACTCTACATCAGTCTGTATATAAATCAAATCCAGACATTAAATAAAAATTAACTGCAGGGAGAACTCTTCAGCAGGTCACAGTAAATTTGGGGTTGAAATATGCTCTTGACTAACTAGGCTGTAGTTCCACTGACCTTAAGGGGCATTTCCCAAGCATCATTCTGCTCTACTGCCTTTAATAAAGAGATTCCTTGACCCCTATGTGAAAACATTTATCATAAGTCTTATTCACATGAAGCACCTCTTATTTATCAGTGTCAAGCAGAGCAGATGTTATTTTTATAATCTGTTGATAGTTTTTATTTCTGTCTCAGAAAACACATATAAAATTATGTCTTTGGGTTAGAACTTTGGATTAGTCAGTAGATATGAAAATAGTGGTACAGCAGGAGGTTTACATATCCAGAAATAAAAAGGCAAGGCTGTATTTTTAAAAATTCTGAAGGTAACCAGATAAAGGAATGAACAGGTCAAGCCTATTAAGAAAAAAACAAACCCAGAAAAGTTATCTGAAAGCCTGTGCTTATAGGATAAATACAGGGGATTAGAATAAATATATGATAAATACTAGTTAGATTAAAAAGAATTTGATATCTTTTAAAGTCAACAAGTTCTTTCTTTTGGCCAACAAGTTTGGGAGTCTATCATGTTGCTACAAGGTGTGAAAGTACACTGTAACCAACAGAACATTTTAATATCTTTGAAAGTGTCTAATTTTAAAAATCTTGTTAATTCATTATTGATTTATTTTTACATACTCAAAAATAATTCACACATTGAAAGAGGAGGTTTATAATTTGTAGAAATAAATTATGGCCATGAGATAAGATAAAGACAGAGAGGGTATTACACATTAAAAATGTAATTTGCTGAAAAATGAAAATCATGTTTAATTATAGATATGGCCAGAAAATCCATTTATGTCAATTATATAAATGATCTAATAAAATGAACTAGTGATCCTATTTTTATGCATTTTAACCACTTGTTCCAAATTCATTACTGTATTATTTGTATAATTGGTAATAGAGTGGATCTTACCATTATTCCTAAAAAAAAAACCCTAAAAAACATAAAAAAAAAAAAAAAAAAAAAACAACAACAACAAAAAACTACAGAAAGGAAAGCATTGCATCAGTTTGTAAAGTTTTACACATTTTATTTCTATAGGGCTGAAGACCTGTCCTGAGACAAAAAAGTATTTCAAGAAGGGAACTTCAATCAATTTAATTAATTGCCCATTAGCAAACTTTTGGTGTCCAATTCTGAAAAACAAATAAGAATCAAGTAAAAAAATAACTGAAAAACACCTTTTTCCCTAATTCCTGGTGTCCCATGTTATACCCTGTTGCTTTGGTGAGGGGCAGTGCAGAAGTTAGAGCTCAGTGCAGGTTCTGCTCTGTTGCTCTGATGTGGGTTCCTCCATCAGCTGCAGTCCCTTTGCAGTCATACTTCCTCCTCAGCCTCCTCACTGTCTGTTCTGGGGTGGCTGCTTTTCCTCCTGCCCTGATTTGGATACCATTTTGCTCTTCAATGTTTCTTCTTTTCTGATGTCCCTCCTACCTTGACAACTCTCTTCTATCTCTGCCTGTGTGTCTCCCTCTGCAAAATTGTGTCTACATCTCTTGAAGAATCAAATCTGAATAAATATTATCTTATTTGGTAAAAGCAGTTCAGTATTTTTAAATTATAAATGAGAATGGAGCCTCAAAAACACCTGGGCATCTGTCCAAACATACATAAGTTTAACTACATATTGAAATTATCCTAAACCTAGGGAATTCCACATCCTAAACCATTTGAAAGGTTACTGTGGCCAGGTGTCAAGAATTGGCACAGGAATAAGGAGAAGAGCATGGACAGCCTCCAAGCAGGAATGTTAATGAGGGAAGTGAATAGAAATCAGCCTGGAGGACAAATGTCATGACATTTGTGAAAAGAACTTCATACTACAATGATGTGCCTACAATAATGTTTTATGAATATGAAAGAAAAACACAATGTTAAGAAGTGCAAATAAGAAAACAGTAAGCTGATTCTAAATAAGTATTGTTTAAAAGTGCTAGTGAGCACACAATAATTATTTCTATATTTACCCTATCTATTTGCCTTACATTTTCATCTCTGTGTGACTTTCAAAACTCTGGTTTTGGTGGCCCAAGGTCAGGTACCAAAGAGATGGTCAGATGCAAAATTGAATAGTGAATACTGCTTTGAAATCTGAGACTGCTCAAAGTGCCTTGAATAACACTTTCCTTTTGTTTTAATATAATTTACATACCTGCCTTCCTGTAATTAGGAAGCTCAGAAACTTTACTTCTTCTTTGTTTCTTTTTTTTTTTAATTACAAAATTATGCACATACCTTTATTTTCGTGTTCTGTTTCAGAATGAAAATATTGAAACTTTAAAGTTAGTATCTGGTCAACTATTTTACCTCTTTTTGTATTCCCTATTGTCCCTGCTGTTGAAATCCTGTGCTTTAAATGAAGTAGATCTCAGAAAAAAACGGAAAAAAAAAAAAAAAAAAGAGTGACTTTTTAATTGAAGATTAAAAAAAAAAAATTAATTCTAAAATTGCCAGTACTTTTAAACTGAATCGTTTTATGACTATTTTTTGTCATCTAAAATTGCTTTTTCAGTCCCCTTAAATTCCAGTAATTTTCTAGGAGACTATAGCTCTAGTCAAAAAGACATCTTCAACTATTTTTTAACATTCACTAACAAAGTTCATTTTTTTTTCAAGAAGAGCTAACTAAAAAGGCTGACCAATGACCATTTTGTAGATTCAAGTTGCTAAAAGTATAAGAAGTTCCTGAGTGATTTGTGGAGTTTTTTCACTGTATTTAAGAGCCTAATGACTCAAAACAGCAAGGAAAAAACTCAGTCATTACATTCATGGAATGAAATTTTTCCTAGAATAACAGACATTATGACAGATATTATTATCTTGTGTTATAATTTTATTTCAGTAAAGTAAGTGGAGACAAACAACTTGCTCCTTGCTCAGAATTTACAGTGAAAAATCAGAAAAACGTTTTCTGTGTTGTTAAACTGATATTTTTCTCAATATAACAAATATTTTTACACACATATTTAATTTGAAGATTTTTTTGCAGAGAGTAAAGATATTAAATATACAGCCCTACCAAGACATGAGCACAGGAGAGAGCCTTCTAGCAGCCATTGCCTGGAGCAAAGTGCTGTCACAAACTCCAAGGCTTTGATGTGCTCAGAAAAGGTGGAAAGCATAAGGCAGAGTGTGAGGGGTGGGGATGGAAGGGAGCAACTGAGTCCCACACTTCTTTCTATGTTAGTCAGCAGAACAGAGAATGACAGGGTGTTAGGAGAATGCGCTCTGTAACCTTTCAAAAGGAGTCACAGCAATTGCTTTCACATATGTTCCTTAGCTCCTCTGAGGACTTACCCGTGCCTTGGATGTGGAATGATTACTATTTGCTCCCAGCATAGGCCCCTACTTGTAAAAGCCAGGCTAGACTTCAGAGGAAAGAGAGCAGGAAAAGAATAGCACTTCTTTCTAAAGTACCTTGTACCAGTTTGTTGTAGGCACTCCAAGTCTTTCTCCACAGTTGCCAGTCACGTGCTTAGAGCTTAAAACAGTTTTTATTCAGAATCCCTGATGCTACTGGTTGATGGATTTCAGCTGTTAAAAAAAAAAAAAAAAACAAACCAAAAAAAAAACCCAAAAACAAAAACCTGCTTTGTTTCCTGCTGTCCTTGGAGTTCTCAAACTATAGATACTGCTCCAACCTGCCTCTCTCAAGGACAAAATATTCCCTGCAAGTAATTCAGTAACGGATGGCTAAGGCTAAGAAACAACATGACACACCATGTGATAGAGAAAACTCAGATTAAAATAGCCAGTTTACTCAAAGAAATAGCTCCTCCTGACACTAGTAGGACCTGCTTAATATGACAATCATGCTCTTCTGCTTCTTTTAATATTATATTTCCTTTAGAGTTACCTTACTAGCTAGTAATATTTCAGTAATATTTCAGTTTCCTTGAAGAATGAGAGAAGGGTTAGAGATGGAAACCTGGAGATTGACCATGCGAGACTTTTCTTGGTTTATAATTAGTTCAAAATGAGCAATTCCACGAATATTGCAGTTGTTGTCAATAGTGCATGGTAGTTGTGATCAATAATGCCTAGAATATAGGAGGTTTTTTGGGGGGTTTTGTTCTTGGAGGTTGCTACCTTGGAATAATGTTTTGACACTCAGAAAATGCAGTTTTGTTCAGAACCAAATACAAGCCACACATAAGCTTTTAGTACCTGCTAAAGTACATGCCTGATTGTTATAACTTAAAAGTGTGTTAATCACGTGACTCATGTGAATTATTACATTTTCCTTATGAAGGATGAGCTGCTCCCAGGCTGTCTGGATGCATGATCTTTTCATATGGCAGTATTTTGATGTATGGCATTTGGGGAATCCAATTCTCTGTGTCTACTGGCATAACACCAGGTGTCTCTTAGCTGTCTCTGAGACATCTCTCAAGGCATTATTAGATGTAAAACTGCAGTGTGACCTTGGTTTAGATTTACTGACAACTTTGCAGATCTGAAAAAGAAGCTTTGGAAATGTGCATAGGTTTCAATAGAACAAGAACGGAAAGTGCTAAAAGAGATGATTCTTCATGGATGCAGATTATTAGTGACTCTAAGAATCTTAAAAGTAAATATTTAAATGAAAAGGTTTTAAGTCATAAGAATAAAGAAGGGAACTGGAAGGTAGCAACTCAGTAACATCAGGTACCAGATCAGTTTCACAGTTAGTGTTAGACAATAGTTTGGAAAAGCTTAAAGTATTAAAGCCTGGACTTTAATTATTTGGGCAGTTTCCTGGATATCCATTTACATCTAGCCAAACTTGCACTGTTTAAGTCTTCTGGTAAAAATAAAGCAGCACAAAAAAGAGAAAGTCCCTTAATTTTTCAGAGGCTCTTTTCCTATTTAATTGTTAATTTGTGAGGACAAGGACAGAATCCTTAATATATTTTAATTTTTTACAAGAATATTATTAATATCCTATATGCATCTATTGTCCAAGAAATTATTAAAATTATAACAGATGTCCATCATACTAGGTCTCCTCCAAAAGGAATTGCAGGCGGCTTATAAATAGAAATGATCTTACGGACAGGAAAATAGAAAAGTCTTTTCTAAAATATTCAAGAAGATGTCCCATACTTTTAACCACATATACAATCTTATTAGAACTCTGAGCTAGAGATTTGCCTATGACATGTAAATTTCCAGAGATCTATCATGAAAGACAAAGGATTTCTAAGAATTAAAGGAGAATGTTTTCTGCAAAATAATGTCATGGCACTATACACAATTATCAATCAAAGTTCCATCTCACCTGTATGTATACAGGTCACTTATTCTTCTAAAAATAACAGTTATTAAAGCTTGTACTAATAAAAGTTTTTATACATCAAGCATTTTCATAAATCGAATGCCATGAATGTATTCAGATTTCTCTAAAACCTTCACTGGCCACTTGGAATTTGCATGTAGGTTGAATTAGTGGTATCCTTTAACCTTGTATTTTTGAACATTTACCCATTTGCTCAGAGGATGTTTAAAGTTTCCAAACATCAAGAAATCCTGGGCATACAAAGAATGCAACTCCACATAGCATATGGAAAAAGTCTGATGCAGATGCACTTCAATAAATTTGCCTTGAAGATACCCTATATATATTTGGCAAATAAGATACAAATATTTATACATTAGGTTTATTGTTTTTGTGAAAGCATTCTAAGTAGCATATATACAGGAGATATACAAAACCTGTAACAGAATGAATTTGCTATCCATGAGTTATAGGGGATATTTTATCTGAGAACTGACAGAAATCTATAATCCATGAACAGAACTTAAAAAGTGATTTTAAAGGACACAGAGATGATGTGCGTTATTTTGTTTAGAACAAAATGTTTAAAATGTTTAAAAATTTGAACTACATCTCCTCTCACACTTATAGAAACGCTCCAAAACTGTGCAGGCTCTTACAGGTCAAAACTAAATCACAGCACATATTAGGCAAAAGAATATACAGAAGAAAATGTGTATCCTCCAAATACTACAGGCTGCAAACCCAAATATTTTTTTTTTATGAGTTTTACCATAGATCTTTGCGGCGTTAGCTTTAGTTCTCCCCGGCTGCACGCAGCTCTTGGGAGCCTGGCTGTGGCGTAGCTTCCACGTGCTGCCGGGGTTTGCTGACGCGGGTTCCCGGACACGGCTCCGTGTCTCGGGCGCGTGGGCTGGCCAGCCTCTGTTCCCGTGCGCTAGGGATCCGGTAAAGAGGTAAGGAATTTGTCCATTTACTCCGTGCTTGGCAGGAACGGTTTATTGGTCACATAGCGCGGTTAGATGGAAAGACGCAACCGCTCCCAGCACTCGCATGGGAGAAAATGGCGCCTGTATGCCGGCTGCATAGGATTTTATGGAGGGGCGGGGCGAGAGGATCCACGGCCTGCCGGCCAATAGGGGACGGCTGCCATGGCGGTGACACCAGCAACAGCGACCAACCAGAGAACCCTGCAGGGGTGGGCACCGAGCCTTGGACTGAATGGGATCGTGTGGATTAGGGTGGCAGGCACGGGGTTTCCCGGGGCTGGATGGGGGAGTGGTTACAGGAACGGCAGAGGGGGAAAATCCGGAGGCAGGCAGCTTGGGGCCAGAAACCGCAGAGGGGGGTGCGGAAACGGCACGGGGAAAGCGCGGGGGTACACAGGACTTGGATAGCTAACACAAATAAGAACCCCTAAAACCCAGTCCCAGGATGCAACAGATCTTGTGTGCAATTTCACAGTCATTCTTCCTAAACTTGTATATTTCTCTGAATTTTCCAAGTTAATCACTGATCTGTTGCATCCTTCTTCATCCATTTACTGCTGAAAATCAAGTTACTTTTTTTTTAGAGTGAGTACTTTTAACAACGTAGAGCAATAAAAATACTTTTTATTATTGGAATAAGAACTCTTTATTGTATTCCTTTAATGTGTGTGGGGAAAAAAAAAAGATTTTACTCCTTGATTATGATGGCTCATAGGGGAGTAAGTGAACCTTGATTTGCTTGCAATCCAATATGTTTAAGCTGTAAAAAATTGGAATTAAAAATGTATGCATATAAACTCTTTTAGATTTGCTTTGTGTCTTTGGGAAATTATCTACAATGCAAACCAGTGCATTTCATATTTTATCCCATCTATACTCCTCAGTGACTCATAGTTATTTGGGATATCTATGATGAGCACCATGGGGAAAAAATCTGAATATAAGTGTGTTCTCTGAAGCAAATCTCTGGCATAGATGAACCATTTCTCAGCAAGATAATGCTACAGATATACTCAATTAGTTCCCTTACTCCTCTGGGCAAAGTTATAATGAGTATTGGCACCAATGGGCAAAAAAACCCAGGAACATCTGTTTGAATCTTAAGATACTTGTTGACAGAGATAGAAAAACATCCGTATTTATTTTTTTTCTCAAGAATACAGAAGATTATTTGTAGCAACAGAGGCTAGAAATTACTTCTGCAATGTGTTTTTTCTACCCCATTTACACCATTGGATTTGAAATCTAAGAGGTTGATAATAGTTTAGTCTGCATTACGTGCGTAACCACTTCCTTTATATTATTTTAAAATGTATGCAATTTTTAATAGTTTTTATCTTTATAAGTCTCCTTTTTCTTTCAGTATTCCACTTTCTCCATCAAAGTGAACTTCTACTTCCTCATGATTTAAGTATTTCTTTTAAATGCTCCTTCACCATGAAATCCATTATTATTCCTCTATTCTCAAAAACAATGTTGCTATTCAGCATGTAAAAACACGAAGGCATGAAAACTAAGATTATTTACTTTATACCTGTAGCTCAGTAATTTATATTTACATAACCTCTCTGTATTAAGTCTCACTTATATCAGAGAAGTAAAGAAAACCTAATGTAAAAGACGTTTATCTATTTTCCCTCAGATTTTATGTAAACCAAATGGAACAAACAGGTAACAAAGGGTACCAAACAGATTTACTTGTTGCATCCTGGAGTTTGGGTTTAGATTAGGGTTTTTAATTTATGTTAAAATAAGTTCTGTAATCCCGCGTTTCCCCCGTGTTGTTCCCCCCCGCGGTTTCTGGCCCCACGCTGGCTGCTGCCGGATCTTCCCCCTCTGCTGCTCCTGTAACCACCCTGCCGTCCGGCCCCGGGAGACCCCGTGCTGGCCACCCCAAGCCACACGATCCCACTCAGCCCGAGGCTCGGTGCCCGCCCCTATTGGGCGGCAGGCCGTGGATCCTCTCGCCCCGCCCCTCCATAAAACCCTATCCCGCCGGCACCCAGGCGCCATTTTCTCCCATGCGAGTGCCGGGAGCGGTCGCGTCCTTCCATCGAACCGTGCCACGTGTTCAATAAACCGTTCCTGCCAAGCACGGAGTAAATGGACAAATTCCTTCCTCTTTGCCGGGTCCCTAGCGCACGGGAACAGAGGCTGGCCAGCCCACGCGCCCGAGACACGGAGCCGTGTCCGGGAACCCGTGTTAGCAAACCCCGGCAGCACGTGGAAGCTACGCCACAGCTGGGCTCCCAAGAGCCGCGTGCAGCCGGGGAGAGCAAAAACCCACGCCGCAATTGGCGCCCGAATGCAGGGCCGAGGCCAGCGCTCAGCTGATCGCGTGGACGGAGGTTCACCGCGGAGCTCCAGGAACAGCACTGGGAGCCGCCGCCGCCGGCCTGGGGCCGCGCCGCCGCCAAAGGGGGAGCGCCGCCGCCAAGCCAGAGCGGGCAGCGGTCCGCGCCGGATCACCGCTCCGTGCTGGACAGAAACCGAGAGCAGGGGCTCTCCAAAGTATGTCAGTGAAGTCTCCATCGCCCACGGGGGACCAGACAGTGTGCCCTGTGTGGGACAGGAAGTGCAAACTTTCGCAGCCAAGAGGGCAGCAGAAAGGACACTTCTCGGGACTCCCGGACCCTGGTGGCAGCTTTCCTTTGCAGAGACTTCAGTCTTGTAAGCATTAGTCATGGAAACGTGTCCAGATAATACAGGGAGGGCTGGCCGTGTTCCCGAGGTTGGGACATGCGGTACGCAGCACGAACGGCAGCCGCTGGAGTCGCCTGCGTTTTTTTGCTTTTTTTCTTTTTTACTGCCCCAGGGGTGAGGTGGTTTTGGTGGAAGAAGCATGGGGACCGTGCTATCTGCCCAACAAAAGGAATTTTATTCCCAAGTTAAGGAAATCCCTTTGGTGAAGGGCCGATACCCAAAAAATTTAGTTAAGAAATTTGTCCGGTGGTTGTTATTTGCTTTCCCCCATCTGTCTACCGAGGACGCGCGCAAAACAGAATTTGGGAGCAAGTGGGAAAAAGGCTAGCAGAGGGGATCGGTAGGGATCCCTCCATAGAAGACTGCTTCCTTAAATTCCATTTGTTGATCTCAGATGTAGTAAAATCAGACCCCGCGCGAAACTCAGTTGGGGAAAGGAAAGAACCATCCAGAAAATCTGTTACTCCCTCTGAATCCGTTTCCCCATCCCCTTCTCCTAACCCTTCTTCCCCTAACCCGGGTGGGCGAGGGGGGGCACCCCGTCGATCTGAGACGCAGGGCAGCTCCACAAACATGGGCCGTGCTCCTGGCTCCCCCAAGCCACCTCGGCGTCCCCGCCTTAGCGAGATCGGTCGATTTGCTGAGGCCACGACCCTAAACCCCTTTTCCAATCCCTTTTTCCCAGTTGAAAATCCCAGTTTCGGCGCTACCCCACGCAGTTCTGTTTCTTTAAACCCCTTTCTTTGTTCCTCTGAGGAGGCCGAGGCTACGTGGTTGATCCCCTTGTCTTCCCAAGATGGAGGGCAGCCACATGGCAGGGTCTCTTCTTCCACAACCCCTTTCTGTCCTTTGTTCCCGGTGTCCCTGCCTTTGACCCAACCCCAACCTTCCTCCCTGTGGGCGTGGGCGCCGCCCCCTCGGGAGGTCAGGTTACTCCCTCACCCATTGTTCCCCCTGGAATGGGTGTTCCCTCCAGTCCTTTGCATGTCGTACCTGCTGAGTCATCGACTCCGCCCTCCTCCACCGGGGAGAGCTCTGCCATCTCCACCCCACTGCCTGAGGGAGGCAGCCCCTGTCCTGTTGCCCGCACCCTGTCCCCATCTTCCCATGGGTCCCGGAGATCCAGGCGGGAGGGAAGAGGGGGGAGGGAGGGATGGGAACCCCTACCCCCATCTTCCCATGGGCCCCGGAGAACAGGGCGGGAGGGAAGAGGAGAGGGGGGGAGACGGGAACCCCTACCTCCAAGTTCCCATGGGCCCCAGACGTCTGGGCGGGAGGGAAAGGAGATGGGGGGGGAATCGGAGCCCCTGCCTCCACATTCCCATGGTTCCCAGAGACCCGGGAGGAAGGGAAGAGGAGGGAGGGGGGAACAAGAGCCTCTGACTCTGCAGTCCCATGGTTCCCGGAGACC
The DNA here is from genome assembly GCF_026979565.1 of Vidua chalybeata. Taxonomy (NCBI): domain Eukaryota; kingdom Metazoa; phylum Chordata; class Aves; order Passeriformes; family Viduidae; genus Vidua; species Vidua chalybeata. Next base: position 55,035,784 of record NC_071531.1, on the reverse strand, counting down.
CGGGAGGGAGGGAAGCAGGGGGATGTGGGTCTCTGAGCATTTTCCAGATTTTGTGGAACGGGTTGAGCCGACAGATGAGAGGCATGTAGAGGGATTGGAGGTTCAGGACAAGTCTGTCCTGGAAGCGGCATCCATGAACACTGCTGCCTTGGATGCCATGCCTCCAAAGAACGCTGGTCCGAAGCAGCCTCCAGCAAGACGCCAGTGCTTCCACTGTGATCAGAGAGGACATTTTGTTGTTCAATGTCCATTTCTGGGCAGGGCAGCCCCAGGGACAGTGGGAGGGTGGAGAGGGGGGGAGGGAGATCCCATTCCCCCAAAAAACTGAAAAAACAACGCGGACCTGCCTCGCGTGAAGATAAAAGTAAGGTAGGCCACAGCACCTTAAGGGGAGCTGTGATTGATCAAGTAATTGTGCAGGTGGTAGTTCAAAACATCAGGGTGCCTTTGAGTGTGGCAGATGACCCCACCAATCGGGGGGTTGCATCAAACCGCAGGCGACGCAAAAAGAAAAAGGACGCTATGATCTCCTTAAAAAATATTTTTTCCCAAAGCCCCAGGAAAACTTTCCAGCCACCCTAGTCTGCGTGTGTCCCAAATCCCCATGTTTATAATAAAGTTGTCCCAGTTTCCCTATCCCTAAACACCCTGAGAAGAACCAGCACCAGTACCATCTCCAGGCCCTCTCCACCTGCGTAGCAGTCACCGCAGTTGCAGCAGCAGAGGAAGCTAGGAGAAGAGGCCACTGCTTGAGAGACTGAATCAACACCACTGCTTTTTTTTTATATTTTATTAAGCGGGGAGATGTTGCATCCTGGAGTTTGGGTTTAGATTAGGGTTTTTAATTTATGTTAAAATAAGTTCTGTAATCCCACGTTTCCCCCGTGTTGTTCCCCCCCGAGGTTTCTGGCCCCACACTGGTTGCTGCCGGATCTTCCCCCTCTGCCGCTCCTGTAACCACCCTGCTGTCCGGCCCCGGGAGACCCCATGCTGGCCACCCCAAGCCACACGATCCCGCTCAGCCCAAGGCCCGGTGCCCGCCCCTGCGGGGTTCTCTGGTTGGTCGCTGTTGCTGGCGTCACCGCCACGGCAGCTGCCCCTATTGGCCGGCAGGCCGTGGATCCTCTCGCCCTGCCCCTCCATAAAACCCTATCCCGCCGGCACCCATGCGCCATTTTCTCCCATGCGAGTGCCGGGAGCGGTCGCGTCCTTCCATCGAACCGCGCCACGTGTTCAATAAACCGTTCCTGCCAAGCACGGAGTAAATGGACAAATTCCTTACCTCTTTACCGGATCCCTAGGGCACGGTAACAGAGGCTGGCCAGCCCACGCGCCCGAGACACGGAGCCGTGTCCGGGAACCCGCGGCAGCAAACCCCGGCAGCACGTGAAAGCTACGCCACAGCCGGGCTCCCAAGAGCCGCGTGCAGCCGGGGAGAGCGAAAACCCACACCGCATTTACTTTCTGACTTACTTGACTGATGAAAGAAATACTGTTTTCTGTTAACGGGAGATTATGTTAACGGGAGATTATTGGTTATGTTTTCCATGCTTTTCAGCTAGTAATAAAGCATGACTTTCTTTTCCCCCCACAAAAATATTTGATAGACAATGTTGCGCATCACAGAAAATCAATACTGGTCACAAGTAAAGTATTGTATACACCTTTATTTTGAAGAAGAAACTGAAGTCCATTTCACCCTAGTGTATCTTTGTCTTTTGAAAGTTTTCTTTGGATCTAGCGTCTTCAAACATTTGAGAACAATTGTGGAATGGTATTCATTGTTTCTGTTAATAATCAGCTGAGAAAACCTTTATTCAGCTTTACAGAATAAATAAATAAAATTCTTCATTACATCACCAGGAAACTATGCAGAAAATTATAAGAAACTATGTCTAACACTATATATCTGTTTTACTTATTTTTGTTGTTACAAGTCAATAAAGAAATCAAGAACTACCAAATAAGGGAATTAACTTAATCTTTTAGTGATTTAATGTTCATATGTTTAGTTCAAGATATTTATGTAGGAAGTGAAAGAGAATATTCATGAAAGGATCCTCACACTAAGGCTCATATATTAAATTGCTGTTACAAATTTCTCCTATAACTGTTCAACCTAATTTAAAAAGAAACTTAGGATAAAAATAAAGTAAGTTTTTAAATAAAAACACTAACTAGAACTGATTGTTTGCTTCCTTTTCCTTGATATTTAGCTCTTACTGATTGCCTGTTCAGTGTGATTTTTATTGAAGTCTACGGGAAGATTCCTTTAGGAATTGCTTTCACAGAATAATATTAAAAGTTTTTGATGAAAAAATAAAGCTGTTTCATTTCTTCTTAATTTCCTTTCCTCCCCTTGTCTCCCCAAGAATTGTTTGAAACTTGTATTCTAATTGAAAATTCTCAACATTACTGTTTAGGAAATGAGAATTTACTTACCATGCTTCTGAAGTCCTTTGCATATAGGAGAACTGTCTATATTTTCCTCATATGATCATAGAACTATAGAACAGTTTGGTATGGAAAGGACCTTTAAGGATCCCCTGGCCCAACCTCCACCTGCAAAAAGCAGGGACATCTTCAACTGGATAAGGTTGCTCAGAGCCTTGTCCAATCTGGCATTCCAGGGATGAGGCACCTACTACCTCTCCGGGCAACATGTTCCTTTGTTTTCACCAACATCATTGTAAAAACTTCTTTCTTGTATCTGCTCTGAACTGACCTTCCTTCAGTTTAATACCATTTCTCTTTGTCCTGCCACAAAAAGACTGTTAAAAAGTCAGCCTTTTTTCACATATGAACAGTGAAAAAATGGTGAGCTTGAAAATGGGCACAAATTCATTTTCAATAAATATATGTGCACTCTAAAGAGGGAAGTGATTTTGTTTTGAGAGTCTGACCTAAATGCAGCTTCCCGGTTTGTAATTAGGGGAAAAAAAAAAAAAAAAAAAAAAAAAAAAAAAAAAAAAAGTCATTATCATATATATTTTGTAGTTTGATTATGTTCCTGAAATCTTGTGGTCTGAAATAGTGGATTTCTTTTGTGTTTTTTGGTGGTGGTTTTTTTTTGGTTGTTGCCTTTTTGTTTCTTTTGTTGGTTTTGTCTGGTTGGCTTTTTGGTTGGCTTTTTGTTTTGTTTTTTGGAGGGCGGGTTTGTGTGATATGTTTTTTTCTGATGCTTTACTGGATTACTTGAAAACTAAAATAATTTAATTAATGAACTTTGGAAAAGGCAAGAAAGCTCTTATTACCAAACCATTCTTTTTCCTATTAAAAACCGTATACTTGTTTAGATAAATAGAACAACTCTGATACTTGTTTGGTTCCATCTTGTCCTGGACAGACATGAAATTCTGCCACATTTTGCAACAAGTACAATAATCTTCCAAAGGTTGCACAGTGCTGCTAGTTTTCCAGCTGCTTCACCAGAATCACAGCTGCGTGTAACTCTGCTATGTCCTACCTTTTCTTTGGCTAGATTTTGAGGCAGTACTGTGATCTGAAGAAAAGTGTCAAAGACTTGCTATTTAAATTTCTGACATGAATAATGATAAAGGCTGCTTCTCCATCCTGGCCATTAATTCCACTTCTTATATGAAGGTTCATACTGCAGATATCTGCTTGGAGAGTCCAAGGTTGTACTGTTCTCTTTAGTAATTCATCAGTTACTTTTGAAGGCTTTGCAGGAGATCCAGAGAAAGATTTGTTAATTTGTGACTGGAGCTGCAGCATAAAGACAAATGCATTTTTTTAAAAATGAATGCTAGTTAGCTGCCTCATAGGTGAATAAACCAGCTAATTGGGTGACTTGCTTCAGTTCAATAATATTGCAAGGAAACATTAAAAAAATATTACAGGGAAGACAGTTTATCTGTACTTATGCTTGAAAACAAATTCTTGTGTCATACAGAAGGTTTTCTTCCAGACAGCAGCAACCTTCTACTATATTTATGGTAATTGATAATTCATCCCTAATCCTTTGCAAAATATTAAATAGCAGTGTAGCATCTGGGTTTTTTCTCTTTCTTATTTAAATACAAATGTTATGTCAATGGCAGAAAAAGGATTACAATTCATTTTTAAAAGATTCTTTCTAAATAATTAGATTTATATTTCTTATATTGAATTATAAACCTTCATGTAAAAAATTAAATGAAACATTATATGTACCTTTTCAAAGTTTTTGCTCTATTCTACATCTTGAGCACTGAACTATTGTGCAGAATATACAGTCAAAATAAATTTTATAGGGCAGAACAGAAGAAATATCAATCACATATACATATATGATATAAATATACAATATTTAGCTCATACTTCCTTGTGTTCATGTACAAAATTTTTATGTGTCCTGGATGTGGGTCAGGGCAATCGCAAGCACAAATATTGTGTGGGCAGAGAATTGATTAAGGACAGCCTTTAGGTGGAAGACCTGGGTGTGGTAGTGCACAAAGAGGTCAACATGAGCAGGCATTGTACACTTGCAGCCCAAAAAGCCAATCACATCGTGGGCTACAGCAAAAGAAATGTGACCAGCAGGTGGAGGGAGATGATTCTCTCCCTTTACTCTTCCTTCATAGACCCCACCCCAAACACTGCATCCAAGTCTGAGGACCTCAGTATAAAAAGGACAGGGACTTGCTGGAGCAAGACCAGAGGAAGGCCAAAAATAAGATCAGAGCTCTGCAGAACTTCTATGAAGACAGGTTGAGAGAGCTGGATCACTCAGCCTAGGGGAAAAAAGTCCCCAGGGAGACCTTTTAGCAGTCTCCTGGTATGTAAAGAAGGCTTTGAGAAAGCTGGTCTAGTGTAATATGTCCCTGCCCATGGCAGGAAATGTGGAAAAAGACAATATTTAAGATCCCGTCCAGCATAAACCTTTCTATGATTTTGTGATTCTATGAAACACATATAAATATGAACAAAACACATTTAGAATCATCATTGCAGACAAATTAGATGAGTTTTCATGATGTAATCCTCTTTAGTCCACGTTCCCGAGTGTGAAGACAGTAGTAGCATAAATGCATAATAATGCATTTTTTACCATCCTTCACATCAAGTAGAAATATCATTCAGTAATACTTTAAAATAATTCATTCAGATCAAGAAGTCTGCTATGCTTCAGGTAATTGAAAATTTCTTTGCAAACTGTTCAAAATGTCCATTATTCAATCAGCTACATTTAATTGAAAAACTTCCTTTACACTGTGTCATTCTCAGTTGAGGACTGTTTCATAATCATCAATTCTGCATTGCTGACCCACTGATGTTTCACATCAGACTCAGCTCTTGATTTTCATGATATACCTGTCCTTGCCTTGTGGAAGAGAAATTTTAGTTTCTAAAATAGGGTTTCTGTTGAGCATAATGTGTATTTCCTACACAGAAACTAACAATTCATGTATGTTCAACTTTGATACCGTTCAGGGATGGCTTTTCTATTCTCCTGCAGGAAGGATGAGACTCTAATATTTTAATTGGTCTGTCTTAGAACGTGTTTCTACTGTTTATTTCTTTCTGTGCTTGTTTGTTTAATCTCTCCAATGTTTCATAAAGAGTAAATGGATATACACAGGAGGAACTTCATTTAGAGGATAACAGAATTCCTTAATGTTTGTCAACAAAGGTAAAAAAAAAAAACTACTTGAAATATAATGTAAGTGATGAATCATTCTGAATGACATTTGATGATTGAATGCTTTTATAGTACTGTCCAAACACTCTAATTTGGAATGCAAGATTGCTATTGATGCTGAAAAAAAAAAAAAAAAATCTGCCATTGACAAACTCTTGCAAGCAATAAGTATATTAAATATACAATAGGTATATTAGATTGGTGTGAGATTGCTGCAGAACAGAGGAAAAATGCATCAAGGTTTTAGCAGCTCTGCGTTACTTTTCACAGCCCCGGTCAGTTCCTGAGCGCCCGGCTTGGGCGCCTCAGCTTCTTGTTGGTGTTGGTGTTCGCCGTTACTTCCAGGCAATTCTGCGGCTGCGCACCAGGGTGGGCTGGCCGCGCGTTGCCGTCGGCACGAGGGAAGAAACAAAAAGGCAGGGAATTTGTCCAAATCCGTCTGCGTGGCGGCTGGATGCTTTATTGGCCGCGAGAACCGCGATGGAGAAGCCGCAGCCCGCTCCCAACCTCGCTTGGATGAATCTGGCCGTGAGGCTGGGGAGCTGCGGAAGGATATAGGGGGAGGGACAGAGGAGGACGGGAGCCCTCTGCCCAATGAACACATGCGGTGGCGGTGACATGTGTCACAGCGACCAACAGGAACAAAGCGAGGGCAGACACGGGGCTTTGGGGCCAGTGGGATCGTGGGAATGGGGTGACAAGCATGGAATTCTCAAGAGTTGGCAGGGGGTGGTTACAAGAGTGACAGGGGGAAACTCCAATGACAGGCAGCCTGGAGCTAGCCACTGCAGGGCGGGGAGAACCCGAGGGATGCACGAGGGTACACAGAACTGGCAAACTTAACAAAGATCAGAACCCCTAATCTGAACCCAAACCCAGGATGCAAGAGGTTTTGGATAACATGAATTAAATTATTTAATTTGAGCAAAAATTAAACTATAGCATGTGGGACTGACCTAGTATTCTGGTAGAAATAAGTCTTCTATAAAACATGAATTTATTTGCACTGAAGTACTATAACCCTCTACTCATCACACTGGAAAACTGAATTCAAGTTAAAAGTTTAAAGAGTTTTATGAAATGTACAATAAAAGATGCTTGTTACAGAAGAAGAAAAGACTTTTCTCATTTTTCCCCCCATAGGACACTCATATTGCTTACACAGACCATTCTGCAGCATCTGTAGTTTAATGAGGGATCCTAAGCTTCCTGATTTTTATTTTTCTGTTTCAATTTCTGAATAGTTTGGTCAATTCTGTGTCTGAAGAAAATTCATTAGAGTATATACTGCAATATTGGAGTCTGCAGAGACTGAGCTCAGACTGTTGCTCAGGGACTGAGACATATTTTTTATATATTTAACACAATTTGTGATACATAGTCTTCATGTTTTGTCACAAATATTTATTCTACAAAAGAACAAAATTATTGTTGGAGAAGCTGCCCACAGTAGCTTCTATGTGAAATCTTAAATTCTGTGTTAGTAAAACAAGTCATAAGATCGGGAGTTCGAATTTCAATATTTATATCTAATTTATGATTGTGGTGAACCAAACAACAGGAGATATGCAAAATTATAGGTACACTAAAAAAGGACTGACTTTGTAAATCGTCCTATTTGCACTTTTAAAGGTAAAAGACCTGCTGTTCTTCAAGATGGTGAGGAAAAAAAAATAAGAGAGCTTAATCATGTCAATGATAAGCTCTACAGTAACTTTCTGAACATAAATCAGTAGTAAAGCAAAAATAGTAAATAAGCAGCTTGGTATGCATGTACTGGCTATATGTACCATTGTGTTTGTATACTTGTTTCTTCTGTCAACATTTCTAGACTTTAGATCTCAAAACATACTTTAGAATAATCACAATTTTACCCATTGTGTTATATTTTGGGTATAATTCAACACTCACGGGATGATTATTTTATGAATTATTATGAATTTTGCCAATTAAGATTTTTCAATGGATTGTATATGGAGCTGGCCAATGCACAAGTATGAGCATCAGATAAACACTGAGATGTTTAGTACAGCCTGAAAATGGTGACAGAGCAAAATCACTGTCAAAATCAATCACTCTTCCCTCTAAACACATGCATTTCAGGAGAAAAGTATGCATTTTTGTACCATCTACCCTCTTCGGTATATACAAAGGCGAACATAAATATGTAAACACGTTCAAAACTATATGTGTGCAATTTTTGTCCCTAAAGGCAAAGGCAAAGCATGAACTAAGCCCCATGCTGTTGTGTCTGTTTTGTTGTGAACCTGAACAGAGTAGGCTAGATTACCATATGTCATTTGTCCCAGTACAAAACGTAACCTAATGTCTTAAATCCCTTGCAGGAATTTGAAAAAGAAAATCATATGGAATATTTTATATATAAGTTATAAAGAGTTTAATAACTCCATCATACTCTATTGCTGGATATTTTATACAGGCCAACAAGTGCCAGTCTGCATCAGGTGCCACACTCCTCCAGGAAAGTGCAGTTTTGAAGTCAAGATAAAAGGAGAATTATACACCCTCCATCTTTAACATTTTTTCTTCTTAATAGCACTCAGAGAAAGTATGTAGTCTGAAAGTTCAATATTTTCTTCAGTAGCAAAAGCAAAATCATTGAAAACATTTATATTTAATATAGAGATAACATTTAATGTCATCTCAGTTTCACTGTTGGTTTGCTTTCTCAGTTTTAAAAGCAATTCAGTGTGGATATTCAGTATTCTACAGCATTTTCCCTCCCTCACTTTAATTGCATTAAAATGAGTGCAGGATCTCAATCGTGGAATAGGAGCTGCAAATATTGAGTTTCATTATGCTAGAAATCTTAATTTAAGCTCAGTTTCATTGTTGGTTTACCTTATCAAAATGCTTTCCAGCAAGCTGAGCTGACGAGATAATGCAGAATGGAATATTAGTTATCACTACCAAGTACATAAACACAGAACAAAAGTAAATAACTGTCATCCCAAAATTAACATACTCGTCCCTAAAGAACTGCTGTTCATAAACATCTAATTAATTCAATAAAGGTATGACTGGGTATATTCAATAAAGGAGACTGGTTGTTTTGTCGTCTTATGGAGAAAGGTGTAGAGGGGAAGCAATTGCAATGGGAGATCTTCTAAAAAATTCCTAAAATTCATGTTTTGAAATTACTAGAATTTTAGTTCTTATGTAATTTCTATATGTATATATATATGTATACAAAATAAGTATATGTATATAAAAACCTAAAGCTATAAACAGTTTCTGCTTAATGTATGCTATCTCAGCATTTCTATATGCTATGTTTTACATCATCTTAACATGATGAATAAGATTACTGCTAAACTGACAATGGTATGTCATTCATTAAATCACTACATAAATTTGCATCCTTGTTTTTTTCTCTTGACTGGCCCAAGGAGTCATTCAAGTTTATTCAGCTGGGACATAGTATTTTTTCTTAAAGTCAACACAATTTTGGCACTGGCTTGTGTAAGTATGACTGATTCTTACAGTGCTGATAAAACAAGGATTTCTTACTTTTTACACAGAAAAAATGAAAATAAATATTTAAATTTCCACTTTTAGAATTTGGGGGAAAACCCTAAAAATATTTAATAAGTTTTTGCTTGAACTAACTGCAGCTTCATTGTCAAGATTTTGCAGCTGCAGTGAGTTAAATATGCAGACGTAGACTGGACTTTGAATAAATTAGGAAAGTTAAGATGAAACCTCGGTAGTGTTTTCATTATTTTTTAAAGTTACTGTAGAGGAAAACAACAAAGTATAGGGAAACAAATTGAACACAATCAATTTGATAGCCTTAAGCTAAATCTTCTACTAGGAAAAATCTGACCTCTCATTTTGGAAAACAAAGGCAAAAAAATTATATCTGGCTTTAGATGCTGGCTTTAGAACTAAAGACACTAAGGAGAATACCCAGTCTGATGTCTGGACATCTATCATGTTTTAACTCCAACCAGCAACCAAGAACCACACAGCCACTCTTTCACTTCCCCATCAGTGGTATCTGGAGAGAATTGGAAGAGAAAAAGCTAGAAAACTTGTGGGATGAGATAAAGACAATTTAATAGAGAAAGCAAAAGCCAGGCACTCAAATAAATCAAACCAAGCAATTCATTCACCACTTCTTATGGGTGTGCAGACAGGTGTTCACCATCTCCAGGAATGCAGGACTCCATCACACATAATGGTAACTCAGGAAGACAAACAACATTTCTTCAAATGTCCTCCCTCTCCTTCCTTCTTTCCCCTCTTTATATATTGAACATGATTCCACATGCCACAAATGTCCCTTTGGTTAGTCAGAATCAGCTGTTCCAGCTGTGTCTCCTCCTAGCCTCCTTAAAGTGCATCCACCTGCTCCGGTATAGGATCATTCATGAGCTGCAGGGGTCAACCTTCCTCATCATAGTCTTCACCACAGGGTACAGGGGAATCTCTGTTCTGGTATTTCCTCTCCCTCCTCCTTCACTGAACTTGCTGTCTTGTTGAGTTGTTCTTCTCATATATTCTGATTTCTTTCTCTCCTGTCTGCTGTTGTGCATCAGTTTTTATCCTCTTAAATCTTTTATTCTAGAGGAACTACTGTGACATCCCACAGTTAAGACGAGGGGAAAATTCAAGATTTTTAGATGCTTATGTTCAAAAGGAACAACAAAATTCAAAGGATCTGCAAAACTCTGGCAGAGTTTTATTATGAAATGATGCACTTGACATGGAAATTTGTATGTTAGTCCCTGACCTATTGTATAAACATACAGAAGTGGGTTTTGATAAAAGAGTTAGAAATAAACAAGGAGCGGGAGAGAGAGAGAAGAAGGCAGGAAGGAGAAAACTTGCACTGTACTGTGTTGTGCTCACCTCCAGGAACTACAACAAGGACATTTGTCTAGGAAAAGTACTGCCCTACGGCCCCTGATCCCCATCAATAGTCACATCTTGTTCTTTCTCATGGCATGTTATTACCAGCAACCCTTGGCTGGTTCCACAGACATCCAGCTCACGGTGTTTGAGACATACACATTAGCCCCTCATGTTCTGAGGTTTTACAGATTCCACTGAAGTTCTTTTGACCTCCAGCTCTTTTGGCCAGCAGTGGGTCTCTGTTAGAGCTGGCTGGAACTGGTTCTATCACACTTAAGAGAGTCTTCTAGCATCTTCTCACAGAAGACACACATGCAGACACCTTGTTACCAAAACCTTGTGAAGGAAACCTAATACATTTGCTCATAAAGAGAACTGATTAAGAAGTATTTGACTTAAATTTATTTTATTTTTCTGAATAGAAAATATATCCCTAGATAATAATTGAATAACTGAATTGAGATAAACTGAAAGCAAAAATAAAAATATATTTGTTTTCATGCTGTATTAGTCCAAAATGGTTTTCAAATAAGGCATTGTCTGGTCACAATAAATCCAGATTTTTAATTATGTGTCAGCTTAATATCAATACCAATCCTATGTCATCTGAAAGATATACATTTGCATATTTATTGTACCTATTCTCCTAAATAGTCTTGCTGGTCAGGCTACACTTTCTATTATAAATTTTTCATGTGCTTCTTTGCAGTCAGGTAACCACAAGATATTATAGGAAAAAATAATCTGTTTAGGAATCCAAATCTGAATATAGGAAATGGTGACAAGAAGACAATTATCGTGAGACTCAGAGCTGCTCCAAGAGGAGGCAGCTAATGCTGTAATGGACTAATTAATTTTGAAGATATGTTATTGTCAGATCCTTTAGAAAAATATAGCCTTGAAAAGGTGATAATTTGACTTTTCATCCAATGAAAAAAAAACCTGAAGCTTTCTCTGTGAAACAGTACAGAAACATAGTGTGTTGTATTTGTTATAAAGTTTCTGAATTTCTACATCTGGAAAGAGTGATCTTGAGGATTAATGTGAAATAATTGTAGTTTATTTTTATGTTTATATAAATTGCACATAAATTGTTTCTCTATGTGGTATCCAGTGTTTAAGATAATTAGACAACTAATTTACTTAAATTTGTTGCTTAGATGAGATATCACGAATAGCATCCTTCCTTCACAAAAAAAATCAGTAAAGTAATTAATTTTAACAGGTTGGAAGAACTGAGAAACAGAATGCTTTCATGGTAGGTAGTAAACAGCAGCTGCTGCACAGTGCATATACTCTTGCTTTGCAAAGTAAAGCATTAGCTTTCTCTTTCTGCTAGATGAAACAAAACATTTACAACTCTCATACAAATATATAAGTATTTTTTAGTTTAAAATAAAAATAGAAAACCTAAAACTAGTTTAGTAGGATATGCTTATTGTAAATTATTTCTTTTTCACTGTTTATGAGAAATGTGGCATTTTAAGGTAAAATTGTCCTAATGAATGATGGTGGGAATAGGAGAAGGAAAGGTCAGCTAGAATGAAGGGAAATTACTGCTGATGGGAGGAAATGAGGGAGTACAATAAAATATCCTAAAGCTTTTACAGTGACCTGATTTGGTTTTTTTTTTTTTTTTTTTTTCCCCGCAAACCTGAACAAATTTCATTAAGGCTGATTTTCTTGATTTTCTTAGTGTATCTAACTGCCATTCTTTTTCACTATGCTCAGCTTGTCCTCTGACTGTGGATTGCTATTGAAATACGGAATGTACAAGGTACTGAAGTGATTAAACTCCTTAGGAATATTTCTTCATCCACAAGTACCCAGGCATGGTTAACTCATAGAGTATAAACTGGAATACAGATAAAACACCAATTATAGGTATAACTAAATGTGCACTTGTGTATAAAAATGCCCCTTTAAAATTTTCATTACTTCCAAAAGCATGCTTAGGTGATTGCTATTATCTGTTTACAATTTTTTCGATGAGGTGGCACACAAAGCTTTACTGTGGGGAATTTTTACAATATCTTTAAAGTATTCTATGAGTCAGAGGTTCTTATTTTCTGCTTTGTGGTGTGTGGTAAGAACTACAATAACAATAATGTGGAGGTAATTACTGTCTCTAAATTACTTCAGCTGGGCTTTCTCTGCAGCTTTACACACTAATTTCTCCTAAGTATTTTCTGTGTGTGAAAACATATCTAGTTATTTTGGATGCACAAAACAAAGATAATTCTGTGTAAGTCTTGTGATGTTCTATTTGTTTAGATAATGTTCCTGTTTTATCTGCTCACAGTTGTGACAAATGCATCTGCAAAGCTTTATCAGTGAGTGATATTTACACATCTGTTTGAGTTTTCAAATAAGTACTGACACACTAGGAGGAAATATTTTTTGGTAGCGCAAAAACATACACGAATCAGAGATATGTCTAAGTAGTGATAGCAAGTGATATTTGCATGATCAGCAGGTATTAGTTATGAGTCTATTCCTTTTATGGCTAAGCAATAAGCTTTTGAAAAATAATGAAGAAGTCATTTGCACTTCTCAGTTCATAAAATGAGTGCATCATTAGGAATATTTCACCTGATTTGGCAATAAAAAGTTGACTCCTTTTACACTAGGTGAAATATAGTCTTCAGTGAGGGAATTTCAGTCTATGCAGAGCTGTGGAAGTCCCTCTAGAGAGAAAAAAATGCAGTAATTTGTTGCCGGTACAGCTTTTGGTCAAGACACAGTTTTACCATGTCTGCCTTTAAACCTGCCTTAATGTTTTCACCCCTGCTGGCAGCAAGATCCTAGCAACAGCCTGACATCTTCATGCTCCACATTTATCTGTGAAGTCTGACTGTAATCATTCCAAAATAAGGAAGATGCAGTAAGACACACTACTAAAGTTTTCTCAGCATAGCTCCTGGTACATTCATAATGTAAAATCCTTATTCAACCACTTTGTTGCATTTCACTAATCTGTATGTATTAAAGAAAACCATTCTGCTCAGTTTCACTTAGTACAGCAAACAGCACAGCTGAGGCCCACCCCAATCTCAGCAACAACTTATTTTTAGTAATCATTCTGTGTTGAGTGTAATTTCATCAAAGGAAAAAAATATTTATTTTATCCAATTTCATTGATGTAAGAAAAGGAGAGTAATAAATTGAAGGGAAGAAGTAAGAGGGAAACTGTTAACCTTTGTGTCAACCTGTTATCTAGGAAATGCACAAATGATTACTAAGAAAAACATACAAGGTTTTTATAGATTTTGATGAAAGTTTTAAAGGCAGGGTAAGTAACATATGGTATAATAAAAAATGACGCACAGTGAAAGCATAGGAACACCCTGATTTGCCACAGCCATACCTCACTGACAGAGTTTACAGTTATCTCCCTAGACATTTAGCATCACTTTGGAGCATATGTTATGTTTTATCATGGACAAACATCTTGTCCTTAATATGGATGGACATTAAGGTGAAAAGGGCTATTTCAAGAACATATAAATCAAGGTCATCAGTTTTTATCACATGCCTCAATGACCAAGAACAGTTTAGTGTTCTTATAGCTCAGCTGAAAGTCTTGAAAAGTTCAGAATTATTTTTATTTTTTTTAATATTTTTGCTGTGAACCAACTATAGAATTTCAAATATTGATGTTTTCTGAAGGAAAAAAAAACACAAACCTTCAGTAACCTTAGTAAAAATATTTACTAAAACAGTACTAAAATCTACTAAAAGGAAAATGTAAATGAGAAATCAAATTTTTACAACTGTCAGAGTTGTAAATAAAATATTACAAAAATAAGGAAAATTCTTTAGTAGTGCACCAGTTACTATACTATGTATTTATATTCTCTCTTCCCACCACATATTCAAATGAAAAATCAATGCCACAGGCAGTGTTTCCACAAAATGTAAAATTATTTTCATTAAATATAATATGTAAAAAAATATTGTTAGCTCAGCATAGTTATCTTTCTCCTGAGAATAATTTATATATGTCATATTTAACATAAGTGGGGTTCCAGCCCTACAGACCTGAAGTCGTAATGTCTAATAGTTTTCTGAATCAAATATATAATTGGAAAAAAGAAAAGTTTATATGCAGATATAAAATATCTGTTACATTCAGCTGAAAATAATTTTCAATGCATTAGCTTATATCTGACTATGGGGAAAGCACAATGTTTTGAAGAGTGTATTTTTGTGGGGAGAAGGGTATAAAGCATTTCCTAACTGAGAGTATTTCCTTCTGTAAGGTACGGCCTGGATCCGTGCATTTTTCCTGTACAGGAATTCACACAGTGAAAGAAGAGAATGAGGAATTAGAGAATCATATACAGCTGAACAGCCATAATCTCACTGGCATTGTAGATACATGGTGGGATAAGTTGCCTAACTAGGTGCTATAATGAATGGTAGACAGCTCGGGAAATGACGAGATGGGGCTGTCTTGACACATCTAAATGACATGAGTGAACAGATAGGGGAGATGTTCTGCTTGACACAACAATTAAAAACAAGGCAAAACTCACTGGGGATGTGAAGCAAGTGCCATGTTGTGGGTTGGTTTTATTCAGATAGTTGTTTTATTAATGTTAGTTAGGTTTGTTCCTTGTACTCCCCTATTTTTCCCCTCACAGTGGTTTGTTCCAAGTTGTTTACCCCAAGAGTTTCTGCCACTCGGGTCTACAGTTACCTGTCAATCTTCTCACCTGTTGCTGTTTTCTCCTTATTTGGTTCCATCAGTCAAGGTTTGATCACTCCCTGTCGGTTGTCAATCCTGTAACCACCCCCAGCTTCTTCAAGAAAGTTCTGTATCAATCACCTCACCTTAGCCTTTCTATTTGTCCCAGGACTTTATGCCCACCTCTGTTATGTTACCATTGGTTGTTATAATCTGTGTCATTTCTCTCTCGTTTGTCCCCATTGGGTGAAGCAGGTTTCCACCCCTGTCTGCCCACCTCCTATTTAACCTGCTGCCATCCTTTGTTTTGTCGGCATTTTGTCACTGCATTCACCCTGAGAGCATCTTTGTTCCTAACATGCCTGGGGGAATAAAGGCTCTTTGGGCTCGCAAACAAATGCCCTTCTCTTGTCTCTTCATCTCCTCTCAGCGTGTGAAGCTACCAAAGCTGCGTAACCCATGCCACAGCACTCAGCACTACCAGGGTGACAGATGCCGTTCTCCTGGGTTGTCCTCTCACATGGTGGCCACCCGACCTCTCAGGGGCAGTGCTAGCCAGTGCTTCTCATCTGCTTGAGGTTGTGACAGGTAGCCGCCGCAGTGCCATATGACAAATTTTAAAATCTTTAGAGAAGTTGCCAAACAAATAGCAGAATCCCAAATTCCCTCAAGGGAAAGAAATTTGTTCTTCTTTAAGAATTTCCTTGACAGACCCCTTTGGAACACTTTCCTGAAGGGCAAAGTGTTCAAGTAGAACAAGTTGATCTTTAAAAATAATTTATCTAAAGAACAAGAGCAGCCCTTTGCTGTGTCCAGTCTGAAAAGCAGAAGACAGGAACAGAGAAACAGAACTAGAAAGTCTGCAGGAAATGGAAATGAGAGTGAATTACCCAGGAAGACTGTAGAGACAACACCTGGGAATGCAAGTATAAAACTGGGAAGTCAAATCTCAATGGAACTTGAAGATAGTACCAGATACACAAGTCAATAAAAAGGGCTTCTCTAAGTTTATCAGTTGAAAAGAAAAAGGAAAACAAATGAACAAACTCCTTAAAAAAAGTTTGGGCCCACTACTCAGTAAAGCAGTGTACCTAGTGACAAAAAGGATATAGAAAAAAACCAGATACTTATTGGAATTTACTTGTTTTGATTGGTTATTCCCTCCCTCAATTTTCACTGGTTAGTTCTAGTTTCCAAAGATAATTCCTTTTAAATAAAAAGAATAAAACATCACCTACAATCAAGAATAATACAACTAAGGAGTATTTGAACCAGCAGGGAAAATTAAGGACTATGAAGACAGGAGGCATGCTCCCAAGGGTACTGGTAGATGTGGCAAATTCATTTGGACATTTCAAGACTGTTTTTTGTGGTCTTTGAGAAGTAATAGGAAACAAAGTGTTCCTGAGCACTGGAAGGACATAATATCACACTCATCTCTAAGACTGGAAAGTAAGAGGATCTGGACAACTAAATGGAGGGAGACCAGTTTAATGTCAGATCAAACTTGAAAAAACAAGAATATGGTGGGCCAGAGTGGATCACCCAAGGGCAAATCATGTTTGACCAACCAGTTTGTCTTCTGCAATGAAACAACTAGCTCAGTTAGACAAGAAGAGTATGAACATTAGATGTTGTTTATGACTCTGTGCTCCTCAGTAACAGAAAAAACAAAAGACATGAGGAAAAACTGAAAAAATGGATTTGTTTATGAGGGTAAAGAAGGAACCTACTGCTCTCAAGGGAGGATGGAATGATGATGTGACCTGCTGCTACATACTTGTGTTCAGGGGTAGGATAAGAAGCAACAGGTATAGCTTGTAACATTGGAAATTCTGGCTTAATATATGGAGAAAAAAGTGGACCATAAGGGAGGTCAAACACTGGAATAGAATGCCTAGAGACACCATGGATTTTCAAATTTTGTAGATTTTCAAAACTCAAGCAGACAAGGTGCTGAACAACATGTTCTCAATTGATGTATTTTGAGCAAAAAATTGGGCCAGGTGACTTGTAGAATCCCTCCAATCTTTACAATTCTATGAATAAAGTTTTTAGAGAAAAAACAGATTACTTACCCCGATACTTTTTATAATATATGTTGGTTAAGTACTGGGGGAATGCAGTGTTGTACACTTTCTCCCAGATCTGCGGCAGCTCCGCACCCTTCAGCGCTGCCCCCACCCAGACTTCCAGGTCCGCCGCTTCTCTCCCACGTGCTGCTGGCACCAGCAGGCCGGTCAGTGTCTGCCGGGTTCAGTCGCCCATGCGAGGATCCAAGGTAAAGAGGGAAGGAATGTACAGATCACCCACAAAGGAAGGCAGGAAGGCTTTATTGTCGCTGAGAGATGTGGTGGGGGGGTAGCGACACGCACTTCCCACTCCACATGGGGGAAATGGTGCCGGGACCCAGGAGAGAGCGGGATGATATAGGGGATATGATAAGGAGGGCAGACACCGCCCCCCCAATCTGTGCGGGTGCTGCTGTGATGATGTAAGATAGCGACAAACCAGCATACCCTGCAGGGGCAGACACCGAGCCTCGGGCTGAGTGGGATCATGGGGATGGGGCAGCAGACATGGGGGTTCCTGGGGCCAGATGGGGGAGTGGTCATAGGAGCAGCAGGGGGGGAAAATCCAACGGCAGGCACCATGGGGCCAGAAACTGGGGGGCAGGGGGGAATACATGGGGGAATTACAGGAGTACACAGGACTCAGCTAGCTATCATAAATAAGAACTCCTAAAATCCAATCCCAGGATGCTACAATTCCCTCTTTTTCAAAATATAAAAAAGAAGAATGGCTGCTTGATCTTCTTCGCTGCTTGTCTGACTGCTTCTTTGCTCAGCTTCTGCTCTTGGTGTTTCAGCTGCTGCAACGGCTGCCCTTTGCAGATGGAGAGGGCCTGCTGCGATGATGCTGGGGTGGTTCTTCCCTGGGTGTTTGGGGTAGGGGAACTGGGACAACTTTATTACAAACATGGGGATTTGGGACACACACAGACTGGGGTGGCTGGAAAGTTTTCCTGGGGCTTTGGGGAAAAACATTTTTTAAGGAGATTGTAGGGTCCTTTTTCTTTTTGCATCGCTTGCGGTTTGATGCAACCCCCAATTGGTGGGGTCATCTGCCGCACTCACAGGCACCCTGATGTTTTGAACTACCACCTGCACAATTACTTGATCAATCACAGCTCCCTTTAAGGTGCTGTGGCCTGCCATACTTTTATCTTCATGCGAGGCAGATGTGCGTTGTTTTTTCAGTTTTTTGGGGGAATGGGGTCTCCCTGCCCCGCCACACACACTGTCCCTGGGGGGACAAAAATGGACATTGAACAACAAAGTGTCCCCTCCAATCACAGTGGAAGCATTGGCGTCTCGATGGAGGCTGCTTTGGACCAGCGTTCTTTGGAGGCACGGCATCCAAGGCAACCACATGGCTTCTGGGCCTTTTAGGGATCTCAAGCTGTGTGTCAGTGTTCATGGATGCTGCTTCCAGGACAGACTTGTCCTGAACCTCTGATCCCTCCACATGCCTCTCAGCTGCCACCTCGACTCCTTCCACTGAATCTGGAAAATGCTCAGAGACCCACCTCGGCTTCCCCCTCCCCCTGCTTCCTTCCCTCCCAGGTCTCCGGGAACCACGGGACTGCAGAGTCGGGGGCTCTTGCTTCCCCCTCCCTCCTCTTCCCTTCCTCTCGGGTCTCCGGGAACCATGGGAATGTGGAGGCAGGGGCTTCGATTCCCCCCCGCTTCCTTTTCCCTCCCGCCGGGCTCTCTGGGGCCCATGGGAACTTGGAGGTAGGGGTTCCCATCCCTCCCCCCCCACCCCCTTCCCTCCCGCCTGGCTCTCTGGGGCCCATGGGAAGGTGGGGACAGGGTGTGGGGAACAGGACAGGGGCTGCCTCCCTCAGGCAGTGAGGCGGAGATGGCAGAGCTCTCCCCGGTGGGGGAGGGCGGGGTCGATGACTTAGCAGGGAGGACATGCAAAGGACTGGAGGGAATGCCCACACAAGGGGGAACAATGGGTGAGGGAGTAACCTCCCAAGTGACCTCCCAAGGGGGTGGCGCCCACGCCCACAGGGAGGCAGGTGGGGGTTGGGTCAAAGGCGGGGACACCGGGAACAAAGGACAGAAAGGGGTTGTGGGAAGAAGAGGCCCTGCCATGTGGCTGCCCTCTATCTTGGGAAGACAAAGGGATCAAGCACGTGTCCTCGGCCTCCTCAGGGAGACAAAGGAAGGAGTTCAAAGAAACAGAGCAGCGTGGGGCAGCTCTAGAACTGGGATTTAAAGCAGGGAAAAGGGGATTGGAAAAGGGGTTTAGGGTCAGTTCCTCAGCGAAGTAGCCAATTTCGTTAAGGCAGGGGTGCCGGGTGAGCTTGGGGGAGCCAGGAGCACGGCCCATGCTTGTGGGGCTGCCCTGCACCTTTGAGTGGCGGAGGACTTCTACCCACCACCTCACCCCTGGTGCAAAAAAAGAGGGAAAAAACCCAAAAAAACGTGAAACACCCCAGCAGCCGTCGCTTCACGTGGCGTGCTGTATGTCTGTACCCTCAGAAGCACGGCAAAGCCCACCCAAATGAAGGAGAGTATAGCCCGGGTACCCTCCTGTCGCCAAATACTCACCAAACCAGGATCTCTGCAAACAAAAAGCTGGCACCAGGGTCCTTTGTCCTGGGAAGCTTCTCTTCTTTGGCTCTTCGTGGCCGTGAAGAGTTTCACTTCCCCTCCCAGGTGGGGGGCACCACATGCCTCCCTGTGGGTGGTGGAGAGTTCATTGACCTACTCTGGGGGAGTCTTCTCTCCCGTTTTCAGTCTAACACAAAGCACAGTTCCGGCGCAGCTCTGCGCCTGTGTGGCAGCACTCTGCGTGGACCGTTCACACTCGTCTCGGAGGCGGCGGCCGTTGATCGGTGGCATGGCTGTGTGCCGGTGGTGGTGGCTCTCTGCACGGCTCCCGGTGCTTTGCGGTGAGTCTCCGCCTGTGCAGGGCGACTCCGCCGGCTCAGGCACCACTGTTAGGCGCCATTTGCGGTGTTGACTCTTTCTCCCAGGTTCAGGGCAGCTCCGACGCCCTCTGGCGCCGCCTCCCCCGGGACTTCTGGGTCTGCCGCTTCTCTCCTGCGTGCCGCTGGCACCGGTGCACCAGCTGGGGTCTGCCGTGTCCGGTCGCCTGCATGAGGGTCCGAGGTGAAGAGGGAAGGAATTGTCCAGATCACCCCCGAGGAAGGCAGGAAGGCTTTATTGTCGCTGAGAGATGTGGTGGGGGGGTAGCGACCCGCGCTTCCCACTCCACATGGGGGAAATGGCGCTGGGACCCGGGAGGGAACGGGATGATATAGGGGATGTGATAGGGAGGGCAGAGCCCCCCCACCCCAATCCGTGCGGATGCCGCTGTGATGACGTAAGACAGCGACCAACCAGCATATCGCAGGGGCAGACACCGAGCCTCGGGCTGAGTGGGATTGTGGGGATGGGGCGGTGGACACGGGGGTTCTTGGGGGCGGATGGGGGAGTGGTTACAGGAGTGGCAGGGGGGGAAAAATCCAACAGCAGGCAGCATGGGACCAGAAACCGCGGGGTGGGGTGGGGGGGAGAATACACGGGGGTACACAGGGGAACACTGGACTCAGCTAGCTAACACAAATAAGAACCCCTAAAAACCAATCCCACGATGCAACAGGGGGAAAATGCTTCTCTGCATAAAGTTATGAAAACAGATGTAATGCAAGTATTAGGATAAAATTATAGCTGTCTGTATTAATAGAAATATATATAAAAATGAGAATAAGGAAAAAATTGCAAATTTACTGTGATGTACCAAGCATAAGAGTTTCCCCTAGTTTTAATTTTAATTTTTTGTTGTTTTTATTGAATGTCAAAACAATATTTTTACCAGAATTTTTAGAAATTATTATTATGGTTTGGGAGAAAATGTTAAGATTGTTAACATTATTGTTAAATAAACCTTACAATATTAGGCTTTTGGGAAGCCTGAAATAGAATGACAGATGCCAGACATATGTCTATGTCAGATTCACTCTTCAGAAAAGTAAACAACCCACAAAACAAGAAAATTGATATTAATTTCTTCCCTTATTTCTTTAAAACCACTATTTAATGAGCATTAGAATTTCTCAAAAACTCTCTACTGAATCTTTATATGCTAATGTCCCAATTGTTGTAATGATAATAAGATTAAAATATACTTAAAGTTTATAGGAAAAAATACCAATGCAAAAAAAAATTAGCATTTTTCTTCTCAAATTTCTTAGTGTACATTAAACAACTGTGACCAATCAAAGTCTGGTCTGACATAACAGCTGAATCTTATGTCCAGGATGTTGGAACAGAGACATTCTGAAATTCATTCCAATCTGAATTATTCTTCTCTCTTGGTATCTTATGAGGGCAGTAGCATTTAGACTGTGTAGAATTTAACAGAATTTTTTCCCCAGATTTTCATTCTACCAAAATGTACAGATTCTAGTGTTTTCTTAAATCCTCAAGGGGAAAAAAACCTTAGTATTACTACCACAAGAAAAAAAAAAAACCTATACTCGAAATCACAACTGAAAAAACCCCAAAAACCTGATATATTCACATAATGAATACCAGTTATTATTTTCCTTACTGCAACAGCACCTCACCTTACACGGTGTTAGACCAGTCATTTCACATATTGGGCTTTCAAACATTGAAAGAGTAATTCAAACATATAAAAGAGTAATAGTATTTGGTAAGTCAATCACATAAACAAAAATGAAGAAGTAAATCTATTCACTATATTTATCTAAAGGAAAAGACTACTTTAATAAGTAGTTTCTTAAAAATATCTCTTCGTTTCTTTTCTCCTTAGAAGAAGAGAGAGAGAGAGAGAACTTTTTTATAACACATTATTAATTAATATTATTTCCCTTTGATCCTCTCTAATTAATCAAATATGTATAGAAATAAATTGCCTATCATTCATATTCAAATATATTTTTACATTTATTCCATTATTGTCGCCTTCTGATGAGAAGGCGGGCGACCTGGTTTCAAGACACAGCACGGCAACCCGGCCTCGCCCGGGTCACTCGGGCCACAGACATGCACAGACACCAATGTGGTGGATGGTCAAATGGCGTTTATTATCTTATCTCATGGGGTTAAATAGTCAAGGGGGCTTCACTACGTCAGAAGGGGATGGTGGGTCTGGCTAGGGTTAGTAAGGAGTGGAAAACTACTGTGTTTAGGAGGGGCTGCATGCTTTAGGGGTAATTGATTAACTATAGCAGGAAGAAGGGGAGAAGGGTCTAGCTTTCCGTCACATCCCGAGATCTTCCGCTCGCCTGTCCCTATCTACCACACATTATGATATTTGTTACTGTTTTTGTGAAAACTGAAAAGGCTTACATTCTCCTCTCTGCTGGATAGAATGTTACAAAATGTTGCTGAAAAGGCACAGCTCCCAAAACATAACAGCATTAATAAAATTTACATGCAAGATTGTCAAGGAATTTTACTTAGATTCTTTTCTCTTTTAGGTATATAGCCACCACATGACATCTTACTGGCCAATACAAGACTAAAGCAATGGAAAAAGAGGGGAGAAGTCAATGTATTATTCCACAGTATGATAAATCATACTGGGAAATATTGAATAGTTGTAGTTACTACCAGAGCACAGGAGTACTATGAAATTTCTTGCTTTATTTTATGCAGCATTGAATGGTTCAAAACAACTATTGCTTTGAGATGTCATCTATAAATCAACACAGGTCAATGGCAGGAAAATGGTGGATATCCACCCATCTATTCGTTTGATCATAAGACACAAGCTAAAACAGTGACAAGGCAGAGATAAATGTTTGTTTCAGATTAACATCCCAAGGTCAGAGTGTCTAGGCATATCAATGAGAAATTTCAACTAACACTCTAAGAATATTAATCTAGAAATGAGTAATAGCAAACTAAAGAAGATATTTGATTTTAATGACATCTATTTTGATTGTCTAAGAAAATATTTATAGTATACTAATCACAAAGAGATTGGAATTTGTTCTGTCACAGGACTTGTTTCCTGAAAATATCAGCATTATCTTGGAGTTTTAAGATCATTTTATTTTTGATCTGTATATTTAATGTGTATGTTATTAAAGCATTAAAGTTGTATTAATTGTACTGCATAAATTGTACTGTAAAGTGTTTATTTCTTGAATGAAAAAATAGAACAATATTATGTCATGACAGTCATGCAATACTAATTCTAAGATGACCACGTGTTTATACAAAGTCTTGTTAAGGTTTTACAGGATTATTTAACATTTTCATTTGTAGAAGTTAGTAACAGAAGATAGTAGGAGAGGCATTTGAAGAGCATAGCTATTAAGAACATACCAGCTTCCTAAAGTAGACAGGGGATATTAACTCTGTTTTACCTACACGGTACTTTGTTCAGTTTTAGAATATATTGAAAATATAATTTTCACCATTAAAGAAACCTGAAAAGTGAGGTTTACTTCTGATGTGGGGAGATATAGATTTTCAATATGAATGAGTGTAGTAGTTGTTTCAATATGAATGAGTGTTGTAGCATTTAGCAAAATGCTCTTCAATTCACACTTTTCTATCTGAGTTTGGAGTCAAGTCTGTAAGAGCTCATTTTTGTTCTGATCTGGGTTCTTTCTCTCTCTCCCCTCCCCTCTTTCTTTCCTTCTCTCTCTCTGATCCCCTTTCTTCTCTTTCTCACTCCCTTTCTTTTTCTCTATTTTTTTCCCAGTGCAATGCTCTTCCAATTTGTTTCTCTCCATTCTGTGGATTATAGTGGCGAGAAAAAAAATCTGAAATAACGAATAATTCATCCAGTCAAAAATAACTCTTAGGAAAAACAATTTTGTGAAGCGCACTGTACTAGGTCATTTAAACTGGATTAACAATCTTTGGCCCCTGATGATTCTGCAAATACAAGCTGAAAAAAAAGTTTTAAACTTAGAAAAAGAAAAAAAAAAAAGAAAATAATGCCAAAGCCCTTTTGTTAAGTAATAGTTGATGGAGTAATTTGGAAATGTAAGTACTCATATGTGTACATATCTATATATATATATATATTTATATACATAAGGACATACATCCTCCCTTTCCAGCTGATCATCCATTATCCATTGAGCAATTCTAAACTACTAAACACTTTCCTGGTTTTACAAAATTTAGATGAAGACAAATAAGTGATTTATTTATTGATGTCGGTGTGTCATTCCTGTTCCTTTTATACTAAGTAACAGTTTTATTCCCAGTTTTCAGAGTTTGGATGAGCTAAGATATATCTGTTATGCATGTATATACCCACAGGAAAAAATCCTATACAATATATTAAGCTCTTACAGCTATTGCAGATGAGTGAATAAGCTAAAGCGAAAGACAGGTGTATTTTGAAATAGACAAAGAAGACAAATTTTAAATCTATTTAAATGTTTTTAATTAAATAGGCAGCTATTCTCTCTTAATTACAACCACTATTTTGGTGGGATACTACAAGGGAAAGAGTTGTGGCAGAAGAAACCATTGTAGTATTAAGAGACAACGCTCAAACCTTACTTAAATTTACTGATATTTATATTTCTGTTTAAGAAATAAATAAACACCTTAAATAACAATTTTATTCAAATAATTGAACCATATTAGTATTTTAAATTGATAAAACTAACTGAACAGCTCCTGAGATTACAACAAACCTATTGGTCTGAAAACATTTGATTATTTAATATGCAACTTGATTATTTAATTTGGCTCTACATCCTTACAGAACTGAAGCTGTTGCCAAGAAAATCTCTGGAACCCTCTGCAGGTCAATTTTGATGCATTAAATCAGTACAAGAAGAATCAGAAAATAATTATTAATCACTCTCTGTGAAAAATCCAGTCAAAAATGTTAACATGATTGCAATCTTCATGTCTTCCATTTAATTGTTATTCTGAAAGTATTTCTGAACATTTGGGAACTGCAAAAGAACACGCTGTTCAAAGTTATAAGGAGGGAAAATTGGGTAGGAAACTTGTTTCTAAAAAAGGATTGGCATGACTTTGTCTGCAGGGAGATCAATGAAATAATGCACTGTATTTAAATGCTTCATCCAAGTAAAAGAGAATAATATTAATTATACCCTTTAGCTCTTTTCATGGCAATCCTTTGGTAATTATAGTTCAAGAGAAAGAACAGAAGTAATTTAAAGATGTGTTTCTTCATAAGATACCCAGTTTTTTTTTTTTGTTGTTTTTTTTTTTCCTTAGGAAAGAGTGTATTTCAAAGGAGAACTTTGTTTTAAGTTAGATATGCACTGTTTGCACAGAAGTAAGGAAATGAACTGTAACGATATTCCTGTAATGTATGTTGTCCTTGCTTGTTGGTAGTATGTTAAATGGCATCAACTTGGATGATACCTGCTGAAGATCTTATAATTATTGTTGGTGAATTTTAATGTGAAATTTTATGAGGTTTGTGATTTGGGTTTTTTTCTCCTTTTCATTTCATATATGGAGTGCTATCTTAAAATGTCAAGTAAAATGGTTATATAGAAACTTAAGACTCTATTAGAACGAAGAAAATAAAGTCTTAAAGGCCAAACTCAAGACACAAGATGATTTAAGTTAGAAAATGCATTTGAATTAATGCAAGTTTAAAATTTTATGCAGTGTGCCTCATAACGCAAACATGTAGACAAACTTTTTATAAAACTGAGATATCAGACTGCTAAACCCAATTGGGCATGTTGCTTAAACAAAAAAATAGCGTCTCTGAATTTCATTTAGGCCTCTCTGAATTTCATTTAAGACCTGAGATACCTTGCTCACTAAATTCACTAAAGTTAGTTATTAAATAAGACTCTTGCCATGAAGAATAAAACAGCTGAATGCTCTGGTAATCTTCAGTTTTTAGAGAGCTGTTTAGATATATGAACAGTTTTCTATTAGAAATTTGAGCAGCATTACTTGGGGTAGAGTGAAGATACATTTTGTGGCTTAACCCTTGCAGACAGCTCAGCCTCACACAGCCACTTGCTCACTTCCAGCAGAACATGGGAGAGGCCCATGGATTAAGATACAGAGAGTTGCATTGGTAAAACAAAGCTGTTCTTCCAGGCAAAGCAAAATAAGGAATTTATTCAAAGTTTCCCTTTGCCAAGGAGATATTTCGCCATTTCTGGGAAAAACAGGGATTCATCATCTGTAATGGCTACCTGAGAAGATGAAGGACATAGCTCTGAATGTGTCCCCTCCTTCTGTACTTTTATGGCTGAGCATGACGTAGTATGGGTCTATTTGGGTCAGATTTCCTGGCTGTGTCCCTGCTTAACCTCTGATGCTCCCCAGCCTACTCAGTGGAGAGGCAGTGTAAGAAGCAAAAAGTGTCTAGATGCTGAGTAACCCCTTTGAGGCTGCTGTGAATAAAATTAATTAATTCCCAGCCAAAACTAGTACACTACCTGAAGCAGCCTATTATGTTTAGTAAATGAGACAGAAAGCAGTGGTAGATGGTCTCCTGACATAGGCATTTGTTGTAGTAGTTAGAAGTGAAATTGTTGTTATGAAGAATCCAAATGCATCATAGCACCACATGAAGTTCTCCAGACATAATTAATTGCCTAGCCCAAGATAGCAATCTGGGCCTTTACAACCAACTCTGAGAAATACATGCTTTCAAAAGACTATTTTAGCTGCTATCTCTAGAGACTATTAACCTTTTTTTGCTGTTGTTCCACTCATTTTCACACCTGGGGCCTTACATTTGCTTTTCAACAGAGATCTGCTTTAAAAAAAAATATATATCCTTCCACCCCACTCGCCACTCACTCAGATGGTTCTGGCATTGCTTTTGTCATCCTGGTCTGAAAAAATTCTCTTCGCTTCCAAAGTCTGTATTTTTTAAGGCCAGGGCTTCAAGATATCATCTCCTAGAGGTGAACTCTAACCACTAGATTATTAGAACTATGTGGAATATTCAAGTAAGATATGACCTCCATATGTTTGTAGATTTACATTGAATGTGCCAGGAGGATTAGATGGCTTGCATCTTTGTTTGGTTTTGACAGCATATATGCTTGAATAAAATTTAGATAATCTGGATATATCCTCTGAAATCATCACATGGATTTTTTTTCGTCCAAACTAAATTTCTTGCATTTAGTTTTATTTTTCTTGTTTTTTGCTTTTATTCAAGTAAAATAATTCCGAATTCTGTTTGATGAAAGAATTTTTCTCCTTTTTTCTTTTTTAATTTTTTCCATCTTCTTCTTATGCTTTTTAGGAAGAGAAGTAAATAAATGAGAATTAAAAAAAAAACTATAATCAAGCTTTCATCTCCTTGTTTATTTTCGGTCAGTGAAAAGGATATTCTAACATGTTTTATTTCCATCTGAAAGTTATTTTTATGTGAGATTAAACTATTCTTTGGAAAACTTTCATAAATTTAAAAAGCTCAAAAATCAACACCTTTTAAATTCATTAATTGCTTTGATTATGTGTAAGGACTTAAAGAGCACAGTTGCCTGTCTCGAATACTCTTTAGGCCACAGAAGGACGTTGCCATGAGGTAAGCACAGAGGAAGGATAACAGGATGTTTCTAACCTGGCAGGGGTGAGATCTGGGTAGCACATCCTGCTTAATGCATCCAGACAACAATTCCCACTGTGGAAATCTGTGTAAAGAAGCAACTGCAATTCCAATACCACTGCTCAAACAAAGATCACCCCAAGTAATGGGACAGATAACATCTAAGACCAACAATGACCAAGGAAGCTCCCCCAAATATGCCTCCCTGCACACCTGAAACTTAAATGGAAGATAAGTTACAGCAGCTGGGAACTTGAGATAAGATAAAGGTGGTACTGTTGTCAGGGTGTTATCTCAGACCTAGGGGAAGGTAACAAAGCTGGAGGAGAAAAATGGATCAGTGATAATGGACACAAAGAATGCAGAATTTATAGTTCATAAGGAAAGCCAACTCAGCCACTGTGCTGAAATCAGCTCTGTCTAGGTAAAGGGCAGTTCTGGCAGGCAGAGATTCTGACCACAGTCTCACAACCCACTGAACCAAGCAACCCACTGACTCAGAAGAAGAGAAGGACTGAGCAGGGGGCTAATTAGCATTTGAAGTGAGGGAATAATTTAATCAATATACTAAGAGAACTCTATAAATATTGTAAAGTTTTGAATGACCAGCTTCTCCCTCTCTCTCTCTATTTCTCTCTCTCTCCTCCCCTCCCTCTTCCTCTCCCCCCAGCCTCTTTTCTATTTGTTTCTATGTCTCTACCTCACTTTTTATTGTTTAATAAAATCCACAGTATTGACTTTGGCGTATGGTCTTGTTTCCCCCTTAATTCGAACAGAAGGATCTCTCAATAATTGGATCTTAATACTATGTCACACTTCTGAATGTATAATTCCACTTACATAGCAAACCTAAAAAAAGTCATTTTCAGTGATAGATAAAAAATGTTTTTTTCTAACAGTTCCTGAGGATTCTAAATGGTCTCTTTGATGATCCTGAGCCAGAGTGAAAAACGCAAATGAAGATGTTAGAAATTTGATGATATTATCAATATAAAAATCAGACTTAATAAATGTAGTGTTTTTTTTAAATTTTATTGTTATAATTTTTTTATGACAAAGTATTTTCATATTTTTACCTTTAAAACTCTCTGTGAACAGAATCACATGGCTGTTAGTCTAAGGAAAATGCACATTTCTTTTATTACAATTATAAAATTCATTTTTTATGTCTTTATGGAGTTTGGATGTGCAGAAAAGAAGTAGGACTCAGAATTGACATAAAAAGCAATTTTCTTAGTAGTGCCCACATTGCTGTAACATTTTGTTTCATACAGATAGATTTCTTCAGACAAACACATTCCAAAAATACATAGAGCACTTAAGTCATTCAAAAATGTTATTTTGCAATGAAATCATATCTAAAGAATAGGTTTTTGAGACAGAAGAGGGTTTTTTCCCCAGCTTTTATAGCATCGCATGGTATGATGTGAAAGTATATCCCTAAGTGAGCAATTGTGTTTTACCTTAGTCTGGGAGATGTTCAGGAGCTTTCTTACAAACAACTTTTCCCTTTCCCCTGGAATTGTAGTCAACCCATTTTTTCAGTAGGTCTGTTTATATTGTTAATGGTACAAGGAGCATCTGAGTAGGTGAGAAGTTAATGATGAGACAAACATAAAAGCCTCAGGTAAGCATTGATGGAACTCTATTTTATGATGCTATTTTTATACTTACAGCTATCTTTGAAGCCAGTGAGTCTGAAACATGCCTTCCCACCCAGGATATTTGTGAAGATATTGCTACAGCACCTGATGTATCTATTGCAAAGCATGAACTGTTGTAAATAGAGATTGTAGTAGGAATGGTGTGAGATATCTACAGTCTTTTTATCTACCTACCTCCATCAAGTCAGCCTTGATTTGTATTGCAAGCTCATTATATTTGAAAATATCTCTCACTGCTTCCTTCCCTGCGCTCAGAGAAGCTCTCTAACAGAAGCTACCGAAAAGGCTGGTAGGGAAAAAGAAAAGGAGGGTAGGAAAAAGTTAGAATGGTAGCTTCTACTTCTACTTCCTTTTTTTAATTTTGTCTTTAATAAGGTGAGATACATCTTCTCCAAATCTATCCCTAGTTTTTCCTTAATCTGTGATTCAGATTATTAAGTTTGAAGAATAGTTTCTTATTTTGTTTCTGGTTGCTAAAAATAGACTTTATTTTGAGGCACATAAAACTATCCCTAAAATTTTCCTTATTTCCTTCAAGGTCAAGATGTACTCTATGGAAATCCTTTTGCTTCAACATTTACATTGTATATATTTATACACAAGCTAGTCACCTTGTTTGTCTTTTTAGGCAATGGTCACAAACTGGCGCATCTAAAACCTGACTTGTTATGAGTAGATGCCTCTATCTGGTAAGAATAATCTTGATGTAGTAACCATATTTCTCTCTATTATTTATAAAAGTCATATAAAAATGGAGAACAGTTCAAATGTAGAAATCTGTATGTGGTCAAAAGAATTCTGATTTGACATTATTTGAAAAGTGTGTTTTGCATTTCTCTTTTCCAGCACTCAGAACTGAATACAGTTCTGTAAACTGTTTTAAATGAAAAAGTATTCTTCAAACAACATACAAGACAGCAATTTGCCTAAAACTGATTATACAAAGATTTATATATATAAATATATATATATATATATATATATATATACAAAGATATATAAAACTACATTGTGTAGAAGTGTATTGAATAATATGGGCAGAGTATTGTGAATATTAGTTCCTGGATTATGGTTCCAATATTAGAATTCAAGCCAGATCAAATTCAGTAAAAAAAAAAGAGCTTTCCCTTAGTTTAGACTAGGACATTCATGATCTTACTATCACCCATTTACCAACTGAAGAAATACAGTTTTACCTGTTTGTATGATTGTACCCTTGATTTTTCCCCCTGGAGTTTATACAGCCCTGAGTTCTTCATTCCTTCTGCAAAACTATCTAATTTTGGAAGGAGTATGTAAAAATATACCTGAATGCATACCTTGGCAAAGAAGAAATTTTCAGTATTAAAGTAAATTGTTAAGGAGGGTGATTTTAGAAAAAGGACTATGCTTTCAGTGCTGTACTTTCAGTGTACAGAAAAAAAACCTAATAGGGTGAAGAAGAGATGATAAAGAGAAAAAGAAAATCTAAAAGAGGCAGATATTTACTTTAATTCACCAGTATTTCACTATTGTTTGAATGCTTACAGAGCAGTGGCTAAGGAAGAGGAAACTGTCAAAAACTGTATTACCAGTCTTTGCAATTTTCATAGCTGTATTTGAAGTTATCAGCTTGGGTATAAACTGACGATGAAAAATATGTGAAAATCAGAAAATAAATTTAACATTGATTAAGGCAACACATAACCTCCTTTTTTCTTTTTTTTAACACTTCTTTTTGTACTAAAACTGAGCTACAACTCAAATGAAATACTATGTAGGGCAAGCTAACAATAATGTTTCATAAATTGTTGCTTTCTCTCTCTGACTTCCTTGTTTCCGCCCGGCTCCTTTTTCCCGGGGCGCTGGCCAGGCGCTTCCAGGAGCAGTCAGAGAGAAGCAACAATCACCTTTGTGGTTCGTTTGATACAGAAAGAGCTATTTAGAGAGTGCGTCCATGACTGAGATAAAGAGACTCAAGAGACTGGACACTTGTTGTGCAGTCCAAAGTAGGTTGTATTTGCTCAAACGCAGCACATACAAGTGACCCCACTCTGGGGTTGGTTTACAGTTTTTATAGGGGAATATAGAGATAAAGAGATAAGGTGAAACCAATAGAACAGTGCCCAGTATGAATACATTATAGGTAAAATCCAATGGGAATAGCTTCAGGGGGAAGGGTAAATACACGTAAAAATACAGAATAGAAACTCCAACCTCATATTTACGAAACAGAAACTCCCATTTCAAATTCAAAAAGCTTTTCTGCTCCTTCTGCGTAGCCACGCACCACCACAATAAATAATCTCAATCACTTTAATTTTCATTATTTAACAATTGTTTTGTATTTGGAAAGGCTATGTGTAAACAAGTGTATCTCAGTAAAACAAACAAACAAACAAGAAAATAAACCCCTGTTTTTTGTTGAAAATGTCATCTAACTGGAACCAGCATAATGAGTTTATGCTAGTTTATTTATCGTTGTTGTCCCCAAGAGGTCATCTGTCATTTCCAAGCAGTTCCTGGAATATTACAGATAGCAGTAACATGCATTTAAACTTTTGCCAAATTCTGCTGACATGGCTCAAAGCACTGTAGGAGAGTACTGTTGAAAATCTGATGGTTTTGAGTACTCTTTTTGTTGTACTGCT
This sequence comes from Vidua chalybeata, assembly GCF_026979565.1. Classification (NCBI taxonomy): domain Eukaryota; kingdom Metazoa; phylum Chordata; class Aves; order Passeriformes; family Viduidae; genus Vidua; species Vidua chalybeata. The sequence continues at coordinate 55,003,693 of NC_071531.1, read as the reverse complement.
AAATCTTACCACTTGACTAATGTATCATAGTGTAAGAACAGCTACCAGTTTAGAAATGCAATATCATTAGAAAGGACTAGTTTGACTCCTTGTTATCAAAATGGTAGCTTCTGTGGTGGAAGATATGCATGTTCTTGATGATCTAGTTCCCCCATTTTATTTTAGCAAACAGCTGACTTGCTTGCCTTGACAGTTTTCTAAACAGGTAGAAACATGTTACTGAATATTTAAGATTTTGAAGACCAACCACAACCTGGGCTGCATCAAAAAAGGCCAAAGGAGGTGATACCTGCAAAAGGCAGGTCAAAGGAGGTGATTTTCCACCTCGATTCTGCCCTTGGGAGACCCTACATAAAGTAGTGCATCCAACTCTGGGGCTCTCAGCCCAGGAAGGACCTGTTGGAGCGAGTCCAGAGGAGAGCCTTGAAGATGATCAGAAAGCCAGAACATCTTTTATAGGAAGACAGGCTGAGAGAGGTGGTGTTGTTCAGCCTGGAGGAGATTGAAGGGAGACCTCGTTGAGGCCTTTCAGTACTTAAAGGGGCTTACAGAAAAGGTGGAGAGCAACTTGTACATAGGCTAAGAGTGATAGGACAAGGGGGAACGATTTTAAATGGAAATAGGAGAGACTTAGGTTAGATGTTAGGAGGAAATTCTTTACTCAGGCAGTGGTAAAGCAGAAGAAGCAGTTGCCCAGAGAAGCTGCGGATGCTCCATCTTTGGAATACATTGGAGGTGTTCAAGGGCAGGTTGGATGGGGCTCTGAGCAACCTGGTCTAGTGGCAGGTGTCTCTGGCCATGGCGGGGGGTGGGGGGATTGGAACTAAATGATCTTTAGTGTCTCTTTCAACCAGACCATTCTATGATTCTCTGGTGGTTTTGATAGGACAGAGTGCAGCCACTGAAGCATGTCAAGAGCTGACAGCCCAAGCAGGTGACAGGAGATGTTGCATCCTGGAATTGGGTTTTAGGTGTTCTTATTTGTGTTAGCTAGCCGAGTCCTGTGTACCCCTGCGCTTCCCCCGTGTTGTTTCCCCCCCTCCATGGTTTCTGGCCCCATGCTGCCTGCTGCCGGATCTTCCCCCTCTGCCGCTCCTGTAACCACCCCCCTGTCCGGCCCTGGGAAACCCCGTGCCTGCCACCCCAATCCACACGATCCCGCTCAGCCTGAGGCTCGGTGCCCGCCCCTGCAGGGTTCTCTGGTTGGTTGCTGTTGCTGGCGTCACTGCCACGGCAGCTGCCCCTATTGGCCGGCAGGCTGCAGATCGTCTCGCCCCGCCCCTCCATAAAATCCTACCCCACCGGCACCCAGGCACCATTTTCTCCCATGCGAGTGCCGGGAGCGGTTGCGTCTTTCCATCTAACCGTGCCACGTAACTAATAAACCATTCCTGCCAAGCACGGAGTAAATGGACAAATTCCTTACCTCTTTACCGGATCCCTAGCGCACGGGAACAGCGGCTGGCCAGCCCATGCGCCCGAGACATGGAGCCGTGTCTGGGAACCCGCGGCAGAAAATCCCGGCAGCACGTGTAAGCTATGCCACAGCCGGGCTCCCAAGAGCTGCGTGCAGCCAGGGAGAGCGAAAACTAACGCCGCAAGGAGAGAAGGGTTAAACAGGGCTGCTGCTGCAGACACTGCCATGGGCTGGAAGTTTCAGACATCCTTTTGCTATAACCTTTATACCAGAAAGTCAAACAAGGAGACAGAGAAGTAAGAAAGACCCCTACCTGTGAAGAAGGAACACACATCTATTCTTTCTTATCTAATAAGCAGAAGATTGGATAGCTAGGAGTGAGAGCATAAATTTTGTAATGTCTGCATCAATCAGCAGCAGTGACAGGTTCAGCAACAGTGGTAAGTCTTGGGATTGTGATGCTGCTGTGGAAATGGTGGTGATGATCTCCATGACTTCCTGGCTTAAAGAGCAAGAAAGCCAGGCAAAAGACACTCTCAATGTAGAAAACACTGTGCAGGAACAGTGATTATTTCTATGCTACATAATCTTGGAGATTAGATTCTAGGTAGTTGTTTTTCTTGAATCAATACAGCTGTACTTGCATTCTCCTCTCCTCTCATGAATAATCAATAAGCAATTTTATTTATGTTTAACAGTGAGGATGATCACCTATATATTTTTATGCTTATAATTATCTCTGTCTTAAAAAAATATTTTGCATTCTTCCCTTGACTGTATTGAAAACCACATTTTAGTACACTTGGTAGCCGGTGTGCTGAAGCTTGTCAGCAGAGCTGTTATATACTTCCATAGTATTGCTATACCTTATCTAGAGTGTATTTTCATTTCCTGTTGCTACCTTTGACTTAGTTTTTTCTCTGACTTCAATTTAACTTAGAGAACATAATTTCAATATTGTTTTAAAGACATGAAAAATATTTAGTTGTTTTTAATTTTCGCAGATACAATTACAAGGTAGTTTACAAATAAGCATAATTTTGATGTACAGTAGCTGCCGTTTTTTCCCTCCAACTATCCCAAGAGATGAAAGCAGACCTTTAAAAATAAAAGTGAATTTAGAAATATAATGAAAGTGTTTCTAATATCTTAGCTTTTGCCATAAGCTTTGCTATGTACCATGCAAATTGACTGCTTCTGCATGTGGTAACCATATTGTGCATTTTTCCTTCTTGGATAATGTGCTTTTTCCTACTTCAAAGAAACCTAAAATAATTGGACTTGTGTTATATGTAGGAAACCAGGGTGAAATTAATTGAAATTGATGTTAATTGTATTATTTTCTTAATTGCTGCAAATGTGGGTCAACACTACCATGGACTTCATATAGATTTTAATAGAACTGCAAATTATAAGATATTTTTGGATTTGCTTCAAGCATTAAGTTCTTAAAAAAATTTAATTATTGAATCTCATATGTAATGCCATCCCAGTGAGAGTCGATTTTGAGTGGAATTTTATGAGTGGATATTCACTTTGGGAGTGTACAAGACATGCTTGGATTGTTGTTCTAATGAAGGAACTAAAAGTATGTTTTCTAGCAGACTTACCTAGCTTCAGCTGAAGAATTTTGTTACAGATAAAGAACGATCATGGTTCAGTTGCTAGCAGAAAGGTGTCTAGTGACATTGCCTTGGGATGTTCACTGTGGTATCCAGTTGCTGGTGTAGAAGATCAGATATTGCCCTAAAGACCTATGTCACACCTCTCAACTCCCTGTGAAAGCTTCCATTGCCTTAGGGCATCTGAAATGGCATTATTCATCTGTGTCTAATGGAGATGAGAAGTTGTAAAGGAGATTTCAATTGCTCCAAGTAATGTGGGTAAATGTTAATGCAAGATACAAGCAATAAATTAGATGTCATCAATAAAGCGCTTCTTGGAAAAATTAATCAGGCTACCACAAGAAATGATTAACTTTTTTTCCTATCACAGGACTGAGATATAATGTCATGAAAAACAAAACCAAAAAAACCAACAAAACAAAACAAACAAAAAATTCTCATAGGAGAAAAACAGTGCATGTAAAATTCTCAACAGTGAAGTGTAAGGTCAGTAGAAAAATCTGCAAAGGAATGATGTAGTTATTTCAAAAACTACATTTTAAAAATGTACTACTATTCTACTAATATTTAATTATTTATATAATTACTATTTTAAAAATGTGAAAAAAGTGGCTAAAAGAATAAAAGAGTAAAAAATTGCATGAAGGTTTTTCAAGGATATTTTTTTAAATTTTCAGAAAAAAAAATTCATTGTAATATCACTTTCTACATAAACCCAAAAATAATTGAGGAAGATAAATAAAAACCCAATAGCGTAAATATGGAAAAGTATAGAAAGTTCATTATCAGAGAAAGGTGACTAAAAAAAGATATTTCAAAAAGGAAAAGATGCATTCAAATTAAGAGAGCATGAACTCTAGAACTGTAAATGCGTATTAGCAATACGTTAGCAATGTATGCTCTATTACATTATTTACACTTCATACATGTATGAAAGCATCAGTAAAACAGATGTTAAAAGATTTTGAAAAAAATCGTATCCAAAATGTTGATAATTTGTTAAGGAAGGAAGAAAACTCTCAGAGATTTCATACTTCTTTAAAACGACCAAGGTACAACAGGAATTTAAAAAAGGGATATCTCGTTGCAATTTTACATATGAAACTGTGAATCACTAATTAATACGACAATTATCACTTCATTTGTTTTAAATAGAAGAAGAAAGTAGTAAATTTGTTTGTATTTCTAAAGGATTCCAGGCATGGTATGGCACAGCGGTTACCTGCTACGACCTCAAGTAGTCGAAAAGCGCCGGCTAGCACTGCCTTTGAGAGACCGTAGCCGCCACGTGAGCAGGCACTCCAGGGTTATGGCGTCTGCCTCCCTGATGGTGTGGAGTGCCCTGGCGTGGGTAACACAGCTTTGGTAGCTTCACGCTGAGAGGAAGTGAAGGGACGAGAGAAGGACACTTGTTTGCTGGTCCAAAGAACTTTTATTCCCCCATGCGTGGTGGGATGCTCTCTGGACTGCATGCAGCGCAAATGCCAACGGACAAAGAACTTGCCACAGATTAAGTAGGGGGTGGGCGGACAGGGGTGGAAACCTGCCTCACCCTATAGGGACAAACAACAGGGGAGCGACATGGATTATAACAACCTATAGTAACACAACAGAGGTGGGTACAATGTTCTGGGACAATTAGAAGTGCAAAAGTGGGGTGATTGATTCAGAACATTCATGAAGAAGCAGGGAGTGGTTACAAGACTGACACCCTGACAAGGAGTGACAACCCCTGACTGACAGAACCATGTAAGGTGAAAACTATGAGAAGTGAGAAGATTGACAGGTCTGAGTGGCAGGATCTCCCATAGTAAACAACTTGGAGCAAACTACTGTGAGGGAAAAATAGGGGTACAAGGAACAAACCTAACATTAATAAAATCCGCAACCAAATCAACCCAACCTACACCAGTATGGAATACAGGCTGTAACTCTGACTAACACAAACTTCAATAAAGAATGTGCTTTGTACATATTTTTCATCTGTACTTACGCTTTAGCTGTAAAAAGGGAATGTATGTCAAATCTTTTGGAGCTGCTTTTAAGACATAAGAGGATGCATAAAAGAAAAACGTCAAAACTACTGAAACTACCTGACCATCAACCTTACTTCAGTCCCTGAGAAGGTAAGGGAGCAAATAGTTCTGGAAACCATTTCCAAACATCTTAGGACAAGAAGGTGATTGGTACTGGTGAAATGCATCATGAGTCATGGGGGTCTAGGGTTTATGCTCCCTGCTGCAAAAGAGACATGTACATACTGCACCAAGTCCACAGAAGGGCCCTGGAGTTGATTTGGTGAGTGAAATATCCCTCATACAAGGAAAATCTGAAAGATCTTGGACAGGTAAGTCTTGAGAAGAGAAAGCTCAGAGGGCTCAAGGTGTATAAATATTGCTGGGAAGGTGTAAAAGAAACAGAACCAGATTCTTAGATGAAACAGGATGAGACACAATGAGCAAAAACTGAAATATGGGAAATTTTATGTCAACATATGAAAATATTGTCTTTCTGGCAGGGTGGTTAAACACTGGACTGTAGATTATTTAGATTATATAGATATTGTTAGTCTGTAATGCTCAACAATCGTATCAAAATGTCACATTTATTTTTTGGTTCCATTGTGGCAATGCCAGCTTTTTCAGTCAACATTTATAATTATATATATAAAATTAATTAATTTTATAATTTTATATTTATAATTACCTAAAATTGTTATGCTCTAAAATTAAATATTTACATCCTCTTTTTAATGTTTTTCTTACTTATGTTCTCTAGGCCCAAAGGCTGGTCACATCTCTCTGAAGGATGGATGTCATGGCGTATAACAGTAATTTGTCAGCACCAAGAGTTTTCTGTAGGAGGAGTTTGGTGTTCAGGGGGAATCTGATGCTCACTTAAAGTCTGAAAGCTGCACACTGTAGCTTCCACCAGCCATTACTAAGCAGCAACATTTTCACTTGGTTTTTCATGCCTGCACTATATGTGGTATTCACAGATTTTCAGCGATAGCGTGGCTGGGGCAAGGGTCACCAGACCCCTAGGCTATGTCTAAAATCAGGTCAAACCAACACAAACACTGACATGCCCTTAGGCCCACCACTGCCTTATAAGTACAAAATCTATGGCCCTTTATTATTAATGTCAAAAATCACATTTACCAGTTGCTCACTTCACACTATTTCTTTCTTTCCCTAAACATATAGTACTTCCATAGACCTAAATTTTAGGCTCTTAGGATGCATGATCTTTTGAGGTGAGAAAGGTCTTCTACAAGGCAATAGTCTGCTAAGGGTTTATGCAATTTTTCCCTCAGGACTGCCTCCAGAAAATAGTTTTTTTAAGCAAAAGGAACTCAAAACCTACTTACTTAAGTGGTGCAAAGGTCAAACCAAGGCTTGAAACAAACTGACACAGCCTGAATAACAGATTGATTTATTTTAACAACTATATGTGCCTGGGATTTTAAAGGGTCTGGCCTTCCCCTTGCTCTGGTTATTTCTGCTTTTCTCCTCATTCTTTGAAGTCCCAAGTCTGTTACACATTGTATCCTGGTTCCTAACTTATAACTTATGAACTGATACTTCTGAAGAAACAAGGCTTGTTATCTGAAGCTGCGGTGTTATTTTTATACATCTGAACAAAAGCGACTTGAGTAGAAAAGATTAGTTTCTACTGTTGGCCTTGGCATTATGAGGTTTTCTTAGGGGTGTTTGTTCTTAGTGTTGAACACTGAGGGTTTAAATGCAGAGACGAAACACCTGGTTTTGTTGCTTTTTTTTCTCAGAACTTTAATTGTCCTGAGCCTTATTTAAAAGATTTCAGAGCCAAAATTGTCTCTGGTCAAAATTGGTCACGAAGAGTGAGTTCTTTGACATGATCTTGATATAAACCTCAAGAAAGGAAAACCAGGTTTCTTTAGAATGAAACAAGCTAAAATGGTTGTCTTGAAGATATTTAAGTATTTTAAAAAGTGACATCACATTTAGATTTAAAAATTTGTATTCTTGGGGTTTGCCTTTTCCTCTTGTTGTTTTTTCTCTTGCTTTTAGATATTTCTTGCTAAGTAGTGATTTCATGTCTAGGGACTACTTCTACTGAAGGTATTGTGATCAGATAAAGGGGTTGTTTGTGGCCACCATTGTGTTACATGAGCAGAAAATATTCTGTGTCAGCAACTGATCCTGCTGAGGGGACCATTCCTAGTACTAGACATTGATCTTAGCAGCACCCCCAACCCCTTTTCTATCTCTCTGCCTCACATTTACTGTTGAATAAAATCTATATTATTGACTTCAGCATACATTTTCGCTTGCACCTTAATTTGGGCAGTCACCTCTCACTGGTTCAATCATAACAAAAGTATAAGATAGTCTTACAATAATATTTAGTGTGCTTGAAGTTTTTACTATTTACAGGTATTTAATGTGATTGCATGCGATATTATCAAAGGATTTTTTTAACTGCTATTGTTGATACAGTGTCCATTAAACAACTCAAAAAGATTGCATTTGCTATTTCTTTTGTATTTTATTCTGGTATTTGTTGCCAGTTAAAATAACAGATGCTCCTGTGGTGAAAATTATAAAACTTACTGGTGGGGATAGAAAAGAAAAAGGACTAAAACCAATTGTGTGTAACAGTGAAAATCTCTGAGGTATTATCATTACACAAATACCTTATTCTAACAAGTTGCTTGATGCTCATGTTCTGTGGAAGGAATGTTTGACTCAATGACCTTTAAGGCCTTTTCCATCTTAAACAATTTTGTTGTCCTGCAATTTGTTATTTTGTTTGGTTGGGGGGATTTTTTGGGGTTTTTTTTTGTGTTGGTTTGTATGGTTTTTTTATTGAAAAGGCCATTTTGGGTGGGTTTTTTATTGAAAAGGCCATTTACCAGATGTCCTTAGAAGAGCAGACAGTTTTCATTCACATAGCCTTACAGTATTTATTGTAAATAATCACAACAACAGAAAGAAGTAGAGGCACTGACTTGCCCCTCCTGTACCCTGGAGGGATGGGGAGGAGAATCAGAAAAAAGTAAAACATTCAGAAAAAAGTAAAAGTTGTGGGTTGAGATAAGGCCAGTTTAATAATTAAAATACAATAAAATACAACATAATATATTGCTAATAATTATAATGAAATGGGAAAGAGCAGAGAGAGGAAAAGACAGAGCAAGAGAAAAGTCAATAAAACAAAAACCCCAAGTGATGCCTAATACCATCGCTCACCCCCTAACAACCAATCCCACCAGTACCCAGGCAGCTCACAGCCTACTTCTTCCAGTCAGCATACTAAGCCTGATGTTTTATGGTATCCCTTGGACCACTTCAGGTGTCCTGGTTATGCTCCCTCACAGCTTCTTGTGTTCCTGCTCACTGGCAGTGCATGGCAAATGAAGAACTTCTTGAGTTATTTTAAGCGCTACTGGGGAACAACAAAAACACTGGTGTGCTATCAACATTATTCTCATATTGAATCCAAAATACAGCACTATACTGCCTAGTAGGAGGAAAATTAACTCTATCCAACCAAAAAGTAGGCTAGTCCCCAATGATATGGAGTGTATGAGAAAGCTTTTCCCTAACAGTCTACCTTTTGCTGTCTCTGCTTGATAAAGAGATACCAGCAGTGTCATTTTTTCATTTCATTTCAGTGACATGCCCAGTGCTCAAACACCCCAAGCAGACGTATAGCACTATACTCAATTCAATTCCAACATGTCAAAATCTTCCTTGTACTGCAAACCCTTGAGTTCAGTACTTCAGATGGCACCTGGTGGCAGCTGGCTGCTATCTTGTTAATACAGTCCAGCAGGTGATTGCCTTTCTCTCTTTGCTGCATGAGACTATTGATGACTCCTGTTTAGCTTCTTCTCCTTCACATCCCTATGCTTTTCCAGCAGCCTGCTTCTAACCACTAGGAGCCTAGGCTTCATGGTTGCACTGGAATTATTCTATCCAAGGGTAGGTCTTCCCATTTGGTTTTGTTGAATGTGATAATATTCCTCCAGCCTGTGGATGTCCCTCAAGGTAGCAGCTTTCTGCATCACATCAGCTGTTCCCTACAACTGGCTGTTGTCTTTGGACTTGTTGAGGCTTTTTGTCCACCTTCTTGGTATTTAATTAGATTACAAAGTCAACAGAGCACATTTTTTCTCCCTTGAAGGCTATCTAACAAATCTTGCTGCTTCTTTGTCAGCTGTTCCTATTCACTTCCTTGTCCTTCCTGCAACTGAGCTTACAGAGGAGTGTGACAGACTGATGGGCCTCTAGTCCCCTAAGATTTTCTTCTTCTTCCCCTTCTTAAAGAAAAGAGTGGAAATTTATCTTGAGATACTTCTCTGTTCATACTTACAATAATGTAAAAGCAAACTACTGAAATTACAGCTATGGTATAATTTCCATTAAATACCCTGCCCACAAAAGCAAAAGTGACTTACAGGAACAAAAATAATTCAGCTTCTCTAAGACTCCATATTTCACCATATTGCTTCTCATTTATAAAAACTATAACAACTTGAAAGACTTGTTATGCTCCTTGTAATTTTCTCTAATCATTAGCAGCCAGAACTCTCAGTGTCCTGATGGGCACATGACTGCTGCACTATGCACGGTGAGAGACCTCTGTCCAAAATTCTTCTTTCAGGATGTCATTGGTTTCAGCCTTTTTTATTTCCACATTGACAGTGATCAACCTTACCTCTGCACACACCAGCATCAGCATGAGCATAACAACCTTCAGATTGTTCCAGAGTTCTGTCACTTTGCTGACAGAATGAATTTAAAATAAACCATAATCAGCAAAGACAGTAGTCAGAATTCATCTTCACTTATGCTGATGAAAATCCAAAGCCAGCTGAAATGAGTTAAATGTGGTCAGATGATATGGAACTACATTCTCACATGGAAATAGAATAATTTTGAACCCTGAAGTATAATTCTTTGAGCTTATGTTGGTACATTTGAAATATTATTGACCTTTGCTAGTCCAGCTGATGTTTGGCAGTATCTGTCTATCCAGGAGCACATACAACATTGTGTTTAATAATAACTGAATTTCAATGATAATGTTAAATGATTCTTTCCCCCTTTCAGGAAAAAAAGAAAAAAGGAAAAAAAAAAAAAAAAGGGGGGCAGGTAAAATACACATGGATCTAAAAATCTAAAAAATGAAAAAAGGAAAAGAGAAATTTTCCAGTTTAAGGACTACTGTGAATTTGACCCTATACTAGCTTTATGTTGCTGAATAAATAAAGTAGAACACTTGATTCAGAGCAAATACTTAATATTAATGAAGGCCAGCACTCATTAATCCTGTTAGAAAGAAGTGGCTTAGTAAGGACTCTAAGGATTTCTCTTTCTATTAAATCCATAGCAAACAACAATATTAAATCCTATATGCTATATAAAACCCCAGAATTTCTCTGTGGACATATCATGTGTCTGTGTCTGATTATCAAAAGTAATTGAGCGTTCTAATCAGTTTGAAGCATGAAAAGGATGCCTACAAAACATAAATATAGAACATAAGGAAAGTTCAGCATTTTTTGGTTGTTATTTCAAATTTTATTATTAATTAATTATTATGCATATTTCTTTTTATTCTGGGTGTGTTGTATCTAGGTGAAATGGAGCCCCACAGCAGCCCTCACTGCTCTGTGCTTTGTATTGGTAGCTGGAAAGGTGTTGATAACACCACAGTGTTTTGGCTCCTGCTGAACAGGGCTGACACAGCCTCAGTGCTGTCTCTCCAACACTTCACCCTCACCAGAAGTGTCAGCATTGGTGCTTGGCACTGTTGACTGACCATCAGTTTATCATCTTACTGTAAGACTTTCATACCTTCTCTCTGTGAGTTATCTCAGGCAGCTCTTTACAACTCCTTTTCTCTTTTTTCCCCATGGCCAGCTGACTCTTTCCTGTCCCTAGCACAACCACCTGACCCTTACTCCACACAGCACAGCCAACCGATTCAAACTCACCACATGACCAGCTAAACCACTCTTTTATAACACCTATCCTTATTGGACACAGCTGTGACCTGTTAAGGGCAAGGGTGTTCCTACTCTTTGGTAATTAGTACAGCTGCAACTCCTCAGGGGCGAGATTGCCTTCAGCACTATATTCTCTGACAATCCATCCTCCCACACAGAAGTCTGCACATGGGCAAGATGTTGGGAGGACATATAACCAAAACAGCTGACTCAAAGTGGCCAAAGGGGTTTTCCATATTGTATGATGTATTCAACAATAACAGCTAAGATAAAGAAGGAAAAAGGATGGGGGAGAGTAATTTATCATTTATTTACAGCATTTGCCCTCTGGAGCAACCACAACATGTGCTGAAGTCCTGCTTCCTGGGAAGTGGTCAGACATTGCTTGCTGATGGGAAGAAGAGATTAAAATTTTGGTTTTATTTTCTTTTGTTTGTGTGCTCATAAAGTTCACTGCTGTGCTAGTAAACTACTTTTATCTTGACCCACGAGTTTGGTTTTTTTCATCTTATTTTCTCCCCCTGTCCTGATGAGGAAAAATGTAATAGAGTGGCTTGCTGGGTGCCTGGCATCCAGTCAGGTTCAAACAGCTACACTGGGGGAAAGTAAAATGGTATTTTTTGAATACAGCATGTAGAGTTAGGGCCTGATAATGTTTCTAGTGGTACTGCAAATTTTCAGGTAAGTCAGTTGGGCAAGCTTCTGTAATTTTTATCAAATGTGCATAAGACATAAATTTTCAATTCAATTCTATGTTAGATTTTAATTAATTCCTGTCAAGCTTTAGGTGCTGGCAAGGCAGGCAAGCAAGCAAAGTTGGTAGAAAGAGGTCAAATAATTTAGACCATCCTAGAGTCAATCCTGTGCAGAAAAGAGAAATTTTTAAATTATGAGAGGTAAAGAATAGTACTATACCTTTGAACATGGATCCAGGTCTATAGAGTCAGTTGGCATAACCCAGAATTTAGTTCACAAATTTAGGGGTGTTTTAGGGGAGTTTTTGAGTTTTTGCAATTTCTAAAGATTCTGAAAGGGTGAACATTTTATTCCTTGGAAATGTTCAAGGTCAGGTTGGATGGAGCTTTGAAAAAGCTGATCTAATGGAAAGCTATCCCGGCCTATGACATGATGGCTGGAACTGGTTGATTTTTAAGGTACCTTCCAACCCAACCTGTTTTATGATTTTTCTATTATTCAGTAAACTCTAAAGTGGGCTAATGTAATTATTTAAAAAGAAAACAAAAACAGAAGAATAAAAAAAATAAAGAAATTAAACATAAATAAAATTAAAGAAGTTAAATATGTGCCTACAAAAGTATTTAATTTAGAACATTCAAGTTTTCAATTAAGAAAGTAGTTCAAGTACAAAACAATGAGAGTACTACAGAAATTAATAAAATATATTTCTACTTATAATTTAAGCATCTAATAATGGAGGTTTAGTCTTGAAAATATGAAAATTTTCTCCTTAATTAAAATCTGAAAAGGTCAATATAGTTCAGGCTAAATTTGGTTACTATTCATGGGTATCTCCTTAGGTGGAAATATATGGTTAGTCTTGTCCATTTTCTTTGCTTTTCCACTGCTGTATTTTACTTCAAAAAATCACACTATGTGCTACTGGTATGCCTTTTTATTCTACCATTATAGTAGTATAGAGATTACTCTCAGTCAAAAGATGACAAGGTGGTGATGATGATTTGAGATTTTCACAGTGATACAATCATTACATTTTGACAATAATTTTTATGATCCTACAAATGACAGAGAAATAATACAAAACTTAATGCTAGGTATGTCAGTCTGACTTCTAAGTGAAAAAATTGCCAGAGCTAAGTTCTTTAAATGAAAACATTTGCAGTTTTACCACAGATATGTATCTGCTCTCATTACTCTGTTAATATTTTCTTTTATATACAAACCCTATTCTATAAAAATACAGGCATTTCTTATGATCATATTAATGACAAATATTTTATATATATGTCTTTTCAGTTACTCAAAATCCCTGATTCAAGGACCTGTGGTGAACAAAGCAAACAAAAAGTAGAGTATAAGCTGTGATACAAGTATGTTTCTAGGTTAAACACCTAGAACAGCAGAAACTGAATGATGTTGTCACACATCTGAGAAAAGAACTCCCAGTACTTTACCTTCAGAAAGTTTATAGCTAATTCAGGTTAGGATTAATTTCAAAGCAATGCTTAGAGCTCTAAAAGTTAACCTTCAAAATCTGCACAAGGGTCACTTTGTAATCAGTGAGAGAAAAGAAGAAATTTCAGGTTGTTATAAGATAGACAGCTACCATATAAATTAGATGTGGAGAAACTTATTCCTCTCCTTTGGCCATAATGAGTGTGTAGGATAACTTACATGGCAGCTGCTAGAGATCTAAATTTAGATAAAATTGCTCTGTGCCTTTTTTACATGCCAGTAAATTTAAAAGTTTCTTTTCCATTAAACTCAACTAACTTTAAAGCCCATTTCAAGGAGTAAAATGCATCAACTCTTTTGTACTTAATCATATTTGTCAGGACTAATAAATTAAACACATCTAAGACCATTTTCTGACACTGAAGCCAGGTGCCACAGAAAGGTTCACGCCCATACTACAGAACTCTGTTTCTCCCTGGATAAGTGTGCCCACAACCACCCAATAGGGACTAGACTCTTGCTAGGGTGACAATGCTGAGCTAGGCTGTGCCTGGGGTTGTTCCCCTGGCTAACCAGGTAAGCAGCCTGTCACAGCGCCTGCAGACACTGTGGCACTGGCTTATTTTATGAAGTTATTAACTTCTTGTCTCTCAATGCACTTTACTGAGGGCATATAAAATACAAAATTACTGATACATTGACAGACTTCATTACTAGCAGGGCTTATTTTGATATTTACCCATGTAACTATTATGCCCAACTTAAGTGAAATGGATGACATGAAATGAAATGAATATGAGTTAGGAAGAATAGCAATAAACAAGTGGTTTCTTAGTACACACATCCTTGGTTTTCAGGTGCTTAAAGGAATTGCTGAAGCACTGTGCAGATATATTCATTCAGTACTTCAGAGCTCTATAAAAGTAGGTAATGCCTTATTCTTTCTACTCTTCTTGTCTGAGATTCTAGCTCACTGTGCTCATTTGGGATGGAGTAATTTTTTTTATAGTGGCTAGTATAGGTCTGTGTTTTGGATTTATGGTGAACACAGGGTTGATAATATAGAGATGTTTTTGTTGTTGCTGAGCATGGGAGGCTGGAAGGAGACACAGCTGGGACAGGTGACCCAAACTGGCCAAAGTGATACTCCAGACCATATAGCATCATGCTCAGTATATCAAGTGAGGGGAAGAAGGAGGAATGAGGGGATATTTGGAGTGATGTCATTTGTCTTTCCAAGTCAGTGTTACATGTGAAGGGGCCCTACTCTCCTAGAGATGGCTGAATACCTGCCTGCCCATGGGAAGCAGTGAATTAATTCCTTGCTTTACTTTGCTTGTGTGTCTGTCTTAATCTTAACCCAGGAGTTTCCTAACTTCTATCCTCTGATTCTCTCCCACTTCAGTGTGGTGGGGGAGTAAGTAAGTGGCTGTGTGGGTCTTGGCTGCTGACTGGGATTAAATAATGGCAGTCATAAATAAAATCAGATTTCAAAATGTATTTTTTCGTGAATTTGCTGTGTATGAATTGCATATCCTAGGTTTAAAATATAGTTTTAAAATCCTGGTTTAGTGGTATGCAGAGATAATTATAGGGGTTGGAAACAGAAAAATACTGGTTTCTGGCCAAGAAAAATCTCTTGATTGCACCAGAAAACAATAAAAATGAGAAGCAAAAATTATGAATATTACACTCTGCTTATGGATCCCCATGAATCAACATTTGTCCCTGCTACTTAGGAGGGACCTGTAACCTGATGGTTACTTAATACAAGAAAACACTGACTTTGCAAATTTGGATCCATTACATCCCAAAGTTAAAGACCTTACATGAACTCCTAAACATTCAACCATCAAGCAAAATTTAGGAATATTTGTTTTCTAGGAGGGGAGTGTTATGCTCAAATGAATATAATATTAAATTTATCTATTTTTCTTTAAATTTGAGCAAATTTTTTTCCCTAATATGTTTTTGAGATTTTTAAATGGAAAATCTTGTTTGAGCAGCTCTTCTTTATCATGTATAATGTCTTAGGGGAAAAAGCCAAATATCTTAAAATTTCTTGAAGAACAAGCAAGAAGAAATCTGCAATGCTGTAGCAGTATGCTGCAGCACTTTGGACCAAATGCTGGCAGGGGGATAAGAGCTAAGCCTTCAAATGCAACTGTCAGAGGATTTTCTTCTGAAAATCAATTATAAACATCAGAACTGATTCTTTAGTGTTTTCATAATTAAAGTCGAATGGTTTAAATATCAAATATCTTTAGTAAACACTCTTATTCAGTAAACTCTTTGCTCTATACTTCAGTAATTAGACATAAGGCCAAATTGTTCTCCAAATACCAGAAATTGATGATATTACAGAATGTAGGTCAAAGCTACACATTTAAAGGATACACATTTTTGGGGAAAACAGAATGTGTTATCAGCTACTTTATACCCTTTCTAAAACTAGGTCTGTGGACTAAGTGCTACAGAATTTATCAAAGAAAAACTATTTCTTGAACAAAAAAACTTTATGCTTTAATCTATACCATTTGTTTACTCTTCATTTCTCTGCTCTTCTTTGTCATCATGCCTTTCATTTTTTTTTTCCTATCAAACAATCAATTTCCTTTATCTCATTTAAGTTCCTGAGATATTCTGGAAACAAAAATATTTCGGTTTGGATGCTCAAATATTCACTAGTGGTGACTAATATCATAAAAAAAAAAAGGTAAAAGGCAAAAGTAAACCTACCCAAATTATTAGAAGCTAAAAATCCCACAAAACTTTGAGAATTCTATTTTTTTTTCTGTAAGACTGATGTTAAATGATAGCAGTTGAAACACAATAATTTTATGCATATGAGACCAGATACATGTATATTGATACATTTAAGTTGACAAAAATTACAAAAAATAAGAACTATCTAATTCTTATTGTTTGTTTCTTTCTTTCAGCATAGTGCTAAGACAGAGAGATGCATACTCAGGACCCCAGATTTGTGGTAATAATAACATTGCAGCATGCAACATCAGTAAAACACAACATTAAATTTCAGCACAAATGATACAAAATTACCAGCAAAACCTATATTAACCATGGCAACAAGAAGTTTCCATTTTGTGAACAAGAATCAATTATTATAAGAGAAACCATATAAGAAATATTATAAAAGGTTCTCCCTGTAGTCTTTTCACCAGACTTCAAAGGGACTTTTCTCAAACACATTAATAATATACTATAATTCAAAGGATGCACTTATGTTGCAATATTAGCTGTAAGAAGCAAGAGAACTGAAAGATGCACACTCTAAGAAGAGTAGCCTTTGTTTCTTCTGAAGAGAAAAAATCAATTCAGTAACAGAACTTTCCTATGGGCTTTTAAATTTCAAACAGGAAAATAAATATATCCTACATTTTCTGTAACTATCTGAAATAAGAAAAAGAAATCAATACAATCTGAATGAAATAGAAATTACCACACCAATGTGATTTTTGCAAAGATTAAAGATTGCAAAGATATAAAGAGAATACTACTGAGTAATGAGAAGGGTACTTCTTCACTATTCATGGGTGGAAATAATAGTAGAATGACATGGCAAGTTCTAGTATCTACATTACAAAAAGAAAATGTTTGAAACATAGCTCTCAATTATTGCAGATTAACCAAAAAAGTTACAGAATCATTTGAAATTCATATATATAGAACATATATATAGGAATATATATCTATCTAGAAAATGAACAAGTGATAATAGAAAAGAGTTTAAAGTAGGAGAAAAAAGAAAAATTACCTCTGTGAGGTGATATATCAATAGCAGAAATAAGCAGGTGGACTACTGACAAACAAGCTTGGATATTTTTTCTAAAAATATATCTAGTTGAATTACAAATTAAAAAAGAGAAGCTTCACATTTTTTATTTTATTGAAATATTTCTTCTGCTGCGTCTTTTTTCCCAATAGGCTTTACAGTGGTCACAGTTCTAAACAGTAGTCATTGGAAAATTAGAATATTGTTAGAATACTCTAATTTTGTTTTTTTTTATTTTTCTGAAGAATGCATGTGAAAAGTCAGGACCCTATAAAATATCACTTATTTGTCTTTAAATCAGCTAAGGTACTAGAACAAATAGCAGCAGTACAGCCTTTCTTTGGAACCTGGTCCTGTGATACAATCTTTAACTGATTTTTGGAATTTCTTTTATACATATGAATATCCCACCACAGACAAAGTTGTCAGTAAATTGACAATATTTGTTTTGAAGTCTCTCTCAAGCATTCCCATTTTCTAATGTAATAATAAAACCAGCTTGGTGTGGGTTTTTCTTTTTGTTTAGATTTTTGAAGGGATGAGAAAGGATGGGAAGGGAAAGTATAAGTATTTCAAAGGTGTATTTAATAAAAAGGCTTCTAAGACTTAAAAAACAAATTACTTGATTCTCAGCTTCATAGTGAAAAAAACCCAGTGCTGGTCAGATTTTTGCAAGGTGAAGAGGAGGGGAAAAGGAAACAAAAAAGAGCAGATGTCAAGAAAGATTTGATTGTGCAGAGACTCATGAACATGCGGAATTGCCTATGAAGCATAATTGCTGAATCAAAAAGCATTGGAAAAGTTGCAAAAATTAGGTGGCATTCCTGAGAGACAAGCAATGCTAAAAAAGATTTTGCTGGGTTGAGTGATCATGGGTCCGGCGGCGCGTCGCTTTTCCCGCCCCGACCGGCTCCTGAGAATGCGGCTTGGCACCTTGGCTCCTTATCAGGGTCAAGGCCACCGCTACTTCTGGGTGCTTCTGCGGCTGTGGCCCAGGATGGGCTGACCGCGCTTCATCGTCGGCACGAGGGAAGGAAACTAAGAGGCAGGGAATTGTCCAAACCCATCCACATCGCGGCTGGGCGCTTTATTGGTCACAGGAGCCACAATGGAGAAGCCGCGGCCGCTCCCAGCCTCACTTGGACGAATCTGGCACCGAGGCTGGGGTGCCACAGAGGGATATAGGGGTGGGACAGGGGAGGACTGGAGCTCTCCGCCCAATGAACACAGACACTGTGGTGGTGATGTTGCCACAGCGGCCAGTGGGGACACGATGGGGGCAGACATGGGGGTTCAGGGCCAGTGGGACCGTGAGAATGAGGTGACGAGCACGGAACTGCCGGGGACTGGACAGGGAGTGGTCACAGGAATGGCAGAGGAGAAGACTCAATGGCCAGTAGCTTGGGGCTAACTTCCGTGGAGGGGGATAACACAGGGAATGCACGAGGATACCTGGAACCGGTAAGCTAACAAAGACCAGAACCTCAAATCTGAACCCAAACCCAGGATGCAACAATTCCCCGCTTTAAAATATATAAAAAGACAGTTGCTTTGACTTGGATCTTCATGTGGTGGCCTCTTCTCCCAGCTTCTTCTGCTGCGGTGACTGTGGTGGCTGCTTTGCAGGTGGAGAGGGCCCGGAGATGATGCTGGAGCTGGTTTTTCCCTGGGTGTTTGGGGATAGGGGAACTGGGGCAACAACTTTATTATAACCATGTGGACTGGGGACATAACTGGACTGAGGTAGTTGTATCGAGAATGCTATTTAGGGAGATGCTGAATCCCTTCCCTTTCTGTGGTGCCTGCGATTGGATGCAACCCCTTGGTTGGTGGGATCACTGGTTGCATCCACTGGCACTGCATCACTTTGACTCACAAACTGTCCTGGAATGTAAGGTTTGACATGCCTCCTGGGGATCAACCTGACTCCTGAAGGCGTGGATATGCAGGCATATCCCTGTCCCCAGGTGAGAAGTGGGAATGGACCCTGGATTTCTTTAGAGTCCAGATCCCTCACTAACACTGGAGGCCTCTCTTCCAGTTGGAGCTCCTGACGTTGTTTGAAATGTCTCAGGGCTGGCGGTTCTGGTCTGTTAAAAGAGCAGTTTAGGAAATTGATGGTAAACAATGCCTTGTAGAGTCTCTCGTGCAGTGACAGCACTCACACATCCCCTTGCTGCTTCCGGAGGACCTGCTTCAGCGTCTGGTGTGTTCTCTCTATTATGGCCTGGCTGGTGGGGGAGTGAGGAATCCCGGTCTTATGTTGGACCCCCCATTCTTGCAGGAAGTTACTGAGTACCCTGGAAGTGTACACTGGACCATTATCAGTTTTAATTGTGGCTGGGACCCCTAAGGTGGCAAAGGCGTGTATGAGGTGTTTTCTCACGTCTGTGGCCCTTTCCCCTATGTGGGCTGAGGCAAAAACTGCCCCGGAGAAGGTGTCCACGGTTACATGGACATTCTTGAGTTTCCCAAATTCAGGGACCTTTGTGACATCCATCTGCCATACCTCACAACTGCAGAGACCTCTGGGATTCACACCTGCTCCCAGTGTTGGTAAAGATGTCTCCTGACAGCTGGGGCATGAGGCCACAATTTCCCTAGCTTGGTCATGCCGCAGATGGAACTGGCGTACCAGAATCGGGGCATTTTGATGGAACTGCTGATGGCTAAGCCTGGCCTGCTTGACTATATTCGGCTGGCCCCCTAGCTGTACTGGGGCTGCCAGGGCATCTGCTCTGCGGTTCCCCTCAGCAATAAAGCCTGGGAGATCCATGTGTGATCTCACATGCACCACATAAAAGAGATGCTCACGGTTAGAAACCAGGTGTACCAATTTTGTGAGCAACCCGAAGATGACCTGATTTGGGACCTCTTTGATGACTGCATGTTCAGCTCTTGACACTGCTCCAGCGACATATGCTGAATCTGTTACCAGATTGAAAGGTTGATCAAATTTTTCAAAAGCTCTTGTGACAGCATCCAACTCAGCTACTTGTGGGAAACCTTCCACTACCTTAACATCAGATTCCCACAACTGAGTCTCTGGGTCCCCCCAAGTCACCACTGACTTGTGGGACTTCCCTGACCCATCTGTGAACACTGTCAGGGCTCTGAGTAGCTTTTTACTTTGTAATTCTTTTGGTAACAATTTGAACTCTGTGTTGAACAGATGATGGCCAGGATGTCCAATTTGAATTTGGCCTGAGAAGCTGTCTAGAGCAAACTGCAAATTCTCATTTTGCCTCAAAAGATGTTCAAAGCTCTCCTTGGTCATTTTCCCCATGGATGTTTTGATGGGGAGGTGGATACATGTGAAGTCACAGCTAGCTAGTACTCACAGACGAGCCCTGGCCCGTATTATGAGCTGCGCCATCAGCTCCTGTGGCCTGGTGATACTTTTGGACTGTCTGTGGCCAGGGAACACCCACTCTATTATCAAGAGGGGGTCCTGTTGGCCCTTGTCCAACTGAAATATCATCCCATATAAATGGGGTAACTCACCGAGGATGATGAAGTGGAAAGGCAGCCCTGGTTGACAGCGATGGGCCTTCCTGCTCACTATGGTGGTCTGGACCTTCTCAAGTGCGGCTCTGGTCTCCTGGGTCAGGACTCTCAGAGAACTTAAACCCTCATCCCCCTCCCTTTCTGCTAATAAGTCAAAAAGTGGGGATAGTTCCCTCGTGGTGAGTCCCAGCCAAGACTTGATCCAATTCAATGATCCGCACAAGTGCTGGATGTCATTCAGTGTCTTGGGGTTGTTACTTATCTGAATTTATTGAGGCCTGATTGTTTGATTATTAATTTCCAGGCCCAGGTACTTCCAGGGTGGCAGCAACTGAACCTTCTCCTTTTGCAACTCAAATCTGGCTGCTGACAAGGCCTTAATAGTGTCCTCCAGAGCTGCTTGCAGGACCTCGCTGTCAGGGGCACAAATCAACACGCCATCCATGTAATGATAGAAAATACAGGATGTCCACTTGGCACGCATTGGGGACACAACCCTGGAGACATACCACTGGCATATAGTGGGGGAACATTTAAGCCCCTGAGGTAGTGCCGTCCAGTTGTAGCGCTTCATGGGAGCTTCTCTGTTGATGGAGGGTACAGAGAAGGCAAAACGAGGAGCATCATCCAGATGTAACGGGATTTGAAAGAAGCAATCCTTAATATCAATCACAGCCAAATTATAATTTTGGGGTAGCATAGATGGAGATGGCATACCCGGTTGGAGAGAGCCCATGTCTTCCACAGCCTCATTGATCTTTCTTAAATTGTGGAGGAGTCGCCACCTGTTCTTCTCCGTTTTTTTAATTACAAACACCGGTGACTTCCAGGGGCTCTTTGTTTCTACTATGTGACCCTTTGCCAATTCTTCCTCCACTAATTTTGTGAGCGCCTGTAGTTTCTGTTTATTCAGCGGCCACTGCTCCACCCAGATGGGCTTATTTGTGAGCCATGTTAATTTCTGAGTGGGGCGCTCCTCAGTGGTCACACCTAAAAATGCCGGGCGGCCAGAAATTCCAATTTGGCTCCCCACTGCGACATGGCGTCTCTGCCCCATAATGTGAATTTGCAATTGATCATGAACAGATGTACTGAGGCCAGCAGCCCGTTCAGACCCTTAATTTGGACAATATTTTTGGATTGCCTTGCAGGCCATGGCCCACCTAGTCCTAAGACTGGTGTGGCCATGCTCTGCAGCTCCCAGTGTGACGGCCACTTGTGTGGTGGGATGACCATCACGTCTGCCGCTGTGTCCAACATCCCCTGAAGATAGGTCGAACGCCCCTCGCACTTGAGTTTACACCATACGAAGGGTTTTTCCTCTCCCAGCTTCCCAGCATAAAAGACTGAGAGTTCCAAGTCATTGCACAGAGCATGAGGAATGGGAATTGCCTGTGCAATTACTGGGCCCTCAGGCAGGAAGGGGGGGGGGGTGGACACAGTGTGCTGTGAGATAGAAGCGCCTCGAATTAAGGGTGGAAATCACTGGAGGAGCCTCTGTCTCTAGTGGGGTGCTTTTTGTGTCTCCAGCCACGAGGCACCTGCAGTTCAGAAGATCTTCTTTCCTCCTGGTCTCACAGCAGCAGATGTGTGATAGAACCTCTGCGTCCGCTATGAAGAACTGCCAGTCCTGGGAACGAAAGTGTACAGGATTAGTCAGTCGGAGCCGATAAGGCTCCCTGATGTCAGTCGTTGAGAGGCAGCCGCTTACAGATGGAACTAGATGGTGAATCACGGTTCCCCTCGTGGCACCATGATTTGCCTCATTTTTATCAACATGCGAGGCAAGTGCGCGTTCATTTCCTAGTTTTTTGAAATTGTGGGGTTCCCGTCCCCCCTCCCTCCTCCCGCAGTCCTGGGCGGTGCAGTCTTTAGAAGTGGGCAGCGATCCTGAAAGTGTCCTTCCTGATGACAGTGGAAGCACTGGCGCATGGATGGAATTTGCCTTGTAGCTGAGTTCCTTGGAGGAGCAGCAGCTGATGCGACCAGACTGTCTCTTGGTCTCTTTGGGGCCTCCTCCTCCATCAGGTGTGCTTTCAGTGTGCACTCCTCGATGATCTCGTTGAGGGTTGACGGTGGTGAGGCCGGCAGTGATAGGATGATTCTTTTGCACCACTTCTAGGACCAGTCCGTCTCAGTGTTCAGGTCTCTCCAGCCGTCTCTCCACTGCGGCCCAGACTCTGTCTACGAAATCTACAAAAGGCTCTGCAACACCTTGTTTAATTGCAGTATAGGGTACCACCAGATCCTTGCTGGGCATGCCCAGGAATGCACACTCTGCTGCACCCCTGGACATGTCCAGCACGGCTGTTGGAATTCCCCGAGCTTGTAGCTGCCCTTCACTCCATTCTCCCTCACCCACGAGATGGTCTAGTGTGATTGGTTCTTCCGCGAAATCCAGGCTGTAAGGCCCTTCTCGGATTTCGGGAAGCAGGTCTGCTGCCAGTTTTTTCCACCTCCTCTCCCACAGGCTGTATTTCAATGGGCAAAGCAGGCAGCTAAACAGACATAAAATGTCTGCTGGCACTACAGCTCTGGATGTTAAAGTCGCTTTTAGAATGCCCTTAAAGAACGGGCTTGCTCTGCTGAATTCACACAGCGTCTTGCAGACCTCTTTCACCGATTCATAGGGAAGGGGTGCCCATGTAGGGTTCTCCCCTCCCCTGGCGTAGGAGGCTGGAGTGCGGAGCGACTGCTCGACTTCGTAGACTGGGCCCTGTCCCCTCCCCTCCCCCCTCCCCGGGTGTCTGAGGAGCAGGAGGACGTGGGGGTGAGGTGCAAGAGACAGGGAAAACAGGGCAGGGAGAATCTTCTCCCTGGGACAATGGTGTGGAGGTGAGAGAACCCTCCCTGTCAGGGGAGGGTGGGGCTGATGTTGCAGCAGGCAGGACATGGAAGGAGGGAACGCCCACCCGAGGGGGGACAGGGGGTGGGGTGGCAACCTGATGCCTTGAGTAGGCAGTGCCCACGCCCACAGGGAAGCAGGAGAGAGTGGGGTCAAAGGTGGGGACAAAGGAGACAAAGGGATTGTGGGAAGGGGAAGCCCTGCCATGTGTCTGCCCTCCATCTTGGGAAGACAAAGACCCAAACCACATGGCCGCGGCTTCCTCAGGGGAACAAAGAAAAGGGTTCAGTGAAACCGAACTGCGCAGGGTAGTGCCAAAATTGGGATTCTTAACTGGAAAAAGGGATTGGGAAAGGAGTTTGGGGTCAGTTCCTCAGTGAAGTAGCCAATTTTGCTGAGGCGGGGACACCGGGGGGGCTTGGGGGAGCCAGGAGCATGGTCCATGTTTGTGGAGCTGCCCTGCGTCCCCAGGTTAGGGGAAGAAGGGGTAGGAAAGGAAGGTGGGGAAGCGGTTTCAGGGAAAGCAACAGATTTTCTTGATGACTTTTTCCTTCCCGGTTTGTGTTCCATGTGGACTCTGTTTTTACAATCTCCGATATTAATAAATGGAGCTTGGGGAAGCAGCTATTTATGGAGGGATCTCTGTTGATTCCCTCTGCTAGCCTGGCCCCTACATGCTCCCAGAACTCTGCCTTGTGGGCATCCTCCGCGGTTAAGCGTGGGAAGGAGAAACACAGCCATTGTACAAACTGTTTGACTGAACTCTTGGGGTAGGGGCCATTCACCAATAAAATCCCCTTAACTTGGGTATACAATTCCCTTTGATGGGTAGATAGCATGGTCCCCATGCTATTTCTACCCACAACCTCACCCCTGGTGCAGAAAAAGAGGGAAAAATCCCAAAAAAATGCAAAAGACCTCGTCAGCCGCCACTCATGCTGCGCGCTGCGTGTCCATACCCTCAGAAGCGTGGCAAAGCCCACCCAACTGATGGAGAGTATAGCTCAGGTACCCTCCCTGCTAAGTACTCACCAAACTGAAATCTTTGCAAATAAAACTGCTACCAGGGTTTTCTTTCCCGGGAAGCGTCCGTTCTTCGGCTTTCCTTGGCCGCAAATGGTTATGCTTCTAGTCCCACGCAGAAAACACGGCATGTTTCTCCGTGGGTGGCGGAGACGTCACTGACTTACGTTGGGGGCTCTTTTCCACTTTTCAGTCTAGCACGGAGCACTTTTTCTGCGGACCGCGACTCTGCGGTGGTGGTGGGTTTCTGCACGGATCGCGCTCGCTGGGCTTGGCGGCGGCGTGGCTTTGTGGCTGCGGCACTTTCTCTGCGTGGCTCCTGGGTGCTCTGTGGTGGCTTGCTACAACTCTGTGCTGGCCGTGGCGCCAAGGCTGGGGTACCGCAGAGGGATATAGGGGTGGGACAAGGGAGGACTGGAGCTCTCCGCCCAATGAACACAGACACCGTGGTGGTGACGTTGCCACAGCGGCCAGTGAGGACACAACGGGGGCGGACACAGGGGTTCAGGGCCAGTGGGACCGCGAGAATGAGGTGACGAGCACGGAACTGCTGGGGACTGGACGGGGGAGTGGTCACAGGAGTGGCAGGGGAGAAGACTCAATGGCCAGCAGCTTGGGGCTAACTTCCGTGGGGAGGGATAATAAGGACGATGCACGAGGATACCTGGAACCGGTAAGCTAACAAAGACCAGAACCCCAAATCTGAACCCAAAACCCAGGATGCAACACATGGACCATTTCACCACCAATATCTTTCTGTTCTGTGCTGTGGGATTTTTCTTTCTTTTGGCTGTATAGGACAATATTCTGCTTTCCATTATAAATTTTTCAGTGTATTGCAGAATAAATTAAGGATTTACAAGTTCACCTAAAATATTTCATTACAAAGATATTTTGCCTTTTTTTTTTTAAGAAAAGGAAAAAATTGAAAGAACCTCCAGCAAGTCAGAATTTTGAAATGTTAATTTAAACACAAAATTGTGTTTTGTTTACTGTGGAAGTATAGTATTTTCTCCTTCTCTGTAGGAAAATAAAACTAAGTGATTTGGAAAAGCAATGGGATTTTATTTCAATACACCCATCAGTACTTATCTGTATGTTGTACAGATATATCTGTGAAAAAAGGAATCACCTTAACTGTCTAACTCATTTATGCCAGTCCCAGAGAAGATAATGAGATGATTAATGTAATTAATATCAGTAGATTTTGGCTTATGTGTTAGAAATATTAGTGGTGCTTGGAATGCTTAATAAGTACTCAATTATAATTGGTATTTCATAATACTTACTCCTCTGTTGTTGTAAATCTTTAATGATTTGCTAAAAATATTAGTACCATATTATTTCATGCAAAACCTTTGAAAAGTAAAAACTAAACTTAATGGACATGTTGCAGAAAGTTGAAATCCTAAAATATATTTTTTAAAAAATATATTGTTGTTGCTGTATAAAATAGCAATATTTTCCTTTAAAATTATAAAAAAATTACAAGACTTTAATTCTGTTTAATTTCATTTCCCATGCTATATAATTTATTCTTTAGTTTTCCTTTCCATTTTAAAACTATAATTAATGAAGGAAGAGTTGTCTGTATAGTCAGTGAATGTTAACCATGTATAATTTAGCTGTTCTTTCATTCCAAACCAGATAAAAAAATTTAAATAAATTCTTAATAAATGCAGAAACATTTTTCAGTTTGTTATCAGTTTTTGAAATTAGCAGTAAATTATGGTTTTTTTTCTCACACATAAACAGTTTACAGTATTTACTCCTAATGACTTAAACCAATTTTACTTGGTCTTCTTTTGTTGACAGCCACATCCCTACAACAGGTGACTTTCTCCTAAGCTGTGTCTTTAAAGGTTACCTTTTAGACTAAAAAGGAAATCAAAGAACTCCAGCTGGGAAGTCATTTATCTTTTCCACAGTTATATTCTATTCTTAAAATTCAAGAGACAAGCAATATGCAGAGTACTTTTTATTTTTTCTGGGCAACTCAGACATATTTTTTTTTTTTTTCCTTTCAAACAAACCATTAAAAATCATCTTGGTGGAAAAAAAAAAACCTGTTTCAAAATTTTTTTTGTGATAGTATCTCTCTCCTTCATCATGTCCAATATAAAAAGAAAGCAAAAATCCCTTAAGCAACAAAAGCTACTGAACAGAATCAAAACTGTTGACGTTTTTTTGGAAATTCAGTAAAGCATATAAGAAGCTCATCAGGCTTAAGGTATACAGTTGCATGAGGGAAGGAGCTTTACAGAAAGTAGAGGAGTAAAGAGGTTTTGAAGAGAACAAGATTGCTTCTTTTGGTGACACTAAACTACTCTGGGGTTTTGGTGACACCATCGAATATTAGAACTCAATCCGAGCAGCAAAAAGACCATCAGTGAATGAGGCCAGGCACTGGATGCAGATCTTCCCCACTGATTAATTTCATCAAGCCATTTCAGTTGTTTTTCCAAGAAAATAATGAGCATAGCTTGGAGAACAGTTCCCTTCAGTTACAGCTTCCAAAAGGCAACAGGATGCCTCTGCAACAGGAGTGACCCCTTCATCTCTGCATAGTCCTCTACCATTAATGTCAGAATACTTTGTACTCTCATGAATTCTCACATGTTCTGGAGTCTTGCCCTAAGACACACACCATATGTCCTCTTCTGTAGAAGCACTGATTAATGCATACAATGGAATCATTACATTTCAGACATTTTGGAATTAAAATCTTAAAAAATAACAATTATGACTAGGTCATAAATCTTTAAAAATAGCAATTTTGACTGGTTGGAAGAGTAAGGGTATCTGACAACCTGTAGGAAGAAAAATAAAGCTTCTTGAGGCAGTAAGAAAGATGATCAACAACATGAGCATACAACTCACCCAGCCACTGATAATAAATACAGGATCATAGTCGATGCTAGGGCTGTGGCAGAGTGCTAGGGACATTCAGTATCCTGGTAATCTGGCAGCAACAGCCAAACACGCAAATGTCTCTTTAATGCACATAAGAGTTTCACTGCCTTTTGACTCCACCAGTGTGATTTGAGAGTATCACACCACATGGATAATGTGGATGGCATCCTGCCCATGCTGCTGCTATCAGTAAAGGGTCAGGATGTCAAGAGACAGAGTGTTGGCAATTTGTCTACGACAATGATCTTGGTCACAGGACAATGTATCAAGAACCAGATCATCAGTACTGCATGAAGTGAGATGAAATTTGGACTAATGACTGAATACTGTAGATTGCGCCTCCCATTGGTTAAAAGACTTGAGTTCTACCTAGTTCAAACTTGAGTTTGCCCATGCCACTTATGTCTGGAACCACAGATTAATGCCTGTCTTTGTTTTATTCAGCAATATAAAATACAGCCATAGCCTCAGGTTCAAACTTTGTCTCCATAATCAAAGTACAAACTTCAACCTCAGTCCACATAACCCAGGTATTGCCAAACTCATCAGATTACAGCTATAGGGTACATATGTCTTAGTTTCCCCTTCCAGATATTTTCTATTTTATAGTAACAGTTAAATAGTACTTGCCTCTAAGAAAAAAAAAAAAAAAAGAGAAAGAAAAAAAAAAGCTTCATATACACAAGAAAAGAATTGTAACTGTTACAGGTAGAATTCTGAATATTTTTTTTTTTTTTTGTGGGCATGAAAACCATCTCATTGTCTTTCACAGGACTGTTTCATTTAATGTAAGTGGGAATTAAACTTCTGAATCATATAGGTACCTTATGAAAAAGTGCAACATCAAATGAGCTGCCTAAGTACAACACAGTGATTAACCTTGTGGTAGCTACTTGTATGCTTGAAAGTTATATTGAAAATAACATCAGAAAAAATAAATTACAAACAGCTCCATTACAAGCTGAAGAGAATCTTTTATTCTTATTTGAACTTTGCTGACAGCATGAGCTATAAAGAAAATAAGAGCTGTGTTGTAGAAAGCATTTTTTATTCTCTTCTCATTTTTCATTGAATAGTTTGGAATAAGTTTCCATCTCACATAGTTTGACCAAAAAAATTCATCTGGATTTAAGAATCACTTCCTTGCTTTTAGGTTAAACCAGTTCTTCTGAAAATCCATCAGTGTATAGCAGTCATACCATCTGCATGAATGTAGCTAGTAATTTTTAAAATATTTTTCTTACAAGAAGAATAAAAGATAGCTATGGACAATAACACTGAATGAATTAATTAGGAGCCTATAGAGTAGGTTAGAAGTCTGTATTGGGAAAAGGAGTACATAGTAACACAGATCTAGCTACTGCCTATTAAAAAAATAGCAGAAATCAGTCCAACTGCCTCTTGGTAGGTTCTCACTGTGTAAAATTAAGGTGCAGATTTCCTTGTCACAAGGCATTATGGTTATTATAAATTTATGGAGGAAATAATTCCCTCGATGGCCATTAGAAAACAAAAATATAACTTCAGTCTTGTGAATTCGCAGATTGCTGGAGGGTTGCAGAATAATCTGGGAAAATATCACTGCATGTGGGTCCTATTATTATGCTGCTTCACAGTAATCTTCTTTCAGCTCATATTTAAAGCAGAATACTAGACTGATGGGCCTCTGGGCTGACATGTTGCGTAGCTTAGTCATTTGTATGATTGTTTGTAATTGCCTTTTTTTTTTAAATAATAATAGCTGAGTTGTCGTTAGAAACAAGAAGTTTTCTGAAAACATATGCCTATGGATTCTGAAGACATCAGGGTAGAATAAAGCTATACTCTATTTTCAATTAAAGGATAACAGTTCCTTCCTCTTGAAGATTTTTCAAGTTGACAGATTGGCCTTCTGCTTGGAAAAACTCTTCTACATTACATGAATTGCCTACTTTACATTATGAAGGCTTTGCAAATTTTAATCTGAAAAAGGCCGATATATTGCTGCTGAAATCGGTAACACCATTCTATGTTCAACAGCAACAGCCTGTGTGACAACAGCCTGAGGATGGTTTTTATTTTAGGGTGTATCAACTGCTACTGTAAATGTTTCTCCTTGAGTTCATTCACTGTTCATTCACACTCAAAAGACTGTGTGTGTCTCCCCTACTTATCCAGACCAACATGGAGGAGGTGTCTGCACACAGGCCAGCCCAACACAGTGTATAAAACCACACAAGTAGGACAAGAACTTTGATGAGAGCAAGAGGCTTAAGGTGGTTTCAAGACATGTGTTCCCCTCTGGTGACTGGATCTGCCCAGCTCTGTGGTAGTAAGCACATCATGAAGACCAGTAATGGGAATCTCATTGTTATAGTGATTGAACTGTATATTGCAATTGCTGTATCTTGACATGGAAATAAGTCCCAGAAAAGCAAAAATAAAAACAAAATCACATGTGTATCTGCGTGGGCTTTTATATGTATGTGTGTATGTATGTATATATGCACATGCATATGTACACAATTTTGTGTACAATGTGTAGGATAGAGGGGAAGAACTAATTCTGACAGCTGTGTAAAAAGACTTTGGGTTTCTGACTCCTTCAGAGTGTCTGGGCAAAAGAACCCCTCTGATATCTACACTTGGTGTCTTGTTTACTGTCATTTCTATTCATTACACTTCCCTATCTAATCATGGTGCAGTAAAGAAAAGCCAATGAGTCATTATGAGATAAACAAGTCTGCAAGAGCAGACAAGTAATAGCTTCATACAAGTAATAGCATTAACATTAACTTTTAATTTGGCATATTGACATTAAGAGACCAAGTCTGCTTTGTGAAATTGGAAAGCTTGCAGGGTAAAATCAGTATTCTTCCACTAATAACACAAGGTCACTGTAAACACAGTATGTTTCCCACACTTTGTCCCTTGCAGAATGGTTGAGTTTGTCGTTCTTTGTTTTTTGTTGGTTTTTTTTTTTTCTTTTCAAAATAGCAATGTAAACCTTTTTCAGATCACTGTGCTCAATAACTATTTCTTTTTATAAAAATTGCCCAGCATTAACAGCTTGTTGTGCAATTAATTTTTTTTTTTTATACTGAACTGCTTTTATCATCTGTTGTCCCAATCACACAAACAATCTAAAAGTTTTTGAATATGGTTGGATATTTGCTAATATTTACTACAGCTTCAAATTTCATGCTAATTTGAACGCTGCTTCCAACACCATTATCCAAGATCCTTATGGGGCATTCTTTGTAAATGTACATCCCCTGTCAAAATATTTTGTGGTATTACAGGGTAGCAAAACAAACACTTCCATGGATATAAAGTCAGGACAATTTTGTTTGGAAGAGACCTATGGACATCTGCTAGTCCAATCCCTGCCCAGATCAGGGTCATCTAGATCAGGCTGCTGAGGGCTGTGTCTGGTTGGATTTTGAATATCACCAAGGATAAACTCCACAATGTCTCTGAACCTTTTCTGAGTTATGACAATGTCATACTGAAAAACTTTTCCTCTTATCTGTATCTTACCTATGTATTATAGGAAAAAAAAATACTAATTTTATGACTTGTTTCTATATATAGGGAACATTTTGTTGAATTTCTGCTCAATTTTATCATGTTTTTGTCAAAAAGGCTTCTATTTGTGAGGGAAAAACCAAACAAAACATTAGAAGAGAAATAAAGAGGTGGAATATGAACAATCAAATTAAATACAGCAATTTGTATGTCTTGAACTGAAAGATAAAATGGATCATAGGCCATCTGGCTGGATTCAAGGAATTGTATTATCTTTTGTTAACAGATTAATTCTTTGGTACAAATCCATTTTCTACATAATTTTGTAATGATCCTTCCTAATACTGCAGTAAATATGATAGTTTATAGTGGAGATTCAAAAAATATTGCTTATTGGGAAGAATCAGATAGAAGAAAAATAATAAAATCTTTCCTCAATACATTTTGGGTAGTTTTGCTTTTTTCTTTTTGGTTGGTTGAGGTTTTTTTCGGGTTTTTTTGTTTGTTGTTTGGGTTTTTTTTTTTTTTTTTTGCAATATGTGCAGCAATTACAGAATTACTTTAGAGTTTTGACATATAAGCCCAGTAAATTTCAGTAGTCTAAATGCTATGTTTCAAATGCTGTGTTTTGTGTGTCGATGATGCACATCAGGCTTCAGAAAGCTCAAAATCCAGTAAACTAATGCAAAGGTGATAATATTGTGCTTTAAAAAAAATAATAACTATCCTCATTACAAAATGCAGAAATAAATCAGTGTGTACATGTTTTACTGGTGTATGACAAAGGTTTTTGAATTCAGTTTTAACAATAATTTATAACTGATATTTTTGTTTATAAACCACAAACTTTGTGAATCATTGCAAGTAATTTTTTTTTATACCCCATTGTTTTATTTGTTGGAATAAAATAATATGTGTTAACTAACCTGGTTGAATGAGTAAAGCTCAGACCCTTAGCTTTATCTACACCTTATAATCCTTTCAAAGACATTACATTATGCAAGGGTTGAGAATTTGTAAATCCACAGTGTAGCCAATGGAAAAACACTAGTAGCTCTCAGCATTTCCCTTGAAGAGACTCACCAATATTTAGGCCAAAAATTAGATAACTAGACATTCTTCACTGATTACATTGAGACTTTGTATACCTGATGATTCACTGAAAATGAAATTGAGCCTCAAAATAAAAGATATAACTCTAAGGGTCTACAAGCTTTGTGTACATATATAATTGAAACACTAAGTACATGGTGGCTCATAATTATAAATTGTATATGTGTGTATATATATATATATATATATATATATATATATATATATATATATAATTTCACTAGGATATCTATGTCTAACATATTGATTATGACAGTAAAACTATATGTGCCTAAATAAGTAGTAGAGATAATATGCAGTAAAAGGTTTTGTTCAGCCTATCAGTATAAACCTATCTGACAGTCTTGATTCCTTCAGAGGCAAAAAAAGAGTATTTTTGCAAGAACAGGTGGTACTTAATTTTTTTTATTGAAACATATAAAATGCAGATTTTGTCTCTCTACATCAACATTCTGCCTTCTGTAAGAACCCTTCAAGGAGTATTGTATTGTGGTTTTATATTTCTGTAACAGTTCTGTCATGGTTTGCCCCTTCACCCCCCATTTCCTCCTAATGGTTCCACCCTGAGTTTTCCCGCCTTTCCCTCAATGCCAATCTCCCTGAAAATGCCTAGTCATTCCCCTGTCCCGTCCCTGGTACCCTGTCCATCACTTGGCTCCCCATCCCACTCATCCAGAATCTTCCACTTTGGGCATCGAGTGACTGGACAAGGGCCAGGGGTCCCTCCCTTAAACTTCCCCCACTGGTTTATGTATCTGTCTCTATCCTTCCGCCTTCCCCCAAATCCCCCCATTGGTTAATGGGCATCCCTTCCCTCTGGTTGCTGCCCCCGTATTTGAGATGTTGCAAGAGCCTCAAGGCCACTCTCCGCTATTGGATACTCTCGAATTCGGAGCTCCTCGGAGCATGTATTAAACCTGAGACTGTTTTCCCAGCCTTGAGTTGGCTCCTCTATTGCCTCCTCGGATGTTGCCTCTCCTCCATACAAGGCAGGCAGCGAAGCGTTTTGTCTTAGCTGCTCCCCGAATCTCCTCGAGATACAGGGGAGTGTCCCCCACAGCTGACCGTGCCTCTGCCGGGCAAGCGAAGCCAGGGAGCTTCAGGGTGGCATGGCAGCAAAGGAGTAAACAAAAAAGTTGAAATACCTCATATTGCAGAGGATGTTTTCAGGCATGAAAATTTTGGAATATTCCTGTGATTTCCTTTTGCTTGTACAGGTATTAAAACTTTCTGTCTACTCTTCCAATGAATTGAAATAGTTAAAATTATATTCTTCATCTCTGAACTAAATATGCCATTTCTTTTCTATATGCATAATACTCCAGTTATAATGACTATGGAAATACTTAAGGTCATAAGGCCTTTATTTTCTAAAATACCATTTATAAGCTATGCTCATTCAGTTCTGTATTTAAAAAAAAACAATTTAAACATTTTCTGACTGGAGAAAAGTGTGATTATTCACAGGATGAATTCAGACATTCAGATTCAATATTTCTACAGAGACAGAACCTCTCTACAAACAAGCTAGGCAAATCTAATTAAAATAAGTTTTGCAAATCATCTTCTACAGTAAATTCATGGTTCCTTATATCTATTAACATCCTGATTGCTTTAGCTGATTGAGAATACATGAATGGAATAATATATAAAGATTTATTTGGTATATATAAAAATATTAGTTTATTTGTTTGAGTCTCTGGCCATTTTACCTTTGGTATACTTATGGTTTATATGCAGAAACTGCCTCTGCATTTTTATTCTCTTAGTTTCTTATATCTATTTTTTTATATTTGCATATTTTTTTACTCTATTTCCAACATAAACACCTTTATGATAAGTATTTAAATAATTCTGAGATATATTTCTGTGTGTACTGCAGGTTTTAAAGTGAATATGATTATGTTGGAGATGTGACTATAATCCTCAAGTCTACTTCTGTCTCCATGGGAAGCAAAAACAGAATTCTGTTTTCATATTATGCAGGAAAAAAACATGGATCCTTGGTCACCAAGATTTTGTCATTAAAACGTTGTAAAAGGGGCTTTTTATTGAGTGTGCTGTCTAAATCAGCTTTCCCATCAATTTTGCAGCCATTTGTAGTCAAAAGTAATGAGTGTCTCAGCTCATAAGTTTCAAAGTAATATATTAGAAAATCAAAGTAAGTGCACTGAATGGAAACTGCATTGAACTTCAGAAAGCAATATTGATAGTTTTTTTTTCCTACTGAGGCAATTATGGTGAACAGCAAAACCTGGTTTTGATGTTATTAGCTGTTGACAATTTAATTATTCCAAGGATTTTCTTAAGAAGTTTCTTCAAAGTGTTAATGTGTTGCCCAACACAATATTAAGTTGCTTTTTCTTTTTTTTAACAAGGAATTATAAATTGCTACTAGATTGCATTTAAAATGTAATATGCATGAAAGCTTTAAAGCTAGAAATAAGTTTTCTCTGAAGGGAACTGAATTAATAATGCCAATGCAAGCAGTCCAATATTTAAATATGTATAGTGTGTCCAGAAAATGAAGGAAGAGTAGAAAGGGATAAATAGAAAGGAAAAGAAAGGTTTGTCAGTCTTGTTAGAGCTGTTGGAAAATCCTCAGTGTCTTTTTAGACTGTGATGCTGGAGATTTCTTAATGGTCTATAAAAAATTATCTCTATTTTAATTAATTAATTATTTAATTTAAAAGTGTCACATTGCCATGATACAGCAATGATTATTTTCTGTTGCATTTTGTTTTTTCTTGTTATAGTTATTTTAGCTACAGCTGTCAGAAGCAGAAATACTGCATAAATCATTGTCTAGAAAAATAACCTGTATTTGCACAGAAGTTCATGAATGAAATGGAAAAAAAAGTGCTAAAAAGATCTTGAGAAAATTATATGATTTGAAATTTTCATTCACTTAAGATCTGAAATACAGAAAAGTTGGAAGAGTCTCCAGGTAGGTATTTATTGATTGCTTATACTCCTGTGTTGGAGACTTTGCAAAAAATTTCTCCTGGTACCTGAGTGTAACTATAGGAATGGTCTCAGAAGCTCACAAAATTATTGTATCCTGTTTAACAGTGAAATATTAATATGTTATTATCTCTGCTGGACTCAGTTGTAAACTGATAACCTCTATGACTCATGTCACCCCAGAACCAAAAGGTTTAAAAATTTTGTCATCAATTTTGTCTCTTCTGAAGCTGCTTCCTCATTTCTCTCAAACCATATCAATTTTTACTGTGGTTTTTTTTTTTTTTTTGTTGTTTTTTTTTGTTTTTTTTTTTTTAAGCCTGCTTTTTCATCTAGACCAATGCCATTTGTTCATGTGATTCCTGCTTTCCAGACATGCATGTTTATGATTGATGTGACCTCGAGATTAGCTCAGCTGGTTAGAGTGTGGTTCTAAAGGTGATGGGAACACCAGGGTTGTGGGGTTAATCCCTGCATGGGCCATTTACTTAAGAGCTGGACTTGATGATCATTCTGGGTTTCTTCCAACTTTTAATTACTGTGATTCTAAGATGATTAGCTAGGCAAAATAATAAATGCTGGAAGGACATGCTTCTCTGTGTAAAGGTATGATAGCACAATTTTTTTGTGAAATGAGTAGTTTCTTCCATCATAACAAAACAGGAAATCAGTGTTGTCACTATTAGAGAAACAGGCTCAAAAAATACTGGCTCAAAAAAATACTGTAACATTACAGAATACCAGCAATCTGTGTTCCATGTGAGACATGATGGAAGGGTTTAATGTAACAAACATAAATGCTAGAACTATAAAAGGTATTCTGCTAGGGGTATTAGGCATTCTCGTAATTTAAGATGTATTGCTGTATGTAGCAGCTAATGCAAAAAAAAAAAAAAAAACCCCCCAAAAAAAAAAAACCAACTAAAAAAAAAAAACAACAAAAAAAAAAAAACCAAACAAAAAAACAAACAAACAAACAAAAAAAACCCAAACAGGAATCAGAGACCTTGAGTTAGTTGTTGTCTATGTAAAGAAACACAGAAATTCAAAAGCACTCACTATGTATGCAGTTTGTCCCTAATTCACAAGCCTTAGAAAAAAATTTCCTTTGTTCATAGAGCACTGGAAAAAGCCTCATAGGATCCCAGAATCTATAGATAATAACTCTCTAATCACTAAAAAAAAAGAAAAGCACTTACAAATCTAATTTCTTCTCTGATAATACTTTTCCTTTATTTTTTCAGTAGTTATTAAAGGAAAGTGAATAATTTGCTTTCACGTGAATTGTTTTCAGATTGCTTAATTTGCCAAATTGTTCCAGTAAATATAAATAGTAATTTATATGTGTTTTTTGAACTGTAAGTTATAATAAGTTTTAAATCTAAGTTATTTTAGCAGGGGGGCTGGTTCATAGTAGCTGAATTTTCTCTTAACTTAAAAACATCACTGTCATAAATATAGACTTTTACAGGAGGTGAAGAAAATGTGCTAATTAACCTTTCCTTACAATAAAATCTAGATTTATGAAAGCATTAGTGTCGCTATGTTAAGCAGATCCACCAGGGAGAGCAAGAGCTAAAATATTGAAAATTGCAGTGGAGCTCAGTATTAATTTCAGACCATACTTGCAAATGTGTTAACAGTGGTAAAGAAACTTTAAATTATATTGGTCATCTTCTTTAACATTCAAGTTTTTTTGGGTATTAAGTTTTTAAAAAACTCAGCTAAATGAGCCTTCCTCTAGGTTGAACAGTCTCAGCTATCTATGACTTTCCTCACTGGAGGAAATGCTCCAGTCCTTTTATCATCTTTGTGACCCTTTGCTGGACTGTCTCCAATATGGCCATGTCTCTTTTGTACTGGAAAGCCCAGAACTGCATACAGGACTCAGGTGTGGTTTCACTGGTGCTGAATAGAGAGCAAAGACCACCTCACTTGACCTGCTCTGCTTAATGTAGTCCAGGATACCATTTGCCTGCTTTGAAACAAGGGTACATTGCTGTTTCATGATCAATTTGGTGACCAGCTGGAAACCCAGGTCCTTTTCTGTCAAGCAGTACTCCCTCTGGGTGGTGCACAGCATGTACTTGTGCCTTGGGTTGTTCTCCAGGTGCAGGACTCTGAAGTTTTCCCTGTTCAACTTCCCCTTGTTCAACTTCCCCTTGTTGAACTTCATTATGTTCCTGTCAACCCACTTCTCCAGCCTGTCAAGGTCAGTCCGGATGGCAGCACAACCCTCTAGCATATCAGCCACTCTGCCTTGTAATGTGTCATCAGCAAGTTTGCTGAGGGTGCACTCGGCTCTATCATGCAAATCATTAACAAAGATGTTGAATGGGATTGAGTCCATTATTAATCCCTGGCTAGCTGCTGACTTCCAACTAGATTTTGTGTCACTGAACACCACCCTCTAAGCCCAGCCTTTCAGCCACTTTTAAATCCAGCTCAATCCTCATCCACCCCATACATCAACATCTTGACTATGAGAATCTTATGGGAGACAGTGTCCAAAATCCTTATTGATGTCAAGGTATGCAATATCCACTGTTTTCCCTTCAACTATCAAGTCTGTCATTTGATCATAGAAAGCTATCAGGCTGCTCAGGCATCTTGCTTTGGTGAATTCATGCTGAGTATTCCTGTTTGCTGTCTTGTGTGTGGAAATATTTTCTAGGATTAATTGGTCATTCACCTTCCTGGGGATCAAGGTAATGTTGATGAAGTTCCTTGAGAACCATTTTTGAGAATAAAAGTGGTATTTGATTTCTTTCAACTTTCAGGCACCTCTCCTAATTACCACAACCATTCAGAGATTTTCAAGACTGGCTTCGCAATGATATCGCTCAGCTCCATCAGTACTTGTGGGTGTATTCCGTCAAGGATTATGGATTATATAGCCATTTTGCATAAATATTCTGTATCCTGGTCCTTTTCAACCAAAGTCTTCCAGCCTTTGTCCTTGGTGACAGGCCCCTGGGATTCCTGAAGACTGATCTTGTTAGAAAAGACTAAGATAGAGGTAGCATTCAGTATCTCAGCATTTCCCATGTCCCATGTCACTCTTTCTATTCAGCAGCATGCCTACATTGCTCTTAGAGCCTTTCATTTTGTCACCTATGCACTTACAGAAACATTTCTTGCTGCCTCTGACATCACTGGCCAGATTCAATCACAGGTCTCTGGTCAGGAAAGCATGCTCTGACAGTGTCTCTGTACTTTACCCAGATTACTTGTCCTTCCTTCCATCTTCTATAAAATTCCTTTCATATATTTGATGTTTTCCAGGATTTCCTTGTCCGAAAGGCCTCCAGACTTTTTTTTTTTTTTTTTTTTTCTGAATTATTTTCTCATTTAGATGGAATACTAGTGAGGTGGTGATTACTTTGGGGTATAGTGAATGTGAATGGCTTTTCTTAGCCCCCTCTCTATTCCAGGGTCTTATCCCATGAGAGTCTTTCAAGAAGATTCATGAAGAGGAAGTAATCCCTCCTCTTCTGAAGAGATCCTTCATCTTCTGAAGTACAGTTATGGTCTTGATGTTTGCTCTCACAGGATCCAGAACTCATTATTGAAACCAATGTTGACCGTCATATCACCAACAAATCTTTGATTTTATGAGGCACAAATGTTTCTAAATACTAAACATGCAGTCATCTTTTTTTCTTAACTTACTGATCTATTGATAAAAATAATTATTTTGATCACTTTAGAGAAAGGAAGGGAGCAGTTTTGAATTTTTTTTCTACAAAAAATCTAAATCTAAATTCTCGATGAAAATTGTAAACTAAGCATTGACATGAGTAACCTGTAGTAAACCTGTAGTTCCAAAAGATTAGAGTTGGGGAAACAGGTACATTTTGCCTCACGTTTTTTATTACTAATATAACAAAGTGTAGCCCTGCAGTTTTATAAGTGGTTAGTCTTGCAAGAATAGACTCACAAAATTATGTTATTCCAATATCTATCCATGATAGCATCAAGCCTGTGCCATGTTCATTTCAGTAGTGTTTTTGAGCTTGAAATTTTTTTGGGAGAGAAGATAATGGCATGGCTGCATGTGGACTGGTAAAGTACAAGGTTGGAAGCTCTGGTTCTGTAAGAGCACAGTTGCCTGTCTCCAACACTCTTTAGGCCACAGAAGGACGTTGCCATGAGGTAAGCACAGAGGAAGGATAACAGGATGTTTCTAACCTGGCAGGGGTGAGATCTGGGTAGCACATCCTGCTTAATGCATCCAGACAACAATTCCCACTGTAGAAATCTGTGTAAAGAAGCAACTGCAATTCCAATACCACTGCTCAAACAAAGATCACCCCAAGTAATGGGACAGATAACATCTAAGACCAACAATGACCAAGGAAGCTCCCCCAAATATGCCTCCCTGCACACCTGAAACTTAAATGGAAGATAAGTTACAGCAGCTGGGAACTTGAGATAAGATAAAGGTGGTACTGTTGTCAGGGTGTTATCTCAGACCTAGGGGAAGGTAACAAAGCTGGAGGAGAAAAATGGATCAGTGATAATGGACACAAAGAATGCAGAATTTATAGTTCATAAGGAAAGCCAACTCAGCCATTGTGCTGAAATCAGCTCTGTCTGGGTAAAGGGCAGTTCTGGCAAGCAGAGATTCTGACTATGGTCTCACAGCCCACTGAACCAAGCAACCCACTGACTCAGAAGAAGAGAAGGACTGAGCAGGGAGCTCTAATGCTCTAATTAGCATTAGAAGTGAGGGAATCATTTAACCAATAGACTCAGAGAACTGTTTAGCCAATAGCATTAATTTCTTTGTTTGCTAAAATCTATATATAGTGAAAACCTTGGGACCCCACAGCACTGAGAAACCCAGGGGTGAACACGAATAGGCTGGCACTGCATCCATGGAAGCTCTATCTTCTGCTTGTTCTCTCTGTCTCTCTCATCTCTTTTCTTTTTAACTCTACCTCAATTTTTTTTGTTAAATAAAATCTATATTATTGATTTTGGCAATATGTCTCATTTCCCCCTTAATTCTAGCAGAGACATCTCTAAATAGTTGGATCTTAATCTTAAAGACATCTTAATTTTTATCTGAATATTTTTCCTTGAAGAATATCACAGTGCAACAAGGCTTTACCCTACATCTCTGTAAAGATATGTAATACCCGTAGTTTAACATGAGCCTTTTTGTTTTCTTTTAGACAAACCAATGTCCTGTTCTCCTTGGTGGGAATTTGACTTGGAGCAAAATTAGAAAAAACTAAAGTTACATTAGTTAATACATTAGTTAATACATAAGTTAAAGCACTCTAACAGAAGCTGTAACAGTAGGGAATCTATAGGATAAAATACAATTGCTACTACCTGGATGGAATGTGATTGGCATGCATGGAGTCTATTTCATAGTGTTTCCCAACACACAGCCTGCACCCTCAAGCACAAGCCAAGAGGGATGAGATGGGGGATGGAGTGGGGTGATGACACCACGGCCAGGCTCTGTGGCAGGGAAGGGAAGCTGATAGCACCATGTTGTGGATGCCTGAGCACTGTATCCACTGAGTAAGCACTCCAGATTTTATTGACTATACCTGATGAGCAAAGTGAGAGAATTTTACAGCAGTTAGTAACAAAAGCATGTATAAACAAGTCACTCAAGCTGCACTTAAATGTAAAAAAAATAGTGTAAAAGTGAGTCAAGAATAGCTAGAAATTAGAAGAGAGTCCACTATAACTTGTGGGATCAGAAGGGCTAAACCTGTACTTCTCTCCCATAGGGACACCTAATGGTAAGAACTTTATGAACATTAAATTATTATCTCGAGCTAGCTTTCCTTGTTTATCTTGTTATCTATAGAGCTTGTCTCTATATTGATTCAAGTTTTTTTTTTTTTTGCAGACAGTTACAATCACCAGAAATTTTCAAACCTTATCTATCATAATTTTCTATTACCAGTGTGCATGTTAATAAAGTGTCTTACTCTGTAAACTGTCTAGCATTAGTCCCTCAAGAATGCTAGCCAACTGTGAATAATATGTTTGACAAAAGCAGGGAGATTCAGGTCTCCATTTCTAAACTGTAATAAAGGATTTGATTCTGATTCTCTTGGCAGGTATCCCTGAGCAAGTCAGTTGAATCACCTTCCAGTACAGTGGAGTCACAATAATGGGACACTGAGGGACTGGTCAGGCACAAGGCTCTTGGCTTTCCCAGGGCATTGGCAGACTAAGCAAACATAAAGGGTTCAAGGAACCCCTCCACTTTTATATGGCACTCATCTGTGCTTCATATGATGTCCCTAATTCATACAAGAAATAATTTAAATTCAGCTATCAAGAAGATGCTCTATAGAAGTGTTTTCCTTCACACAGCAATTTTCTTTAAACTTCTTCTACTTAAAAGAAGCCATGCTGAATGTGGATTATTCATTTTTTATGTTTACACTAGGGATTGTGGGCATGTATGTAGGTCTGTTTGCTTAAAACCCACCTGTCAAATGTGCCTCATTGTGAAGGATGTCCCTTATTTTAGACTCCAACCTGATGTTATGCTAAATTTATTCCTTTAAATTACTTATATCAGAAATGCTGAATCAGTATATTGAAGTGATTCAAAATGTTACGCTGAGTCTGCTTTTCCTGTAGGGACCGTGACAGTGGGCCTGACTACTGGGAACACATTCACTGCCAATACCCTTCCTCATATAGCTGACAACATAAGAACTTTCCCACAGAAGATATGTTCAGGGAAATAGTACTTTTCAGAGCCAAGTAAGGGGAGCTAGCAGCTAACTCCATTGTCTTGAATATTTGACAGGTCAATGAACCCTGTATTTCACTGTCCCTCCTCTCCTATTTGCCTGTGGGATAACACTACATGGATTAATATTGAAGAAATTCTAAATGCTCCTCCTAAAAAAAATTCATAATATTTTATTTTTTCTCCTCTGAGAAATGAATGTAAGGCTGACCAGATATACCATCAACACAAGTAATCAGCTATTATATGTTGTATTTTTAATGTAAAAATTTTCTTTTAAAAATAATTTAAAACCCAATTAATTTAAAGATGCCAAATGCAGTTCTTTACCATCACATTTCTGTAAATAACCTTGCTATACAAAGATGACTTTGCACAAGGTCTCATTTTTTTCCATTGTCTATCATCTTTTCAATGCTCAGAAATCTAAAAGACAGTAGTAATGAAAATACTTCATACAAAACCCACAACACATCAAGCATAGTATATTAAGGATTAATTAACTACTTTACTGTGTGGGGGGTTTCTATTTTGTTTGAGATGCAAGTGCAGTATCATTGCAGTATCTGATACCTCTAGCAGCCTGACCATTTTTTATAGCAGCAGAAAGATTAATGTGGTTGTATAATAGCCTAATTAAGTATAAATTTTCTCAGGTGTCTGAGAAGTCCTTGAGGTTTCTGAAACAGAAAGATTAGAGAAAGGATTATTCATTCTGGAACAAGAACTGGAAAATATTTGTTTCACAAAGAAATTTTTCTTTCTTTTAAGGAAGAAACAAAAATACAAACAGAATGTCTTTAACAGAAACCCTTTTTTTTTCCATTTTTAATGCTGAGTATTTAGATGTTACTGTGATTCATAGACACACTTCTCTGGAAATTTTTCTATGCTATTGCAGCAATAGAATATGTAAGGGCTGAAATTTTTAATATCGAATAATCATTAACATGTGCTTATAGTAATTTTTCTGGCTAAGCCTTCATTCTCTGTGACAGAGGATGATTTACTGCCCAGAAAATGCAGAGACATCACTAAATTTTGGCAAAACAAGTAACAAATCATATACTGAAGTGTAGTGATTGGTAAGTAAAGATTCTTTTCATTCTCCAGAGGAACAAAAATTTGCTAACAAGAAACATTAACTGCCTTATAGTTACAAACACACAATTCTTTTAAAGCATGAGCTCTTAACTAATGGAATTTCCTTACCAAGTAGAATCTTTAAAAACTTGTGTGGTTTTTTATGATCTCATTTTGTTATGTTTTGTTTCCTGTTGCTTTGTCTTCTTTTTAAGTCCAGGCTGCATATGCTTTACTTCAATTTTACCATATGATTGCTTTGAGTATTTTCAGCACTGAAGAAAGAATCTTCTTCTCCCTTTCAGCTTCTCTCCAACAACACACCAAACTGATCTTCACTTCAGTGTGATCCACTGCCAAGTAGCCACAAAGTCAGGTTTTAGACCTGTCCATCACATAAGACAATCTCTTATTGGCTATGTGCTGCACATTTTCATCCTACTTTTCTCTTCCTTACTTTCAGAAAGTTGTTTGGGTTTTGGTTTTTGTGGGTTTTTTTTGTTTGTTTGCTTGTTTGGTTTTTTCAGGGTTTTTCTCGGGGGGAGGGTGAGGGGGGTGATAGCAAATCCACAGATTTTTTGTAGACTTTCTGTACTGTGCAGCAGAAACAACTGAAAATTTAGGTTTGCTTCACCTTTTTCCTCATGCCGTCAGTAAATTCTCCATTCTGATTATGGATCCTTCTAATTTTTCCTTGATTTCTTTTTTTTTTTTTTTTTTTTTTTTTTTTTTTTTTTATCATTACTACACTGGGAAAACAGATTTTAGAAAACAGGAAATCATGTCCTCAATACAGTACTCTTTTCATA
Organism: Vidua chalybeata; assembly: GCF_026979565.1. Lineage (NCBI taxonomy): Eukaryota > Metazoa > Chordata > Aves > Passeriformes > Viduidae > Vidua > Vidua chalybeata. Next base: position 54,960,202 of record NC_071531.1, on the reverse strand, counting down.
ATTTTACATTAATTAGGGCTTGTTTCTTATTGGTTGCCTCTTCCATTTTCCCTGTGCCATTATTTTATTGGCTTTTTGTGCACTATGCATGACTTCTTATCACAGAAACTTCTGAGAAGTATTCATAGTCTATCTGCTTATTGTACAACATTTTTACTCTTGAGTTTTGTCCCCAGAGTATGAACATTTTCATTCTTCTCTCTGCTTCTCCTTTCAGCGCAAATTTAGTAGTTTTAAAATTCATTTCACTTATAATGACAGTAAATTACTGAAAAAATTCTAACAAATGATAAACCTTTGGTACTTAATGCTTTTGTTCATAAAAAGCTGGCTACTGCAATTTGAAACACACTAGCTGTTTAACCTACACTCCAAAAGCAAGCATTTAAACTTATCTTTCATTTACATGGAAGATTTTAATAGTTTTCCTGTAAGATTTCTTTTTTTCAATAAATCTTAGGAATGTGGTTTTGATATGAAATAGAAACAAAAGCCTTGCAGTTTATCTGCATTGTGAGATTACGTCTGACCACATCCAGCTTATTAAAAAAAATTGTTCCTTCTGCGTCTTTGAAATGATACACTGCTATCATGATACTTCATTGTTCCAAGGAATGTGAACAACCAGTCAGCAAGCATAATTAAATAGGCTAGTTTTCCCTGTGTTTACAAAGTAAAATGTAAAGGAGAACATTCCTTTTTTTCTTGCAGAAAAGCCCCTCTCTCAACAAAAAACAAACCAAAAAAACCCACAAAACCCAAAAGGAAAAATTGTTTCTTTAAAATTATTTAGGCAAAATTATTTGAAATAGGAAACATGGAAGCAATCAAGAAGTCCATGAACAAATAATATGCATATTTTGTATGCCTGGTTTAGGCAGTCCTTTTCTAATTTTCTGACAGCTGGCTTCTCAAACTCTGCAGTGACATTTTATTTACAAGTCATTCATTTGCTGTGATGAACAGGCACAATTTTGATATCCTTTTGACTAAAATATGTCTTATCCCAGTCCTGGAAAACTTTTCATTTTCTCCTAACTAAATGTATGATTACTATATGGACAGTAGTTTCACTACTGGAAATTATCCAGATTGATATTTTAAAGAAGATATTGCATAGAATAATGTATAGAACTTTTATCCTAATACAGGTAACAAAAGGTGTTTGCTTTTGCATTCAGGCTTTCAATTTAACTGTCCCTCAGAGTAATCAGCAAAAGTTGTTCTGATGGGATATAGAACAATAAAAAGTATCCAGAAGAGTCTTTCCCCAAAGCTACATGTATTACAGTACCCTTTTTTTAACTACATAGTAGGGCCTGCATCTGGTTCCTAAAACTGTACTTTTATAACTTAACCAAAGAAGTAAAAAGTAAAAAAGCTTTTGAAGTTTATTACTTTAGCTACACAATTCTTTCAATCAAATAATAGAAATTTAAATCCTGTTTTGTTTTGCTTTTTCATTAAAATGGTTTGTCTTTTGTAGGTTATCATCAAAACCTACATGGTTTTCAATAAGGGAAATTGACCACTCTGCAGTCTGCAGTTTTTACAGAAAAAGGACCCCAAACCCCAAAACAAAACCAATAGTCTCAATATTGCTAATCTTGACATCTTCCTAAATGTCATTTAAAAGGGCTCAAATAAGCATATTGTGTTAATGAAATATAACCAACTGGGAAAATATTGTTATTTTATAAGATAATGCAAATTACCCTTTTTATAACATAAGACATCCTTGACAAGTTTATTCAGAGGAATACAATTATCATAACCCATTGCAAATAATATATTACACAATTTACGTGTGTTTGGTCTTTATTATGTAAATGTTGTGGTTTACGTTTCTAGAATTTGTCCCAGCCATTGCCTCAGATATGGAAAACTGCCAACATAAGTTTTGGGAACATCTGAATTATCATGCACTGATTAATTTGTTTGTTTGTTTGTTTTTGGTTTTGGTTTGGGTTTTTTTGTATCTGGATGGTTTTGGTTTTTATCTATGTTTGATTCAATGAGTTCACTTTTAAAATTATATGATGACTGCCCATAAAAATGTACCTATGTTTTCAAATATCTTAAATATAGGAGTGGTTTCTGTATATTTGATTTAAAACAATAATACTTTGCTCTGTATCTCTCATGGAAAGTCAGACACCATAAAAATACAAATTGTCAGCATAAATAGCTTTTAATTTTATAATCTTGTACAAGGGTATGTTTTTCTATACTGCATTCCCTGATAGCAGTTTCAAAAAATTTCTCACAGAGACACAAGCACTGTGATGTGCATATTTGTATACCTCTCCCTTCATAAAGCTATCCCTTTATTCTCAGGTGACACGACCTCACTCAGCATCTATGTCATTACATTTTGCCATTACCCAAGGGATTTTACTGTTGCTGCAAAATTTTAAGTTACATCTTTATCACTGTACCTGATAAATGTGTATACTGACAAGCCATCTTGCCACACTGCAGATATAAGTCTACTACACTCACCCTGGTAAAGACTATAACCTAAAATAAAGCTTAATCATATCAAATACCCATTAGTAGTGAATGCGGGTCAGAAGGGGAGCATCAAAGGTACTGACTATAGGCCAGATATTTCAAAACACTGAGCAAGAATATGCTTAGATTTAATGCTCACAGTACTTTAGGTGAAAATACAAAGCTTAAGTCTTCCATTTGAAAGCCTCACTCAGAAGATATACAAAAAGATATCTTTAGGAGTCTGTAGTTTCCAGGTAAAGTCAGTTATCTGCTTACTTTCAGTCTTTCAAATAATTGAGCAAAACTCAGGTTTGTTTGTTTGCTTGTTGTGGTTTTATTTTTTAGGGTTTTTTAATCCAGTGGTGAATCTGCCTGCTTTTTCAGGTGCCTTTATGTTAGATAAAAATTACATACAAAGAGTGAGATAGAAGTCCAGCTCTTTTCTGTACATGAGTAGATTAAAAAATATATTTCAATTTTCCACATAAGTGCCCTAACCATTGTGTAAGCTACTAAGTCTATTAGGCTGGTTCCACTTTGCAGAACATAATTCAAGAATCATTGAGTCATACAAAGAAAACATGAAAAGAAGCACAGCTTTGTAGCTTTAGTTGTTACAGACCTTACCAACCTGGGTGGAAGCTTAAACCTAGTGCCAACTCACAGGACTGCTTCTGTGTTTTAACCAGTGGAATTTGTCTGTAAAGGCTGTGCTTTTTCTTCTATTCTCATATCAGCTGTTCTAATCCCTACATTTCTTCTTGCCTTTTCCTTTCTTTATGATTTTTTTTTTTTTTTGTTTTGCTGGGTCTTGTGCAGTAGCTGCAGTAGAAAAACTGATAGTAACCTTCAGTGTCTTATCATAACATGTATGTCCATGGCAAAACCTCTTCAGGTAGAAAAAACACAAAAATCATTATTTGCACCATTTTCTGAATTCCTAACTGGTGATTATTTTTAATAATTAGAGTAGATCAACTCATCTTTGTATATATTTACACACACACACTCACACACACACACACACACATATATATATATATATACACACTTACAATAGCTGTTTACAAAAGTATCTCATACTAATACAAATTTTGTATACTTCAGCCACATCAGGTTACTTACAGGACTGCTGAGCTTTAACCAGTTCAGAAAAAAACCCTGTTACATGCAGAAGCACATCTCAAAGAAACTAAGGAAACTTCTAGTTTCAACTTTTTTTTTTTTTTTGTGCTTCACTCTGCTTCAACTATGTTTACTAGAAAATCTAAATTTGGTCTTGTGGTAGTCTGTTATTCTACAGTTTGTTCTTCTGTAGTATGTTTTAATATTCCTTGTTATAAATTTGTAATGGTTCATTCTATGTACCCCATTTGGCTTCCCTAATGGTTCAGTCCTGAGTTGTTTACCACAGTTTTCCCCACCAAAATGTATGTCAATCCACATGCCAATCCACTTGTATATCTCCCTCGTTCCCTTGTCATTCCCCTGTCTGTCAAAGATAGCACATTCCTTTGGTTCTGGAGTGTTCCCTGTCTTTCATCCCTTCCTCAAAGCAGAACTGGGTTGTAAGGTTTGGTCCCTCCCCTGTTGGGGAGCATCTATTGGGGAGCCCTTACCCTGCACCCCTCCCCTAATGCCCTCCTATTGATCAAAGGTTGTGTCCTCCCCGTGTTCCCCCTACCCTTTAAAAGTAGCCCATTCAGGTTCAGATTTGTCAGGTGCGCTGCCCCCCTTTGGGATCAAATCTCTGGAGACAGACAAGTGTCCCTCCCTTATTCCTTTGCCTCGGTTTCCTCATGCTCTGTGCCTCTGCTGTGCTACCCACGCCGCAGCAATCACTGCCACCCACAACAGTCTCGGCAGAGACTCGGGAGTGGCCACTCGCGTGTCTGCCCTGTGGCCACAAGCAGGACAGCGAGCCGGCGAGCCTCCATCCCGTGGCTGCTGAGAGCCAGACACATGGTCTAAAAGCTCCAGTGTATCTGAAATTTCTGTGTTTTTTTACAGTTTTGCATCAATCCAAGATCATTATTAGTTTTGCTGTATATATATAAAATATATATATATATATGTGTATTAGTGGTATCTGTTTACTAATAGCCAATCATGCATGCATGTAATGAAATTTTATAATAGAAACCATTTCAGAATGTACCAAATATGCTAGAAAAATAGATTTAATTAACTTGGACAGAAATTAAAAGACTTTTGCATTAAAATACATAGTTAACAGCTGCTATAAAGATTAAACACAAAACCCAACAATCCTTCTAATTGCATATCACTACCTTGTAGGCTTCCTATATGTGACACCTCTACTAAGTTATTAAAATCTACTGGTAGAATTTAAATATATTAGTACCATTAAGACAACCAAACAATTCAAATATGTTTTGTACATTAAAAGATCATAGCCCATGCTGTTTCTATGAATTGTTTATGGAGCAGAGCAGAGGAATGCATGAGGCATATGCAGCTTTAGACGAGAAAAGATCATAAAGGATTTATGAAGGTAGGTATGTTTGGTTTGGGCAGGAATTACATATCATGGAGTACCATACTGAAAAATCATCCCTGATTGAACAGAGAATTGATATTCTATGGCAATTTATATAAGGACCTGGAAGACTGGGTTTTATGGTAAGTTTACAAATTCATGTTTTACAAGGATTCTTTAGCAGTAAAGATTTCTTTAGCAGTAATTCTTAGATGTCTGCATAATAAACTTTTCAAATCCAGAGATACATTTATGCACATTTTCTTACAGTAAAATATAGTTAACATATGTAATAGAACTGGGCCCTGTAGACACCTGCTCCATTAACAGCATACAGGATTGAAAAGGTACCAGTACAAGTTAAAAAACTTCTGCTGCTACCTATCTGTGCCTGGTTTCCACATGCTGTCAGATGATCCATGCTTTTAAGCAAGTGTTGCAAAATCTCATTTTTAGCATCTACTGTGTTGATGGGGAAATGTCTACTAAGTGATACATAAATCCTATAAAATGTAATGTCTAGTATTTCAGATATGGTGAGTGCAAAATAAGCTGAAAGTGGTTATGAAATAAAAAATGTCTAGAAAGTTTACTAAAGCTAATTACATATGGAAATTACAGCTAGATTCTAGAATCTAGAACTATATTCTTAAACACTTGTGTTCAGGGCTGCTTAATTATGGGGATGTTTAATTGTGTAATCAATCAACTTTTGACCTTAAACTTTTGCACACATTTAAAGATGTGTTTTTACAAAACAGCAAATGTTTATGCCTAGCATAGGAGGCAAAAATTTTGTCTTTTTCTGTTAAACTATGTTTGCAAGTTGTAAAAGAGGCCAGGACTTTTTTCCTCTACCTCCGCAGGTATGTGAAAGGCTGACTCACATTTGTGGGGATAGATTTACTTCCATCTCAGAGCAGGGTGGCCTTGACCACATTATTTGCAGCAAGTTTGTTATTCACCAGACCACATCTGCGCTCTTCTGGGAGCATGATAGCTGGTGTGGGATAAAACACACTGAAAAGCATGCAGGCAGTCAGAGAGAAGTGTGCCAGTGTTCAAGGCCATGACTTGACATTTAGGTTTACTGGGATAGATGCAGCCTGAGAGGCACAGTCCTGTGAATCTCCTATTCTTATATAATAATATATTCTTAAATAATAATTTTTAATGTTCATCAGGACCTTATTGCCTATAAAAGACTGTTGTTTAAGAGGGAGCAGTGCGGAGTCTCTTTGGAGAGAGTAGTTTAACAGTCACTCAAAAGTCAGAATACTCATCCAAATATCTGAATGCAGAGCCTGAGTTTTCTTAACACCTCTTTGTGTACCAATTTTACATGATACAGCCCTTGCATGTGTTAGGGTCTGGGACTCATTCTTCTTGGACCATTCTTGGAATTGAAAGCAATTCACTTTCCTGAAAAGTTACAGTTCTTTTCTGCAGAAGTGTTGGTTTCACTTGCATTTTCTTTGACCCCTGTATTATATTTTTTCTTGATAAAGCCATTATTAAGCAGATTTGATATTTTCTTTTAAATTTGCATGAAAATAAGATTGCCTGTATAGACAAAAAGTGAAATATTAGTAAAAATACTTGGATAAGAAGTGGAACATGTGTTTAATGGAACATGTATTTCCCCAAAATGCAGACAGCAATATTAAAAAGTCTTTTTTAGACCACTGAAAATGGAATTTTCAATGGAATGGAATTTTAGTATCAAAAGAAATATTTATTTCTTATTTTTCCCTTTCTTTTATAGGTGACAAGTCTGAAGAATATTTTAAAAATAAAAGGTAATTCAAACAAGACTCAGAAAGCTTTAGATTTAAGCACTTCAACTTATTGAAATACTTTGCATTTATTATTCAATCATGGTCATGAAGTTAACAAACATTCAAGTTCCATGCTTATGGATCTGCTACTACCATGGATCTACTACAAATCTACTACTGAAGATCTGTCTTTTGTTAATCCACAGAAAATAAATTTTTATTATGAGTTTCAATACTTATTGTAAAGACAATAGTTGCTTTCTTAAAGTTAAAATCTGCAAGATCATAGACAAATATTTAATTGACACTTTATGCTGCAGAAAATTCAGGACAATGGCAGCTTCCAGGACTTGCATGAATATTATCACCCCTGGTCTTTCACCAGATATTTATTAAGAACCTCATGAATTTCTAAGACTTCATCAGTGCCACATATGGATCCTTCCTTTTTTGACCTATGTTGTAGCATAGATTACGCTTTTAATGACACTTTTGAAGGAGAGGTTTCATTTTGCTTCTCTTCATCCTCCTATACGTTAAGTGATCCACTGAAAAAGTACACCTGCAAATGTCTATTCTTTCCATGTATCTCATGGGCTTGTATCTTCAGTCTCTTTTCACTGTCTCTGAAATGGAATTAATCAACATAGTTTGTCTTAGACTACATATCAAATTTAAAGACAGTAAATGTTTACCAAGATAAATCTCATTCTGAGTAAATGATAAATGGAACACCTTAGCCATCATATTTCTTAGTAAAAAGTGTGAACATCAATTTAATATGTGCCCATAGCCTGTAGAAAGTTAGTTTTTATTCTTAATAAAATTTTCATGTGAAATACAGCACATCCTATAGCAGAGTAGAAGGGGGAAAATAATTGATACAATTGCAAATTATTTTGCTTCTTCTTAGGATTTGGAATATTACAAATATTTGAAAAATTACAAAATATTACAATATAGATCTAAAATAATTACCTATATTTACACTTGAATTATTCAAAGAAGTCAGAGAAAAGAGTCTTCATAAAGTCTGATTTATAGCAAAAAATTCAAACACCAAAAAATCTGTCAAATTACACTATTTTCTAAAAGATTAAAAAAACATCAGTTGAAGACAAAAATTATATATTTTATTATATATGTATTTCTGATATGTACAGATACATCTATAATGTAACTATTTCAAAGAACATAGTGGAACTGAATATTTGTCTTTATCAATGACCAACTTTTGTCAAAATTGCTTAGTCTTTTGAATGCTGAGAATATATATACTGTTCACTTAATCATTTTTTTACTCGTTCATTTTCAAAACCCTTGACTCCACTGTATTGTCATAGGAATTATAATTGCTCTATTTTCCTGATAAAGATTGAAAAAAAATATAAATAATTATTAAAAATCTGAAAGATATGATCAATTTTTGCAACCCATTTGCTATCTTTCAAAGTAAAAAACCCAATCCAACATTTTAGTGAGTTTCACTGAAATTATTATGTTTAGCATGAGCATTTGCTGTCTTACTTCCATGGTAAAGCCATTATATACCCTTATGTGTATAGCAAAAGTTCACAATACCTAGTTCAACATAGCACCACTTCTGTAATTAAATATTTTAACTTTGCTGGAAAACAAATACTTAGTGAAGCCCTTTAATATTGCAATAAATGTGGGGGGAGAAACTAATTTTCTGATTGATTCAGGTAATATGAATAAATTATTAATCCTTATGGTAGCAAAGAAAATTAATCTTTTGAGCACAATAAAATTAAAAGGTATTGGCTTGCCTGATCTCAACAAAGTAAGATGAATTTTTAATACAGCAAATTAATTAGGCACATAATGAGGAATAGAATGCATAATAACTCTAATTCTGATAAATAGCAAAATAGTTCAGATCCTCAAAGAAATAAATATCATCCATCACAAACACACCTTTAATTCTGTTTGTTAGGGAATATTAATGGGAAGAGAGCTTGCACAGAAGAGTTAGATGAATTCTATTTGCTGATTTTGTTCAGTGCAATTACATTATGTGCTGACCCTCATCTGTAACTTTTTGTGAAAATGATTTTAGGACATAATTCATTTCTGAAGGTGGTAATGTACCATAAAGGATTTGTATTATCATTAAACATACTGTCTGCGCCAGATGTTACATGTTATTTGCTTCTGCCCTGAAGATCATTTAACAACTTATAAATCTTTATGGCCCCATAATGTTTTGCTACAATAATTTGCATCTTTAAATAGCTTCTGAATTATGCATTCTAAAAATAAGTAAAAACCAACATTTTTGTTATTGAAGAACATATATCTTCTGTTTTACAATAGCCTTAGTTACAAATGTCAAGCAATACTAGTATGGGAATGCAAAATCAATTTTTTTCCTAACTTTTGACAGCATAAAGGCATTTCAATGCAGATTAAGTAGTTTATCAGTTTAAGACATGTTCTTTTATTAGAACTCTCAAGGTACATTAAAGAATTATCTAACTGAAAAACTCTATTTCAATAGAACATCATGATGCTATCTATAAGTGTGCTTTGAAATCTTAAAACCAAATATTTATAAATAAAATCTAATATAACATCTTCTATAACATAAAATAAATTTGGAATTCAGAAAGTAACTTATTTGATAAATTTATCATGACTTCTTGTTATTCTGTGTATCTTTATTTTAATATATAGTTTTATGCACCAGAGGAAGCTACTGCAAAGGCGGGGGCTTGTCTTTTTTAGTGCATAGTCTGAACCACCATGGGAGAGTGAAGCTTTGGAAAAAACTGGGCTCATATTTTCAAGGAGCATTTCAGAATAGAATACTTACAGAACAGTAGAAACAACATGGATTTTATACCAAGAAGGAAGCTTCCTCAGGGAAGCATGAAGAGAACAGGTAATCATCAGAATTCACAAAAAAATATTTCCTATGAATGAACAACAGAATTTTACTTTGCTACTTTATCCTCAGCTCTGGTCACCTTGGACCTCCTTTTTATTACTTGCAGTGTCTTGATGTTTCTCATGTTGCTGTCTTAGAGGTCACTTAGTGGTCTGTGTGATTCATGTGCCTACTTTGAACTGTCTTTTCAGCTCCAGCTGAAATTCATGGGAGAATCTCCACTGACTTAATTTTGTACAACGGAGCCCTCCCTTTTTGATAGAAGGTAATGTCAAAATTTATATTGTTTCAGTTGCAATTTTTGAAATTTCTTACACAGCATTAGTATGTCTATGCAGGTTATGCCCATATACTATATATGATGGCTAATAGATATTTATTAGTAAAATAATTTGAAAATAGATGGTGAAACATACACTGACTTTTAGCTTAGTTAATATAAGGCAATTATCATAAACGCCACTGTAAAACTTACATTACTTTCTCCTGCTCTTATGCACTAAGTCACTGTTTAATCTATATTGTCAGTGTTATTTATTTTCTTTATGAAAAATATTCTATACACTCGCAGTAGTAATACTGATTCTCTCATCTGTAATTTGAAGTTTGTATTTTTTTAGATGAAGCTTTCACAATATTCTGACAGGCTAATTTTTTAACTTTCTATTAAAACTTAGAGACTATATACTGCATATAAATGATTTTCTTTAATAATTAAAAAAAAAGCAACAAAGGCAAAAACTCTGTGCTCTCAGTACCATTAGAATAGCTTATTTATATAATTAAATATGTATGTATTATAAATAGGAGATATGTTTTCTAAATAGGAGATGGTCAAAGATGGTGATATGAACATAGGTCTAAAATTCCTGAAAAATAATTTAGATGGAGTTTAAGAAATTTAAGAATTACCAATTTGATCTTCATAACAAATGTGATACATAATCATTCCAGACTATCTGCAGAATGCAGTTTATTAGGAAATAAATTTATCTCCATTTAAAAGTATGAAGGTAGGGCTGCTGATACATTTTATGAGAGATAACAGAGGCTATTCCTTGTATAGTGTTCTGCATACTGCTTCATAAGGAGTGAATATAAGCTGTTGGTCATTGTTCATAGCTGACAAAAAGAGTCCAAAGAAAACAGTATTAAAAATATTTGGTGTTAAAATAATGAAAAAAAAACACCCAAACTATTGAAAGTCTTATCATATAGTGTGTAATAGTGTTAGTCATAGTAATAAAAATGCACAAAACTGAAAAAATAAATTCAAGCTATTAGAAAAGGTCTGGTCTGTAAATCCTAATTCTCTGATAATTACCTACTATAAAAGTGGTTTATGCCTTTCATATACCATCTCTCATATGGCATCTATCTGTTCATATTCTTATTATAGTAAAGGATAAATCTAGTACACAAAGAAACAAAGTTTTTGATCTATTTTCTCTTTTTGAACTAAAGACTAATTGCTTATTCTATTCAAAACATATTTATGAAGCTGTTTCATATGAGTTTTTGCTTTTAATGGAAAATGTATTTAATATAATAATCAGAAATTCTAATATTTTGGAGTGGGAAGATACAACTGTTCAAATATAACTGGCATTATTAGATTTTTATTAGTATGCTTTTTCATTTTTTCTTTATTTGATGTAAAGGCATCATCATAGGTTTAAAGTTATGTTACATTTTTTAAAATTTCTTGTTTATTTAAAAACAAAACAGTTACTTTTTAAAACATCTGTAGTGGTATAGCATACATCTGTAAACAGGCCTTGACAAATGTAGCCTCTATCTAAACCCTATAACTCAGAAAAAAACACTTTCTTTCCTTCCTTGCCCAGATACAACTTCTCCAAGGGTGTTTTCTTACAAATATTGAATTCCCAAGAAAGTATGATTAGAGGATATTCTTAAATGCAGTTGATCTACAAATTGCAATATCTAAAGTAAAGTAGGAAAAATGTGCCATCAATTTACAATCAATTTCCTGCAATCAATATTGCTAGTAAACTTTCTATTTAGTGAGGTGCTATAGTAACATAGTTTATATTATTTTTTATTGGTTGCATTCTGTTTTTTCTTCCCTAAGTTTGTTCCATTTTGGCTGGGTCAATAATAGATGGTCTCTTGGCTAATCTTTTCTTCCTTTTTTTTTTTTTTTTGGCCTTCTCTCTGTTCAGTGTTCTATATGTATTCCTTATTTCTTTTTTAACTCTATTTCTCTCCAAAAATTCTTTCTTTTGATCACCTTCCTTGTCTTTCTCCAGAAATCTGACTTCGGATGGGATTTATCTCTTCTTTATTTGTCCAAAAATGTAGACATTAAACAAATAATATTTCTGGATATTAATTAAGGGGGAAAGCTAAGGACACTGAAGCACAGGACAGAGGCTCCTGTGAGTGAATGTCTGAATTCACTCAAGTGAATGTCTGAAAACCTGAGACATTTATCTTCCTCTCCTTTGTGGGAAATTAATATATATGTATACTTATATCAGGGAGTTGCAGATTGTTATGGAGTGTTTAGAAGACTGAAATATTTGATCAGTCTTAAACTGTAAAACTAAAGTTTGCTAACTACATTCATTAGCAAAATATTTCATACAAATGGTGAGTTCTTACAAGTTTTTTATGATCACTGCTGCTTATACCAAACTCTCACTTTTTAACAATTGTATTCTAAATTATATATAATTTGTGATTTTACATTTCCATAGATCTGAAGTTGAACATTTAGCAGTGACATCTATCTTGTTAAGTCTTACACTTAGGGTCCGACCTGAGAACTCATCAACTAGATGTTTTCCTTGCTTGCTCTTGCCTGATGGTTTTATGCTGTTGCAGTCTTCTCTGCTACTTATCGATCATTTGTGATCAGGTCCTAAGCCAAGACAGGTGATTTCCAATAAACAGCAACCAAGCTGGTCAAAGATTTAGAGAGCAAATCCTGTGAGGAGAGGCTGAGGAAACTTGGATTCTATAGCGTGGAGAAAAGGAGGATTAGGGAAACTCTTATTGCTCTGAAACACCTGCTTGAGGTTATGGGAAGGTGAGTGTTGGTCTCTTTTCCCAAGTGACAAGCAATAGGATGACAGGAAATGGCCTCGAGATGTGTCAGAGGAGGTTTAGCTTGAATATGAGGAGAAATTTCTTCACTAAAATGGTGGTCAAGCACTGGACAAGGCTATCCAGGGAAGTGATGGAAACACCATTTGTGGTGTGATGAATCCAATGACTGCTGTGAGGCTCTCTATGACTACAGGCTGTTCAGAAGGCACAGGCAAGGAAGGAAAGGCAGAGACATGCTCTTTAAATCAAGATATGGATAGTGTAAAGAGCTCTCTGAAAATGGGGATAAACAGATTGAAAGCTTGTGGGTAAGAATCAGAGTCTGAGGCAGCAAAGGGAGCTTTGTGACTGGTGTCCACGACAAGCTGCCTATTGCTGAAGCCTCCTTACTCCAGCTCCAGGAAGTAACATGCTTGCAGATACTGCAGTCCCCCAGCAGTCCTGCTGGGGGGCTTCAATCAGCCTGGTACCTGCTGAAAATATATCATAGCTATCTTGGAATGCACAGAGGGTAACTTCTTACATGAGGTAACAGACAGCCCTACAAGCAGGAATGTGATACCGTACCTGATGATCCCCAGTGCAACTGAGCTAATTGATGATGACAGGAGTGGAGGCAGCCTGGGCTGACCATAATCATACACTGGTGGAGTTTACAATCTTGAGGAATGTGGGTCAAGCATAGGGCAAACTCAGGACCTTAAATTTTGGGAAAGAAAGCTTCCACATGTTCTATTTTCCGGACTGTTTCTCGGACAAATAAGGGCAGCTATTGGGACAGATTTTTATATTAGTTGTGCATATTCTTTGGAGCTATTTGAACAAATAGAATTATATACTAAAAAAAAATGCTCCCTTTTCCTTGACAATCCGAATTACCCTGGTAATTCATTACCAATTGCCCTGCCTGCAATCAGAAAACAACACAAAAGAACTCTGTCTAGTGATTAGTGTCTAAAAGTCTGGGATTACAAAACAGACTTGACAAAGCTACCAATTTGGATTTTCCGTGGTCCTTATGCCTCCAAAATTGCATTTAATCTTTTTGGCCATTTTTATTTCCGTATTGATGAGGTCTTAAGGATCATTCAACTGAATGGTTAGCTTTTCCTGGAGAGAAAGAATGAGCTGAAATATCTTCACTCTCTCTTTTCTAACAAGTTATTCCTTCAGCTTTGCTTATTAAACTCAACAGATTAAATCTTGCATAACTCTAGGCTGTACTGCCTGACTACATAGGGATACCAATCCTCCCCTTCAACACATACTTGCCTCTCAACTTGCTACAACTGCCAATACCAACAACCCAGTTCTAAAGTTTTAGCCACAGCAAAGCTACAGGACTCATGAAAAAGGGTTGTGAACCATGACAGCTCTACTGCAGCAAGAGTAGAGAGTGCTCCTATGTCCTGCTCAGGCATTGACTTCTCCCACTTAATGAATAAAAGCATATGTGCAGTGGAGTAGATCCCTCATATTTTCTTAAGCATTTCAATACATATATTTTAGGGCTTGATTGACATATTCTCTAATTTAGTGAAACTCCAGAAATCTAAAGAAAGCACCACCTAGATAAGGGACTGAAATTGGACACAAAGTTTCTCATTAATAGTAGCTTCCTATGTCTGACTTTGGCTTTTTTTTCCTGAGTTAAAAATTTTAAAGTTATATATGTATATATATATATATATACACTAATGAAGTATCCTTCTGTACTGGATCTTCAGGTTGGAGGTGATGTTGATGATCCGTAAGTTTTAAAATTTAGGCAGTCTTAGCAGCAACTCAATTAATATAATGCACTGCTATTATCGCATGTAAGTTTAAATTCCTAAGGTGTTAAGTATTACAGAACACTTGTCTTTATGTGCAATAAGAAAAAAAAAGTTATATTCTTCTATGTTAGGAATAATGTTTTTCTTAAGTATTATCAGGAAGATGTTAACTATCATGAAAATAAGTTTGCTTCCTAGGAAGCTGAAAGCCTATTTTACCACACAGAAGTCATTTAATACTAAAGAAAATTCAGACTCAAAGTTCTACTGATTTTCTGCAGAATTTTCATTGCTAGTTTTGCCTTTGCAATTAAAAATAATGATGGACTGATATAAAATATATTCAAAAGTAACAAGAAAATGAGGTATCAACTTACTATTATTCCTGCAGTGGGAGAATAAACTAAGCTGGTAAAGCTTTATTTGAAAATTATTCAAAATTATTCAGTAATCAACAGTCTTTTACACTGAGCATGAGTTGCCAGTGACTGACAATAATGACAAATGATATTTATTTCTGTTATTCAGTTGATGTTAATGTGCTATTCACATATGAGTAACTTTATCTAACCATTATATTTTCCAAGTTCTTTGTATTGTTTAACTATTATTTGTTAATGGATGGTTCCTGAATAGCATGCAAGAGTCACTGAACTTAATTTTTCTCCAAAATTCAAAGGATGCAGAAGGTCTTTCACTTTTTTTTTTGTTCAAAGAGCAATCCTCTAGTGAAAATATTACTGATGTACAGTAAAGCATTCTTCTTTTCTTTAAGATATATATGTTTTAGCTGCTGTTAGATGACAATGAAATATATCTTAAAGGAAAAAAGTATGCTGTGTGACCCAGACATCCAGAGATGTAAGTCAGAGGAATCCTCAGAATTCAAAATTTTTGTGTGGAGGTGTTGCATCCCAGGTTGCATTCAGATTAGGGGTTTTATACTGTTAAGTTAGCCGGTTCTGTGTATCCCTTTGTACACCCCTGTTCCCCCCACGATGGTTTGCTCCAGGCTGTCTGCCATTGGAGCTTCCCCACGTCACTCCAGTAACCACCCCCTGTTCTTTCCTGAAACTTCCGTGTCAGTTATCCCATCTCTGCATCCCCGTTCATCCCAGAGCCCTGTGTCTGCCCCGTCCCATCCCTGTTGGTCGCTGTGGTCCATGTCACCACCACGGTGCCTGTCTCTATTGGGCAGGAGGGCTTCTGGCCTCCTTGGCCCGCCCCCTATAAAATCCCATGCCCCCGGTCCCAGCGCCACTTTGTCCACGCTGCGCTAGGGAGCAAGCCGTGGTTCTCCATCGCAGCTCCCCGCGACAATAAAAGCCTTCCAGGTAACCGTGTGGACAGACTGGACATTCCTCCCCTCTTCATCCCGCCCCTTGCACCGGCAACAGAGCACGTCCAGCCCCACCCTGATGTGCAGAACACAGCAGTGCCCGGGACAAGCGGTGCCCCAGTCCCGCCGAGAAGCAGTGCCTTCACCGGGCTCTCCAGAGCTGCCCGGGACCGGGGAAAACAATGCAAAGTCACATGCAGGACCATTCAATCTAAGGATGCAACATATCCTTTTTGCAATAAGTAATTGATACAGCTACATTTTTGCTTGGTTTATTACTGAAGTCATTGATCTGTCTGACATTTGAAATATTTACATTCAAGTTAATAATAAATTTGAATAAGCTTATTATCTACTAGCAATTCCACCTACTGTTGATTCTGTTATATCACTTCCTCTAATCTTAGTTGTCTAGTAATCCTTTGACTTCATGAAGAATCTCAATTTTTTTTCTATGTTAATTCCAGGCACTCACTGAAACCAATGGTTACAATATTCTAATATGTTAATGTTCAAACATTATCTTTATAAAGATAATTTCCCTCTGATTTTCAATCATATGGACATGTATGACACATACCTTTTTTATTTTCTTTCTAAATGGTATTCATTCTTTGTGTATATCTAAGAAAGACAACTCCTTCTTTCTCCATTTTCAACTTTGAAATTTTTGTCTTTTCCTCTGAAATTTTACCTTTGTGTATATTTTCTTTCCTTCATCCCCCTCCAGTTCACCTAAACACACACATTCAGGAATAAAACATATTAACAGTTTGTAGGGGTTTTTTTTCTAATTTAGAAACTCTAACAAAACCAATTTTAATTCATGGAAAACGTAGAAAACCTAGGAAGTTAATAGGTTCCCCATGATCTTTCAGAAGAATGCTTAGATTTTATTTGCTTAGCAGCTCCTGTTTCTTTTTTTTCCTCTTATGGTCACAGTATGAAGTAGAACAAAGACCTCAAAAAGGTTAATCATATATTGTAAAATAACAGTTTTGTATGTCTTGTACTTCACTCCCTTTAATTTTAGCCACCTAAAAATTAAGCCTGTAAGACTATGTCTGTACTACCAAATTAAAGATGATCCCCAGACCTAAAATTAAATGTCAAATGTTTGGAATTCATGATACTTAAAGTCAGTATTCTTTATGTCAGATTTGCATGAAGATGGAAAAATGGAATAATGAAAACCAAAGTCAGGAAATTATTTAATAGTAAACAGTATGAGAAGGACTTAAACAATATGAAAAATAAGTGTTTAGTATTGGAATGTGTGCTGCTTTTGTTCCACAGCAAGTATGTACCTTATGTCAATATCTATTATGTAAATTCCTTCTACTACTAAGATAGAGATACATATTTCTGTTGGTTTGTGGGTCTGGGGAGGATTATAAAAAAGTTGGTATTTGAAAAAGAAAATAAAACCTAGGCTTGACTTGAAGACTCAGGAGATACCACCTTTCCTGGCTGGCTGAAGGAGAGATGCATCCTCCCAGGAGTTTGAGTGTGCATTCACAAAAAGCGTGCCCCAACAAATACCCATGATGTGGACCCAGAAGGACATTAAAAGAAGGTGAACAGACCTACAAGCACAAACAGCACATATATATAAATAAACATGAGCAACAGAAATTGGGCCAATCCTATTCCTCTTTAGGTCAATCCACTAGTAAATTTGCATATTGGAATGTTTGCATACCACCACCAAGTCACATGCCCAGCCACATTTACTGATCCTTCAAACAATGACTTTCAGATCATCCAGTTTCCATGCCCAGAGCTTGGGTGTTTCACTTGTCTCCAGCTTAGAGGTTATGTCTTTCCAGATGCTGGCCTCCATCTCCTTCCGTGTTAATCCAGAAGTTTAGTAGTGAACCACTTACTTTGCCCCAACACAAGCAGAATAGAAAGTAGTTAGGAATAGAGTCTGATAAGAGGATAGGATGGATTGTGACAATCAGTTACACTAGAATCTTGATTAAATTATCTTCTGTAAAATACTTTGTTAAATGTAAGTATTTAACTGACATATTATTCTGTGTCTTCCCAACGGTGACCAGTGTTCATCTGCAATCTCTTGTTTTACACAGCCGTTGTACAGTTTTAAGATATCCACTGACTTAATATTTGGTATGGGAACAGCAATTAAATCCTTGACTCTTTCTAATGAAGATTAATTTCTGTGTGACAAAAAGAAAAATCATTGTAAGAATAATCTCCAATTTCCTATGTGTGAGTGATTGCACTGCAAATTCTCTTAGGTAGCTGACTTTTCCCTTCTGATTAAATGAGGTTGAGTGCATTATAGATAAGGTGCAATGCTCATCTGAATCTCAGGGACTTTTAAACATTACTTCTCATATGGATGAACTTAGTCTTGCAAAACTGAATGATGCAATTCACAGCTTCACAACATTCACACTTATAGTGTGTTGACCCTGGCTCGATGTCAGGTACCCACCAAAGTCACTCTCCCACTTCCCTTCACAACTGGACAGGGAAGAGAAAATATAAGGAAGGGTTCATGGGTTGAGATAATGTCCTAAAGACATATCACTCACCAGTACCATCATGGACTCAAATTGGGGATATTAATCAAATTTATTACTAATAAAATCAGAGCAGGATATTGAGAAGTAAAAACAGATATTAAAACAACTTCACCCAACCCCTCCCTCCCGTTACAAATTAGTGTTTTGAGATCACTGAAACAATCACCAGGAAAAGTATCAGTAAAAATAGATTTAATATAAAAGTGACAGATTGGCTGCTGTGGACCAGAAGAGCTCAAAGGTTCTCATTTTGGACTGCTGTTTATAGGCTTCAACAGGGTGGGCTTTGGTCATAACCACGTTTCTTCCTGGCCGCACTTTGGATCAACAACACTTTTTAAAAGTTTTTGAGCACAGGAATGTTATTCCATTCAGGCAAAAAAAAAAAAAAAAATTAAAAAAAGCTTCCAAGGCTGTTAAAAAAAAAAAAAAAAAAAAAAAGCAGGAGCTCATTAGAGCATTAGAGCACACCAGTTCCTGGGAGCAGCTATTGTTTCCAATAAGCTCAAGAGGAGCTCAGCCCAGGTGCTGTTCATCAAGTGCCAAGGCCTACTGAGCAGTTCTCAGATCATAATGTGAATGGCCTGAAAAGAAAGGGGAGTGGGGGGGAGGATACACCATTACACCTCCTTCCTAGCTCTGCCTTCTGCCCCCAGAGGTGTAGGAAGACAGGCAACAGGGGTTACAGCTGGTTCACCACACATAGCTTCTGTGCTGCTCAGGGAGAAGAGTCCTTCCCGTGCTACAGCATGGATTCTCTACATGGTCACAAATTCTGACAAAAAAACTGCTCCAGGATATGCTACTCTCTCCACAGATCTGCAGGCCCCTGCCAGAAATCTGCTGGGACATGTGCCTCCCATGAGTTCACAGCCTCCTCTCAGGCATCCACATATTCTAGAGTGGTTCCCGTCCATGGGCTGTGGGTGACTTTCTGCATCCCTGTCATCCTCCATGGGTGCAGGGTCACAGCTGCCTCACCATGGTCTGTACCACAGACTACAGGAGAATCTCAGCTCCAGCACCTGGAGCATTTCTTTCCCCCACTTCTTCACTGCCCCTGGTGTCTGCAGAGTTGTTCCTTTCACATGTTCTCAGTCTACTTTTCTCTGAGCAATTGCTTATGAACAATAATTTTTTTTTTCTTCTTCTTAAATATTTTATCATAGAGGTGTTGCCATAATTTCTGATTGTCTCCAGCTTTGGCCAGTGACAGATCCACCTTGGTGTAGTAGCGTGGCTGGCATTGGTTCTGCTGGACATGGAGGAAACTTCTAGCACCTTCCGTAGACCAAAACCTGGCTATGCAAACTCAATGCAGTACTCAAAGTCTGTCACTAGTTAACATATCTTAAAATATAAAGACGCACAGGAGACAGATGGTCCTACCTGCCAGTTCTGTCAGTTAATTCTAAATAATATTATCAAGGTGGCTTTTGAGACCATGTGACAAATTTCTCTAAATGCCTGCTTCAAAGGGCAGCTCATGTCCTTTAAAAATCAAGAAGTGGAAAAAATACTTTACAACTCATAACTCTAAGGTAAGCCACATGATACAGAAGACAACACCAGGCTTAAACACAAACATGACAATCTTTTGATACATTGTATTGAAATAGAATCAGGAAGACTATAGGAAAAAAATAGGTTGGTGGGCAAAGTCCTTTTCTGTTGATCATTATAAATTTAACTCTCAGAAAATGTGGACTATTTAAAAGTTGAAGCTCACCTGTAAAATCAATATCAAAAGCAACAGGAACAGCAGAAAGATAATATATCTTTTTAAAAATATTATGATTCTTTTTTAAGTATTAGTTGAGGAGCTTTCTGTTTGTATGTGTGTGCATATAAATATTAAAACCCACCTGTTCCAGAAAAGATAATGAAGGTGGTGCATTAACAATAACTGATGACTTATTACACAGAATAAATTCATGTGTTTTCTAAGAAATCTTTTCTCTTGCATTTCATTATTTTAGATACAGCTTACTCTGAATCTCCTTTGCTGTTGGTGGTTGTCATCTCTGCAGACTTACTTTAAGTTCACTATATGTGCATCTCAAATACTTTTCATCAGACATTACTTTGCCTCTCCTACTATGAAATCTTATGATTCAGTCATCCTGAATATAATAAAATCCTTCTTCATTCCCTTCCTAGTCTCTATTTTATCACAACAAGCCTAACTGGCTTCAACATATGTAAGCCTTTTCACTCCAGGATATGATGTCAGTGACTGACAAAAAGGCTTCAAAGAGTAAAAGAACAGTTTTTCACTTCAACTTAAGGAGCAGTAACTGAAATGAGAAAAATTCTGAGTGAAATGATAAAAAAAATGAATCCACTTATGCACATAGCCTCTGGATACTTGTCTTTTACATTTTTTTCCTCATCTGAGTTAATTACATTTCTATTTGAAAAAGAAAAAACAACCCATACTGTTTTTCTGTGACAGTGTCTCCTTGGGTCTGTCTTTTGTCTCTTTCACATTTAGGTTTATTAATTAATTCACACCTATATACATATTAGTTTCTGTACTTCATCTTTCCTAATTCAGAAATGCTGAGGTTCTGTAGTTTCCTTTGATACTAGTTTTAGTCTTGAGGAAAAACAAAATCCTCTTTTCCGGATTGAACAGAGAGGTATATTCAAATTAACCATTTTTCCATGGATCTATCAAAGACTTTTAAAAATATATCCTTTCTTATGTCTGTTGCTGTTTCCTTTTGTGTTAATCTTGACCTAACGGGTTCTGTTTGATGTAATTCTGTGCAGTCAGAATAATATAATTACTTTAAAAAAGACATATAAAATATAAATTTTCTCATTTCTTTTATGAAGGAAAACATTTTGTGCATTTTTCCCCCCTTTGACTGGCTTTACTACACTGGAGAGGAAGGAAAACATAGCTTCCACTTACTACTTCGAGTACCATTTTCCCCCTACTTTTGGAGGTATACTTTCCAATAAAACTGTTATTTCCATATTTTTCTTACCTACTTACTCATTATATTTATCTGAAGCTGAAAGCTAACCTGTCTTGATCTGAACTGAAATATAAAATGTATTGTGATATTTTATTTTTCCTAAATTTTATATCCAAATTTGGTTAATTTCATCTATTTTTGTGCTTCACAGACACAGAATTAGTCACTTAGTTAATGTTACTTCACCATGGTTACATAACTATACTTTGCAAAGGGTACTTATAATGGTATATTATATGCAATTTTGTCAGGAAAATTCCTATTTTTTTTGGCCAGGAATAAAGTCTTCAATTTTTCTTAAGACATATTTAAAATAATCTTAAAATTAACTTCTATCTTTTATTTGTAATTTTTAAAGGGCAAATAATTCTTAGTTATGACTTATTCTGTAGAAAACCAAGGTACATTCTTTACATTTTCATCTGACAGAAAGAAACTTCCATTGCCAAGGTCAAACTGTAGTAAATTGAAAATATATTATGAACCTTGAAAACCAGAATATTATTAAAATTCAAGTAACCTTCCAAAATGCAGGGGTATTATCACTCATCTCTATTATAAAACATTTTTGATTAACAGTTTAAAGTAAGATGAAATAAGAAGTTCAGAGGTGTAATCATGTAATTATACTATGGTAGATGAGGTTTTGAAAGATTATGACTTTGTCTCACGCATTTAGGTAGCTTA
This sequence comes from Vidua chalybeata, assembly GCF_026979565.1. Taxonomy (NCBI): domain Eukaryota; kingdom Metazoa; phylum Chordata; class Aves; order Passeriformes; family Viduidae; genus Vidua; species Vidua chalybeata. The sequence continues at coordinate 54,938,099 of NC_071531.1, read as the reverse complement.
TGTGTTGCAGAATGTCTCACACTGCTGCGGTTTGTGGTCCATATTAAAGATCTTGTGGGCTATTTCAGAGAGAAACAGCATAAAGCATAATTTATCCAAACCCAGAATTCTGGACTACTTAATTAAAGATGCTGAGTGCAAAGCAAATTTCATCCCTTAACTATTCCTTTTTCTGAGCCATATATTCAGATATTAGATATGCCCCAAAATGGTTATTTTAGGCTTCAAAATTTTGATAAATTCTCAGATTTCTATATTTAGTATTTTTACACACTTTCCTTTAGATTTTGTTTAGCAAAGTATATGGCTGACATATTGATTGGCTACTTCCTATATCACTTTATTCTGTTCACCTACACTCAAATGAGCACAATAAGGAAAACACCTAAAGTTTTTCTAGCTATTTTTCTCCTTCATATAGGTGCTAAAAAATAATAATTGTAAAAAGCCACTCATTTAAAAATGTTGTTAAGGATAACAAAATAAAGGAAAAGTCAAAGCCCTGTTTTAGTTTCCATATGTAGTCCTACTTGATGCTGTATTGTTTAAATATATGTATATATTTTTTTATAAAATATAGGAGAATGTAGTAATGTAACAATTGGAGTACTTTTTGATGCAGCTCTAATTTATTACTTCATACTTATGAAAGTACATATACATACTCTAAGAATTACAAATTATATTGATTTAATACTAGAATATAGGATCAGGCAGCTATGACAATACATATGTCAACACACCAGTAGTCAAGGAAGGACTGGTCTGTGGCCTCTTGCAAGAGCTCAACCCACACAAATTTGTGTCCCTGAACAGAATTCCCCCTAGGGTTTAAGAGAGGTGACTGATATTGTTGCAAGGTCACTGCCTATAACATTTGAAACATCCTGGAGATGGGGGGACATTCTAATGACTAAAAAAGAACAAAGGTCATCTACAATAAGAGCCCAAAAGAAGACCTGGGAAACTACAGCCTGTTGCATCCTGGGTTTGGGTTCAGATTGGGGGTTCTGGTCTTTGTTAAGTTTACCAGTTCTGTGTATCCTCGTGCATCCCCTGTGTTTCCCCTCCGCCACGGAAGTTAGCCCCAGGCTGCCTGCCATTGGGTTTTCTCCCCTGCCACTCCTGTGCCCATTCCCCTGTCCGGCCCCAGGAATTCCATGTCCGTCACCTCATTCTTGTGGTCCCACTCGCCTTGAAGCCCTGTGTCCGCCCCCGTCATGTTCCTGTTGGTCGCTGTGGCCACGTCACCACCATGGTGTCTGCATTCATTGGGCGGAGGGCTCCCATCCTCCCCTATCCCTTCCTCTATATCATCCCGCTCCCCCCCAGCCTCGCTGCCAGATTTGTCCAAGCAAGGCTGGAAGTGGGCTGCATCTTCTCCATCGCAGATCTCACGGCCAATAAAGCATCCAGCCACCACGCAGACAGATTTGGACGAATTCCTGCCTCTTCATTTCTTCCCTCGCGCCGACGGCAACGTGGGGCCAGCACACCCCAGGGCGCAGCTGCAGAATCGCCCAGAAGTAGCAGCAAACGCCGACCCCGACGAGAAGCCAAGGCGCCCAAGCCTGGTGCTCCGGAGCTGACCAGGGCCGGGAAAAGTAACACACAGCCGCAAGAGCCCATTAATTTTATTTCATTCCCTGCAAAAGTATTGTAAGGAGTCTTCCTAAAAACTATTCCAAATCAAATTATTCAGGCAATAGGGAAAAGGAAGCACTGTTTTACTAAAGGAAAATTATGCCTAATTAATCTGATTTGTCAGGAAAGTATGGTTGTTGTTTACCTGGACTTCAGAAAAATGTTCAACACTACTTCCCACAGCCTTTTCCTTGCCAAATTGGCAAGGTACAAATTGGATGACTGGACGGTGATATGGCTGATTGACAAAGTACAACATCCTGTACCTGGGATGTCATAACCAAGGAGCCCAATACAGGCTGGATCTGTGTTATGGGGAGCAGCCTTGCTGAGAGGGACCTGGAGGTCCTGGTGAACCAGGTGAACATGAATCAGCAGGTGCGATGCTACAGCTACAAAAGGCAAGTCAGATGATGGGCTATATTTACAAGGATATTACTGGCAGAGAGAGACTCAGCACTTTTCAGGCCACACCTAAATTATCATCTCCAGTTCTGGTCCCCCTAGTTCAAGAAAGATGGAGATAGCCTTCAGAGGGTCCAAAGGAGGGCTGAGAAGATTAACAAAAGGCTGGAGAACACTCTGGCAAGGAAAGACTGAAGGAACTGCAGCATTTCACTCATAGAAGAGAAACTTTAAGGGGAACCAGTACTTGAAACTTTCCTACAAAGAGGATGGAGGTTCTCTTTTCACAAGGAGACACAGAGAGGACAATGAGTGATGGATATAAGTTGCACTTGGAGAGGTTTCAGCTTGATAAAAAATTTATAGTAAGAAAACAGTCATTCACTTGGCCTTGCATGGGATATGGCAGAGTCTCCATCACTGTAGGTTTTCAAAATGAAACTAGGCAGGGAGCTAGGTGATCTCATGTTGGCTCCTTTTCCAGCAAAATATTGTACAGAGGGTCTTTTGAGGTCCCTTCCAACCTGAGCTGTTCTATGATTCTGTGATTCAATGAAGTAGAAACCAAAGAAACCCAGACATTTCTAGAAGACAAATTGTTCAAATTGTTTCACTTAAGTGCTTATTTCTTACAATTAATCACATTGAAAACACCTAGAGCTATTTCTCAGATTTGAGGGTTTTGTTGTGATTGTTTTTTTGGGTTTTTTTGTGGTTTTGTTTTGGTTTTTTTTTTGTGGTTTTGGTTTTTTTTGTGGTTTTTTTTTTTTTTTTTTGGTGTTGGTTTTTGTTGTTGTTGTTTTGGTTTGATTTCATTTGGGGTTTTTTGGTTTTTTGTTTAGTTGCAGGAGATATATACTCATGTGGTATTAAACTCCTTTACACTTTTTATTTAGTAGATAAATAGGAGAGTCCTAAAGGAACTTCTTAAGCTGACCACATGTTTACTTTTGAAAGGCCAGATTGCTATCAAAGTCTCATTAATATATGTCATCTAGAAACCCACGCCAAGACATCTAATGTCATTGAAAGGCCTTAGCACCACCCAGCTGCTGCTTTAAGGAGTATCACACTACTACACATCCCATGTCTCTGAGCCACTCTTTTGCGTGTGTCTGGTGTCTTAGGATTCCCCAGGTGGACCTGCTTTTGTGCAGGCAGATGGAGTCAGCCTGTGCTCTCCTGCAGGTAGAAAATATAGACATCTGTGTTTATTCAATTCTCAGGCTGAATATCACCCATATGAGTCTATGCCCCAACCAATCTCAGGTTTATTCAATAATTTATTTATGTATGTATTTTTCCTTTCTCTAGGCCTTTGATTGGTAAAATTTCCATAGCCTTGTTTCAATTTTACATGAATAAAAATAGGCATGCAAATTTAACATACAGTATATATTGTAAGAGTAGTACCTGAAGCCCATCATTACTAAGGAATATTTATTAATTTCTTCCATTAATATCTTTAGGCTTAAAAAACAATAAATATGTTATGGTGATAGTGATGGCTTATATAATTACATGAAAAAGATAGTATTGAATAGAATTAGAAAGATGATTAATTGTCTTTAAAAACAGCTTTAAGATACTTTTTTTTCTTCTGGGTTTACTTTTATATTTTCTATGTTTTTTCATGATGAAAAAGGGAAAAAATCTGAGACGGTCTATTGAAAAGGTGCTGTGAAAAATGAAATCAAAATATATAATGTTATTTAATAAATATGAAACCATGTTACTTTGAGATTTGCCAGATGTTCCTGATATATTTAATTTAACAAATTCTGTTATACTGATTGCCTGTGGTATTAAGCTTTGGAGAATCACAGTATTTGCCATAGTCAAGTCCCTTATGCAAATATTTAAAGGAGAATCAAAGGGGAAAAGAAAATATTAGATCCAATATGACATACAGAACAATAATAAAAAAACAATCAGCAGTAAGATATCAAGAAGATGAAGGAAAGAAGATCATAGAATAAGATAATGAATGAACAGAAGTTTCAAGAATGCCTTTGGTGACAGCACAAAAGGTATATTGCTTAAAAACTATCTAATGGGAATTGTGCATCCGTGCATCTGTGCACATGCACATGCTTGTTGAGGCAAGAATAATATCTCATGGTTCTGATTTGCATCTTTTTTATCACTTTGAATACAATTTAAAGATTACTGGTACAATAAATACATTATTACCTTAATCATTTTGTCCTTTGTTTTAATGCAATATTGCTAATGTCTGAATGCTAATATGCCTGAAATTACAGTATGAAATTTAATTGAATGTATCTTGCAATAGTATTGTTATGTACTGTTACAATAGCTAAATACAGACTAAATACTGTATCAATGTACTTGAAAAAAGGCACAACATTTTATTTTTTTTTCCAAAGTATTTATGCAATGAGTTTCAAGCTTTATAGGGAACTATCAAGTTATGAATGCAGATAATAATAAGAGCTTTCACAACAGACCTAGGTCAAACTACTTTCATTGAAGTTTTATCAAGTCAATAGCTAACAAGCAAACAGAAATAAGTTTCATTCAAGATCTGTTGCAATTGATGTTACATCAGTGTTGCATCAATTGTTCATTCTCTCTATCTAATCAGGTATTTAGCATCAATTCTAGGCATCTCCCTTTTGTAAAAACAGGTAGGAACTATTACAAACTGTTCTGTGCATATACAGCTTATCTCCAGAACTATTCCTTTGAAATATCTTCATATATGTATTATCCCTGCCTACTTTTTCTCTTACTATTCTTCAGTTTAATACCAATTTAAACCACACTTAGAAATGTTCAGTGACATTTACATTATTGCTCTTGGTTTCTTGAAACAGAAAGTTACCTTTCAAGAGGATTCATTAGGCAATGATCCAGAATCAAATATTCACATTAAAGTTTAAAGGAGTTAAGAGCAAATTATATGTTATTTTTTGTACTTTATTTTAAAGGAAAATCTTCAGCTGATCAGAAATAACATAAAATGCAATTTGCCAATAATTTTTAGCATATATATTCAGCATGGAAGAAATAAATACTGAAAAGAAGAATTTTAAAAACACAGATACCTTCATAAAACTAATGTAATTTTCTTACTTTGATGACACTTTAGAAGTGTTTTTTGTTCATGTTTTTGAGTGGTTTTGTTGCATAAATAGCTTTAATAAATACCTTCAAAAATTCTGCATCAGCTTACATATTAGCAAAATTAAAAACTGTTATTTAAACGTATCATTAGGTAAAATATTTTTGTATATATTAACATTGTACTGTTGCTAAAATAGGCATTCTTTCTCCAAAAATAAAGTGCACAATTCAGTCTAAAGGCAATTAGTGAAAGGTTACCAAGTGCTACAATGTGACTATTTATTTGTTTATTTATTCTGCATAGCTCAGAATTCAGGTCAGAAACAGCTGAGCACAAGCTCCTGGTGTTATGGAAAATCAAGTCATGTCTGAATGTAATTAGTAATTCAATTGAATGCATTGGATTGACTTTTTTTCATTTCAACTACCCTCTTATTCCTGATGGAAAGTTCTTTTCTTGACACAGATGAATTTTCCTTCAAATATCTTTGAAATATAGGACTATTATGTAAATCCAAAGTAATAAAGAATGACAGAAGATGCTAGGAAAACATTTAGCACAAAGCCAGCTATGGAAATGTATGCGAAAATATATAGATGAATGATTTATGTTTTAATTGGGAGAGGAAAAAAAAAGAACTTCTAGGAAAACCTTAGATATTCATCACTTGATGTAATATTTCTAATATCAGCTGGCAAGAGTGATGTTGATTTCTACCACTAAAATCACAACTACAACTGCAAATCACTGTAAAACTAATAAGACAAATGTATTTTGGTGTACATTTTGAAAGTCTTGCAAAGTACAAAAAAATGTTGTGATAAAAAATGAAAGCAGGCAACTGATTTTTTTTCCATGAATCCATCACTGTATGCATCTTTTAATAATACACCAGGGAAACCTTCCATTGTGTAGCAGGTGATTAAAGTTTGTCTTGATTAGTTTCTTTTAATGCATATGTAACAACTTCAGAAAACCAATAAAGGTTAAATACATGTATATTGCTAGAACCTTGAAGAACTTCAGCTGGTTGTTTTTCAGCATTTCTTCATGAAGAGACAGGGAGAAAATATTTAATTTTCAAATTTTTGTGTTTCTCCTTGAAATTTGAAAGCAAAAAAATAAAAATATTCAAACAAGTAAACTCCAATTATTTTTTGAATATACAGGATGTAGTTTTGAGAATGCAGGATTAGCTTACATTCATATTTCTCCCATCATAGACAATTAATTGTAATGTTTATAAAAAGATCTGAGGAAAGAAAGTGCTATGGAATACACTTACTCCTTATTTAAACAGTTAAAACTGTAAAACTTAAATTAAAAAAACTGTTCATCAATAAAAACTTTCAAAATACTTCCATTATTTGGTTTCTTCTTCTGAAATGCTGCCTTCTTGCTTTTTTTTTTTTTTCAACTCCTGTTTCTTTTATCTTCTATTTTACTTCAGCTTTTACTTCTAAATTCAAGAAAACTTGTTTGACACTAACTATGAAAGCAGCATTGTTACTGGGATATGGTCAGTTCATCAAGAGGCATTTCAAAGTAGAGCAAGCACTCCTCTGAAGGGACTGTGACCCATGAATAAGACCTTGCTTGAGCTGGTACACCTCTGAAATTACTGCAGCCTGTAGAGAACCAATCCTAGAGCATAGGAAAAATGCAAAAAGGAAGGAAAAAAAAAAAGAAACTGTGTCCTGACCCTAACTCACTGTGCTGCAGATACTGAGAGAGTTGTTTGCAGTGAAGCAGAACCTGGGAGTGAAGCTAAGCCTGGAAAAGCAGCAAAAAAAAGGTGTTTTATTGCTTGTCTTCTTGGTTTACTAATACTCAATTCACTAATTATTTACGGTAATTGACAATAAATTAAAATATTTTTCTCTTTTGCCCATAACACCAATTGCTAAGTGTTCTCTCTGCTTTGTCTCCACACACATGGTTCTTCATGTCAGTTTCCTGTTGAGGAGGACAAGTAGGAGACTGGCTGGATGAAATACTTCAGTGAAAATTTGAGCCTGCTATGAGTGAGACTGAACTGATGAGAGAAGTAAGGGAAAGTTAAAATCAGTTCCCCAAAAACCTACATAAACGTCATTAGGAAAAAGACCAAAAGACAAAACAAATGCAAGTCAGGAGTTCACTGTGTAAAAGCAAGAAGGATGTGGCTTACAAAAATGAATAAGAGCATAAGAACACAAGACCTTTTGATATGGAGCTCAAAAAAAAAAAAAAAAAAAGATACTGAGATATAGAGGTAAAAAAACAGGACAGGGTAGGGTCAGTCTTTGAATCTTTTCTCTTAGTGGGATTCTTCATGTTTTCCATATCAGTGACCCTTTATAATCATTAAGTTATGCTTGTATTTTACAGAAGGTGAAGATGAGGAGCAGGCTCCAGCCTGGTAAATATCACTTTATCGTTACTGGTAGGAGGCCAGAGACATTACACTGACTGACACCACAAGGTCTCAGGATTTGCCTGAGCTTGTACTGGATTGAGCTGGTTCCAGCCTATATCAGTTCTCATGTACTGTGCATAGTATGACAGTACGGATGTGGCTGTGTCTGTATCATATTCTGTCTCTAGTTAATAACAGTGCATCAAGAGCCCTAGGCTGATTCTGAAGGAGACTACTTTGCACCTTTAGATGGATCCCATGGGAAGGAAGATTATTGCTGCAGGAATCATTTAAAAAGAAAAGCAAGCTAACTATAAGACTAGGGAAGAAGACTCTATTACTGTGGGCATAAAATTCCTCCCAGCAAGGAAATGGTAGTGCGGCTGAACCGGAAATTCCTGCATCTACCCCACTTCCTGAGGAACACAAAAAGTGCTGACTTTAGGACCAGAAGGGACTATGGGAGAATAAAAGTAGTACTCAAGAAAAGAGGAAGATACTGGAGAAGTTCTGACAATAATTTTTGCCTTTTCTTGCGGGTTTTTTTAATACTAATTAGACAAATATAGACAATTAGAGAATTCTAGAGAATTAAAACATTAATTTGTCTATCCACTTTAAAAAAAATATGTTACCCTTTTACCCATAATCTTATTTTAAAAATAATTAAGTAATAAAGTAAGGAATAAAATCCACCAGTAGATATTTTATTGTATATATAAAACCTCTGTTGAACAAACATAGAAACCAGCCCTCTAAGAAGCGTGGTTATTTTATTGGGAGATCATACCAAGTTTTCTATAAGCCATTACATGTGTATATGTATATGTTTTTATATATATATATATATATATGTGTGTGTGTGTGTGTAAAAACTGGATTTTTTCCTCTAAGGGAAAAAAAAATAAACTTTTCCATGTAGTTGTTATGACTAGCTCACATAGTAAACAGAGAAAAGCTACTAAAAGTGTCTTTCTTTTATTCATTTTTGCAATGCAAAATTGATTAATATTAATCCTATTGATTATGTGCATTTATTTACAGCTTTATTTTATGAACTAAACTGCATTACAGTTACATTAAAATAGTTGTCTAGTAGTGATTTTGTCAATAATTGAATGTTTGGAGCTGCCCATGGGAAATTATTGCTGATTGTTGAAAGCAGACTCTATTCAATTTTACTCTCCCAGTGGATTTCTGAGCCTGTGGAATTTCTCTTTCATGAAAAAATCAAGTTGATTTGGAAATTGCAAAATATATTTTTATTTCTTAATGACTAGGATTTTTGAGTTTTAAATATATGGTCTGTGAAAAATATTTCATCCTTCTGGAAAAATCAGTTTATTGAGACGAAACTAAAGTTTTAGTTAAAATGTTGAAACTGAGTTTTTTGAAGCTGTCATAACCACAAATACTATATCATAATGCTTGATCTTGTATTTATGTATGAATGTATAATTCAAGATGCAAAATTTCTTCAAGTGCAATACTTGCAACATTTTCTTCCTCTTCTTATCACTTTTTTTTTTTTTTTTTTTAATTCTGGCTTATTTCTGAAATATTTAGATGGGTATTTAAATATCATATTCTTTAGGCTTAATTAATTATCTGAGAGTCAGATTGTTTAATGTTTTCCTCTCTGAAGGTAACTGAGCTAACACTCAAAACTATAGAGAACTGTTCAACAAAAAACAGAAGACCTGGTTATGATTTAGAAGGTTTAAAAGAAGATAGGGGAAAAAAGGCATCATAAAGTTTACCTCATTAAGAACATTTCAAGTGTGCTTAAACTAGAAGATACTTAAACTAAAGAAGATACATTTTTAAAGGAAGTAGCTTTCCTATCAAGTTCTGGTTTAAACATTAATATTTTCAAACTTTATTATTAATAAGATCTTGTCTGAGAAGAAAAAGGAAAAATGTTTCAGAGACTATTTGGCTAAGTCCAAGATCTTCCTGCACACTCACAAATGCAGTGAGATTTTCAACATATGAAGGTATACTTTTTCTGTTTCTGTAGCATCAGTGACTAAATATTTTATCTCTGTTCTTTTCCCATGTATTTTATTTACATTATATCATTTAGCATCTCCAGTGCCTCATACATACTACATTAGTCAGTTTTTTGACTACAGTTAGAAGACTGTATTGATATATGACTTGTAGCTGTTATTTCAAATTTGGATAATTTTAATTCTTCATAATTTTAAATTATAGTTTATGACATCCAAGACCCCTTTTAAGTGCTGGTGTTTTAAATATTTTCCATAGAGTGTTCTTGCATCCTTCCATTTCCACCTTTCTCTTTCAGTGACAATGTCACAGGTTTTCTCCTTCAAATTTAATCTCTTTTGTCTTTTAGGCAAAGTTAAAACAATCTTTACTGGTGATCAATTACTAATCACAGAATAAAATCTAAAGGGTTGACTTTACAATGAGAACATTGCCAACTTTTATTGCTTGTGTCTAAAGCAAACCTATGGAAACAAGGAATAAAAGGCATATTCTATTACAAGTCCAAAAGAGCAAGCACATAATGAATAAATCAATTGAATAATCAATAGACTCAGAAAAGGATGAGATAGAGGGTAAGTTAGTCTCACGATTAGTAAGCAGATGACAGGTCTTAGCAGGATCTCTAAACAAAACACAGCCAGTTTTCTGTATATTTTGTGAAGGAACAAATCTGATAGTTGAAGGAACATAAACATAAAGAGAACAAAAGTAATGGCTTAAGTGACTGAGGACATGGGATAAGAATATTTAAAGTTGACTAAACCCACAGATGATACTTTAGATTATAAGCATCTTTTATATGATTGAGGAGAAGCACAGTGGAGAATATTTAGTCTGATTTTATCATGATAAAAATTGCAGGCTTATTTGTAGTGTGATAAAACTGGTCATTCTAGAAAACTAAGCATATTCAGCAGATAAAATACAAAAAAGTAGCTCCACAAATTTAATAGAATTCCAGCTTATTTTTGGGCAAAAACCTGCCACTTTTGAACACTTTTTTCTTTATGCACATCTTGCACATCATTATAGATTGAATCCCTGAAGTCTTGTGTTTTGATTTGGTTTTTCTTAATATACACGTAATACTAAATGTACTTATCATACAAGTATTTTTAGAGTGATTTGGCCATTATTGATATGATTTTAAACTCATGCTGAACTGTACTTCCTTCATTAAAAAAAATATCTTTTTCTTTTGTAAGTGCTATAGATCTTTAACTCTTGGAGAACCTCTTTATTCTTAATCATAAAAGGGAAAAATAATTTGTTTTACATACAGTGAAACTAATACAGCAGAAAAAAATTGATGTGATATTTTTGTGTTAATATTTTACATGCATCATGGTGGAATAGCACTACACTGCCTCTATTTGATGAAGCAGCTTTTTTATGAAAGAGCATAATACATCAGAAAGAAATATTTTTGTCAACTGCATGGCTGCTATTTTTCTATTCCAAAGAAAACTTTCATTTGTATTGCTTGTCCCCCAAACATAGCACTCTCATGGCTCACATCTCTGTACACAGTGCGTTAATTCTGAAGATATTGAACTCTTTCATAAACCAGTACTCTCCCTGTTGTATCCAGCTGTATGAATTTGCCTTCTCTCTGGCTTCTTTGCTCTGCCATCATTCTGCTTCTATTGTTTGCTCTCTGTTTTTCTGGCCTTACACTTTCTTATTTTCCTGATGAGAAATGTTGGTCAACACTGCAGGTAATTTTAGATTCATTTTTTGAAACCTCACACCCCAGATTCCCAAACTGGTGTTATGATTATCTCAAGTCAGCAGTATGTGGCAGAATGTGTGGCTTGCTGTAAACCTTTTTCAATGCCTATAGTCAGGCAAATTTCTAGTGCTTGCTATGTGCCCCTGCCCATAACTGCAGGCAGGCAGACTCAGAATACGCTGGTTTTGGCTGGGGAAGAGTTAATTTTTTTCACAGTGGCTCGTATGGGGCTGTGGTTTTAATTTTTGCTGAACACAAAAATTAAAGATTGATAATTTAGAGATGTATTTGTTATTGCTTAGCAGGTTTTACACAGAGCCAAGGCCTTTTCTACTTTTCCTACTGCCACACCAGCAAAGGGCTGGGGATGCATGGGATGCTGGGAGAAGACACAGCTGGGACAGGTGACCCCAATTGACCAAAGGGATATTCCAGACCATTTGACATCATGTTCAATATATAAAGTGGGGAAAGAAGGAAGCAGGGCAGATGTTTGGAGTGATGATGTTTGTCTTGCCAAATCACCCTTACCTGTAGTGGGTCTCTGCTTTCCTGGAGATGGCTGAACAGCTTCCTGCCCATGGGAAGTGGTGAATTAATTCCTTGCTTTGCTTTGCTTGTGTGCTGCTTTTGCTTTTCCTTTAAACTGTCTTTATCTCAACCAATGAGCTTTCTGTCTTTTACCCTTCAGGTTCTCTCCTCAATCCACTCCCACTGGTGTGGTATTGAGCAAGTGGGGATTGGCTGCATGGAGCTTGGTTGCTGGCTTGGGTTAAACCATGAGAATATATTATATTTTTTTCCTTTGTGTATTCATGTTGATCTTTAAATTAATATATAGCTTAGGGTTTAGTTAACTATGGATCTGCCAAATGTTGAGTGTTTCTTCTTTTTGAACAAGTCAGAAATTCATAGCTTTTACATGGGACAAAATGATAAGAAACATTGATCTCTACGGCATGTCATGGTATTTGAATTCTACCAGAAAACAAACAAATAAAAATACACAATAAAAACAAACTCTATACAGCCTCCAAATTTAGAGAGAATTCCAGTAAAACTGAGTATAGTGTAGAATGGAGACAATTAGTAGGCAAATGTTTTCAACCTGTTTTGAGATCTGCAAATGTACCAAAGGAAACCAAACTAAGAATATGAGCAAAAACTGGGAGAATATAATATAGAGATATAAGCTTTCCACAACGTATGACAGAAATATTGTGAGGGATAATCTCTATTTCCTGACTGGAACAGTGTGAAGCTTTTGGAGAAGCACATTTTCTGCATATGACGATTCTCATCAGATGCCATTTGTTCTGCTGCTTTTACCAGTGGAAGTGGTCACACAAAAGAGTGTGCAGAGCTCACCATGACTCCCTTCCAGCTGTTTCTGGCCATGACCATGTTCCATACTCTTCTGCAGTGATGCCTTGCTCTATGCTGTCATGGCAGCTCCTACTTCACAACAGGTTTATTTCTTCAACACCAAATTCATTAAAAAAGAACCTGTGAACCAGTTTTAACTAATGGAGAACTTAAACTCACTGTCACCATATATTATTACACTGTCTAACTATGTGCCTAAGAAAAGGCCACTAAAGTATCTTGAGCAAATATTTGGTTTAAAAAAGGATATGCTTTTAATAAGTTCTATTGGAAACACTTTGTGACTCAGTTTTCCTATTTTAGGTTTCACTATACTGTGATTTGACAGTCATGTACATATAAATACTGAATTCAGTACCTACCACAAGTAGATAAATCTTCCTGTTGAGGCTTTTAACTCATGTTAAAATCCCTGTCCACCCACCTTTATGAAAAAATGAGGTGCCTAATTTAGGAATTTATGTTCATTACACAGCTGAAATTAAATTGAAAGCTAGAAACCTAAGTTAAGCAAAGTAGACCCTTTAGTAGAATTCACAATCAAATACCCCAGTTAATGATCCCAAGTTAAGCTTTTTTCTTTAGGAATCTCATAAAGATTAAATTACTCATCTGGCTGAACATGACCCAGCAGCATGCCCAGGTGGTATCACCACTGGTGTGGCCAGCAGGACTAAGGTAGCAATTGTCCCCCTGCACTCGGCACTGGTGAGGCCACACCTCAAGTCCCATGTCCAGTTTTGGGCCCCTCAGCTCAAGAAAGAAATTGAGGGGCTGGAACATCCTGAGAAGAAGGGCACTGGAACTGGTGAAGAGTCTGGAGAGTGGGTTCTATGAGGAACGGCTGAGGGAGCTGGGGGAGTTTAGCCTGGAGAAGATTCAGGGGAGACCTTATTGCTCTCTACAAATCCCTGAAGGAAGGGTGTAGTGAGGTGGGGATTGGCCTCTTCTCCCAGGCAACCAGCAAAAGGGTGAGAGGAACAGGCTGTTGCATCCCGGGCTGAGTTCAGATTAGGGGTTCTGATATGTGTTAGGTAGACGGTTCTGTGTACCCCTGTGCACCCCCAATGTTTCCCCTCCCCGCGGTGGCCCAATCCCACATCACTTACCATTGGAGCTCACCCTGCCAGTCCTGTAACCACTCCCCTGCCCACTCCAGAGAGTTCTGTGCCTGTCACCCTGTTCCCACAACCCCATTTGCCCTGGAGCCCATGTCCACCCCTGCCGCGTTCCCATTGATCACCATGGTCCATGTCACCATCACGGCGCCTGTCCCCATTGGGCTGGTTGCTTCTGCCCTCCTTGTCCCACCCCCTAAAACATCCCGTGCCTCCCTGGTCCTGGTGCCATTTTCATCCATGCGGCATTTGGGAGCAGTTCGCAGCTTCTTCACCACACCTCCCGCGGCCAATTAAAGCTTTCCAGCCGTCCACGTGGATGAAGTGGACAATTCCTTCCCTCTCTGTCTCGTCCCTCACGTGGCAGCAGAAGCAGCCAGCCCTACCCTGGGCGCAGAAAGCAGAAGTGCCTGGGAATCACAGCAAGCACCGGTCCCGCCAAGAAGCAGAGGCGCCCGAGCCGGGCACTGTGGAGCTGCCCGGGGCTGGGAAAAATAACGCGTTGCCGCAACAGGCCTCAAGCGCAGCAAGGGTTTAGGTTGGACATCAGGAAGAATATATTCACTGAAAGGGTAGGTAAGTATTGGAATGGGCTTTTCAGGGAGGTGGTAAAACCTCCATCCCTGGAGGTGTTCAAGAAACGACAGGAAATGGGACTTAGTGCTGTGGTTTAATTGACATGGTGGTGTTCAGATAAAGGTTGGGCTTTGTGATCTTGGAGGCCTTTTCCAACTTTAATGGTTCAATGATCCTATATTTCCATGATCTTGGCTAGCCACACAGATTAAAATAAGAGATGCTATTAGATTAACCTTTTCAGTTTATTGTCACATTTTTAGTTTTCTACAAAGACGTTAAAATACATCAAAACCTTCATGACACATGAAACTATAGCAGTGTTTAACTTTGCACTTGAACAGCTAGATCTGATGTAAAGATCACCTGTTTCCTCCAATCACTTATTTACTGTTTTTAACTCTACAGAGAGATAACTATAAATGAAAGTATTAAAAGTGTTATTTTTCTATTTGGTGCCTTTTTACAGAACTTAGATCCAGTTCAGGCAATACCTTAAATAATCTGAGATTTTTTAAATCCAATGTTGAATATTACTTCATACATATGCAAAATCAGTAGCCTGTGCTTGAACATACATATATAACTGTATGAATGTGAGTGAGCATGTACTTACATTTAGATTTACATTGATATGGTAGAAATGATAGTACTTCCTGAAGCTTTACAGTCTATTTCCACCCCCTGGCTTTTTCAAATGTGCCTGCTCCTTGTAGTAGAATAAACCTAATATTAACAGCAGTCATATTCACATTTGCCTTCATTGCTAAACTAGCTTTTTAATCAGGTCTTAAATGTATACAGACCTTCAGGTTTTTCATGGGATGCCTATAAAGTGATTTCCTCTGATTATATTATAACCTTTAGCAATTTGGCAGGATGGTATTGAATTTGTGTGCGATTGTTAAATTGCTTAAGCAGCTATTTTTCTTATTTTTATTCCATTATAATTTTTCATGCATTTTTCCTAAAAAGTTTCTTTTTCAGTCAAAGAAATACTGTAGTCCTTCAAGAAACTACTGATTTAGTACAGATAGGCATTTCATGCAGGACAATGCCAACAGCATCATCTAACCATATAATTTAATACAAGGTATCTAGTATAAAGATATCAGTGCTGTAAAAGTCTCTCAGAGGGAAAAAAAAAAAAAACAAACAAGAACAAACCCAGCATATTTAATTTATGAATATAGAAATAGCATTTTCTAAATTTTCCTGGAAATAATGCAGTTGATTAATTTTAGCTTTCATGACAAATTTATTAATGTTATGCACAGATCAGAATTAATCATAGCCTTGAAATATTAATTTATATAAATATATACAAATTTAGAGTCCCAGAACTACTGGATGTTACTAAATAGAAAAACACCAAATTATGGATATTCTGGTAAAATTGCAAATAGTTTTGACAACACAATTTTTACACATGAAGTATGAATGCATTTGTCTAAATCATCATTTTTTTCCAGATACAGCCGTCACAGATTCAGCACAGTAATTTCTCCTTTTGCTACATATTATCTTGATGTTTGAAAGTCCCAACAGCCTTTGCTCTCAGAAAATTTACTCCACCCCAGCCAAAACCAGCACAGTTTGCCAATGTCACTCACCTCTTTTTAATCTGTTGTGCCCATAAGAACATAATGAAGCTTAAATTACCAATTATTTTGTTTATTTGTGCTTTCCCTTAAGCACTTTATACCAAGCATGCTTGTGAGAGTAATTGCTAAGTTACATGTACTTTCTTAGTCTTGAAAGATAACTAAGCTGAATGATTCCCTTTATGTGGATAAATTTCAGCTAATGGAACTCCAGCTAGAGGACTCATTATAATAAGAATTAAGCCACAATATCCTTCTAAGGAAAAATAACCAATCAACCAAGCAAACAAAAAAGTTCTACCAACAGCAAGAAGAAATCCAGACTAAGGAAAGAAATGATATCATTAATGCCTTGCAATAAAAATAGCTATGCACTCATTCTGTTTCCTGTGTTTACTACCATCTGATTTCAGAGCAGCTATCAGAAAAGTTCACATCAATGCCAGCAATTTGTATTCAACATAAAGGGCAGTGTCAGAAACTGCAGGTATGATACCCAGTAGAAGAACTGACTGAGACATGAATCTATAGAGATAGATCTGCAAAAAATACCTCGGCAATGACTATTCAAAAGTGCAACCAAAAGCTGAGTTGACAATTACTCTGTTACATCAAAACTTCCTTACAAAGAGGAGTCATTCCATAGGGTAAAAATGGCAGACAGGAGGAATTCTCTTTCTTTCTCTCTCTCTTTCTTTCTCTCTCTCTTTCTCTCCTTCTCTGTTTCTCTTTTTCTTTCTCTCTGTTTCTTTCTCTTTCTCTCTCTCGCTCTCTTTCTTTCATCTCCAGTCATCCATTTCTAACATATATATATTTTTAAATTTATATACTTACATTTATATGAATCCATTCTACTGTATTATCTACTTTTCAAAGTTTATATATAACACTAAAATATAATCCTTATTAATCTTTTTTACAAAGTTCATGATTCTATTCAATTGAAGAAATATCAATGACCCCATTTTAATGCAATTTATAGAATAGAAAACTTTTCTTAAAATATTTCTGAGATCTATCCTAGATTCTAAGATTTCTGTCTAATGCATTGTATCAGGAAGGACTCTGAATCCCTTTGGTATTGTTAACTAATGGCAAAAAGATTATAGCAAAATTCAGATGAAATAATGCTTACATCAAACCAAACATTTTATTCTAAAAGGAGTAGAATTCAAGGTTGCAAATACAAAATGTGATAGAAAGAAACAATATCCAATATTTTGGCTAATATATTGCTAATATACAGCAATAATATATATTTTTGGTCATAATTCTTGAACGAAGGACCTGGCAAATATTCAAAACTGTGCATTGGAAAGTCATGGTCTGTTTTGCTTCTTGTCCTCACCAAACCCAATATTTATTTTTCATTCACAAAACAGCTTCAAAAGATGGAATAGGTTCAAAAACTCAAAATCTACCTACCAATACTATTCAAGAAGAGTAGTAGTCAAGGTAGAGAACTGTTTCATCCTGGGAAAAATATGGAACAAATAATTTCAGAAAAAAAACCCTGAATGTGGTCTTTCTACATCTGAGCCAATATCTTCATAAGAGCATATTTAAAGGCTATCCAGAGTTTTACCTATGATGTAAAGAAGCTGGGTAGCTAAAGAGAGACAGTACTACTATTTTCTATCTCTTTGGTAGGAATGAAATCTATTTATGAGTTAGTAATTCTGCTTTCAGTTACAAAACTGTAAAAATATAAGGGATTTCTTGCATGTTTGCAATTTTAGTTATTGCCTTGATACAATTATTTTTCTTGGCCTCTAATAAAAGTTTTCTTGACATTAAGGTAGTTTAAAAATTATATCTCTCGAAGTGTATACTTAGATACATGTTGGTAGATTAGAAGGCTATTTCCATTTTACAAACAATAGTTTAATCAGCAATGATCTCTGTATGACCCAATGTTAATACAACTGTAATTGATAGCAAAATGGAGAGGGGAAGTAGAAGAGGAAGGGGAAGGGAAAAGGAAATATGTAGATTTCATCCTTAATGTCTTACATGCAAGAAGTGAGGTATAAGATCATTCAATCTGGGTTTTATTAATTTAATTTTTTCTAATTACTGTGTCTTTATTAGTCACAGAAGTTGAGTGACGCAGAATAATATTAGAGTTGTTTTTCTCCTCAAAATACTTTTAATTAAATGTTATCTTCTAATGGACAAGGACCTATCATTTAATATACCTAATAAATAACTACAGATACTTCTGTGTAATATCCATAGAACATAGCACTTAATATCATAACCCATAAAAATGTAACTGATTTTAAGTGCATTGAAGAAAACATTATATTCTTGCTGGATTTTGTTAGCATAAAGCATTCAATAAATCTACAATATTTTCACTTTTGAACTACCGTTCATTGAAAACAATTTTCTTGAAAAAAATGTGCTAAATAGATCAACCTTTAGTCTTTCATAGACTAAGCACTTCCACTGAGCACATTGGGTTGATATTTAGTCATGAAACCTAAAGACTGAAATTAAATTATATTCTGACAGTGGTTGAATATACTTAAATCAGTCATTGTTCATTACTCTTATTTATCAGTCATGGGATGCCCTACACCACCTGGATATTCCTAGAAATACAAAATACAAAAATGTTGGAGGTTTCCTAGGAGGCTATCTTCTCTTCCTTCCCCTTCCTCCTCTTAAATGAAAAATCCAGACTGTTTTCCTTTGTATTGAAAGTTTGACTAATTCAATCTGATAATGGAAACACAAGCCATGAGACATTAATGGTACCAATTTCAATTGCTTTATAATGTTGAATAAAAGAAATGTCATAGATTTCTACCAGTAGAAGAATATTTCTGATCACTGATATTATTACAATGTTAATGTATCATTAAATGTTATGTTAAAGAGAGTGAAGATAATTAGCATGCACAGGCCTAAAAGATCAAATCAATGCTGGTAAATAGCTCATGCCTTTTAAAAACCTCCCTCCAGAAATGGATGGTGTATGAAGAAGAAAAGACCTGTTTGTGAACCTTTATGCACATTGCTTAGATGTGGAAATCAGGGAGAATGTTGTGGTACTCCTCTATGGAATACTATGTGATACTGTGTATATTTCACACAAGGAGAGTATCAAGGCCATTGAACTGGAAAGAAATGAAATAGCTACACATTCTCAGTCACAGGCTTGTGATCTGCTTTCCAGCTTGGCTGCTTACTGCTGGATCTCTTCTCCATGAGCATTGTCCTTGGTTTTAGCTCTTTTAGCTCTAGACCCACATCTCTTAAAACCAGCTATCCAAGTGAGCTACAAATGTTTGACCCATCTCCTACTCTTCATAGCACTGCCTCACAATCAAAAGCATCTGGCCTAATCTTTTGCCCAAAAGGATTCAAACGTGATTTGTCAGAATGAAAGAAATCAGTGATCTGTAGAAGGATTGGTTATATACCCTGGAAGTCTCCAATTGCCTAAATTAATTGAGTAAAGAAGAAAATGACACACATTAACTCTGAATGTTTTTGAATTAAAAAAAAATTAAAAAGAGTATTAAAAATTAACCCTAAATTAAAAAAAAAATTATATACTATTGATGATCCTCAATTTTTATAGAGTTAAAACTCTCTAAAGCTTTATCGAATTTCAAAACTTTATCTCATTTCAAAACTGAGGAAAGGGCAACAGGTGAGTCAAAAAAGTGAGAGTCACAAAAGTGATACAATTGGGTGAGATTTTAAAAAGTAAAATTGTTCATGAGATAATATACTATAATAATACATTTTATATTTGTGTTATGTAGATAAATAGATGAACCAAAATTCTATGTGAATATTCCTCTGTCCTTGTACTCCATACATTCTATGTTTGGTTCATAGTGTGGTTCATTTTACATGCACTTAGCAGTAGTTAAATAGGCTATTAAAAATACTGAGTTACCTCCCCTCCCTCCTTGCCCTCTAAACAATGAATTGAGCTTTGAATAAATAATTGAGATAACTTCTGTAAAGCCTTGTTTGTTTGCTTGTGGTCTGACTTAGGCTTTAGTCATTAATGTTAGTGTACCTTCAACACCCTCAGCTGTGCTTTAAGTTTATCAGAAGACACTGTTGATTGAATGTAGTTTTATGGTAGGTGTAATACCACTCCATAAAAAGAAGATATATTCTGACTTCAGCATCTGACTTCCTCTTACATACTTAGCATCCTGGGTGAAATTTGTTTAATCTTTGGAATGTCACATCAGGATAGCAATTTATCTCAGTCCAAATGAATACCCTAAGTAGATCAGATGAAGTAGCCTCTAGAGAGTGCTATAAAGTATAAGTATATAAGTATATAAAACATTCTACGCTCATAGTTAAGACCATATATATCGAGATCTATATTTTAAAGCTATCTGTCTCTTAGAGATTTGAGGTTTGTTGATAAAACTTTCACCTCTGCTATTTTCCTTTTAATAGATGTTTAAAATGAGAAGTGTTTTCACTCTGAAAATCTTCAAATCTCTTCAAATTTCATTTTCATTGACTACATAGCAAATGCAGGCACTTACTTTCAGAAGATGCATCTATTCTACCTTATATATTTAAGTTGTGACTCAATAATATAATTTTTCTCTGAGCATGTGTGTGCATATTTTTCATTTGTGTACCTGAATTGAATGTGACTTAGACTTTCAGCATTTGCTTGTACATTTAACAAGTCGTAAACTACCACAAAACACAAAATTTTCACTAAGTATGAAAGCCCTACATAATCAATATTTTTAGTTTTTGAAAGCCAAATAAATAAATAAGAGTAACTTATTATAAGTGAATTTAACAGTATGAATTCCTATGACTGTATTTTAAATCTGTTGTGTTTCTGTTCTAATATCTATGGCATATATAGCAACTAGCTGCCAGCCTATTGTTTTTCATTAAGGCAAAGAAGGGGCAGGGCTGGAAAGTATATTTTCAGGCAGAGAAATAGTTTCAAGAATACTGAAAGATACTGTGATTTCTTCAATCTGGAAAACAAATGTGCAATAGCAGCAATATATAATACTAAGATTTATTTCAAAGATTATTGAATTCAGGGTTGAATGTGCTTGATTAATTAATTGAATTAAATTGCAGTCTTTTCCCATTTTATAATCTTGAAAATCCTGTTCTGAAATGTAGTTGATTTCCTTCAGTAATACTTTTCAATATCTTCTTAAATGGTACCAAGTGATTGGTCTAAGTTAAAAGGAATTGAGCACATATATGAGCACAGTTTGTAAAAGTGTGGAGGCAGCCAGTGTGGTGCCCCACCTTGATAATTCTGGCATTCCTTTTCTAGTCCAGCTGTCCCTGGAGGGGTGTCTGAATCCAAACCCTAGACTTAGCCCTTACCCTAACCACAATGAATTCTTGAGGCTGCATCTGAGGTCCTTATCAGCATGGCCCAGATTGGAAAAGTGTTGAGGCAGTCATATTGTCACTTTGTCATATCCACTTGGCATGCCTCAGTGTCCCTGGAGCTGCAGGCTCTGTGGCTCTCTGAACCATGACACAAACCCTAAATTTAAAGGGATCTTGTTGTTCCTCATTTGAGTTCCCCATCAATACGGGTGAACATAATTAGAAAGGTGTAGAAGCAACAATATTAGTGCCCTGCTGTGATCCCCTTGGCATGCCTTTTCCAGCCCTAGTATCCCTTGGATTATGGGCTGTCTGGGTCTCTGAACCCTAACCCACAGCATAGTAATCTTGGTGCTGCATCAGAGATCCCCACGACTACATGTGTTCCAGAATAGAAAATATGTAAGTAGCTATGTTTATGTCTGCTGCAGATAAGTAAAGCCTTATAAAATAAGGGCCTTTTTACTCTTGTAAAATCATGGCTCAGGACTACTACTTTGGCTAAGTAGATGAGGACTATGGGAAAGTGACTCAGCTGATTTAGAGGTAGAAAAACAATTTATATAACCATCACATATTCACATTGTGATGTATGTTGAATTATGTTTGTTATGATTTAAAACTGTGTAACTCATAAAGACCTAACTGCTTAAAAAGGCCTGTTTTTTGCAATAGGTCCTTTGCACCTGCCTAGGGATTCCGTGTCGCTTTGTTTTGTACAGATGTCCTGCCATGACCCACTTGGCACACCTTTTCCAACCCCGGTATCTCTGAAGCTGTAGGCTCTGTGGCTCTCTGAACCATAACCCTAATGTACTATTGGTGCTGCAGGTTAGTTCCCAATAAGAATGGGTAGCCCAGACTGGGAAGCAGAGGTACACTGCTCAGATGGGTAAGGGCTGATCTCCCCTGAGATGTTCCTGTTGCACCTTTTGTGGGTTTCATTGTTATTTCTCAGCTGTTTAGATCAAGAATGTGCATCTGCATCTCTCTACATATGAAAAAACAAGTGGTCTAAGTTTTTCATATGCTCATAGGAATGGAGTGACACAGCAGTCACAATTGTGAAGTCCACTGTCCTAGTGCCGGGCCAAGGCATCCTCTGATTGTCACTTTGATGCCCTCTTCTACATTCTTTTTGGCTCTTCCCTGCATCCTCTCCTATTGCCCCTGGAGTCTCCTGTGTTCAGAGCCACTCCATCCATGTGTCTGCAGTAGTACCTCTCAGAGCTACTTCCTATGTGTCTCACCAAGACCCTCTCTACCACATGTCTCCACAAGAGTCAAATTTTATTCTAGGGGTAAAAAAAATCACAAAATCAATCTCCTTCAGTCAGACTCTTCAATTAAAATCTTAATTTCATTCTACTGAGTAGCAATGTTCTGCTTTATTACCGACTATCAGTGTCTGTCCACGCTTGCTGGTACATGTCATTCTTTGTGATATTTTAAATTATCTCCTTGGTACAATGCTGGATAGGAAACTGAGGGTCAGGTCAAGCTGAATGCTACTGTGGCAGACCAGTGTGGTTTAAGGATTCAGTCTCATTTTTTACTTTCAACTTACTGATGATTTTTCCAGTCTAATTTCAGTTATTTTAATAATTTGAGGAATCAAAACGTAGTTGAATGTTTCAACTCTGTCAGATAACAGAAGAGGAATAAGCCTTCATTTAGTTGCCATTGCAGTTCATATTTCAAAATAAACTTGATAATATAAGTGAGAATTGCTTACAATGTCTCTTAGTCAATAACTGGTGCTGCTTAATTAATCTTAAATTCATATTCTGTATTACAAAGCAACTTATTATAAACAAGCAGAAAGTATAAAAAAAAAAAAAACAAACATCTGATCTATCTAAAATATTTTCTTGGATTTACACCTTAAAAACTTAGAAACTTCTTTCAGTGTCAGAAGACAAGGGAAGGATTTTGGAATCTGAAATCCATTTAATATCAAGACAATTATATGAATTGCTGAAAATATGTGGTTTTTAATATAATTTT
This sequence comes from Vidua chalybeata, assembly GCF_026979565.1. Lineage (NCBI taxonomy): Eukaryota > Metazoa > Chordata > Aves > Passeriformes > Viduidae > Vidua > Vidua chalybeata. The sequence goes on along the minus strand of NC_071531.1, from coordinate 54,914,758 downwards.
CTTTTTATATCAACTTTTTTTTTTATTATGAACACTGTGTACTAGATTATGCTCAGAGAGAAGAAATATAAACCTGGTTTTGTCTTACACTCCCATACTTTATGATGCCTATTTTGAACAGTTCTAACCTTATGCAGGCTTATAGTTATGTAATATTTTGATATTAACATATGTACTCTTCCTTCTTTTGGGAACTCTGGTAGTCCTTTCCATCCATTGAGAAGAGGCAGTGGTCTGTTTTCTAGACAAAGTAATAACTGCAGCAATTTGAGGAGTTACCCCTTACACCAAAACCTACGAATGGAATTTAATTTTTTGTATTGCATGGGTCAGGCCTACTAAAAACCTCTCCTTTTTCCAGAAGGAAGGTATCTTTTATGTTTCATTATATCAGTGGCAATGTGTTTGGGTTTTTTTTTTTTTTATATTAGTGCTATTTTTGGTAGTAACAGGGGCCTCTGATTCAAAAAATGAAGATCTTGTTATACTCCTTCAGTAACTATTCTATCCTAGTAAGGGGAAAAAACTTGAATAAAACCACTTTAATAGTTCTTTTCTCAGGGATAATTTTAGGTTGCTATCAAAAGAAAACTTATTTATTATCATAGATTTACAGTGTTTACAGATACAGTATAATTTAAAATACATTTCATAAATATTAACCAGTATCCTTGACACTCCATTACTATTATTTTTTTTTAAAAAAAAGCTATTTACATAGGCAAAATTTAGATGTTCGTGTGGAATAACTTTAATAGTTTCATAATAGATTTCATGCTGCGGACATGATAAACAACCATTAACTGCTGATAGAAAATGCTATCAGTGTCATGTGAAATTAGTTGGAAAACAACTGTCATGTGATGTTTGTTTGCAGTTTACTATCCAAAGAGTGCATATATTTTGTAATTCTTGGACATGTGATTAGGAGCTTCATGGTCAAAAAGAATTTTTCATATTTATTTTCAGTTATTCATAAGGAATTGTACATAGCTTAGTGAACTATATATATATATTTTTAACCACTGAAGGGTTATGAACCATGGATGTTCTTTCATGAATGTGCCTCAATTTTCATGTAATATTTTTTATGATTGTGTATATATATGAAAATTAACTTCCAGCACCAAGACCTTAAAAAATGTCTTTCAAGTCTTCTTGACTTGCTTTCAGTTCACTGTTGTTCTCAGTAATAACTGGCTCTTTTTTAACACGTACCAAGGAAGCTGACTGTCAATCCCTGTGTAAAGAAATTTGATATTTCAGGAAAAAAAACCAAAAAGTTTAACACAAAATCTGGTAAATTACCAAAGAAACATTAGAAGCATTATATTTGTACAGGTATATTAGTAAACATTGTTACAAAGCTAGCTATTGATTTTTACTGGAAGTACACCAACATTTGTGGATGTTTCCTGAGACACTCACATATATTTATTAAAGACCAGCTTGCTTAGACATACAAGAAATGGGCAATTTCCTCACCCAGCATTAATCAACTTAAAATCATTGCCTTAAAATCAAGCATCTAATTCAGACTACTCATCTAGGTCTGTATCTGTAGTCAATGTACAGATTCTAGAGTTTAGTTTCTTTTAAAAAAAAGTCTCTTTGTAACATTTAAAAAAAATCTAATTAAGTCACTCTGGATTGCTTTTCCTGATCACAGAGTTTGCTTTTCTTAGTCTTCTGTTAAACACAAATACTTATACTTTGATCTACAGGTACACACACAAAGGTTCTGTTTTAAAACAATGAAGAGAGTTGACTGGTGAGAGTTGCTAGAAAGTATTTGCTGGAAGATGCAGTTCTGCCATGTGTAATGTATCTATCAAATAACCTCTCTGAATATTGTTGTGAATACATAATTTAATACCTCAAGAGAAATTATTTCATGTATTATTAATGCATATGATGGTATTATCAGTCAACCTGCATTAATTTCAACATTCTGTATTATGATATATGTATGTGTGTGTGCATATGTTTTATTTTCCAGCATCCAATATTTCTTCTTTCAGTAATATTAAAAATCACATACAAAATACTGCATTCAGAATCAGGTTCAAAACAGTGTGGATTTTTTCAAAACCAGAGCTTGTTTCTAAACACAAAAAATAAATTATAGATGAAAAGGATATGTAAATAAAATTTATGTTTAGTTCCTGGAGAATGATATTGAAAAACACTGTCAAACTTGCTTAGTCACTTGAAGATACTTTAGACCCTAAAACTGAAGATTGTGAATATGCACATATTTACAGCTGCAAATGTCTAGATAAAATAGACATTTGCAAAATGCAAAAGAGACAATGTATTCAGTATGCTCAGAACAAGCTGTACTTTGCATTTCATAACTCTGTGCTGTGTTATTTCAGTTACTTCACTTAAAATCAAAGGCTTTTGAATAAATTTTCAAGGAGAACATTTTCTAGGAGATAGGAAGACTGGACTGAAATTTTTGCAGTGGCATTCTTCACATCCCAGTGAATCCCCCAGGGGATGTGAAGTCACCAGACCACCAGATACTTTGTTTAAAATTCCAACCTACAACAAGCAGGCACTGTGCAGCTGGAAGAGTTAGATACACAGCACCAGAGCTAGCACAGGCTAGAGAACAGCTGATTACATTCAACATTGTAGCCAGGACCTGTCCTATGTATGAGGTAGAGGTAGACTAAAGATTAATATTTATTTGTCTTATATGTGGACATCAGTGAGCCAAACCAGTACATTAAGCAATTCACAACTCTATAAGACAATATATATAATCTCAGCAGTATATAAAATGTTATTGCAAAGGAGATTTGCAGAATAGGTCTACAAGCAGGGTTCAAGAAACTATATGTAAGCAGTAAAATCTGTGAAGGAATGTATAGTAAGAAGAAACAGTATTTGTTAAAACATTAATAACTAGAGGTACTATAAGATCAAATTTGATGACCTGAACAGGTAAGATCACCTCATTTCAGATGAAGAGAGATCTGTGGAACATAAAACATCAGTGAAGAGAGACTCAAAATGGGATAGAATTAATATTCCTGCTTTATTTCTAGCTTCCCTTGTCAAAGAGTTGCCAGACACGGTCATCTTGATGTCAGAGAGCTAAGAGCTCTCTGACTACACAACACCAGCTACACGTTGCTGCTGGTTTAAGTTCTAAATCTTAAAGACATTTTTATATGTGAGGTAATAATAATTGGCAATGACTCAGAAGCAGGATTTGCAATGCTTATTGCTAATGAATAGCAACACAACAAACTATTATTCTGAGGTTTAAAACTGGCCACATCTCTCCATTGTCTCTATTTAGAGTGATTTCTAATTTCCTTGCTGAACGTTTGCATACATTATCCACATACATAATGTAGCTATACATGCATTATGCATACACATTTGTTACAGGTAAAAATTTGCAGCATATATTCAGTTTTAGAAATTTCCTTATCATTTTAGAAGCCAAGCTGGGGGGAATTCAAGACCTAGGACAGGTCTTGGTATAGCCTCAGATATAGCTCTAAAGTTGCAATGGATGAGTACAGACATCACCTCTAGATGTTTCCTCCATGTATTCATATTCAACACTTCGTGAACTAGTGCCCAGTCACAAAACCAAGTTCTTATAACATAACTGTTTATGCATGGCTTTCTTTGTTCCACATAGCCGGAGGTGATCTTCTAAACCTGTCTCAGGAAAAACATGGATGCCACTATAGTGTCACAGCATATGTCACAGCCAAGACAGCTACAACACACAGAGCATGAAACAATTTCAGAAAGTTTTAAGCATTCACCCATACAGAGTAACACCATACCTAAACAGAAGACCTCAGGCTACTGCCCTTCTTGAGCTTTAGCCCAGCTTTTTATACCCCTGATTGTTCATGCATTGCACCTGTGTGCTTTCTGTTCCCTTTGGTGATTGGTCAGTGCACCTCAGCACTCTGTGTCTCATGACCTTCAGTACTGCTCACCTTCTTTTCCCATGTGGCTCATTAGGGATCAGGCTCAGCCACAGCCCCACTCCCAAATACCACAAACTGTGTGCCTACACTATCATGCTGCTTTAGGTATCCAAGTAAAGTTCAGACTGAAATCTCAGGTCCTCAAGTGTGTTGATGTGCCTCAAAATACTGTGTTGGGAAAAGGAAAATACACTGTTAATATGCAGGATTTGCTGTTAGTTCAATAAATATTATAGCAGTGTTTTAGTCCAAATTATATAATCAATGTAGAAAAACCACACCAATGCCAATCAAGTTAGATTTTTACAGAAAAGTCTTCTTTGTATCCACTCCTTTCTGATGTTATATTTACATTCTCAGTGTACCTTTGTGTACTTTCCCAGAGGACAAAGACATGTTGCCAGCATCCAAAGCTTTTCCCTGGGAGGAACAAGATGGTTGTGGTGAATTGTTGCATCCTGGGCTGGGTTTTAGTTAGGGGTTTTATAATGTTAGTTAGTCGGTTCTGTGTACCCCCATGTTCCCCCCATGATGGTTTGCTCCCGGTCACTTGCCATTGGAGCTTCCCCACGTCAGTCTTGTAACCACCCCCTGTTCATTCCTGAAACTTCTGTGCCAGTCACCCCATCCCCGTCTCCCTATTTGTCCTGGAACCCTGTACACACCCCTGTCATGTTCCCATTGGTTGCCGTGGTCCACGTCACCCCCCACATTGCCTGTCCCCATTGTGTGGGAGGGCTTCTGCCCTTGTCTGCCCGCCCCTTGTAAAACCCCATGCGTCCTCGGTCCCCTCACCATCTTGTCCACACAACACTAGGGAGCGGTTGCTGCTTTCCACAGCAGCACCATGCGGCAATAAAACCTTCTCCAGCCAACTGCAAGGACAGGGTGTGCCTCCTTTGCCCCTTTACCTCATCCCAGTGTCAGTTACACAACACGGCAGCCCACGTGGAGGCTCAGTGCTAGAGCCTCCAAACCAGTGGCAAACCACCCAGACTCCCGGGTGATATGCTGAGCCTAGCCGGGCTCCCCGAGCCATCCGGGACCGGGAAAAAGAACGCAAAGCCGCAAGTGATGCCCAACAGTCAGGCCACGGCCGACTGTAGCTGACGCAGGTGGAGTTTCACCGTAAGGCACCCCGAAGCCATGTGGAGAGCAGCAGGCGCCGCCACGGAGCCGAGCAGCAACTGCCACTGGTGAGCCGAGTGAGCCGCGGCTTCCGCGCGGAACAGTGCCTTACACTGGACTGAAAATTGGAGCATAGGCTTCACGAAGTAGATCAGTGAAGACTCCACCACCCCCGAGGAAAGCACGCAGTGCTGTCCCTGCGTGGGAAGGAAGTGCAACTTTTCACAGCCGCGAAAGGTGAAGAAATGTCGTTTCCCGGAGCAAGGACTCTGGCTGCAGTTTTTGTTTGCGAAGATGCCGGCTTGGTGACTATCAAGGCCAGGGGGGAACCCACCTGATATTCTCCTTCACTGGGGTGGGCTTTGCTGCGATCCCGAGGTAGGGGACACGCCATGCACAGCGCGAGCAGTGGCCGCTGGTGTCCTTTGCCTTTTTTGCTTTTTTTTCCACTTTTCCTGCCGCCAGGGGTGGGGTTGTGGGGGTGAGATAGCATGGGGACCATGCTAACCACCCAACAGAAGGAATTTTACCTCCAAGTTAGAGAAATCCTAAAGGTGAAGGGTTCTTTCCCCAAAAGTTCTGTTAAAAGTTTCATTTGGTGGTTGTGCTACTCGTTCCCCTGCATATCCATGGAGGATGCTCACAAAAAAGAGTTTTGGGAGCGTGTGGGGGCAAAATTAGCGGAGGGAATTGAGTGCAGGGATCCCTCCATCAAAGATTGCTTTCCTAAGCTCCATCTGTTAGTCTGGGAGGCTGTAAAAGCAGAGACCATGCGGGACACAAGCCGGGAAGGGGAGAAGCCACCGGATGAAACTGTTGTTCCCCCTGAACCCATTTCCCCACCCTCCTCTCCTACCCCTTCTTCCCCCGCTGCCGGGTGGGCAGGGTGGAGTACTCCGCCGCTCCGAGGTGCAGGTCCAAAAACGTGGACCGTGGTCCTGGCTCCCCCGAGCCCCCCCGGCATCCCCGCCTTAGCGATATTGGCTATGTCACCTGACCCCAAACCCTCCTTCCAATCCCTTTTTCCCAGTTAAAAATCCCAGTTTTGGCGCTAGCCCATGCAGTTCTATCCCCCTGAATCCTTTTCTTTGTTCCCCTGAGGAAGCCCCGCCAGCCACATGGTGAGTGCCATTGTCTTCCCAAAATGGAGGATGGGCGCATGAGGGTGCTTCTTCTTCCCATAATCCTTTCCTCCCCTTTGTTCCCTTCGTCCTCGCCTTCGACCCAACCCCCTCCTGCTTCCCTGTGAGCATGGGTACTGCCCCCTCCAGGCATCGGGTTGCTCTCCCTCCCCCTGTACCTCCTCATGTGGGTGTTCCATCCTTGTATGTTCTCCCTGCTGCGTCATCAGCTCCACCCTCTCCCGACAGGGAGAGCTCTGTCACCTCTGCCCCACTGTCCCAGGAAGGGGACTACACCTGTCCTGTTCCCCGCACCCTGCCTCCGCGTTCTCCTGCTCCCGGAAGGTCGGGGTGGGGGGCCCGGGGCCCGGTTTGTGAAATCGAGCAGCTGCTCTCCACACCAGCCTCCTACACCAGGGGAGGGGAGAACCCTACATGGGAACCCCTTCCCTATAAATCAGTCAAAGAGGTCTGTAAAACATTATGAGATTTCAGCCAAGAAAGCCCCTTCTTTAAGGGCATTCTACAAGCGACTTTAACATCTAGAACAATGGTACCAGCAGACCTCAAATGTCTGTTTAGCTGCTTGCTTCTCGCATTGGAATACAATTTGTGGGAGAGGAAGTGGAAAAAATTGGCAGCAGTCCTGCTTCCTGAAATCTGAGAGGGACCATATAGCCTTGATTTCGTGGAAGAACCAATCACTTTAAACCATCTTGTGGGTGAAGGAGAATGGAGTGAAGGGCAGCTCCAGGCTCGGGGGATTCCAACGGCCATGCTGGACATGTCCAGGGGTGCAGCAGAGCACGCGTTCCTGGCCATGCCCACCAAGGATCCGATGGTGCCCTACACAGCAGTTAAACAATCTATTGCTGAGCCTTTTGTAGACTTTGTAGACCGGGTCCGGGCAGCAGTCGAGAGGTGTGTGGAAGGACCTGAACTCCAGGACAGACTGGTCCTAGAAGTGGCATCCATGAACGCCAACAAAATGTGCAAAAGAATCATTCTAGCACTGCTAGTTTCACCACCTCCGACCCTCGATCAGATCATCGAGGAATGCACACTGAAGCCACACCTGATGATGGAGGAGGTCCCAAAGAAGCACAGAGAAAAACAAGTTGCCTCGGCTGCTGTACCTCCAAGGGACTCAGCACCGAAGCAGTTTCCATCCAAATGCCAGTGATTCCACTGTCATCGGGAGGGACATTTTCTAGCTCCGCGTCCATTTTTAGGGACTGCACCACCCGGGGCAGCGGGAATAGGGAGGGGGGAAGGGAACCCCACAGTTCCAAAAAATTAAGGGGAGAGTGCGCACTTGCCTAGCATGCTGATGAAAATGAGGCAAAGTCACAGGGCTGCAAGAGGAGCTGCGATGCACCACACAGTTCCATCTGTGAGTGGCTGCCTATCAACAACTGACAAAAGGGAACATTATCGGCTTCAAGTCACTACCTCTGTCCATTTTCGTTCCCAGGACAGGCAATTCTTCATAGCAGATGCAGAGCTTCTGTCGCACATCTGCCACTGTGAAACCAGGCAAAAACTGGCAAAAAACTGTAGGTACCTCATTGTTGGGACACGAAGCACACACCACTAGAGATAGAGGTTCCTCTGGTAATTTCCACCCTTAATCTGAGGCTCTTCTATCTCACGGAACGCTGTGTCCACCCCCACCTCTTCCTACCTAAGGGCCAAGTTATTACACAGGCAACTCCTATTCCTCGTGCTCTGTGCAATGACCTGGAACTCTCAGTCTTTTATGCTGGGAAGCTGGGAGAGGAAAAACCCCTTATATGGTGCAAACTTAAGTGTGAGGGGCATTCTATACATCTTCAGGGGATGATGGACACAGGGGCAGACATGACGGTGATTCCACTACACAAGTGGCCGTCACACTGGGAGCTGCAAAGCGTGGCCATGCCAGTCTTAGAACTAGGCAGGCCCCAGCCAGCGAGGCAATCCAAAAACATCGTCCAAATTAAAGGTCCGAATGGGTTGCTGGCCTCTGTACGTCCGTTCGTGATCAACTGCCAATTTAACTCATGGGGGAGAGATGCCATGTCCCAGTGGGGAGCCAAATTGGAATTTCCGGCCGCCCGGCATTTTTAGGTGTGACCACTGAAGAGCGCCCCACACAGAAACTGACGTAGCTCACAGATAAGCCCATCTGGGTGGAGCAGTGGCTGCTGAGTAAACAGAAACTGCAGGTGCTCAAAAAGCTTGTGGAGGAAGAATTAGCTAAAGGCCACATCATAGAGACAAACAGCCTCTGGTGTTTGTAATTAAAAAAACAGGGAAAGACAGGTGGCAACTCCACCATGATTTCAGAAAAATCAGTGATGCTGTTGAGAACATGTGCTCCCTCCAACCGGGTATGCCATTTTCATCTATGCTACCCCAAAATTACAATCTGGCTGTAATTGATATTAAGGATTGTTTCTTCCAAATCCCTCTCCTTCCAGACGATGCTCCTAGCTTTGCCTTCTCTGTACCCTCCATCAACAGAGAAGCCCCAGTGAAGCGCTACAACTGGACGGCACTACCACAGCGTTTTAAATGTTCCCCTACTATATGCCAGTGGTATGTCGCAGGGGTTCTGTCCCCAATGCGTGCCAAGTGGACATCCTGTATTTTCTATCATTACATGAATGGCATGTTGATTTGTGCCCCTGACAGCAAAGTCCTACAAGAAGCTCTGGAGGACACTATTAAGGCTTTGTCGGTGGCAGGATTTGACTTGCAGGAGGAGAAGGTACAGTTGCTGCCACCATGGAAGTATCTGGGCCTAGAAATTAACAACAGGACAGTTAGGCCTCAACAAATTCAGATAGACAACAACCCTAAGACGCTAAACGAACTCCAGCGCCTGTGCGGATCATTAAATTGGATCAATTCATGGCTGGGGCACACCATGAGGGATCTATGCCCCCTCTTTGACTTGTTAACAGAAAGGGAGGGGGATGAGGGTTTAGGTACCCTGAGAGTCCTGACCCGGGAGGCCAGAGCAGCACTCAAGAAGGTCCAGACCACCATTGTGAGCAGGCAGGCCCATCACTCTCCTTTCCGCTTCTTCGTCCTAGGTGAGTTACCCCATTTGTATGGAATGATATTCCAGTTGGACAAGGGTCAACGGGACCCCCTCTTTATAACAGAGTGCGTGTTCCTTGGCCACAGACAGTCCAAAAGTATCACCAGGCCACAGGAGCTGATGGCGCAGCTCATAATGCGGGCCAGGGCTCATCTGCAGGTACTAGCAGGCTGTGACTTCACATGTATCCACCTCCCCATCAAAACATCTACGGGGAAGATGACCACAGAGATTTTTGAACAACTTTTGAGGCAAAATGAAAATTTGCATTTCACTCTAGACAGCTTCTCAGGCCAAATTCAGATCGGACATCCTGGCCATCATTTGTTCAACACTGAATTCAAATTGTTACCAAAAGATATGCAAAGTAAAAGACCACTCATAGCCCTGACAGTGTTTACAGATGGGTCAGGGAAGTCCCATAAGCTGGTGATGACTTGGAAGGATCCAGAGACTCAGTTGTGGGAAACTGATGTTAAGATAGTGGAAGGTTCCCCACAGGTGGCTGAGTTGGATGCCATGGTGAGGGCTTTTGAGAGGTTTAACCAGCCTTTCAATCTGGTAACAGATTCAGCATATGTCACTGGAGCAGTGTCAAGAGCTGAACATGCAGTCTTAAAGGAGGTCTCAAATCAGGTCATCTTCGGATTGCTTGCAAAGTTAGTACACATGGTTTCTCACTGCGAGCATGCCTTTTACGTGGTGCATGTGAGATCACACATGGATCTCCCAGGCTTCATTGCTGAGGGGAACCGCAGAGCAGACGCCTTGGCAGCCCCTGTACACCTAGGAGGCCAGCCAAACATAGTCGAGCAGGCCAGGCTGAGCCATCAGCAGTTCCATCAGAATGCCCCGGTTCTGGTACACCAATTCAATCTGCGGCGTGACCAAGCTAGGGAAATTGTGGCCTCATGCCCCAGCTGTCAGGAGACACCTTACCAACACTTGGAGCAGGCATAAATTGCAGAGGTCTCTGCAGTTGTGAGGTATGGCAGACGGATGTCACAAAGGTCCCTGAATTTGGAAAACTCAGGAATGTCCATGTAACCGTGGACACCTTCTTGGGAGCAGTTTTTGCCTCAGCCTACATAGGGGAAAGGGCCACAGACGTGAGAAAACACCTTATACACGCTTTTACAACCTTAGGGGTCCCAGCCACAATTAAAACTGACAGTGGTCCAGAGTATACTTCCAAAGTGTTCAGCAGCTTCCTGCAGGAATGGGGGGGGTCCAACATAAGACCAGGATTCCTCACTCCCCCACTGACCAAGCAATAATAGAAAGGACTCATCAGACACTGAAGCGGGTCCTCCAGAAACAGCGGGGAGATGTGCGAGTGCTGTTGTCATATGAGAGGCTTTGCAAAGCATTATTTACCATCAATTTTCTAAACTGTTCCTTTGACAGACCAGAACTGCCAGCCCTGAGGCATTTCAAGCAAAATCAGGAGCTCCAGCCGGAAGAGAGGCCTCCAGTGTTAGTGAGGGATCCAGACTCTAAAGAAATCCAGGGTCCTTTCCCACTTTTGACTTGGGGATGGGGATATGCCTGCGTATCCACACCCTCAGGAGTCAAGTGGGTCCCCAGGAGGCATGTTAAACCATACACACCAGGACAGCTGGTGAGTCGAGACAATAAGGTGCCTGTGAGTGTAGCAGATGACCCCACCAACCATGGGGTGGCATCAAACCGCAGGCGCCGCAAGGAGGGAAGGGATTCTACATCTCCTTAAGAAATTTTTCTTTCCAGCTACCTCAGTCCATTTATGTTCCCAGTTCATATGTTTGTAATAAAGTTGTTTTCCCAGTTCCCCTATCCCCAAACACCCAAAGAGGAACCAGCTCCAGCATCATCTCCTGCCCTCTCCATCTGTAAGGCAGTCATTGCAATCACAGCAGCAGAAGAAGCTGGGAGAAGAGGCAACCGCGTGAGCAGCAAAAAAGTCAAAACAATTGTCTTTTTTATATTTTAAAAAGTGGGGAGATGTCACATCCCGGGCTGGGTTTTAGTTAGGGGTTTTATAATGTTAGGTGGTTCTGTGTACCCTCATGTTCCCCCCGCGATGGTTCACTCCCATTGGAGCTTCCCCACGTCAGTCTTGTAACCACCCCCTGTTCATTCCTGAAACTTCTGTGCCAGTCACCCCATCCCCGTATGCCTATCATCCCGGAACCCTGTATCCACCCCTGTTCCTGTTGGTCACCGTGGTCCACATCACCCCCGAAGTTGCCTGTCCCCATTGTGCGGGAGGGCTTCCGCCCTTGTCTGCCTGCCCCCTATAAAACCCAATGCGTCCTCGGTCCCCTTGCCATCTTGTCCACATGACGCTAGGGAGTGGTCACTGCTCTCCACAGCAGCACCACACAGCAATAAAACTGTCTCCAGCCAGCTGCAAGGACAGGGTGTGCCTCTTTCGCCTCTTTACCTCATCCCGGCATCGGTTACACAACGCGGCAGCCCACGTGGAGGCTCAGTGCTAGACCCTCCAAACCCGTGGCAGCCCCGGACTCCCGGGTGATATGCTGAGCCTAGCCGGGCTCCCCGAGCCGCCCGGGACAGGGAAAAAGAATGCGACGCCACAGTGAATGAGCTCTTTGTTATCAATAGAGGCTTCTTCTTGTTGCTCTTTGCACGATTTTTTGCTTGGTTGTTTGATTTTTTTTTTTTTTCCATTGGTCTGTTGATCTCTTGTGCTCCTAACTAAGGTCTGAAAGTTATCCATCACCTTCTGCAACTTATCTAACCTACTGGGCTTCTGTTTATTGCACCTTAGAGTACCAGGTCTTTACCAGATTAGTTATTCCTGGACCTTCAGCTACAATAACTTTATGTTTTGGCTCAAGTAACAGTTAAGATCTGCAGTTAACCACAGAAATTTACTGGCCTTTTAGCATACCCTGCAGCACTTTTTAACCTTTCCACCCTCTATTTGATTTAGCCAAATGTCCAAATATGTTTTGAGAAGTCACATTGGCAAAACAAATGGTTTTCAGAATCTCTAAATCACTCCTCTTCCTGTGTTTTTTTTGTTTTTAAGTCCAGTTGATCCCTGAAAAAGAATGTCTCTATTGCAATCTTACCTTTTCTTCTAAGAAAAAAAAAAAAAATCTTGATTTCCAACTTGATATACCATGGTTATGATTTAAACCTGGTAATTGCATGAACAGCAAAACGATCTCATCTAAAAATGCATAATTGGTTTTCCTTTAGTAGTTTCATTTCCTGGAATACTGTGATCAGTTTATACCAAGATAAATGCCCAACTTTTTATGTTTTTTGCATGAACTTCGTATGATCTTTACAGAAATGTTGAAGGACCTAGTTCAGACAATGTTAAAGACTTTGAGCTAATAATTATCAATATTAAATCTACACTGTCTTTTAGAAGTTATTTTATTTATATTGGTATATTTTTTTAACATTTTAGGTCTCGTGTGTGATACAGCAAATTGCTAATTCATTGTTTTGATAAAATGTTTGTTCTTATTTTGCAAAATATATTGATAATTTTCCTCCTATCAGGATAAAATGCAACTGAAATATACACTGAAATGTACATTTTTGTGTTTCTGTGTCTGAAGGGAAAAACAGCCTAAAAAGGCATCAACAATGATCAAACAACCTGAATTCATGTGTGTTACTTGGTCCTGAGAAAAATTTTAATAGATTATATCCTGAACTAATTGAAAGCTGAAAAAAGATTAACATTGTAAGAATTACATTTTCTTTTTGTTGTACTATTCCTGTTGCATTCTGGAAGAACAGACATTGTATAGTACGAAGTACTGAATCAGAAAAAAACTCATACCACAGTGAATTCCTTCAAACTGGAACAGGTTAGCCAATTCATTGAGGAAATGACGAACAAACAATAAAAAAAAAATTTCTCCTAGTTAGTAGAAGCATAAAGAATTAAATCTTCACGTTCTTTTTTTATTCCACATAATTAAAATTTATCTATTTTTAAAAAATATATTTTCCAATTTGGCTGGTAAAATAAAAGGAAGTTTAACTATCCTTATATATGTTGATAACACGTTGCAAGAGCTGATTAATGAAGACTTAATAGTGACACTTCTACATTTTCATTCTTATAAAAAAGAATGTTCTCTATTGTCTTTTACAATGAATTAAGAAATATAATCATGTAGAGTAATACATTTTTTCTTATTATCCTTAGAGGGAGTACAGTACTTGTAATCTTATTATTTCTACAGGATGGCTGTAGCTGTCAATGTAATATTCATGTAAAATTTTATGAAGTGGAAGAATATATTTGAGTAATCTTATTTTGTCTGCTATATACTTGTAGGATCATGTACATAACATTCCATGACTACACTTGGTGATAAGATACATAATATTGAAACTGGCAAGCTTTTGCTTTTAATGAGGTTTGAATTAGACAAAAGATTCAAAGTTGCTCAGCTATTTCTGAACTTGAAAAAACAAAAGACTTTTCAAGAGAATTTATTGCTGTTGCACTGTGATACCTGTTTTATAAAAAAAAAAAAAATAAAGTCAAATTTCTATTATCAGTCATTAGCTAGATTGTGGAGAGCCAGAAATTCATAATGAATATTAAAAGTTTTTCTTTTTTTCTGATTATGTTAAAATCTCCCATGCATTACTGTAATGAGAACTTAAAAACCAACAACATAAAACAAACAAACATACAATCCCCACCACTAACAACAAAAATACAGCTAGACCCTAAAGTGATACACCCCATTTCAAATAGTTCAGCAATTTCACAAATACAGAGATTCTTTTCCCAAATGTAATATTCAGTCCTTATAATTTTTCCCCTTTCCTGCCAGCCCAATAGTAGTAAATTAATAAGGATTTCAATCAATGCATTACTGTGCATCTTTACAATTAGCTAATTTATTTCAAAAGAGTGAAAGGTTTAAAATGCCATTCAGAAAGCCATCCAGAATATCCTTCATCTAAAACTCATGAAAGGCCCTACTTTCTGTTGATCAAGGATAGAATTTAAGTTTGTCAGATCATTGCTTATCAAAATATGACGTCCTTCATCTTTTACACTGTTAATTTTTTGCTTCACATATCCTTACATGTACTCAGTCCTCAAAAGCAAGAAGAAGGATATCTGAGTTAAGGTACCCTCCTATGCAAGGAAATAAAAAAAAATCAATTAGTGATTGGGAAAGATGATTAGAAATACTGGTAAAGAGATCTCTATAATAATAATTATTCACTAGTATGGCAAGGGTGTCTGAAAACTTTATTTGTAGGCTTTTTTTTCAACTTCAGTAGCATATTTAGCAAAATTCTGAATCATAATATGGTGAGTAGGTTAACTACTGTCTAGAAACCTTTCAGATGTGTTTAGTAAGATGGCAAAACATGCTTTGCATAATAAAAAAGTAAAAGCTAAAAGTCCTGTTTCTATTTCACTGGTTTATTGACAAAGAAATTTCCAGAACTCCAGAGAAAATTGATGTAATTCCACATAATTTGGTAATTTTTTATTAATAAACCACTTTCAGAACGTGAAGCAGGTAACGAAGAATGACTACAGATATAAGTGTCCTATAATAGCTGTAGCACTGCAAATTTGCATTACTTTTCCTTCTTTTTCTTTAGTCAGTTAGAGATTGATTATATTTTTTCCTCAGGAAACATGTTTGTTGTCATTAATTGAAACATAAGACTTGGACTTCTATCCTTGTAGCTTTATTTCAAACTAGAAACAATCTAAGACTCTTTGTTCTTGTAGGAACTGATAATGACCCTCAACATGTAGCAGAATAATTTCTTTTCAATTTAAAAGACTTTAGATGATCTTCCAGTAGGAGCTGATCATACCTATTGATAGAATCAGTCAACAGTAATTCATCAGGGAAAATCTGTCTTTGTTCTTTGAAATTCCTTTCACTGGTTAATATAGCAATGTTTGAAAACTGCCATGGTTTCGCTGCAGATATTGTTTAAAGAATGAAGATGTTGTTAAGTTACCTGCATCACCAGATTACTAAGGAAAAACCCAAACAACCCCAGAACACAAACCTCAAATTACAGACTTATAGAAAAATAGAAGGTCAGTGTGTAGTCAAGATTGTGAACACAGTCTATTGGAACAAAACAAAATTAGAACTGAGAAAAAAATGCTATAAGTATGGAGTAGTTATAAACTCTACTGAGATTTTCTGTATTTCCTTTTATTTCTGACTATATATTTTAGAAGACTAATAATGATGAAGGCTAATTCTTTTGTGGTATAGCTGCATTCCTAAGGATAGAGTAATTATTCATAACTGCCTACCTCTTTAGTGACATTGCTATGATGCTTACTAACTTCACTCAAGGCTTTCAGCTGTATAATATTTCTCTCTCTTACTCACTTTTCACTGGGCAAAGTCTGAATCTCATAGCAGTGCTGCAGCTGAGAGTGCCTAAAATAGTGATGTCTATCACACATTACACATGATCTAGAGCATTCATCAGGAGATGTTTGTCCTGTGGAAGGAGCAGAGGGTCATCTCTGATTCATTCATTTTGATCTAGTAGCTATATGTTTGTTATTCTCAGGAGCCCTGTTTCTGAGAACAAACTGAAATAATTCAGGGTAAAAACTAGTCAAAATTTAAACCACTCGTAGAATTGAAGTATCAGATGCATTGTAGGCTTAAGAATTATGACATCTGGACTGTTTTGTTTTACTGCTTCCTAAGCTCCAATGTAGATGTCTATGGCCTCTGTAGAAGAGCAAGATTTTTTTTAAGCTAGGTGTTAAATACAGGCATATTAATATCTATTAATAGGAACAATAACATATCAAATGATGTATCCTAAAGGTATTATTTTAGACAAATTATCATTTTCTTTAAACCACTTCATTGCATGCAAGACCATAATTGCATGTTCATGGGGCTTTCATGAACAGACCTATTTAATTCTGAAGAAATTCAGGTATCTCTGCATGATTCCAGACCAGTTAACATTTCAGAAAGAGGGAACATTAGGCCAATTATAAGGAGTTTTACTTTCAAAATTTATGTAAGACTTTGTGGATAGAAAGATTTATAGTGAGAATATAATTAGGACTCATATATTACAGTGATTATCAAACTCAATAAGGTGCAATTTTAACAAGTAATAGTGGTGCTGGCCATTAAATACAGATGATAAGGTGTTAAACTGATATCCCATTTTTTGAGTCCAATTCATATAGTATATAAAAATCATGCTGTATTATTGTGAATTTTTACAAAAAGGAGCCACTAAAACTATGCACTCTGAATAGAAACGTAAGTGACATCATAGCTGGTAATTTCACTTTATTTTGAATTTGGAAAATTAGTGGAGCAGTACTGAAAAACAAGTAACTTTCTTTTGGATGTAAAAATTTTATAGGCATCTGTCCTAGAAACTCAGATTTGAAAGTTTTGACCTTAGTTTTTATCTGTCTTTAATGGAATTTATATCACACAGTAGCTTCTGGCTATATTTAATCTTTTTAAGGAATTGCTTCTGACTGCAAATCTATTGAGATTATGTTGGGTTGTGATTTTTTTTTTTTAAGCATTGTGCAAAGTTATCCTTATCTAACAGTGAAAAATTCCAAAGGTCCTTCCTTTTTATTCATTTTAAATCATTATGATGGACTGACAATAAAAAAAATATAAGAGGGAAATTTTTTTAAGTATAGAACTGAACTTTGGTGTCTTATATTTGTAGGAGTGTAATTAATTAATCCTACATTCACTTGTATCCTGAAACTTGCAGATTTTTCCTGAACTCTTTACTCAGTTTGGACTGGCGAGGCCGCATCTTGAATGATTGGTTTTCACAATGAAAAAGACATTGAGGTGCTGAAGCTGATTCAAAGAAGAACAACGAAACTGGTGAAATGTCTGGAGCACAGGTCTTATGAGGAGCAGCTAAAGCAGCTGTGGTTATTTAGCCTGGAGAAAAGGAGGCTCAGGGATCTTATGACTCTCTTCAACAATCTTTCTTCAATTAATTAAAAAGAGGCTGTGGTGATGTGGGTGTCTGTCTCTTTTTCCCAAATAGAAAGCAACAGGACAAGGGGAAATTACCCAAAGATTCTTCAGAAGAGCTTTAGACAATACATGAGGAGAAATTTCTTAATTGAAAGGTTTGTCAAGCATTGGAACAAGCTGCCCAGGAATGTGGTTATGTCACCATCCCTGGAGATATTTAAGAGACATGCATATGTGGTGATGAGAAACTTGGTTTACTGGTGGGTTTGGCAGTGCTGGGTTTACATTTAGATGCAATAACCATAAAGGTATTTTCCAGCCTAAAAGATTCCATGATTTTATCCTCATTTTAAGAAAATAGTTATAATAATGAGGAAGTAAAATAAGTAGAATCCAATCTGAAGCTATCAGGTGGCATTACTGTTACCTGAAAATATTTCTTCGAGTAATTTTGGTGAATTATTATTGGTTTTCATATATATTAATGCTGGAGACTAAAAGATCAACTTAGAATGGTGCTACATTGTTCTCACTGTGCTAGGTAAGTTTCAGTACACATACTTTAGAAACTTGACCTCAACATAATTTTTAGGTGTATAGCAAGCAAGCTATCACAGATGTTTTGATTACTCAGGGAAAGGAAAGACATCGGTGTCTTTGAAAACCATCAGAAAAAGACCTCAGCTATTTAACTTTGAGGCTTGGGTTAATGCATAAAGATTCACTTTCTAGAAATATGCAAAAAACTTCTGTCTATCCCAATATGCTATTCAGGAATCTTATAATTGGTGAGACCTGCATCATTTTGGGTAGCTGAATGTAGGTATAGCAGATTGGTGTTTTTCTGAAGAGTTTAAAGTCAATACATATTAGATGACCATGGGATTGGAAAAAGTCTATAATAGATGGTAAATGATATTTTTATAGCAAATTTCATCTCAGTTCAGTTCTCCAGGGAAAATGGGAAGCTTAATTAGAAACCAGTAATCTAAAAATAGGCATGAGGTAAAAGTATTTTGGAAGGACACCACAAGATTATGGACAATGATACTGACTCTGCCACTGGACTAATTATCAGGAAAGGACAGAGGGATAGAGTAAGGCATGACAGAAAAAAATCTCCCACAGTGTAACCCAAGGCACCTTTAGAGAATGTTCTTGTCTCCATGTTTTAAGGTGCACCCACCTGATGATGTTACTATTTGGCTATCTCCAAAACTCTACCCGAGAGAGTTTGCATTTAAGACAAAAACATCTAGGCCCTAGTACCTCCTTTTGTCTCTACAAAATACACTATTTGTCTCTATCTTTTCTCTCTGCCTCATATCTCCTCAAATCATGTCTGATTATGGCTAGTTTCCCTGGTATTTAGCTATTATTGAATGCAGTAATGAAAGAAACCATAGAGATATTTAATTATCTACACAGCAGGTGTCGAATGAAGAAACTTAATTCTAACCTTTTCCTCTGTGATAAGATAATTAGTTGGGTCTAATTGCTGCTAATACATATATTCACTGATTGTAAACTGTGGTCTAAAGGCTGTTTTTGTGAAAAGAAAAAGATCAAAATAAAAACAGAATAAAAAATGCAAACCTCTTCTATAACACTACAGGAATGCTGTTTCTTGCTTCTAAACAAATACAAACATTGCTTAAAGAAATTAAAACAAAACCAAACTAATTCTACCCATTTTAATTGTGAAATAATAATAAATTTCACTACCTGGATTAAAAATACTAGCTATGAATACACATCTTTGCACGTTAAATTTATAACTAAGGAAAAGCAGGTTGTTGGTGTTCCTACCAAGTATTATATTCATGTAGGAAAAAAGCCAAACAAACAGACTGCAGGAATTTTGAGAGCAAGTGACCCTATGACCCTTCACACTGGTGAAGAGTGGGAAAATCAGAAAAGCATGTGGGGATTACTTGTGATGATGAGATAAATACAAGATGTGGAAATCAGTCATCAGTGACATTGTTTATGATACTAGCATAGCTTCTCCTATTTTGATCTCATTATTAAACTTTAAGATGCTGATACAGTTCACAAAGAAGTTTTGAAAAGATTTGCATTGGTTGTGTTGGCATTCAGCCAGATTCTATTTGTGGTGATAAGGCAAGAGCCAAACATTTCTTTGCAGTGATGTTTGAGATTCTGTGTGGGAGGGGACAAAATTTGCCATTGTGTAGTCTTCATACCTATGAGGTTTTATTGTGAAACAGGAAGAAAAATTGTAAGAAAAACAAAAGAACAAAAACAAAAGAAATTTACTTTTGGCAATGCATTTTTGTGGCTAGAGGATTCATTGTGAATGGCATACCCTGGGCAGATTTGTGCAATTCATGGGGCTCTGAGAATAACAGAGATCAAAGACAGGCTGTTTTGGAACAGATGTATTTAAAAAAAAATCATTATCTTGAGTTGGCTTGCCATTAACCTTTAGAAATGCATATTTTCAGCCAAGAACCCTTTTATAGGACCTCTCTTAAATCCATAGTGTTGAATGGCCAAAGGGACATAGTCAGCACCTTTAGAAGCTGTTCAGACCTCTGCAAGATCAAATCTCTATTTTCCATTGTCTTATTTTCCACCCATATTTAACACAGAGTGGCAGTGCAAAGCTTGGATTCTTTTTTTTTTTTCCACCCTTTATGAGAAGGGGTTCCTTTTCCTGCACTCTTTGGCTTCAACAGTCATTGTTGATGCTAGAGCACCTTATGGTGAAAGTTACATTCTTTCTAGTTTATTTTTGCTTTAATATGGTTAGTGTTATAAGAAGGCAGCTCTAAAGTTGACAACATAAAAATTCTAAAGGAATTTAATTTTATTTTCTGGCAGGATTATTTGTTAAAAATGAAGAAGGCTACCTAAAAATATCAATTTTAATACTGATAGGAAAATGCTAAAAACTAAATTGTAACTGTAATCAACTTCTAAAAAGAGTAATCTATATAATATTTCTCTCAGAAATAAATGCAGAATTTTTACTCATGATATGTACAGCTACAAAGTAGGAAGAACATCTGCTAATGAAACACACTGTGAGAGAGAGATTAGAAGATTTATAGTTAGACTCTAGTTTTCCAAATAGTAGGTATGAGCTCAGCTCAGTGTTAGTATGGCTGGCTCTGGGCACAGTATAAATATTAGATTTACTTAAACTAATGTGCTTAAACTTAATGGTGGCACTGACTCAACAACCACAGAATTATGGAAAAGCATCATATTTATGTGTACCACCTTTTATAATCTGATAGTTCCTCAGGCAGTTTTCATGCAGTATATCCCGAGCCTGTTTTCTGAGTTTCTAGAGATGTATAGTGGAGATCTGGAAACTGAGTAAAACTGGTTTTGGGTTTTTTTTGTTTGTTTGTTTGTTTTTTTCAAAAATGCACGTAAGAGTTTTAAAATATGGATGCATATATTTTTAATATATTAATATATAAATATTTATATGTCTACAGATTTCTACAGTTCTGAAAGTTGGTTTCAGGCAGACTATTTAAGTACCAAATATAAACATTTGCCCTTATTAAAAATGTTGATCCTGAATACTTTGGGAAGATAAAAAAAGGCCATTATAAATAAAGAAAAAAGTAACTGTTAAGTCTTATTCTTTATACATTAGTTTTATTTCCCACTGTTATTCTTGACTCAAGATACATTTAATGTCAATACAGCAAAGTCATACTTTCTACCCATACTCCGATCTCCTTTGGTTAAATACTACGCTTGAAATTTCTAGTGCTAGTCATTCCTTACTTGCACAGAAACATAAGAAACTTTTTTAGCTAGATGCAAAGAATAAAAAAAAAAATATTTTGCTTTATTTATGTTTCAAAAACTATGTTTAGTTCTGGTTAAAATGAATGTAGACCTAGAATACATCAGGACTGAACATTATTTAAAAGTACTGCCATGAAAGAATTGCCATTAAGTACTAATTGACTTCTTGACTACTTGGCTAGTTCCTTTATTCATATTCATGTAATATCTGCAATCTAACCAGGCCAAGGTCCAGGTTTAATCCATAAGTTTGTGCACTGCAGTTTAAACTGCACTAAATGTAAAGCACAGAGATCACCTGAAAACTGAGTTATGTCCCAGCAGGTATACCCAGGCACATTCAAATATCAAAACCTTTAACACATCTTCGGAAGAATGAGAACATTGAGCTTCTAGGAGCTGTCAGAAAGCCAATACCTTCAAAATTACTGCTGGAGCTCAGAACAACACAGGCCTTTTCTGCACTCTATATGACATTGTTGCAGCTTTTGGACTAGTCTCAAAGACAAGCAAATCACTGCTGCTGTTAACAAAATATAGGATTAGTTTCAGAAAATGGAGTCAGCTGCTTTGCCTGCTCTTAGAAGAGTAAGGAAGGTGCAGAAAAGAGGTTGTAATCTAAACTTGCTAAAATCAGTGGAATTACTTATTTAAAATTAAACATATGCTTATGACTTGCCGAGATGAGGACATATATTCTTGATTTATTACCTTTATTTTATTGCAATCAGTGTTCTCATTAACATTTATCAGATGACACATCCATCTCCTCTGACCATTGCCCCATTTTCTCAGTGTCCCATCACATTTACTAAACGAGGAAATAGATGTTTAATGCAGAATAATGTACTATTAATAAGATCAATCATAACTGTTTTAGCATATGCCTAAATCACCTAGGGAAACTGAGCCACCCAGTTACTAAATCAAATAATGATAATAATTGTAATTTATTATTTGTGTAATGATTTTGACCTAATAGTTTGCAGAGACTGACAGAGAAATTAAGGTTTAGAAGTGTATTTTTGTAGCAGCCAGAGGCCCTGCGAGGCCTCCTTGGCGGTCACTTGCCTAAGATAAGAAATGCCTAGTCATGATGACTGGACCAAAGTAGCCCCTCTTCTGCCTTGGGACCTTTGTTATCTCTCTGTGAGACTATAGGTCATATTCACCTCGATCCTTACTATTGGACCATTTCCTAAAACCCCTGTACCCTATATAAAACCCCATTTCTGCCCAGTTCGGCAGAAGAGCTGCCACTGAAACCCTTCGCAGGACCTGCCAATAAAGACACCGCTGTGGAACCTCATACAGCCTTCTCCGCTCTCTATCCTTATGCATCTGCGAGGCACTTAGCAAGCAAAGAGCTGAAATCACTGAAGAGCTGAA
Source organism: Vidua chalybeata (assembly GCF_026979565.1). Classification (NCBI taxonomy): domain Eukaryota; kingdom Metazoa; phylum Chordata; class Aves; order Passeriformes; family Viduidae; genus Vidua; species Vidua chalybeata. Next base: position 54,892,302 of record NC_071531.1, on the reverse strand, counting down.
TTCACCAAAGAGCTGATCTCACTTAAGAGCTGAGCTGCTTGCTAAGATTGCCCATGGCTGGGAGCTTGCCTGCGGGACCCAGACAGGTTGTGCTTATCAGCCCAGTGCTATCTGGGACACATACGGCAGGCAGGGTTGGATGGACCCCAGGAACCACAGGCCATAATATATTTTTATGTATGAAAGTGCAGAAATTATTAGGCCGCAGAACAAGCAAAATCCCTAATTTCCACTCCAATAGTCTTAAAATATCTCTAAATGTTTTCTTTCTATTTTTTTAATTGCAAACATTACTATTAATGATTTTTTGTAAAGGTATAGAAGCATCAAAATGCATATTATTTTCCTTGTAAACTATACATAAAATGTGTATTGCTCTTTAAAGCTTGAAAGAGAACCTTCATTCATTGTACATTATTTGGTAACCCAACCCTATGACAATATTCCCCACTGAGAAGCAAAGGTTGGCAGTGGAAGCTAATAAAACTACACTTTTTTTATTCATGTCTCTGACCAGATAAATTCTAAATCCACATTTTAATCGAGCTTAATGAGGTTTCACACTGTTTATATGCTCTGGTTATACCACTGTAATTAGCACCAAGGCATTACTCACTCTTGTCTTCATAAGTTTCATTTTAGCCTTTTTAAGTGGTCCTGCTACTTTTTTGCTTCATTGCTCTGCTTTATTGAACATTATATGACATAGTAAGCAATTAAGTTTATTTGTGGAAGAAATTAAATCACAAAAAGGGCATTAATGGTCAGACTTAAATCCATAAAGGTAGGGAAACTGAAGTTAATGTTTAAATCATATTTGTTTTACCTCCTTATGCATAAGAAGGACAGCTTGTATAATATTCAAGTGCAATTTACTATATAGTATTCAAGTTCATGTATTCTTTTTGTCTCAAGAGCTATATACAATCTGGAGGAAAAATGATAATATTTACTCTATAATTGAGCATTTCCTTTCATTGGGAGTCTTTCAAGAGCTCAATATTTTACTGATTATAGTTTTATCTTTTTAAAGATAACATTAAAATAGCCTATATCAATATATGCAAATGTATTGAAGCAACTTCAATTTAAACCATGATTTGAATATTTTTATCCATGCATTTTTATGTGGGCAGTAAAATATTTCAAAGATATTTAGTCACAAAAAATCCACTTATAATGGGCATAAGCCATGTCCTCAAAAGCACCCCCATGCAGACATTAGAAATATATCTTTTTGAAGTGTTCCTCAAATTCTACACCAAAAAAATTGTTTTAAGTGATGTGAAAAACAGAAATTATTTTCTACCGCACATTAGCAAAAGCATGGCTTTTCAAGAAACTGTGTTAACTTATACCTAGAAGATCTATTTCACTGTATCTAGCCTTGAATAGGAGAATAGCCAACAAAACTGTATCTTGTTCTAAATTAATTCACTCTTAAAGGTGAAAAAGAGATTGTCTACAGGCTCAAATATACAAAAGCTTTTAATTTAAAGTACAAGGTTATGCTTATTTATAGGTAACTTATATTCAAGAGCCTGCTACTGTAGCAGAATTTCTGAGAGAAAGAGGGCATGATTTATATTTAGAAAGTTGAGCTACCCCAGCCTAGGCCTCAGATACAGGCCTTGGTGAGGCCTTGAAGCCTCTGACACAGTTGGAAATTCAGCCTGTGGTGCAGTTAGAAATTATGTTAAGGTAACCACAGTGTAATTGAGCTTTCTGGGTGTGAATTAGTATAGGTCTGCAGTGTGAAACTCTAGCCACCTTAAGACAAAGACAAACAATATTTGCTTGCCAATGAGATTGTACTCACAATTGTAAACTATACCGAAGTGTATATGAACTGCCATCTTACAAACAATAAACGGAGAACGTAGGTCTCACCACATTGGTGCGGATCTGCGTTTGTCCTGTCCAGCCTCCCGGAATTTATGTGTCCCTGATTCATGCTACAGCAAATTATTTGACAGCTGTAACAAAAATTTTATGCATTAAAATGTCTTGTAAATGCATTTAGCTAAGATGAATCTTTATTCCTCTTTGCAGGTAAATTCCCAACAATAATAAAATAGTGTGAAAGCACAATTTAATTGAAGAAATAAATGTTCTTTTCTTATTTATGACCTTTATTTAATCCCAGAATAAGCACATACTGGTTCAAATATTCTGAGAACTGGATCTTTCAGAATATCCCTATTTGATAGTCTTTAGGACAATTCACTGATCTTACACAAATAAACTATTTCCACGGAATACTGCTCCCCAAAAATCTGAGAAAGATAAACTGAAAAATTAGAAATGAAACAATCAAAAAAAAAATAAAAAAAGTACATGAAGAGCCCTAGAGTAACACAGCAAAACTCACCAATAATAAAAATTCTATTTGTGTGGAATAGGGAATCTTTTGATAAGAGGTATTATCACTTTCTCTGACAGAACATCAAATTAGACCTCTTTTTGAATCTGTCCAGACCCATTCCTTGAAGGATTACAAAAGTTACAAAGATAAATATGTAGGAATACAACTGTTAGTGGAATATTAACTCAAGCAATTGATTCCTTGTGGAGAGAAGCCTCAAAGTCAACAATAAGATAAGAAAACCAAAAGACTTTCAAATCACTTTACCTATTCCTCTGTACATATTCTTCCCTTATGATACCTAAAAGTTTATTTCTGTTTCCCCAAGTCCTGCCAGCAGCCTGCTTTTCACAGAAACATCTCTGCTCAACCTACGTGTTTAATAATTAGGGGTTAAATTTTTCTCTGTCTAATATGTTCTTTTACATGGAAACTTCTGTTACTTAGCATATTCAGTTAATCATAAGGGAAGGACTAATTTACCACTTCTTCAATACTATCAAGCTCTCCTCTGTCACTACATAAATAGTAAAAGAAGAGCAAACAGTGTAAGTAATGTCAACAATCCCTTCTGAAAAGGTTTCAGTGCCATGAAATAATTCTACTTTCAAATGATGGTTCTACTTTATGCTTCCTAGTCTTTCTCCATAGTCAAATGAAAATATGAACACCATTTTCAAAATACTCTTAACTGTTAGAGGATGTTTGCAGAAGTTCAATAATGGTTATCAAACTTTTAATTCAGTGTCAAATGCTCTAGAACAAGAGTATCCGCAGAAACTACAGTGTTTGAACTAGGATATACAGGACAGTGCTTATGTGAACATGTCTTTTTCATGGATGGACTGACACCCTTGCTGAAGTGTTACTAAGCAGACTACTTGGTCTATGCACATTATAATCTGGTTTATGGGTGATATCAATTTTAATTTTCAGGTCTTTACAGCTTTTATTAAAAGTAAAGTTCTTAATTCAGAAATCTCTTAAAATTCCATCTTAGGTAAGTTGTATCAACATATTTAAAGGGGTGGAAAAATAGCTTTTTGTTATGTGAGCCTGCTATCATTAGAGAAAAGTAGTATTGCCATAGGAAAAAAAATAAGAAATAAAGGAAAGACTCCTTTCAACTTTCTGTGGTAATTTGCAGTTATGTATAATTAGATTTACCACCAGTAGTTTTAAATATGTTAATAGTTTTGATTTTGTTCTTAAAAGGACAAGAACTTGAGCTTTCCCTCCCTACTGCAACTGTAGATTAGAATGAAGGAACATAATTTTGCTCTGCAACAGATGTATAACTTCTTGCTAGTTAATTGTTCACAATAGAACTTGGGCAGAAAAGAACAATCTCTTTCCAAAAAGCACTTTTCCTAAATCATATTTCTGCTATGTAATGACAGCAAAAATCTCACCTCACTTTCGGAATGTGACACTCTGTGAAGGAAAGAATCTGTCACTGTGATAAGAGAGTCATTGAATATCAGTGATTCATTGAGTAGCAGTTTAGAATAAATGTCTATTTCCTCAACCTTCTTCCTAGACATCTCAATATTTCCTTAAGCATCAATGAATATACATAAGGAAAATCTAAAAATTCATTAAACAAAAAAGAAGGGAAAATAGCCATGAAAAAATATATTGAATAATGTTTTTTCTTTTTTTTTTTTTTTTTCTTCATTTAATGTAGTTTGACCAGTTCCAAGACAGGTTATTCAAAGTACTTGAGCAAATGCAGGTTTGATTGATAATAGACATTTTCACTTTGCAATCAACAATTAGCATTTACTAACATGCATCAAAAGATCATATATATGTTCACATTTCACCTAGTCAGGGACAAAATTACTCTTGTAAGGTCTATTCAGACTAGCCAGTTCAACATAGGCAGGATTAATTCTTCTTGTCAATTAATTGCTTCTCTACTTAGAATTCCCCTATGGATCAATGCAGTCACTCTGCTTTTTTTGATATTTGTATCTTACGTCAAGGCTAATAGTAAAACCATCATGCAGATGGCAGAGAACATTTTGTGGTATTAGGTATTAATTAAGCAAATCATTCAAATCCAGGAAATAAGCTTCACAATGTGGAGCCTAAATACTTAAAATACTCCTTTCACTAAAGATAACATTGAGAATTGCTTACTCTTCATAGACGAAGTGATGTTATATCAGTGTGGTAGAGCATTGCTGACATAAGCAAAACTAGATTAAGTGACTGGAAGTTGAAATGAGAAAAAAAATCAATCTTGAAATAAGGTGCATTTTCCTAGCTGTGATGGTAATTAAACACTGGAAAAACTTCCACAGGAGGCAACCAGTGCCTGCAGTCTTTAAAATGAGCTGAGCTGTCTTTAAACATACAATGCTTTCCTGAAGCCTTTCAGATATATGTTATGTATGATATGAACTTGAAAAGAAAGCACTGGAGCTGAATGTTCAGAATGGCCATTTCTGTCACTGAAATTTGTGATGATATAAGGCAGTTATTAATGTTTTTCTTATTCGCATTTGAGGAGATCAAGATAGTAAATCTTGCCCTTAATATTTGCAGATCTATGCATGAGAATGACTACAAGTGAATTTCAAATTATATGTTTTGAGGTTATGTTCTCCCATCCTGTCTTCTCCCTTCAGACTTGAAGACTGACACAGTAAATTTTCATATTTTTCAGTTCTCTACTATGAACATAAGACGTAGGTTATACAATGTGACATAGAGAAAGAGCAGACCTGTTTGTTTAGTACACAGACTCTTCTCTGACTACTGGCTACCCTATCTTGCCCACCAGCTCAAGCATGAACATATTTTGGATTGAAAAAGCACTTTTCAGATGCAAATCAAAAGGGACTTCGAGAAAAGTTCATCTTTTTATGCATGGAGGTATGATTTAACTGGTAGGATAACATCGGCATTCATATAATAATCCTAGTATGTTTTACATAATCAAAATTTCTTCTCTTCTTACAAGTCTCCAACACTGAAACCAAGATAATGATATTTTTGTTTCTCAAGGTCCCTTCCTGAGACACAAGGTCTAGTCCCCTCACAACTGAGAGGCTATTCTACTAATGAAGTACTGTTCTTTTTTAGAATATTTAGGTGAAACTTCATGGAAAGGGTCACACAAAAAAACAAACTGAATTATTTTTGTATCACATCAAACCTGGGAAAATGTGGAATTTTTTTTTTCAGTTCAATGCTTAAAAATGTCTAATCACATCAATTACATTAACTCATGTGTCATTTGCATACATAATGGCAGCTAATCTTACATTTAAATATTTAAGTGGGTAAGAACGAATTAAAAAAAAAATGGAAATTAAGGATTGATTTAGTGGACTGGCAGAACACTACAAATATTTTAAGTAATGTTTTGTGTCATTTAAGTTTGGATTTTTCCATTTGAAACATCTCCAGAAATCCATGGAATAATAAAGACACTATTTAAAACATATAGCAGTAAGACATGTGGCGGTTACCTGCTACGACCTCAAGCAGTCGAAAAGCCCCAGCTAGTGCTGCCTTTGTGAGACCATAGCCGCCACGTGAGCGGGTACTCTAGAGTAATGGTGTTTGTCTCCCTGCTAGTGCTGAGCGCTCCAGCATGGGTAACGCAGCTTTGGTAGCTTCACGCTGAGAGGAAGCGATGGGACGAGAGAAGGACACTTTGCTTGCGAGCCTGAGAACGTTTATTCCCCCATGCGTGGTGGATGGAGCGAATCGCCCTCAGCGCAATGCAAGGCAAAATGGTGACGAGACAAAAGAATGAATTAGATTAAATAGGGGGTGGGCGGACAGGGGTGGAAACCTGCCTCACCCTATGAGGACAGATAACAGGGGAGTGACATAGAACATAGCAACCTATGGGAACATAACAGAGGTGGGTACAGTGTTCTGGGACAAACAGAAATGCAAAGGTGGGGTGATTGATGCAGAACTTTCATGAAGAAGCAGGGAGTGGTTACAAGACTGACATCCCAACAAGAAGTGGCAACCCCTGACTGACAGAACCTTGTAAGGAGAAAACTGTGTGAGGTGAGAAGATTGACATGTCTGAGTGACAAGAGCTCCTGTGGTAAACAACTTGGAGTAAACCATTATGAGGGAAAATAGAGGTACAGAGAACCGACCTAACTAGCATTAATAAAATCACTGACTAAACCAACCCAACCCACAATAAAGACACTCTGGCACTGTTATGATCCTTGTGATTAATTAGGCCTGTTTTATGAGAATCTTCCTTTACATTAACAAAACATCTTACAGATGTTTTCTCTGTAAGAGAGGAAAGGGATCAAAAGGTTCTCTCTGGATTTATCCTGGAATAAAAAATAATCTGAGCTGCATAATTCAGCTGAGAAAAGGCCCATTCTTTTGGGAAGAACTCACTCTTTATCCTTAACACAGTACTTATATAGGCATAGAATTGCATAATTGCAGATACTTTATAAATGTGTGTGAATGAATGATCAAAATCAGATAAGTAAATAAATAAATAAATTACAAAATAACCCCAAAAAGAACAAAGGAGAGGATTAAGACCAATTTACAATCTTAAGAAAGATAGTTGCTAAAAGATTGCTCTTAAACAGCAGACATGGTTTGTAAATGTTAATGTCTTCTACGAAAGTTAAAAGCAGAAATATTTTAGGGACTATAAGCAGACATGCTTTCAGGGACTATAGCAAACTGTTTCTCCAAATTTGTTTAGAATATGACTGTGATCATTGTTGGTGGCTAGGCAAAGTATTTTTTAAGAGTTCAGAGCACAAGAAGTAGCAACAATAGTATGAAAGCACCAGATCTATAATTTCTTTTCAAGATTAAAAAAATGGAGTAATAACACAAAAGGTATTGCAGACTCTATGCACAGGTTTTTATTTTAAAGACAATAAGATTCAATACCTACTATGTTTTCACAAAAGTATTGCCAGCAAAGTTTTTATTTAAACTGAAACAGTTGTCAGCACAAAAATTAGTGCTACAATAGCCACATATTTATAATTGAATATTCTCTAAAATGTTCTTTATATTTTCAATTCATCTGATTACTTTAGTCTTCATTGCCTCCAAATGCTCATAAAATTGAGTTATACAAGAATATGCATTCATAGAAGGCCATATAAATTCACATATGAGAGCACCTTTGCCAGAAAAAGAAATATAGGAAATAAAGGAAGACTTGCAATGTCTAGGTTTAATAGGAACATTCATTCAACTCCAATTATGCCAACTCTTTCCATTCCCATCCATTTGCCTCCTGTCACATGTTCCCAGTTGCCATGTGCCTGAATGAGTGCTCTGTGTGTCTTGCACCGACTCCACAGCTGGCCGTGCTTCCTGGGTGCCCTCTGGGTGCAGATGTTCTGACAATGAACGGCAGGTACGGGAAGTTCCATTTCTACCTCCAGTGCAACTTGAAAGAGACTCTTTTTGTTTGTTTGTTTGTTTTTTTCTGTCTTTACAGAGTTCTTTGGCTTTTTTCCTTGAACTAATTTTGAGCAGAGGTCTTGGCAGGCGGGGAGAGAGTCCTGATCTGAGATCTTTTTAACAGAGGACTGTGACACAGAGAGAGTTACAGCGAAATGAAATGGAGGTGGGCAGGTGGGCAGGGTTTGAGTGAGCTGAACTGCTACTTGCTCTAGGGACATATCTCCCCGCTGCGGTTGCTTAATGTCCTAAGATGATATAGATGATGAGAACTTACTTGTTTTGAATGCCAATGTGTATAAACATTCAGAATCAATATTGTTTCTTCAGAGGCATACAAATTAGGACTAAATGCAGAGATCTACTTTTAGTGAAGGGTTATGTGGCGATGCGTTATTTTTACCAGTCCCGGGCAGCTCCGGAGAGCCCGGCTTGGGTACTGCTTCTCGGTGGGACCGGTGCTTGCCGCGATTCCCAGACGCTTCTGCCTTCACTGGGGTGGGCTGTCCGCATTCTACTGTTGGTGTGAGGGACGAGACAAAGAGGCGAAGGAATTGTCCATTTCTTCCGCATGGCTGGCTGGAGAGCTTTAATGGCCGCAGGGAGGTGTGGTGGAGAAGCTGCGACCCACTCCCAAATGCCATGTGGACAAAAATGGCCCTGAACAAAGGAAGGCATAGGGTGTTATAGGGGGCGGGCCAAGGGAGGCGGAAGCCCCCCCTCGCCCAATGGGGGCAGGCTACAGGGGAGTGATGTGGACCAGGGTAACCAATGGGGACGCAACAGGGGCAGACCGGGCTCTGGGGAGAATGGGGTTGTGGGAGCGGGGTGACAGACACCAAACTCTCCGGACTGGATGGGGGGTGGTTACAGGACTGGCAGGGTGAGCTCCAATGGTACGTAACATGGAGCAGACTACCACGGGGGAGGGGAACCCTGGGGGGTGCACGAGGGTACACAGAACTGGCTAACTAACACATATCAGAACCCCTAACCTGAACCCAAACCTGGGATGCAACAGGGATATATATTTGGAGATATACCTTTTTCTCAAAGGAATTGCTACTTAGGTATCTTAAAGAGTGTTCTTATGTAATACAAACTGACAGTAAAGGATTATCACATACATATCTGAAATATCACGAAAAAGTATTGAAAGCACTAAAATGTTGAAAGTTTTCCACTTGGAAAAGCAGACAAGTGATTCAAAGATTCTTGAACTCCCTACACGTTTTCTTGCAGGATGAAAGATTTTTTTGTGGATAATGAAATACATTTATCTCTATCACCTGAGAGCAGAACATCCCATATTTTGAAGTGAGATATGTAAATCACACAGGCCTTTGGAAAAAAAGAGCCATTTTTTTCCCCTGATAGCAAGGTAATTTGATTCAATTTTTTTTCACTAAAATCACAGGAGCAATGAGAGAGGAATTTGCTTTCTTTAAATACATTTTAAATCTTACATTTTTTTTTCCTGGCAAGGAAAAGGAGACCATGTATGATCTCTTATTTGAGAAGCAGATTTAATTTTTGTTTCTCATCAATAAACATTTCATTTGAATTTTTCGCTATGCTGTTACCACATCATCTGCTCAGGTAAATGTTAGGTACTCCAGAAAATTAGAGCCTTTCAGAAAGATAAAAATATCTCACCTAGCACTTTTATCTCACAGAAAATCAATGTTCATAATAAGGGTTCAGTCTGAATTTTGTTGATCTTCTCCTTTCCACTCTCTGCATGGACTAATATTTGCATTTTCATTTGCTTTTTTGGAGAGATTTTTTTCTTGAGAATATATTCATATTCTGAACACTAGTGTTATATTTCAGAGTAATACGAATAGCAGAATTGTCTTCACATACAGGTGTCTGCACTTGTTTCTTCTGCTTTTCATGCTTTAACAAGAATGAAAACAAAACAAAATGCCATACATTTATATACTTAAGAATTTTTCCCTCGTATTTTGATATATGAAGTGGATTTTTATAACTAGATACTGAATAAGTCATGCCTCAGTTCCTTTTTATTTGTCTGGCAGCCTTGATCTCCTTTACTCTGTTGGTGGGCAATGATTTATTTTTATTTTATTTTTTTGTATTACTTGCAGTGGACTTCACTGGACTGAGTACTGTATCCATTTTTTGTGTCACTTACTGATTGTGAAATTAGGGGAACGATGTTGGTGGGACTCTCTAATTATAGTCTGACTATATAAAGATACAAGTCTACAGTTAAAATAATCATTTAGATTATGCTTGTTACAAGTGAAGAGAAACATAGCCCATTTAGCCAACCTGGTTTAAAAGTTAGCCCATTGAAAACTTATTTCCGTGTCTACAGGTGCCTCTGTAGACACAGACATAACTTGTCTGGACAGCTCCCAAATAAGCAACATTAAAGAATATTGCCTATCTAAGAGAAATGCATGTGATTTGTTAGATTTCAGCCTAACCAAGTATTAATCTAGATAGCAATAAGGAAATTTGAAAACTAGAAACTAGAGGGACCAGCTTAGGAGATACCTGTCTTCTATACATCAGTGGTTAGGTGAAGTGAATTCCATCCTGTATCAATCAGCTCATGACAGGTGCTCACTACTTAACTTCCTCACTGCCTGAGATTCCTTCATTGCACTTAGGTTATGAGAGGCATTCCTCAGTGTAACTTCTTTGAAGATCTCTCACTAGGTTAGAAACCCTGTTTCTAAATATATTTACACCCCACCTTGTCAGATGCATTGGTCCTTGCCCAACAATCCTTGTCAGACTCAGGGTCCCATAAAACAGCTAAAGTCCAGTTTGAAACAGGACCTGTGCAGAATAAATCCACTAGATATGTTAGTTCCTTCTTTCCCCTGTCATAACATTATTGACATATATCGCCAGGCCTGCCACTCTTCAGTCCAAAAACTATGAAATCACTCTTGATAACACCTCATGTCTTCTCTGACAGTGCAATTGGTACACATCCAGACAGATCTTGAATCTTCCTGCAACATCCTAGGTCTGAGCTCCTCACATGCATCTGATCCCTCAAAACACATAAGACAGGTTGGTGTCTGGTTTGCTTTGGTCCTGGAGGAGGGTCCCAGTGAGTGTCATCTGGATTTTTCTATTTATGCAGTCACTTGGTTGAGGCTTTTCTGACTCTGATGCCTGCTGTGACAGGTATTGTCTACAACCATCAATTTCTACTGCACAAGTCCTGAAGCATAGAGTTGCAACTAAAAAAGGTTCCTTCATGCTCCTAAAAGTCTCAAGTTTCCAGACAACTCTGCTTTGGGAGTCTGCATCCACTGCTATCTTTGGAAAAATTACTTTGTGCATCCCTCCTTCCTTGCACCCTGGAATCAGGATCCTGCCCCAGCAGACTCTCTGTGAAGACCCTATAAATTTTTTCTTAGTTCTCCCACTTGGTGTATGATCTGTCCATCTCTTCCAGCTTCCATTCATGGCAATTCAGCAGTGTGGCCAGAGCACATCCTCCTTGTGTGAGGCTGCTCAGCACCAGGAACTCAAGATCTGCAATAATATATTCCCTTGAGCTCTATCCGGGTCAAATCCTCTGACAGATCAAGGTAGATTTTTGCCCAGAGATTATGCTCTGAATAACTTTGACATGACCTTTACATGGCCCCACACAGTCTTGAGCAGAGTGTCTGGACTTCTCTCCACTCCTGCTGAGCTAACTATTGCAAGAATGACAGTGTGCTTTAGCTGCCTTTGCTGTCCTTTGCACTCTTATAAAAAGATTGTGACTGCTGATAGCAACCCCACTGTGCAAAAAAATTGGTTGTCAGACACTATAGCTTTCTGAAATACTTTCCTCCAAGGGAAATGTCTACAACTTCTCCAGTAAGATTGCCACTTCTTGTATTTCAAAATACTTGTGATAGAGGATGGTTCTCCCAGCTGTGAGCAATATCCTAAGTTTGAAGTAAATATTTTATACAAAGCAAACCCTCAAGCGATATTCCCTAAGAAAGAATAATAATAGTATGGATAATAAGCCAGAAGATTTAGTTTAAAACTCTGTTTCTGGGTGAAATAGTTTAGGGGTTAAAGTAGTAGTGCTAGGTTGACAGTTGGACTTGATAAACTTAAAGGTCTCTTCCTACCTTGATGACTCTATGATTGTATGAAAGCAAAATGTATCATATTTTGAAACTTCTCTGGCATCTTTTTCTCATCGTTTTTGAGATGCTCTTAGCAAAAATTCAATTAAAATGTATTTTTGATGTGAATGTAAGATTTTGTGTACCTAAAAATGAAAAAAACCCAGAACTTACCTTTGCTTGTAGTTTCCTAATGGTACATCAATTAGTGGCTGAAGTGGTTGAGGAGTTTTAGTCATAGTTATTATGTTCTTTATGAGGTTTGTGTCTCTGTGTTTTACTTATCTTTTTCTGTGTCACTTTTTATTGCCTTTGAACTAAAATTATTTTTGACCTGATTGCTTCAGTGAAACAGATGCTTTCACTTTCTGCATGTTTTTGAAGAGATTTTTCAGATTTAGATATTATAATTGCCATAAGGTATTAGGCAAGGTATTACCCTCTAAAACTGTTAACCACTCAGAATAAAATAAAACCATTTGATTCTGTCTGTGCAATAATATTGCACCCAAAGCCCAAAAGGGTTGACAAGAAATGTGACGAAGCAAATGGCAAATGGTGGTGATGAGGATGATCTATGGGCTTGGGAAATAGTTAGAATACCCATACATTCTTTATGGAAGAAGAAAAAATATTGATAAACTAGCAAGTCACAGTTTACACTTCACTTTTCCCAGCTGTAAGGTGTTTCAACAAAATTGTGTTTTGTCACATGGTAAAAATGTGAGAAAAAAAAATCACGCTAAATGACATCACCGAATTTTTGCTTATCTTACTAGAACTTAAAAAATATTTTTCTGTGAAGTTAATGAATATGCATTCTAATGAGTATTAGAAAAAAATTCAAAATAGACTATGAAGCAATCCAATATTTAAAGAACAGCATAGCTGCAACACATAATAAATTATATCAATTAGTACTGAAAATAAATTTTGTGACTTTTAAAAAAATCTCTTGGTATAATATTTTTCCCTGTTGTTTTGAATTTGTAGTTCCATTTTGTTAACAGACCACGTGGTAACTTACATAGAAAGTTCATGGACCTATAAAAAGAAAAGAGAGAAAATATTTATTATGGAAATTCATTCAGTCAAACCCCAGAAGCTGTTATATCTCATGTTAGAGCTTTTTCACTTACTAAAAAACTACTAAATAAATCAAAAGAAATTCCTGGCTATCTTTTCCTGTAGGACATACAAGGGTGAATTTCAACTATTCCAATTAAGGGAAAAAGGAATAGCAGCTGAATGTTATAACACACTAATACAAGGTGGAAATGGTCTTTTATTCTTTGTTATCACTAAAAGCAGTAACAATGGCAAAGAAAAGCATATTTCAAAAGTGGGTTACTTGTTTTTGAAGAGAAAAGCTGTGTACCTGCTATTCCTGCTTCACAAATGGAATAGATTTTAGTAAATCAGAAGATGGCACAGTTTCACGCTGTAGACTGCACCACAAATAGACCGATATTGTTAAAAACATACAAAGAACAGTGTAATCAACAATTTCCTACAAATGTAGGCTCCAAAGCTCCAGTCCACAAAAATATTTAGAATATTATGCCCCACTGAAAAAATAGCTGTATAGAATTCTCTACTTCTTTTAGGCTGCTTTATATTTCATGAGTGATAACAAGTAGATTGAAAGCTGATATCAAAATCCAAGGACTCTCCTGCTAATTTTCCTTCCCCCAGTTGTATAATTTTTAGGGTCCTGTATGTAGGAGATATCCAGATAGGGACAGTAACTTGATAAACCAAGGGGAAATGTGGTACTGTGTTCTATGCAGCAACAACTAATATATTTTAGGAAAAATTAAATAGTCTTTAGATAATAGCAGAATCCCGAAGCAATTCAGTAGATAAAAAAATATTGGCAATTTTAAGGGAGTGAGGCCAGAGTGAGAATGTTCTTTTTCCAATTACTCCACAAACCAAACCAAAAAGAAGTAAACACTTTAGAATATCAGGTGATTTCTTAAGGTTGAACAGAAGCAAAGAACTGCACTAGCCATAGGAAACATTAAACAAGCATCCATCAACACATCTCCAGTTGTTTATGACTGTTCAGAAATGTGGATGGAATGGATTTAGTAACAGATAAGAGCAGCAATTGAATCTGCCCCAAGGACCACCTCTCCTCTCAAAAAAGTAGAAAGATTAGAATTGTAAGCAATAAATCACTCATTACTTAATGTTTTCAAACTGTATACAGCAGCAGAAAAGGAATTTGCAATGCTAAGCAAGATATCTGTGTTGTGATCCACTTCAAGTAACGTGCTGAAACAAGTACTATCACTCAACTCTGCCTTAAAAATGTGTATTTGAAACTGATATCTTTCATAGGATATTACATTTCTGTGAATTTGAGTCCTTTTCTATTGTAATAATTATTCTCTTAAAAACATAGGTGGAAAATAAGGTAGACTTGTGAACTTTCCACAGTTTCTTAATGATCCAGAACATGCAGTCAAATGGTGACATCAGATTTAATTCCACTTCAGGAAGCTTGAATCCACAGTCCCAAAAAGAACAGGAATAGCTGAACTATCAGCCCAATATCCGTTCCAAACATACTTTTCTCTATAGCCTGCACTTTGGTATTTAAAGAAGTTTGTAAGTAAATGAAGTTTCATCTCCACTTTTTTTAATGAATACAGAACTATCTTTCTTGGTCTAATGTTTTTTTGGATACTATTGTTAGATAATGACTTTTTTACACTCTTCAGACTCTTTTAAGCTGTTAAAGTTGCCATTACAATTTCTAGCTAGAGCTGAAGACTGGCCTTGCTTGGCTTCAACATAGGACACTAATATGCCTGAGTAATCTGTAAAATGTTTTTTGTATTGACACTGTGAATTTCAAGTTTTCAGCACTATAATATTTCTCTTACTTATTAAGAACGAAAAAAGCAACATTATTTTTTTTTTTACCTTAGGAAAATGAAGGAATATTCTATGAAAAGGACCTAGAATAGAACTTCAAGAAAAAGGTAATTCTCTGATGGACTGAAGAAAACAATTTTTCATGTAAAAACCAAAACAAAACAAGTCTGGAAACAGCCTGGAAAAAAAGTAACACTGGAGAATGTGTCTGTCTCTTTGTATTCTGGTTTTGGCTGGGGTAGAGTTAAGTTTCTTCACATTAGCTGGTATGGGGCTGTGTTTTGCATTTTTTTTATGAAAATGTTGTTGGTTACACGGTGTTATGGGATTATTTTCATTACTGCTGAGCAGAACTTACATAGCCCCAAGGTCTTTTACTGTTCCTTATCCCACCCCACCAGTGAAGCTGCACAAGAAGTTATGAGAGAAAACAGCTGGGGCAGCTGACCCAACTGATCCAAGGGATATTCCAGATCATATGATGTCATGCTCAGAATATAAATCTGGGGAAAGAAGAAGGAAGGTGGTGGTGTGGAGGGGACATTTGGAAGGATGGCATTTGTCTGTCCAAGTCACTGTTATGTGTGATGGATCCCTGCTTTCCTAGACATGTGTGAACACTGACCTGCTGATGGGAATTAGTGCATGCATTCCTTATTTTTCTTGCATGTCCAGCTTTTCCTTTACCTTTTAAACTGTTCTTATCTCAACCCACAAGTTTTCTCATTTTTACTCTTCCAATACTCTTCTCCATCCCACTGCAGGAATTGAGAGAGTTGTTCTGTGGTGTCAAGGTACTGGCTAGGATTGAACCATGACATTGTGGGAAACAAAAGAAATAAAAACTATGAAGCTTACAGAAGGCAGAAGAATTAGAGAATGTCAAAAACCTTGTAAGTCAAACTCGACTGAATAATATAGTTTCCAAAAAGGCTGCCTCTATTACTCTTTCATTTCAGTTTTCCCACAGTGTAGCAATAACCATCATTCAAGTGCCAAACATAATGTGCCTACTGAAATTATAATGTGGGAATGATGCACAATAGGGATTCACAGCCTATTCTATTATGATGTTATACTGCTTCTATGAACATAAAAGACATTAAATTCAGTTGTAGAGAGAATATATCCACTCAAAATTCCTCAGAGGAATTTACACACTAAGAAAGTCATCATTCTAGGAAAAAACTCTTTGAAGTGAGGACATGACAACTGTTGTAGGTCGAAGTTTTCCTGGAAAGAAACAGTATCACCAAAATTCTGGGAAAGATGCAATACTCCAAGCTGCTGTATTAAGCACTACAACTTAGATCATCTTAATGCTCTTTAATTTATGTCTGCTCTATCAAATGTCAGGTGTTAGGTGATTTACTCAATACTATGAAAATCTCGTAATGATCGTTACATAAACCTTACAAACTGTAGATTTCATTCCTTACTTATTTGGATCAAGAAATAATTTTTACATTTGTTTTTCTAATACGCAATTTGTAAGTTTTGCATTTGTGTTTAAAGGCTAAATCCAGAAGAAGAGAGAGAATTTTTATTTTATATATTCCTACTTAAAACTCAAGATTTAATTTTTTTATTAATATTTGCAGCCATTTGTACTGTAAATATCAACATTACATTTTATGGCTATTGAAAAAAGCAAAAAGAGAACACATAAAAATATATTCCTATATAGTGACAGACTAGTCTCATTTAATATCACTAACGGTTAAAGGATATACATATTCCTACAAGAACATAAACATAATGTAGCTATACCTAATGACAAAGACATGCTTTATTATATATATGCTATTCTAATGGTGTATGTGCACATAGAGGTGTGTACACAGTATATTCAAATAATGTATACTAAGCTGTTGTGTATACAAATATTTAAGGACAGATAGCATATACAGAGTACACTTTTTCTTATTTGTCTGGTAACTTCATCATGTTTAAAACATATTCTAAACATCTACTTTTAAAAACCTTGTAGTAGACTGTAAAACTATTTAAATTCAGCCAGCATCAATCTTCTCTTAAAATGAAGCACAGGAATTAGTCAATGATTTTGATTTTCTGTGGTTCCTTAGTACTAGATAAAATTCCTAATAGGAGTTATTCTTATTTACTGGAAATTATTCAAATTAAAGTTCCTTAATTTCTAAAACCAATGTTCCCTAAGAAATGGACATAATCAAAGTAAGGAGCAGAGCACAATATTAGAGGTATTCTCAGAGGTATCATCCTAATTATTTGTAATTAGTGGAACAGGCAGTTATTCAGATAAAACACATAGAAAGTACAGGTACCCCAAGAACTTTTTTTTATTTATATAAATCTTTAATTAAATATATAATTTACAGATTGAAAAGTATAATTTTAATTTCTATTTAGATAGGGAAAATGTCATATATCATATATCACCTGAAAAAATGATGTTTAATGAAGTAAAATGAGTAGGAAGACTGTGCTTCAATGATGCCAGAAATTATAGAGGAAGCATCTGCCACTATAATTTCCAAAGTTGGAAGTGGCTGGGATAACCTTCAAATCCTTCCATTCATTTTCTTGTTTTATATTCTTTCTGTTGGATGCACTGCATGAGGCATGTAGGCTACAGATTTTGCCACCTTTTCCAAGAGGTGTTTGGGGACATTAGAACAAATGCTCCTAATGGAAATTTAAATGCTGTATTTATGTTTCTGTACTGTTAAATGCATTTCTGAAAGAAGCAAATTTAATGTTGGAATATCCTGAATTTTTAACAGGGAATTGATATTGATACTGTTGTGTTACAATATGTAAACAGGTTAAGAATATATGTCTGCATGGGATATTTTGATTATTGCAGTGAAATTTACGGCAACAAACCAAGGGATAATCTGCTGTGCAGGATGTTTAAACTGCATCCATGATAAACAAAAATCTCTTAATTTTCTTTATATTTCTTAGCATATTTTATTTTTTATTCCTCATCTATTTTACAAGACTGTGAGCATTTGTGTTTGTACTTTTCTTGTGGGTGTTTTTGGGCCAACTTCTAATTTCCATATATGCTTATGACTTACTTGCACAAACATCACAGAAAGGAAGATTATTAATGTATTATTGCACAATGTTGGAAATAGAATAGGGTTTTTATACTTGACTAGTATGTAGGGGGGAAAATCTGCCTTTTGTTATTGTAGCTGTGCTATCTAAGTGCATGTGTGTGCATATATTCTTCTATTCACCAAGTTAAAAAAATCAGAACAAAAACACATATGAAACCTCAAGACAAACACACATATAATACATTTATTTATATATTATATATACATTTTAATTAAATGACAACTAATGCTTAATTAATGTTCAGTGAAACCTTTTACTGTATGATTCACCAGATTATCCATTTGATAACCTATTTTACAGACCTCCAAGACATATTTAAAAATGTTTTTATACAGACAATTTTCAAGATATTCCATTACTATTGAATTTTGTATTGACATAATTTGTTGAGAAACTTTTGTTCACACTACATTACTTTTGTTTTTGCACCTGACCCTTATGAAAATAACAACTTCCATATTTCTAAAACTAGTGTCATTCCCACTTTTGTTGTTTCCTGCGTTTCATTTATTTGCATTCAGTCATTGACTGAAGTGTAACCTGTTCACCCAGAGGGTGGTTGGGCAGTGGAACAGGCTTTCCAGGGAATAGGTCCCAGTACCAAACCTGACAGAGTTTAAGAAGAGTTCGTACAAGCTCTCAAGCACATGGTGTGAACTCTCTGGGGGTGTCCTGGGAAAGGCCAGGAGTTGGACTCAGTGATCCTTTTTCATTCCTTCCAACTCAGAATATCCTCTGATTCTATGAATTCGAGAGTGTTTCAACTAGTTCTAAACCCAAAAGGAATCTGTTTTAGAATGCCCTAACTCTTACGCATCGTATAAAGACAATTCCCAACATTCAGTTAAAGTGCAAAGGTTTGTGCAAGGGACAGTCTTTTTATTCAGAAATATGCACATCGAGCTTGCTGAAAATTGTTAAAAGGGAAAAACACCAAATATTATACTTCTAGAAAACTATTTGCTAAATTGATAAATTGATAGAATAATTCATCATTTCTATTGTTGAGCAATGTGCAATAGAATAACATTTTTGGTGGGGAGATAAAACTCTTTTCTTCATAAAAGAAGACACATTTTTAAAAAAGTATATTGTCTCCTACAAATATATTCTTATATTTTATTGGATATATATTATTTTTTGTGGACGACATTATTAGCCATTCATTACCATGTATTGCCCCTTTCAAAAGTCAGAGATTTTGAGTACTTGAGTATTTCTCCTTTCATCTCTAATTTTATCATTCATTCTTAGACTTCTACTAAAATATTCTTGATATTATAACTAATAGATCATTCTGCTGTACAATAAAACTGGAAAAAATATAATTTAAAAAATAGACACAGTGATAAAATATGGCAATATGAAAATGGAATCAATATTGATGTTCTTCGTTTTACTTAGCTATGGATTTCATCTAGTGAGACCAGGATTCTAATATTCATAAGTTCTCAAAGTTTGATAGCAGGTCATCAAAAATGAAATGAGGATGCTGGTTTTGTCATTATGAGCTTTCCACAGAAACTTTGGGGGTTTCGTTTGTCTGTTTTGTATTTCATGGTTGTTTATTTGGTTTCATAGATTATGTAAACTATGCTAAAATTATTAGTGCATTTTTACATTTTTCCTGAAGGATCTGAAGTTTTCTAGTGTGAATAGTAGTTTTCTACTATTCTCAGTAGCATTAGAGAGAGTTCACCTGCATCTTCAGCTATTATGCATAGATACTGACTTAAACTTCAGCTTTGTGGCTTTAACATTATAGTCTTTTGTCATATAATCAAGTCCTCAGTCTCTTTTGCTCCTTATCAGGCAGCTCAGAGCAGTAATACAACTACTAAAGGGTCAATGAGTACAATGTACTGTACAATAAGGCTTTCAAAAGGAAGCTCAGAAATTAGGTGCTCTGTCTGGAAAAATGGACTGTGAAAGCATTCAAGAAACCGATGGACTGAAACTGCTTTGAAAAAAAAAAAATTGCTAAACACAAAGTATTTGTATTTCAGGGCCTAAATGCCTAGATTGGTAAAACATCCTTACTGACACAGTTATTTTAAACTCTCTATAAATATTCAATAAAGTAAAAAAATTAATGTACTAAGACAGATAAGGTAATAGGTGTATGTAATTTTAGATAGATTTTCCTGTTTATGTAGAGTCTCTACTAGTTAGGTGCTTTTTTAATATGTTTTTTTCTATTTCTATTTAGATACCCACAAGGATGATCAAGTTTAACTCTTAAGTGAATGGCCCATATGGGGATTGGACCCACAACTTTGGTATTATTAGCAACGTGCTCTGACCAACTGGGCTAATCTCAGGGCCATTATGTGTAATTATAGAAAAATGTCTGACTGACTTTTGAGGCTTTACTGCATTTTTAAAAGCTTTTGAATGTAGAATAGGAGGATTCTGTAAAGTGCATTTTCTTCTATATCTGATCTTGTTTTTTTTTAACTTGACATTGCTCAAATTTTCTCATTTCTTCAAGACTTCCTTTTGATTATAATTATGCTCATGATTTAAAAAAAAACAATATCTAAAGGAACTTAGAGTACTTGGAGAAATAATGAGAGAAAATAAAAATTATATCCTGTAGTATTAATGTACTATATTGATTTTTTAAAGTCAAATGCTTTCTCTGCCTAGCAGAAGATGCATATCTAATGAATATTCTCAACCAACTTTGTGATCCTCACATCTACAAAACTGCACCTGTATAAAATATCTGAACACATTTTCACTTGAACCAAAAATACCTAGCCTCAAGCCATAACCTTCTGACACTCCTTGGGTGTTTTTGAGGGTATCACCTAATGAAGGTCCTGCTATGTTCGATAGCTCAGAATATGGTTTATGTAGAGTTAGTAATTACTACACATTGCTAAAGACTGGTGACAGAATGGACCTTGAGTACATAATGTTATCAGTCAATGAATGTTAATCTTAAAATGGCCCTAATCACTGTATTGCTAAATAGAACTTTCAAAATCCCCCATGCTTTTCTAATCTAGTAGGAGTCCTGCTACCTTGCAATTAAATAGCATACATTTTGTAATAATTTTCTGTCTTATATGGTGAGTGCTCAACTAATGGATATCCTGTTAAAAAAACAACAACAAAAAAAAAAAAAAAAAACCACCAAAAAAAAAACAAAAAAAAACCAAAAAAAAAAAAAAAAAAAAAAAAACAAACAAAACAACCAAACAAACAAAAAAGACCCCAAAACCCTAGGTTATTAATTCCTAACATTTTTTTTTAATAACTAGCAAGCCTATTTAAAAGACAAAACAAAACAAAACAAAAAACACAACAAACCCTTAACAATATGTCAGTACAGTAAAAACTTTTAAACTCGATGATCTATTTGATCTAGTTACTGTTTTACAAGTCTCTTCTATTTTCTGCTGAATTCTTTCCTGGATTTCACACAGAAAAAGAAAATAAACAGCTTCACTGGTCTTGCAGAACACTGATCCTTCCCACTGCACTTTCCATATGATCATGGTTAGTCTGTATTTTGATTCTTGTATTTTATTAACACATATTTTTAAAACTCAATTACTTTCAGTAAACACAATTGCTCTTATGTTGTAAAATGCAAGGAGATAGTATAAATTAATAAAACATAAAAATGCTAGGTTTTGAGAAATTCTTCCAAGTTTGGAATTCCTGCTATTTCAATGAAAACAGAGCCACAGGCAGCAGGAAGAGTATTATGGAGTAAGATGTTCTAAATTTAAAAACAAAGATGGAATATGAACCATTTATTTTAACCACCATAAAAAGTTAAAAGCAAGTATCATTTAGAATCAATGTTAAGTGTTTTTTTCCTAATATATTTTTTAAAGTTTGAAAGTTAGGAGACTATTCAGCAGGCTTTACAGAAGACAAAAAAAATTCAGTTACTTCAGACCAGTTACAGATGTGAAAAACTTGAAATATTTAAGGTGGCAGTTAAAATAGGTAGAAGATTACTAATGAATTTTAGTATCAATAAAAATGAAGAAAAGTACACAGGTTAAAAATTCAAATTATTCCTATAGCCTACAACTATTTCAGTTAACAGCAGTAGCCAGGAAAATAACCTTGGAGTTACTGTTGACCGCACAGAAGAAACCACTGCTTGCACAAATATTGTGAAATATCTCTTGGAAGAAATCAGAATATATAGGGGATGAAGAAGTGACTCATGCAAAGAATACTGTGGTGGCCTTATTGAAAAGTGGCTACAGGTTTAAAATGTTTGAGACATATTGGATAATTCAGAATTAATATATGTTCAAAAAAACAATTATGACATGACCAAAGAGGGAAGGAATCTTTCCAAACAAACATTGAAGGATTATCTTTTAACCTTAAAATATGTATTAGAAGAATAGGATGAATAATTATAAAAATAAAGGAGAAATTAACTGTATGAGCAAAGTATGCACTCTGTATGAGTGTTGCATCCCGGGTTTGGGTTCAGATTAGGGGTTCTGACCTATGTTAGCTAGCTGAGTTCTGTGTACCCCCATGCACCCCCTGTGTTTCCCCCCCACTATGGTCAGCTCCGAGTCTCTTACTATTGGAGCTAGCCCATGCCACTCCTGTAACCACTCCCCTGTCCACTCCTGAGAATTCTGTGTCAGTCACCCTGTTCCCGCGACCCCATTAGCCCTGGAACCCCATGTCCGCCCCTGCCGCATTCCCATTGGTCACCGTGGTCCACCTCACCGCCATGGCGCCTGTCCCCATTGGGCAGGAGGGCCCTTGCCCTCCCTGTCCCACCCCCTATTTCATCCCACACCCCCCTAGTCCCATCATAATTTTCATCCACGCGAAGTTGGGAGTGGTATATGGCTTCTCCATCGCGGTTCCCGCAGTCATTAAAGCCTTCCAGCCGCCACGCAGACGAATTTGGACAATTCCTTTGCCTGTTTATTTCACCCCTCGTGCCGATGGCAAAGCACAGCCAGCAAGCCCCGGTGCACGGCAGCAGAAGTGCCCTGCAATCACAACAACCACCAGCCTCGCCGAGAAGCAGAGGCGCCCAAGCCGGGCACTCAGGAGCTGACCGGAACCGAGAAAAATAACGCATTGTCACATATGAGTGTATTTTTTTCCTACCTGCCTCAAATCTCAAAAAACCTAAACAAGTTAAATTAAAATTGGAAGTGTTAAATAGCTAAGAAAATATTATCCCATGCACTGTTTAATTAAGTATAAAATAATTTTCTACAGGAAGGAAACAAATAAGTAGACTCAAAACAGGACTGAATATTAGGAGTTCCGTAAAAAGTTTAAGTTTAATGGGGTTTAGCTTAACATTTTCCTCCATGCAGTTTAAGAAATCAATAATTTGGGCATGCTCTACCAGAGATCACAAAAGAAGCACAGACATAGGCAACATTTGATAATGATTTTAAACTCTAAAGACCATAAATTTCTTCTGACAAACATTACTGAAAATTTGCTCACAAGAATACTCACTATTTTAATTAATATTTTAAAAAGTGAAAGTTATTAAATTGCAGACCTCAAAGATTAAAAAATTATATTCAAACTGGCAATCACGATGAGATGATACAGGACTTAGATTGTCCCATGCCTTTTCACCATAATGTTCTTCTTTTCTGAAACTTTTGCTTTTGTCTTCTCTTATAGACAGAGTATTGACTATGTGGTTTCTACTTCCGGCCCAATATATATATGTATATATATACAATATATATATAATTTATGGATATATATATATCTCCATAAATAATTCTGTCACAATGTAACTCTGAAAGTAACTGACCAAACTATATTCTCTAACTCAGATTATTATGGCTACTTTTATGACTTCTGTTTCTTCCCTTTATGCCAGAGTGCTGGAAGACATGCAAAAGCTATAGACTGCTCTTCTGATACTACAGATTTTATAGATGGAATAAATTGTCAATAAAGCCTTTTTTGTCCCTTAAAATGCAAGATTGTTTTTTAGAGTTCTTTCCATGAGAAAGCACCTAAGAGACTGTATTTTCTTTTAATTATAGAGTTTTCAGTTTTCACTGGGTCCCAATCTTCAACGTATCAAAGCCATTCACTTTATCAGGTACAGAACTGTGGAGGAGATATCAGTTACTCTTGAAATTCTTCCCACCTTTCCACTAGTAGTTGACTTCACAGCATGCTCTCTTGGCAAAAAAACAGTAATGTTAGAGCACTATGTTGTCAACAATCTAGCCAGCTAAAGAAGCTACCTCTAAAAGTTTGATTTTTATTCTGCAAATTGAAAATTATAAACCAGTGATATCAAAGACTGCAATTACAAGTACTTATCCTGAAATGTCTCATAAAAATTTCCAGTACATAGCTTTTGCTAAGTAGATTTGATAAATCCAAGTTGTCATTTATGCCTATATTCTACCTCCATATCTGTCTTGGTTTTTTGTTTTGTTTTATCTTTTCAACTCTTGTTCCAGTTACTGCTCTCCTACTGTCTTACTTTTTAATTTAAGTATATGTGCATATGCAAAATAGAATTTGCGTGTTCTTCTTCTTTTTCCAATCCACTTGATGCATCTCCTCGTTCTATTAAAGAAAGAGCATACATGGTACCACCTGAAGTTTTCTTGATTGCTATGGGAGCTGAGAATAGAATGCAGGTTGGTGGTCTGCTGTCTGCTTGCAATTCTTTTTAAGAAATCTGACAATATCCATAGGAGATGAAACAGGTGTTACATAGAACATGAATGTATAATAAAGAGCTACCTATGATTTAAAGTACAAACACAATATCATCTTGCAATGCATCTATGATTCAAGATGCTTTTGTATTAGATTTTGTCTTAGGATTAGTCTTGACACCATTTTTACTCTTGACTCTCTCCACAGATACGCATACATTGTCCTATGTTATTCTAAACACAAGGCATGAAAATTAAACATAATGAGATTACAAAAATGTTGTTTCTTTGGCTCTCAGTTTTGTGTAAACCTTCCGCTACTTTATCAGAAGGTTCTTGTAATAGAAACACAATGCTGCAAACAATTTACATCACCAGATTAAGACAAGAATTTGCTACCAGCTAAATCCATGACAAACTATGGGCTACACAATATAATTTGTCAGTAACTTTGTCAAGTGATGCATGGAAAAAATAACTGTGTCATCTAGTACATTATAGCACAAAAACTAGTTATTAAATTCAGTCATCCCTACAATACAACATCAAATAAAAAAGCAGTAGGTTTCCACACCTATACACAAGCCTATAACCAGTTATTTAATCACAATAAAGACTGCAGAATGAACTCACATGTTGCCCTTGTGAGGTGCAGCAGATTCAGAGTTGAGATTAAATAGGTCACTGACTATATAAGATTTTCCCTATTCTACCCTGCCTGCTCTTCCTTCTGTCCATGGTGCACCAGGATATGCAGAAATAAACAAATGAAAATTTCTGTAAGGATCAGTGCTGCTGTTCACTTTAGCACATAATTTTTATTTTTGCATAGGATGAAACAAAATGAAGACCAGATAAGGTTAAAGTCCTTCAACATGCAACATATAAAAAATATTTATTTTTTAGCACTGATACAAATCTGACATTGTCAATATTTATATATTAAATAGGTGTGGATATTACAGTGATACATATACATCTGTCACACACATCTGAAATTATATTTTGTTTGAAAAGTAAGAAGCAAATAGTATTTCCTTAAAATATCAGAAGTGTTTTGTTGGACTAAACCTTTTAAGTCCCTTCTTGAGACACACACATAATTTATGAAATAACATTTTTGTAACTCATAGATACCTCATTATTAGCAAAGTTATTTTCAGAAATATTTTAGAAAAAATGTGTTGTAGGATTATCCATTATTGAGTCTAACCAATAATAAATGAGAAACAATAAATCTAGTAAATAAAGATCAAACCATTTGGAACTCATTGTAGCCATTTTTGGATAATTAACTCACATCTGTGAATTATAATTTACTGTGTAGTTGTGATATTTCCTTAGAGAACAGGGACAAATGTAAACATTACATTGAGGAGATGAGGCAAATAGCAGGAGATTATTTACTATGCTTCTCATTTTAGATTGAAGCAACAATAATACAAGTCACTGAAAAGACTAAGGCCCAGACAAGTGAGTGTCCCATTAGTAAATCCTTTCCTGCTTAACCGAACATTTGTTTTTCCACTAATTCAATTTTCATTACAAATATTCTTGCCAGTAAACTGTCTCACAATGTTTAAAACCTTAGTCTTTGGTTTCATGGCTTATTTAGACACTTCAGATTTGTCTGAGATGGGGCATTAAATGTAGGCAAGACTGCTAAATCTAATCTGTTATCTTCTCATTATTTTTGTAATATTAATTCTTTTTATATCACAACATTTATCAGAAAAAGTTTTTAACAACTTCTTACCATGTCCTAGATACTGAAGGCTTAATATCAACTACTTAGAGGCATAGCATAGCAGACATATCATTTATTATATTATTTTTGTTTTACATATAATAATCTTGTTATATTTAGACCTCTGAGCCAACTATTATAGTGCATTGATAAGGACTGCCTTTTTGTAAACTCCTCTCTATCCACAGAGGAAGAGTATTTGATTTTTTTTTTTTTTATTATTTTGGCAGGATGGAAGTGCTTGGAAATTTAAAAGTTTTACATTATAAATCTGTGATTTCTACCATCTATAGCATAAAGGCTCTTATCTTGATCATTATTAAATATTTAATATTCCCACACAGATAGAGTTACTTAACTACATACCAGTTCTCATTTAAAATTCTTAATGACTTTGGATTTTGGCTTAATTTCTGGAGAACAAAAGAGAAGGATACTTACATGGTTCAGGTACAAAACTGAAGCTTACCTATGCAAAAAATTTAAAGTGTTAAAAACTATTGTCACTCAACATATCAAATATATTTTAAAGTACATTTTAAAAGTAAGCAATAGAAATGTTAAGGTTTTTTTTTTTTTTTTTAATGGCTTTGCACTGAAGTTTCAGTTTGGGAAATTAGAAGAAAGTAATAAACCACAGAATGCTTAGGAAAAAATTGTTCATAAGGTCAGAGAGGCTGAAGTTTTGAGGGTTTTTTTAATTGGAAATGTCAATAGTATATCCATGGGTAATTGAAAGGACTTATGGTAGACTCACAGAAAATGCTGAGTTGGAAAGGACCCATCAGGTACATCAATTCCAACACCTGGATATGCTCAGGACACCCCAACAGTCAGTCACACCATGTGTCTAAGAGCACTGTCCAAATGCTTCTTGAACTGTGCCAGGCTGGTGCTGGGACCACTTCCCTGGGCAGCCTGTTCCAGTGCCCAACCACACTCTGGGTGAAGAACCTTTTCCTGATATCAGTGTAAACCTCCCCTGACTTAGCTTCAGGCCATTCCCTCGAGTCATGTTACCAGTCATGAGACTGAAGAGATTGGTACCTGACACTCTTCTCCTCCTTGTGAGGTCTCCCCTCAGGCTGAGCAGACCTAGTGATCTCAGCCACCCCTCAAAAGGCTTCCCTTCCAGGTCCTTCACTGTCTCAGGGCCCTCCTAAGGACACTCTGAAATAGTTTAATGTCTTAATTACTTGGTTTACAATACCTACTCAGGAAAAAAAAAATTGTTTTAGTTATCTTGGGGTCTTTTTCCTGTAACTTAGAAATAATGACTGCAAATAGTTACTCAAAATCTCAAATTAAGCTATATCATCATTTATAATTCATGGTATAAAAAAAAATCCCTCACAAACCACCACAACTCCCCAAGAAAGATACAAAAATAAAATAATTAAAAAATAAATAAAATATAATAAAATAAAATATAATATAATATTGTGGTCTACTAACAATATAAGTATGCTTATATATTTTTATTTTAGTCATTTTCGGATTGCTACTATATAGAATTCTATTGTAGACATTTGATATCATCTTTTCTAGAGAAAATTATTAAAAACTTTAAGTGGATGTTTTTTCAATTCTGTTGAGGTTGCAGTCTTGTAAACTTGTGTGTTCTAAAGATTAACTTTAGTTAGGGAGTTTGTTACTTATTTTCCATGACGCTAGTATTTTTCAGAGTTGATTACATTGAAAATTTTAGTAGAAGGACAAAATAAATGCTAAATCAAATTAATTACATAGATTTCCATTACTCTGATTTTCTCAAACTCTTTCTTTCAATAATCTTTTTTGAATATGAATTTATTTAGAAAGTAATTATGGTAAACATATAGAAATAAGTATCCCATTCAGAGTTCTGAAAGGACTTGGGAGATAGCAATTTTTCTTGAAAATTTATCATGGTTTTAATCATTGCTTTAATCTGATTTGTCAGTAACACTGTTGAAAAATTATTCATATATTATTTTCTTAAAAATACACCGTAAAGTAGCATAGCAGCAATAACTGACATAACCATAACTATTCAAATAAAATTCAGTATACATAACATTTAAAATAGTATAAGTTGCAAAATGCAACATAATCAGGTAATTCCCCAATTTATGGCTCCTGTTGCATCTGTCAGTGATTGCCCAATTACAAACACTATGGATATGAGTAGACAAGAATCCTTCTTGTTAAAGAAATATCACACTACTCTGCTTGAAATAATCCAAGAGTGGCTTGCAATACTTATTCTGGGTATCATTGTGTCAATTTTGTGTCAGTAATTTAGTGCTGTATTACCATTACACTTTGGTATTTGCAAGTCCTAAAATTACCCTTATTCATTAAAGATCTATGGACAGGCATGGCCATGTCTGTGGCTGAGCTGGAGTCTGACACTCTTCCAACATAGCTTGGGAAGGGGCTGATGCCCTGGCACAACTGAAGTGGTCTTTGGCCTCATAGGTGTGGTTGGAGGCTTCAGGAAAGATTGTTCAGGATTTATGAACTCTTCTAGGGCCATGAGAGTGGCAGTTATTTGCAAAGTCATTTAAAACTTTGAATCATCGTGATTATCTTTGAAAGCTATTATAAATAATATCATCAATCTTTAATCAAAATTCTCAATAGGGAGCTTTACTCAAAAGCTGATGGGATGACACAGCCTAGGGTTTTGAGATACTTCTTCAATTATTTACTTCTATTTTGAGGGAAATTATGCATTTGTGAAAATGTTTGTGTGTGTGCATGCATGTTTATTTGTCTAGTTCAATCTGTCTTGTTTTAATGCTCTTGCTCCTATATGACTTTAAAATGTGGCACAGACTCAGGTATTGACTGATTAGGTATAAAAGCCCTGCAACATATTCAAGTGCACCAGCTGCATTTAAACAGAATGAAATCTTGTGCTATGCTACCTAGATGGATGTTTTAGTGCAGTTAAATCAACAGGATTAAATAATGACCCATGAAGGATGGTAGTTCCTTGAAAAAATTGTAACCATTAATAGCTACTGTTAGGTAGGAACTGAAAATATATATTGGATGGTCTCACCAATAAAATTATAATTCTCTTAAAAACTACAGACTGTATGAATAGTTCTTTGATGAGAATGCTTACAGAGATAACACCCATAAGACCTATCAAAATTGATTGACTGTTAATGATTACACATATGTTTTAAATGGAAACATTGAACAGTTTTGTAATCTGAAACATTGATCTACATACTATGGTAATTCTTAGTTGCATTGTGCTTTATAGCTGTATGCTGATTCTCTTAAATTGAGAGTATTTACAAATGCAATACAGATGCAGCTTCAAGGTGACAATCTGTAATATTATACGAGATAAATAATTTTAGTCTTCCATTCTCTTCTGTTTTTCCAACATATAATTTAAGAAATAAATAAACGAGTACTACAATCTGTTACCTGCAATGTTCTTGAAGTAGGAATACATATTTTTTGGTATTATGCAAAACAAAGAAGCAGGTGTTTTTTGTATTTTCTTCACACATCTTAATATATTTGCCCATGCAGTTTTCTGTTTTTAGTAAGAGAAGATTTTAAGACCAAAATTCACAAATCAGACTGTTATCTACTCTACTTTCGGAAAGACTATACTCTATTTAATAAAACTAAACAAAAAACATTAACCATTAACTCATGTTACAACTTGTAAACTGGTCAAGAAATGCGAATACACTGACCTGACAGAATTAGTTATTGCTGAGAAGTGTCCAGAAGTGATAAAATCAAGCTCAAACCTTTCCTGATCAGACACTACCAATGTGTTGAGAAGTCCAGATCAATGTTTTTTTCACTGCAGCAGATTTTCATCACAAACTGAATTTTAAAAATCAAAAGAAAATCTTATGGAAATGCAGTAGTGGAGATAGATTTATTTAAAGACAAATTCTAAAAGACGAGAGAAATTTTGTTTTATTCTTCTTTTCTTCTGATTATTATATTTACATTCTATTGTATGGCACATTATGGCATCCAAATCAAACTAAAATGCACTTTTATCATAGCTAAAAGGTTTTCAAGCAGACAATAGTTGATTCATCGGGTAAAATTTTCTTGCTTCTGCAAGCAGCTCCTCCCTTTGTATGATTGTTTCTGTGATTCTGTGCAAGGTGCTAAATTCTCTGCATATTGTATTCAGATTTCAGACATTTATTTTAGCCAATGTAATTTTTAGCATTTGAGTTTTTAAGTGACAGGCACTGCAATGCTGTGACACTGAAGTACTTTGCAGATGAAGATATTAGATACTTAGGAGTAAATTAATAAAAGAGTGAGTGAAGCAGTCAGAATTACAAACAAATTATGCTTGGTGTTAGCTTTTCCAAATCAGGAATTATTATTAATACATGTTCAAACCACTCCTCCAATATCTAAGAATGGTACTTAAAGGAGATAATTTGGTGAGCATAAGGGCTTACTAAAATCTTACCAAAAAATACAGATTGCCTCTCAGTTATTCTAATTAAAGGATCACTGGAAATATTGTAGCAGTGTATAGTCACAAGTTTTATTCATGGCATTAATACATAAAATAAGATTCATGTAACTCCCTGTGATGCATATGAGGAGTTTTACTAGTAACATTGTTATAGTTAAATTAATAATACAGCTGAATACTATAAAAAATTGTAATTATTTAAAATATTATTTAACTGAATCTTCAAGCTTTTTCTTCAATCAACATGTAGTACATGTTTCTACATATTTTAAATGAAAATATTCTAAGAAATGAAATGGTTCTTCTACTGTCCTCTGTTTCACTGTGTAGAAAATTTTATCAGTGAAGTCTACCTTTTCATAGAATATAAGAGTAGTTTTCTCCTTCCCTTCCTCATAAAGGGATGAATTATCATTCACTCAAAATTCATAATCTCCTCAAAAGCAATATATTTTCTTAACTATTACACAGAAATGAGATACTTAGCCAGTTAGTCACTAGGTCGATTGGCAAAATAGCTATTTTGCTCCTAGCAGATGCAGATGCTTCTCTATCTCTACTCATCTAAATTGCCAGTGATATGGAAGTACAAGCAGATCTCTAAGTCACACACATGAGTGAAAAATACTTGTTTTGCTATGTTAGAAAAACCATTTATCATGAGCACTGTTTTTATATGCTGATAATGTTAAAGCAGAATCCCTGGTGTGACAGAAACTGCTCTAGTGACAGCTGTGCAACAAGCAGTAATTGAACATATTTAAAAATCTATCCCATGTACTGAACTGATTTCAATGTCTGCTTTGTTTAAGGTCCACTGAGTTGTGAAATCGTTGCTTCATTCACACAGATGTTAGTATCTCCAGGCTCTTCTTTGTTGTTCCTCATTTGAATATTTGCAGTAAGTTTGCTGCTCATGAAGTCAGACACAGCTACTTGTCACTACTCTCTGTTAGAATAATGCATCTTGAAGACAAAATACAAGAAATTGTAATTACACCTTATTAAGATTTAAGAAGAAAAATAATAAGAAACATATCAATAGGTGTTCAGTCACCAGCACTTCATTACTTTCTCTACTGTTTAAATATCTGTCTCTGCTGAATATAAATTACTTAGGGAAAGCAATGTAGTTTTGAATCAGTTTAAGAGAATCTCTTTTTCTGTTCATCTATGAACACATCCTGACATAATGATCCAACAAGATATTGGAGTTTTATATGATTATTAAATGTTATGCTTGATCATTCCATGGCAAAAATTGAAGTTTCATTTAGTTTTATCCATTCTTTGAGGATCACAACATGATTCTGAATACTCAAAAAAATAAAAAAATCAGTGAACAAAAGGTACAGATAAATTAATCAGCAAATAATAAAAATACCAAAAATGTGTTTGTTGACTGGCTAAAAATTGAAAAAATGCAGCCAACAAATTCTAATATCAATGACCATTCATCTCTGCAGTATGTTATATAACAATTCATTCTACATCATTGCCAGCAGGTCAAGGGAGGAGATCCTGCTGGTCTACTCAGCCCTGGTGAGACCTTATGCAGACGACCCCAGACCGAGTCCTGCAGGGTGACCCACTGCTGGCTAGTCAACAGTGCCCAGATAGAACAATGAAGCTCCACCAAAGACGAGAGGACTCTCCTGCTGTTCAAATCCATGTGGGTTTATTGAAGGAGAGAATGAGGATGAAGGAGCAGAGGAACAGGAGTACGGAGACAACCTCACGTGAAGGGGAAGGCTCTGAGAGCAACTGGGGAAGGAGGGGCCGGGATATTTAACTGGGGAAGGATAGGCGTGGTCAGGGTACAAGCTGTCCAATGAGGGAAAGGTCCAGGTGAGGAGCAGGGATGGGGTGACAAGAACATGACCAATGAGGGAGAAGGGAAGGAGTGGTTTTCTGAGGGAACCAATGGGGGTATCAAGAACAGAGAACTTTCTGGAACTGGGGAGACTACAGCAAATGATGGACATACACTCATTTGCATGAGGAAGCAGGGAACTCTGGGAAAATGTCCTGCCTTAAACAAATGCAATCTGCCAGGGTATCCCTGAATTGCTTTCCGCAGGGGCACCTCCCAAAACCTTACCTGAAGTGCTGTGTTGAGTCCTAGGTAGTCCTTGTAGTAAAAGAAAGACATGGAGATCCTGGAGTGAGTCCAGGTTACTGCTACAAAGACAATTAAGGGACAAAAGTATCTCTCTTACAAGGAAAGGCTGAAGCAGTTGTACCTAGCTAGCCTCAAGAAAATATAACTAAGAGGAGACTTCATTAATGCATATAAATATCTGAAGGGATGGTGCCAAGAGGATGGATCCAGACTCTTCTTGGTGGGGATGATAATAGAATAAGAGGTTACTAGCAGAAGCTGAAAAATAGGAAGTTCCACTGTGAGAGTGACTGAGCACTGGAACAGGCTACACAGAGAGATTGTGGAGTCTCCTTTCCTGCAGATACTCAAAAGCCATCTGGACACAATCATGAGCAATGTGCTCTAAGGAAGCCTGCTTGAGAACAGAGGCTGTACTAGATAACTTCTAGTGGTCCCTTCCAACTTCACTACTCTGAGATTCTGTGATTCTGTGATCAAGATGTGAAATCCCACCCATGAGGGTGTTTAGAGGGAAAAAGAATAATCTTCCTTTACAGAGCACAACAGAAAAACAATCAAATAATGCTGACCTTGTCACATTGGTTTTTTATTCTCATTATGGAAACATCAAAAGACACAATGCATATTTGTCATGGTTTGATACAGAAGTGAATTTTCTCAGGAAGTTGGGGTCAAACCAATCAGTGGTCAGGTTTGGATATTGGCACTTGGAGTGACCACTGAAGGCATGGACATGGGGGGTTAAAAGCAGAGGGTCCCAGGGGAAATCTCTCTTTGGTTCTGGTCAGAGTGCAGTGTAGACTTCCCCTGCCAGCCACGGGCTGGGTGAGGGAGGGGAAGCCATGTGGCCTGGGAGACGTAGGCCAGGGGCTGAAGGACTGGAACTGGGCTGGCCCCTGCAGACGGAAGGGTGGAGAAAATCTGAGATGTCTTTGTTCCCCGCCCAGAGGGAGAGAGAGTGAAAGAGGCAGACGCTGTGCCAGCAGTATGCTGGCAGAGGAGAAAGAGAACAGGGGGAAGGTGCCCAGCTGTGGGAGTTGGAGTTCTAGGCCGAGATTTCAGCTGTCCTGGGAGTCTGAGACTTTTAACCCTTTCCTGGGAAAAGAAAGCTTTGTGAAACACTACTCTTCCTCTATTTGAAAGAGAAAAGAGACAGTCTGGGACCTGAGATGTTAGAAGAAGAAATCCTAGGTGTGAGGAGATGATGGAGTGGCCTTGGCTGGACTTTTCTTGTATAGCCATAGACTGAACCAATTTCTCCTGCAACAGAGACTGCATTTTTAGGGGGATGCAATGGTTGGAGCCAAGAGAGTGACCTGCTGCAGAGATGAGGAGGGTGTGGTGGTGCCCTCTGTCTTCAGGAAGAAGATCTCTGTTCTTGAGACCTTCGGTCCCAGGGGAGGAGAAAATGGAGGGGACTGTTGTCCCAAAGCTGAGAAACTGAACTGTTCTTTTGGTCCTTGGCAAAGCATCCTTAAAGGAGCCCTATGAGCAGTCTGTCCATGCACAGTGGTGAGAGCACTGTGACATGGAAAGGAGGGTGTCACACTGGCAGATTTTCTCTGGGCGGTGCCATGTGTGACATGGAAACACAAGAGGTTGCAATTGTGTTTCCTGGGGGTCTATGCTACAGGAGAGACTCCTCTCTCCCTTGATGGACTGAGTATAGATTATCTGAAGGGTGGTAACTTGATTGAGGGTCCAAGTTTTATCTCACTGTGGTTTGTTGGAGTTTGGGTGGGAGGAGGAGAAATGTTCTGGAAGGTTTTCATTCTGGATTCAGTGTGTGTCTTTTATCATAGTAGTAGTTTAATAAAGGTCTTTCCTTTGTTTTTAAGCTTGAGCCTGCTCTGCTCTGCTCCTGATCGCATCTCACAGCACTCATTTGGGAAAGGTGCATTTTCATGGGGGTGCTGGCATTGCACCAGGGTCAAACCATGACAATATTACAGTTGTAACAATGATAGAACAGCTAAAACTAAGATTTGAGTTTCAGGAAGTTGGTATTCTTGTTTATAGAGCCACCAATCACTGGTATTGTAACAGTTTCTCTTCAATTTTTGAAATTTCTTTATGTTATAAAAACCTTTAATCTTAAATTGTTATATCCTACAGGTTCTCAGTAAATTTATATTTATTTTGTCAGGTTACAGGTGGACTAGAAATATTATATTCTAGTGTGATGAGTTGGCCCTGTCTTCCAGCCACCCACCCAGTTGCTCTCTCACTCTTTTACTTCAAAGGGACAGGGGAGAAGTAAGATGACAAAGTCTGTGGGTTAAGATAAAGACAGGGAGACCAGTTTTCAGTTAGCATCGAAGGAAAAACAAACTCAGGTTGAAAAGGATTAATTTAATTTACTGCCAAGCAGATTTGAAGAATGAACAACAAAGAAAAAAAACCTGAAGACACGTCATTCCCTTCTTTCTCCTCCCATTTTTTTCCCCCAGTCTCAATATCACTTCTTCATTCCAGAGTGTTCTTCCTCCTTCTTATCTCAAAGAGGTGCAGGTAATGGATGCTGTGATCAATCCAAAAGAATTTGTTTCCACCATGCTTTCCTCCTCACATTTTTCCTCTCATCCACTGTGAGTCCTTTCCACAGGCTATAGTTCTTCAGGAAATGTTCATATCTTCTGATGTGGGTGGTTCATGGTCCTCCTCATAGAGGCCACCCATGCAGCATCCATCTTCCAACACTTTGTCACTTACATCCAATAAATACAACCTGCAAATTATTTTTACCTATACTGCATATTCCAAAATTACTTTCTCATAGGCATTTACTTTTAAACTTACTCCATCTACAAATAGAAATACATGAAATAGTATAAACCTAGTATTCTGCTACTTACAGCTGAGCACTGAGATACTATCCTACTAGGTTAAAAGTATTTTTTGCCTTCAGTGGAAAATGGGGGCACTGACTAAAATGAAATGAATAAGGTTAATTGCCTATTACATGGCGATAGCTTAGAGGGTTTTCTGATAAAAAACTGTGTTTTGTTAACCTGAGAAAATGATGTGTGTTGGAGTTATTTTTCTCACAGCTTGGATGACAGCTGTGCCCAGCTTTCTATGAGTAAGGAAATTACCACAATTTGCAACACTGATGATTCTGAATTTTTTTTTACTTTCTAGAAGGGTTTGGATTTTGGGGGGATTTATTGTGAGTTTTTGAGTTAGGTTTATTTTTGTTTGTTTTTGTTTGTTTTTGGTGGGGTTTTTTGTTTGTTTGTTTGGTTTGTTTAGTTTCGTTTTTTGGGTTTTTTTGCTTTTTTGTTTGTTTTTTTTTTTTGTTTTTCTTTTTTGGTGGTGGTGTTGAGTTTGGAATTTCTTGCTTTGTCTTTCAGCAAGAGAGGCTTGGCAAATTTGACTGTTATAAAATGGAATCTGCACATACATGGATTTTCACTTTATTCTAAAATCCCATGAGGTATACTTTTACTCTGATACAGTTTTAGCAGAGAGTTTACAAATTAGAGAAAATAGCAGTTAGCAGCATATATACATGGGGATTATGTAAACCACTGTGGTGATAGTGAGCATTAAACAGGTTAGTGGGAGTTGCTAAAAGAATACAACCAGAAAAAGTACCTAATGACACACCAGCTAATGGGGATTAATGGGACCATAGCTGGTATGATTAACAAGGTGCCCATTAAGCAGGTGTGGCTACTGGCAAAAAAAAAAAAAAATCAAGATCAGCAGTAATTAATGTGAAACATCATAATCTAAATTCCTTTCAACAGAGAGGGGTTGGAAAAACCTGAAAATTCAGCACAGTTGTAAGAAACAAAAACCTGTTCTCAGAGGAAGAGGCAAAATGAGTTGTTTTATCAGTCACTTAACTGGAGGTTAAGGATGCAGATGTTATCCCTGCTATGAGATGAATGTCTGTTTTGTGATTTTTTTTGAGAACTATTACTGATATTACTGACTGGAGTTCAGATGCAGTTTAGGACACCAGAATTAAAGGGTCTACACCCTATATGTGTAAGCAGAAGCTAAGAGCTCCTTAATGCTTTAAAATCTCAAAAGACATAGGCTTTGATTTATTTAAACAGGCATCACTTTTATCACTCAAACAACATTTAGCCCTTTTTGAGATGCCCCGTAACCATCTTGTTGCTACTTGGGTCATGAGTCTTCTTTATGATATTTACCTTCTTTGTGCGGCTGTTGCCAGTAGGTCAGAGCATTTCAGGTAGTGTTAGATACCTGTGTTTATCTCCTAGCTGATCTATTCAATGAAGCCAGGAGGAGGAATTTGCCTCCTCCTGAAGCAGATCTTTACTGCCTCAGTTCTGAAATTTCTGAATGGAGCTGACAGCTATGACAGAGAATCCACATATTTTCATGCACTTTCATGTATGAGATAGGTGGCTGTATGCCAGCTGGATTATCCTGTGGTGTCTCAAATGACGTAAAATGTCTGTTTTAGCCTAAGAAAAAATGCAGGCACATGTCTGTTCCCTATAAAGGGAATTAGCCATCTAGATGACAGTCAGAACTGTCATCATATAGGTATCTAGACTTCAGTGACTTACTATCAAATGCACTCCTACTCAGTAGGCTGTATTCCTTTTCAAACATCAAAGATTTTGCAGCCTAGCAACCCACTGACACTCCAGATAGGGCATGGGTCCTTTGCAAACCTCCTATGCTATAGCAACTTCCCCATACAGAACTCTTGAATACCTGTGAGATGCAAACAGCACTAAGTCCTTGTGTTCTCAGGTTATGTAATTAAATCAAACCTACAATTTTTTCCTCCCCCGTATTTTTACCCTATGTTAATTGTGTATTCAAACAGCTCAATTTACTTAATTTCAGTTTTCTGGGGAGAAATGGGGAATAATAGTTTGTTGCAACTTTTTACAGTAGAGCTCTTTGCTGTAGTGTGGTTGTTGCTTTAAGTTTGTGTTTGCCCACTATTCTTCTCCCTAATCTCCTCCCCTCCTGAGTTACCAATCTCCCCAAGCCCTTCCCTAACTTCTTCCCTCCCAAGTTGTCAATCCTCCCTATCTCTACCCCTTTTTCCAGAGTGTTCCTTGTCTATCTGGTAGTATTCGATAACACATTTGTTACTTTGTATTATCCCTCTCCCCTGCTCTCCCTGATAGGTTTATAGAATGTTAGTCCTGCCCTAGATTCCTCCCCTGCCATGCCCTCATTGGTTGGTTGCCCTATACCGCTCCCCCTATAAAAACCTCTGCAGACCCCCTGGGCTTTGTCTTGGGGTCCCAGGTCGTAGACCTAATAAATCCATCCAGTTTTACCCCAAGTCCCGTGTCGTCGTTATCTGTTCCTGCACCGGACCAAGCAGTAACTGGGAATAGCAGAGCTCATGGGGGGAAGGTCATGCCCCTGCTGTCGCTGCCCAGCACGCCACGACAGCACACTGTGACAGCTCTTGAATTTTATTCAAGTCCCACTGCTGTTAAAAACTGCAGCAGTCATAATGGACAGTGCAGAGAAAAAAGCTCCTTGTACTTTACAATTATTAGTGATTATCAATGATTCTATCATTATATTAACATTTTCAAATGGAAAAAAAAAAAAAAAACCAAAAGGCAGAAAAAAATAATGGAGAATTATTCTTCATTTAACTTCCTACACATGGAAGTACAGACAAGGAAGGCTAAAGAGAATGGAGTTTGTCAGAGAATTGCACAGCCCATCTAGAAAGTCCAGAAAAGAGGATTATTTAGATTAGCTTCTTTAAACCAGGCAACATTAACTGTTAACTCTGTAAAACCTTTTTCAAATATTTTTCCTTGGATTAATAAAAATGTGCTTTTATATCTTGTACACAGATGCACTGAAGAACATTCAATTTTCCATCTAGTCAGCAGCATTTACTTGGCTACAATGTTCCAGCTCCCTCATGTTTTGTAGCCTTGTTACCAATGTAATTCAAATGGCCCAGACATAGGCTTATTTTCCAAGCCATCTTCAATTAACTTTTCATTTTATTGGCCTAATTTATGACTTCATTATACATAAAATACTTACAGGTGAAAGATGTGTGTTGCTTTTTTTCACTATCATCACTGCATTGTTTTTCAAGTTGTGGTTTTATGGTTTGTCGGTTGGATGGTTTGATTTGTTTGGGGTTGAGGAGGGTTATTGGTTTTGTTCGGTTGGTTTTTTGAGGGGTTCACTTTAATCTATAGTTTTATTTATGTGTTTCGTGATGATACTTTGTCTAAAAGATTAGGATCAGTTTTATAGAATTATGTACAGGGCCAGCCTCAATGTAATATTTTTTGGTATTATGAACATTACGTAACCTATTTGGATTTACTTGTCTTTTTAAGGGCCAATCACAATTTATCAGATTGATTCATTGCCCTCATACTTCACAGACTCTCCATAATGGTATCCACATCATCCAGTATATTTTTCTGATTGCTTAAGTACCCATCCCTCTAAACTGACAACCATTTTTTTTTCTTTTTTCCCTGATGAAATGCATATGAGCCACTAGAGACAACACATTTCTGAAGGTACTGCAAGAAATAAAATTGCATTAAAGCTGTTTGCTTCAATTAAACTATTGACAAGAATTTACAATAAAAGGTACTGAGCATATCAAAAAGTGCTATTAACCACACCAAGTCCATCTCCAGGTAACTCCCTCTCTTTGCAAAGAGCTGATGTGTATTAAAAAGATGAAAGGTCCAATTCTTCTTCTAATTAAGTCACAGCATTGGAAATAATCTCACTTTTTGAGCAGTACATAAGTAAGTCTAGTCACAAGTTGCTGTATAATATTAAAACCAGCAGACACCTCTTTAGTATATACAAAATATAAATATTAAATTGGCAAACTGAAGGTTTGATAAAGCACATAAATATATTACAAAACAAAGCATTTAAATTTTAAACTATAATAGACTGGGAAGAATGTTTTATTGAAGTGTGTGCCAGTATGTTAAAGTTAGAGAACTTTTATGCAAATAATTTGCTGTAAAATTATTACATTTTTTAGATTTTCATGAAGGTATAACAGTTGGGCCTAGTCATTGCAATGTCACCTACAATAAGACTCCCAATGAAAATATTACACATTCTCAGGAGGATATTTCCATTACTGCTGCTTCCATAAGGCTTCACTGAGACCAACAAAAACATGGATAATAATTGGCTAGTACATCTCTGAATTATATCTTACTAGTATTTATGTCACTCATTTTAAGACATAAATGGATCAGTAACCACCTCTTGCTTTTTCCTCCATTGTTTATCTCTATAAACTAAAACATCAAAATGTAATATTGTTATAGATAGAAAATGTAGATTGTAGAAATTGTAGAAAATGGTATACATGTTACAAAAACAGTTCCATCTTAATTTCCTGTTTTTTTTTGACTTTGTCTTTATTTTGTTTTGTTATGTGTTTGCTATGAGTGTTTCAGGTGGAATCTATTTAATTAAGTTTTCTGTAAGTTGTCTTTTCTGAACACTGGAAAGATATAGCTATATCTTAAATGATATTTATATTTAGAAAATTTTGAAAAAAGATTAATCTTTTAGTAGGAATTCTTAACTTAGATAAAGTTAAGAAAAGTAACTTATTTTCTGGTAGCTAAAATCCTAGTTGTCGTTCTTTAAGTATAAATCTTTGGACATCAAGGACAAATGTCTCCACCTGAAGAGGAAATCTAGCTAGGACATAGAGCCCACTCTTCAATCTCTGATGATTTAAAGAAATTTATAAATTAGAAATTATCTGGCTCATTTAATTTACTATTTTCATTTTTTTGTACTGTTTAATTCTTCTGAAGTAAATATATGATTTGTCTCTCTGCTGTTCATCAGCTATAACCAATCTCAAATAGAAAACCATTTTTTTATAATTTGCTGTATTGAAGCATTACTGTTCACTTTTTTTTTAATGTTGAAAGCCATTTTGAGTTATTTCAGTCATACTTCTATCATGCACTTTATCTACCAACTAGATACTAGAGATTCTAATGACTGTGCATGATTAAGAACCATCAGTAGTGGGTGGAGTAATTATTCTGATTTTTCCCCTGCACAGTATTACTGCTGAGAGCTGTCTATTCTTTCTGCACTGGCAGCTGCTAAAACTTGTGATGCAAAAAAAATTGTGCCCTCTAGAAAACACCAGTGGTGGTGATGGTGATGATGTTTTTGTTTTTTTTTTTTCCTGGTTTTGTTGTTGTTGTTATGTTATTACTACTCTTGTTCAGTTGCTTTTATTAGTTAAAATAATTTTAAAGAAAGTTTTCCCAAACTTAAACAAATGAATAATTTTCCTTTATACAAGTTTCAAATCACTTTAGCGTTGGTAATAGGCAGGTCAATCAAAGTATGCTTAAACTACTAGTGGCATATTGAAGGAAAGAAAAGTTGAGTGGGTAGGTGCAAGATGTGTGGTGATTTATCTTGCCTGTATTCCAGCATCTACAAACAAAACTTCCAATGCACATAGTCTGTTAGGTTTATTTTACCATTCATGGACAGAAAGAGTCTCATCCACAGGGCAACTTACTTATGTGTATAATATCTATCTTTAAAGGAGATTAATTGCCTCTGGAAATGCCTATTTTCTTTCATGGATGATGAAAAGAGCTTAGATGACTAGTTTATCCTGAAAACTTAACTTTTAGCTAGAAGAAATTAGATTAAGCGAATCGAGGACATAACTGAAATACAAAAGCATGACTGGTGATATTTTAATATTAGTTTCACGAGGAAGATTATAAACTTGAGAATTTTAATAAAATGTATAAGTACAAATTAAACTCAGGCTTTATGCTTTCATCTGTCCATGTGAAGCTGTTTTATGCTATTTGAGATATGATTTGATACGAGAGAATTTTTTTGAGTCTGACAAATTAGACATTGGGTTTAGAGGAAAGCTGGACACGTCTGAACTGGCAGATGGAGACCACCTAAAACATAATAAAACATTTCCAACAAAAGTAGTACTATTGCTGTTTGTAGAATTGAAAGCAGACAATAAAAAGCCCTGGTTTCCCATACATGGTAAAACAAGCAAGCATGTGACTAATCTAAGGACCCTACCAATAAAAAACTGAAGAACTGTAATTATAAATATAGTCTAGCACACTCTAATCAAGCCTATCATTATATGGAGTCCCTCAACACCTCCAGTAGGGACCAAGGAGTGGGCTTTGAGTGGACCCTGTGGACACACACAGCTGCTCACTAAGTCCTCTCCCCCGTAAGGAGAGGGAGATAACTGAAGGAACATGAAAAGACTTATAGATTGTGTTAACAGTAGTTTCACAGGAGAAGTAA
Source organism: Vidua chalybeata (assembly GCF_026979565.1). Lineage (NCBI taxonomy): Eukaryota > Metazoa > Chordata > Aves > Passeriformes > Viduidae > Vidua > Vidua chalybeata. The sequence goes on along the minus strand of NC_071531.1, from coordinate 54,850,099 downwards.
AAGGTGCACACACAAACAAATAACAGATTAAAAAAAAATTTATTCAGTGCATCCCATTGACAGGCCGATGTTTACTGACTCCTTAGAAAGCATGGTATGAGCATGTGTAATAGCTTCTTAGACAGAAAGTGCCATAACCACTAATGTCCATGTCTGCTCCTCCTTTCCTTGAACTTTTCTTGCCAAGCCTTATGTCAGGTGACCCAGTAGTACCCCTCACACTTTCTTGCCCATCCCCAGACTCCTCATTGTGTGAGAAAAATATAGCTTGACACTGTGCAAGCATTTTTCAGCAACAGGAAACATTGGCAAGAAGATCATCCAGTCTAACCCCACTTCTAAGGCAGAGTTAGCTGAAGCATGTTGGCTAGGACTGTGCACATTTTTGCACAGATGGAGATTCTACAGCCTATCTGCACAACCAATTGAATTGTGACTACTTTGAAAGTTTGACTACTTTCACAACAAAAAGAAGTATTCTCTCATGTTCAGATGGAATTAGTTTTTCTGTTCTCTATCAGCTCTTGCCCTAGTAGTGAACATTACTGAGAAGAGCCTGTCTCCTTTTTCATTCCCTCTCATCCAGTTTTTAAACACACTGATAAGTCTCTGCTGAGCCTTCTCTTTTCCAGAGCAGAGTTGAAGTTTTCTCAGTTTCTGTCCTAACCCATCATCAAGGTGGTGATGTCAATGAAGATGTAAAATCATATCCAGTAACAATCCTTTATAATCAGCTGTTAAAAAAAACTTGTAACCATTAACTAAAGCCCTTTTTGATCAAAAGGTCCATACTCCAATTTTCAGCTTTCAGGTCTGTCCTCCACCACTTTGGCTATATATATTCAACTTTTATCTCACCACTGTGTTTAGGAGGAAGCAAGCTGAGGAAAATGGTGTGGAATAATTTGCTGAAAGTCTAGTTAAACAAAATCTACCATACTTCTGATGTGGACAGAAAAATGGTACTTAATTGTAGAAGATGATCAGGTTAGTCAGGCAGGATTTGCCTTTGATAAATCTGTGCTGGCTTTTCCCAAACACTTCCTTCATTTGGCAATAGTTTATAAGAGGACTTATTCCATTACTTTGCCAGGGACTGTAGCAAGTACAAAAAAACAGTACAAATACCCCAATTACTTCAAAACCACAGACATAAATTGAATGGGATAAAAATATAATTAAATTGAAATTATTTTAGCTTAATAAACTCCATAACAATAATTATAATTATTTTTCATATGTTTTATTGTATTTTTTCATCAGCCAATCCATTTGCATAAATATATGATTATTAACTTCAAAATCATCCAGTGAGTCACATAGACTGACCCTTTAATTGCTACCATTCTTCTCAAAATAGGTTTTATTAAGATCAAAGGGTAAGTTTATAATCCACTGATGGAGAGTACTAAAGAATTTACACTGGTTCAATTTTGGTAATTAAATAGATTTTATTTTATGTGTGGATTCTAAAATATAATCTATATTATTAATTTGCTTTTTCTATAATTCTAAACCATTCAATTGGTTCCTGTATAATTGCTATGCCCAAGGAATCTCAGGAAAAAAAAAATTAATCTTTAGAGAATCAATTTCTGATAAGAAAGAAGCCTGCTTTAGGACTGCTCTACTGTCCCTAAAGTAAAACTGTTTATCTAAGCAGAGGCAGCATTCAGAATCTTACTTCTCTCTTTGAACACTAAGGCTATTAATTTCTGAATAATGCAAGCCATATAATCAGTGAAAGATAAAATATTTCAGCCTAGTCATAGTAAGAATGCAATGCATGATTACAGAAGTTGCACAGGGAGGAAATGAGGAAATATATATATATATATATATATATATATATATATATATACATAAAATAGGTATATCCTAATTGTTTTTTATCTACAAGGAGGTGAAAAAAAATTATATTCTAAGCTTCTCAGCTGTCCATAATTTTGGAAAGAATATGAAGAGGAAAATAACATTTACTTTAATAATAGTACTAATTTCTGCAGTGTGTTTTACATCTAACAGTATACTTTCAGGATGTTAATTTGCTGTCATATCAAATTCTTTAATATGTCAAAATTTAGAAATTTTACTGTATTAATGCTATTAATGCTATTGATGGGAGCTAGAGAGTGACTCATGAGAATTAATTTTGTCAAATTTTAGACAGTCAGTCTTTATCTTCTTGCTAAGCTCTTGCTCTGTTTTCCCAAATCATAAAGTATTCTCCCCATACACTGCTTGAGCAAAGATTACTTAAAAATATTATTGAACACTTCTCTCAAAAAAAGTTAACCTCCTGCAAGATCTACCTGTATTTATCTATCAGGAAACACTGAGGGCAGAGATGTGTTGCAAGGACTATACCTTTATGGCCTTTAGCCCTCAATGTTACAACTAGAGGCAAATGTTGTCCGAGAGCTCAGGATCAGAAACAGAAAATCTTCTTGGTAGCTATCTGCACTTGTTTCTCGTACAAACAAAAATAAGACTTATAATTTCTTATTTTGTTTCTTATAAAATATATTGGGTGAACAATAAATGTGGGAAGGACTGACAAGTTCCTTTGTATTGTGACATTAGAAGTGAGCTTGGTGACCCTGTAGAGAAGCAAAGTCAAGACCCTGAATTTTGTAAGAAGGAACTTTCATCTGTTTAAGAGCAGGTCACTGCGATCCCCTGGGTAATTGTCTTTAGGGACAGAGGGGCTGGCCAAAGCTGGCAACTTTTTAAGGCCACTCTTTCTTAGAGTTTAAGAGCTCTCTATGCTGATGTGCAGGAAATCAAGTAAGACAGGCTGGAAACTGGCATGACTGAGCAAGAATCTCCTTCTCAAACTGAGGAGTAAGAAAGAAATGCACGACCAGTTGAGACAAGGGTAGGTGATCTGAGGACATCATCAACAGGTGTGCAGATGGCATGAAGTTGAGCAGTGCAGTTGGTATGGACAAGCTTGAGAATCGGGCCCATGAGAACCTCATGAGATTCAACAAATCCCACTGCAAGGTGTTGTGTTTTTTTTTTGTTTTTTTTTTTTTTCCACCTACTACTCAGAGTGGAGTAGATACCTCTGCTGCAGCCCATGGGGAGCTCTCTGCTGGACCAGGTAGGCATGCCCTGAAGGAAGCTGCTGCCTGAGGAGAGGAGTCCATGCAGGGGCTGGTTTACTAACAGGACCTGTGGCCCATGGGGAACCCACACTGGAAAATCTATTCCTGAGGGTTTGTATCCTGTTGAAAGGACCATGGTGAACCAGTTCATGAAGGGCTACAATCTTTGGGAAGGACCCAAGCTGGAGAAGTCCAGGAAATTCTTAATGCAATAAGAATTGCAATAAGACTTCACCTTTCTCTCTTGAACAATTTAATTATTACAGATAAACATATTCTCCCACTGTCCGCAAACCAGCTTGAACCATCTCAGAAATAATAAATTTGATTCTTTTGTCTCACATGCTCTTTGAAAACTTGTATCAGTATGCTATTGAAAAAGAAGGATAAAATATGCATATTCACATTTGCTGTTCTTCAAAGGACACAGGAGTATTTGTGCAGAAATGTGAAGTAGAATGATAAACCTATGTAGCTTCTTTCCTTTTTTCATTTATGGGGAAGTGAAAGGAGAGTATATTTCTCACTGGAAGAGTGTGGAAGGAATATAATTCTTCTTGCATATATATAGATAGAATACACTATTTAATGCAAATGCAATGTCCAAACTCTGTATAAAAAACAAAATAAATTTGTGCAGATTCGTCCCTGTGAATGCAAGGAATATTTCTAAGACTAAAAAAAAAAAAAAAATTAAAAAATTTATTCTGATGGAAATTCTTCAGCCATTTCCAGGTTTTTAGATTCTTAGATCTAGTATTGCAGACACAAAAATTTTAAAATAACATAAGCCCAACTAATAAGTTGAAGCCCCAGCAAGTTTAAGTTATAAAATTACAATAGAGGAAATTTATTTGAAAAAATTATAGGAGCAGAAATAGTTTTCTGCCTAATAATATTCAATACACTGAATAATATTATCACACAGAAATTATTATGATTATATGTCTCACTATGATTATTTGTCTCTACAGATAATGGTCTTCATTCCAAGCAAGGATCTTGTTTACGGACTTTTAACCTTATAAATGTATCTCTTTTTGCCATTTCTTTTTCTTATTACAAATGGATTGCATCATAAAGCTATGAAAAGGATACTTGTTTTCTTTCTTTACAAAGAGTATACTTAAATGACACTAAGACTAGATTCTAAATACTAAAAATTTCTGGATTGCAGTGTGGTCTTTGTGCTCTTTATTCTATATACCATCCAGTCAAAACTAAGAATGTTTTATTAACAATAATTATTAAAGAATTCAGGAAAGGTTAATTACAGGAGTACCTAGTACTAAAATCATCACAAAGTTATCAAATGAAGATGTTATTTGGACTGCTGTCTGATTTTTAATGTCTTCTGTTCAGTTTTTTTCCATTTAATCTTAACCAAGACACCTTAAAAAGACATCTAGAAAGAACATGCCTAAATTTAATTTTGATTTAATAATACATGTGTACTGTATGCAACTTTTAAATTCTTATTTGTTGACCATGGTAAGAAAACAGACAATCCAAGCAGATGTCATTAAACACTGGGAATCAGTAAATGCTCTGCAAACAGTGCTTGCAGAAACAACCACATATATCACTTCAATCTCTGATGCTTTATTGGACACAGAACTTGCATTTCAGTGGTTTCTATCCTGTTAGTGAGATTTATTAATCTCTTCTATCTCTTCTTGGGATACTTGCTGTTTATTTGGAGGTTAAGAACAGATGTGCATTTTGGACTTCAAAATTATAACTTTTGGAACTAAAAAATAAAATCCTTGGTTAAAAATTATCTACTTGCTCAGATCCAATTTTTGGGTGTTTTGTTGGTTTGCTTCTTTGACTTTTTCTGCATTTGCTTGGGATTTTTGTTTGGTTTTGTTTGTTTTTTTGTTTTGTTTTGTTGGCTTTTTGTTTGTTTTTGGTTGGGGTGTTTTTTTTGTTTTTGTTTTTTTTTGGTTGGCTTTTTGTTATTTTTTTATTAATGGGGGATATTAATGGGGGATATTAATGTTGCTGTTTGGGCTTGGGGTTTTTTGTGTTTACTTTCCAAACAAGTCACATTCATGTTACTGTTGCAATAGCAGCATATTCAGTGGACCAATGCATACCAACAAAGCCATTAATTTTTTGATGGATTGCAGTGTTGACTGCATGAATACACAGTGATGTTTTATAGGCTTTCCATACAGTGTAAATTGTATAAGAGTTTTCAGATAATAGATGTTTCATATTGCTTTTCCTAAGGGATTTTTTTTCATTCAGTTAGCCACTATTCACTTCTCTTTGCTTTTCATTAGAAGGTTTTTTGATTGTTGGCTGGGAAGTCATAGCATATGTAAGCAGGAGCAAGGGACTATATATACACCAAGGATTTAAAAGTGTGGCTCCTCTTATCAGGCACAATGTCCTCTAAGGGTGCATTTTAGCTTTAATTTTTAAATTATTATCTGCAAACCAGGAGGAATTTGATATCTGCCTGAATGAACATTAAAATATAAATGTAGGACAAAAATAGTGCATTTGTAAGAGTGTTGGGGTTTTTTGTTTGTTTGGGAGTTTTTTGGTGTGTTTTATTATACATGCAAGTATATGCACTTTGAACAGACCCACAACAGATCAAAGGCAAGTACCATAGGACACATTTTTGACATCCATCTATGTTCACTAAGGATGCTAAATGCTAAAATTGAACTGGACTGCAATTCTATCATTGATAAAGATAATAAAACACAATACAAATTCAGGGAATATACATAAAAACAGACTTAAGCCTGTTATCACAGACTTGCATGAGTGCAGAAATATACCCTGATGTAGGACAGAATTTTTATTGTTCATAAACAATTATACACCATTTCAGTATCAGTTTATAAATAAAGATGTTATTCTTTTTTCAATGTTTTTAAACTTCAGGAATAAACAAGTATTAAAGTCATATTAACAGTTCAGAAGGTAATTAAACTACAATATTATGTAGAGGTTTTGAAAAGGCAGGGTTTACTAACAGCTCATAAAAACAATTTGTCATTAAGAATAAAAATATTAAAAAAGGGTGAGGAAAAAGGCAGTAAAATAATTTGATATTTATAGTTTGAAGGAAGTAGTGGAAATGTGTATTCACAAGCATGTAGTGAGTTCACTAAGGTAAACACTGAAATATGGTAACAGGATTTAATTATTTAGGACTGTGCTGTCATTCATGTGAGACCTGGACAGGATAGAGTTGGGTGGAGAGGAACTGTCTGAAGTTTAACAAAAAGTAAGTGCAGGGTCCTGTACCTGGGGAAGAATAACGCCCTGCACCAGGAGAGGATGGGAGCCAGACTTCTGGAAAGCAGCTCTGCAGACTAGAACCTGGACAACAAGCTCTCCATGAGCCAGAAGTGCATCCTTGTTGTGGTTTGACATGGAAGTGAATTTTTTCTAGGAAGTTGGGTCAAACCAATCAGTGGTCAGGTTTGGATATTGGCACTTGGAGTGACCACTGAAAGTATGGACACGCCTCTGAGAACACAGGGGGTTAAAAGCAAGAACTCCCAGGAGAACTGTCTCTTTTGGTTCTGGTCGTCAGAGAGTGCAGACTCCCCCCCTGCCCAGCCTTAGGCTGGGTGGGGGAGGGGAAGCCACGCGGCCTTGTCCAGGTAGGCCGAGGGGGCTGAGGGTCTGGAACCCAGCCAGCTCCTGTGGACGGAAGGGTGGAGAGAAGCGGAGATGCCTTTGCCCCCCCCATGTGGGAAAAAAAGAGACGGAGAGCCTGGCGGCACCTGGAAATCTGCCGGCAGAGGAGAAGGAGAAGGGGGGGAAATGCCCAGCGTGGGAGGCGGAATGCCGGACTGAGATATCAGCCGTCCAGGGAGTCTGAACTTTTAACCCTTTCGAGGGAATGAGGGCTTTTTGAAAATATTACTCTTCCTTGATTTGTAGTGGAAGAGAGATAGTCCGGGACCTGAGATGTTAGAAGAAGAAATATTTAGGTGGGAGGAGATGATGAAGTAGCTTTTTAGCTGGACTTTTCTTGTTAGCCATGGACTAAACCAAAATCTCCTGCAATAGAGACTGCATTTTAGGGGGATGCAGTGGTGACCCAGGGAGACCTGTTTCAGCTTCGAACAGCACAAGAATAGCGAGAAACGAAGAGAGCTGAAGAGGGAATGGTGATACCCTCTGTCTTCGGGAAGAAGATGAGTCCTGTTTTTGGACCCCTCGGCCCCAAGGGAAAATAGGAGGGACTGTAGTCCCAGGATGAGAAACTGAACTGTTATATCTTTGGGTCCGTGGCAAAGCATCCTTAAAGGAGCCCTATGAGCAGTCTGTCCATGCACGGTGGTGAGAGCACTGTGACATAGAAAAGAGAGTGTCACACTGGCAGATTTTTCTTCCAGGCGGTTGCCATGTGTGACAGGGAAACACAGGGGGGCAGCTGTGTTTCCTGGGGGGCCTGTGGTGCAAGAGAGACTTCTCTCTCCCTTGATAGTTTAAGCATAGATTACCTGAAGGGTAGTAATTTGATCAAGAATCCCGGGTGATGTTTCATGGCTGGGTGTATTTAGAATTGGGAGGAGGAAAAGTGGTTTTAAAAGGTCTTCATCCTGGATTTAGTTTATGTGTTTTCTGTATTAGTAGTAGTTTAATAAAGTTTTTTTCCTCTGTTATTAAGCTTGTGCCTGCTCTGCTCTGTCCCTGATAACATCTCACAGCATTTATTTAGGGAAAGTGCATTTTCATGGGGGTGCTGGCATTGCGCCAGTGTCAAACCATGACATTTTTTGGTTCCCTGACCGGGAATCGAATTCTGGGCAAGATGAGATGAAGATAAGATGAAAGCTGTGAGATGGGATCAAAAGGAATAAGAGCAAAGCATGTATTAGGTTATGGTGCCAATATAGAGGTAGAGGGTTAGTATAGGTTATTGTTTTATGTATAAGTGTGTTGAATGTAATTTTGATAATAATTTTAGAAATGTGTGTTCTCAGAGGCGAAGGGTGGAGTGTCGTGGTTTGACATGGAAGTGAATTTTTTCCAGGAAGTTGGGTCAAACCAATCAGTGGTCAGGTTTGGATATTGGCACCTGGAGTGACCACTGAAAGTATGGACACGCCTCTGAGAACACAGGGGGTTAAAAGCAAGAACTCCCAGGAGAACTGTCTCTTTTGGTTCCGGTCGTCAGAGAGTGCAGACTCCCCCCCTGCCCAGCCTTAGGCTGGGTGGGGGAGGGGAAGCCACGCGGCCTTGTCCAGGTAGGCCGAGGGGGCTGAGGGTCTGGAACCCAGCCAGCTCCTGTGGACGGAAGGGTGGAGAGAAGCGGAGATGCCTTTGCCCCCCCCATGTGGGAAAAAAAGAGACGGAGAGCCTGGCGGCACCTGGAAATCTGCCGGCAGAGGAGAAGGAGAAGGGGGGGGAAATGCCCAGCGTGGGAGGCGGAATGCCGGACTGAGATATCAGCCGTCCAGGGAGTCTGAACTTTTAACCCTTTCGAGGGAATGAGGGCTTTTTGAAAATATTACTCCTCCTTGATTTGTAGTGGAAGAGAGATAGTCCGGGACCTGAGATGTTAGAAGAAGAAATATTTAGGTGGGAGGAGATGATGAAGTAGCTTTTTAGCTGGACTTTTCTTGTTAGCCATGGACTAAACCAAAATCTCCTGCAATAGAGACTGCATTTTAGGGGGATGCAGTGGTGACCCAGGGAGACCTGTTTCAGCTTCGAACAGCACAAGAATAGCGAGAAACGAAGAGAGCTGAAGAGGGAATGGTGATACCCTCTGTCTTCGGGAAGAAGATGAGTCCTGTTTTTGGACCCCTCGGCCCCAAGGGAAAATAGGAGGGACTGTAGTCCCAGGATGAGAAACTGAACTGTTATATCTTTGGGTCCGTGGCAAAGCATCCTTAAAGGAGCCCTATGAGCAGTCTGTCCATGCACGGTGGTGAGAGCACTGTGACATAGAAAAGAGAGTGTCACACTAGCAGATTTTTCTTCCAGGCGGTTGCCATGTGTGACAGGGAAACACAGGGGGGCAGCTGTGTTTCCTGGGGGGCCTGTGGTGCAAGAGAGACTTCTCTCTCCCTTGATAGTTTAAGCATAGATTACCTGAAGGGTAGTAATTTGATCAAGAATCCCGGGTGATGTTTCATAGCTGGGTGTATTTAGAATTGAGAGGAGGAAAAGTAGTTTTAAAAAGTCTTCATCCTGGATTTAGTTTATGTGTTTTCTGTATTAGTAGTAGTTTAATAAAGTTTTTTTCCTCTGTTATTAAGCTTGTACCTGCTCTGCTCTGTCCCTGATAACATCTCACAGCATTTATTTAGGGAAAGTGCATTTTCATGGGAGTGCTGGCATTGCGCCAGTGTCAAACCATGACAATCCTTGTGGCCAAGAAGGCCAATGGTACCCTGGGGTGCATTAGGCAGGTCAAGGGAGCTGATCCTCCCCCTCTGCTCATCCCTGGTGAGGCCACATCTGAAGTGCTGTGCCCAGTTCTGGGCTCCTCAGTATGAGAGAGACATGGAACTACTGGAGAGGGACTGGTGAAGGGGAATAAAGGTTAGGGGACTGGATGATTTCTTTTATGAAAGTTCCACCTGTATATGAGGAAGACTTTCTCTACTCTGAGGGTGATTGAACACTGGCACAGGCTGACCAGAGAAGTTCTAGAATGTTGTAGGTTGGGTTGATTTAGTCAGGGATTTTATTAATGTTAGTTAGGTTTGTTCCTTGTACTCCCCTATTTTTCCCTCGCAGTGGTTTGCTCCAAGTTGTTTACCCAGGAAAGTTCCTGCCACTCAGACCTGTCAATCTTCTCACTTCTCCCAGTTTTCTCCTTATTGGGTTCTGTCAGTCAAGGTTTGCTCACTCCCTGATGAGTGTCAATCTTGTAACCACTCCCTGTTTCTTCATGAAAGTTCTGCATCAATCATCCCACCTTAGCCTTTCTATTTGTCCCAGAACGCTGTACCCACCTCTGTTATGTTACCATTGGTTGTTATAATCCATGTCACTTCTCTATTGTTTGTCCCTATTGGGCGAGCCAGGTTTCCACCCCTGTCCACCCAGCCCCTACTTAATCTGCTGCAACCCTTCATCTGGCAGCCTTTGCTTTGCATTGCACTGAGAGCAATTTGCTCTGACCACTCATGGGGGAATAAAAGTTCTTAGGCTCGCAAGCAAAGTGTCCTTTTCTCGTCCCTTCGTCTCCTCTCAGCGTGAAGCTACCAAAGCTGCGTTACCTACGTCGCAGCGCTCAGCATTACCAGGGAGGCAGACACCATAACCCTGGAGTGCCCACACTCATGTGGCAGCAACTCGGCCTCTCATAGGCAGTGCTAGCCAGCTCTTCTCGACTGCTTGAGGTTGTAGCAGGAAGCCGCCACACTGGAGTGTCCTGCAAATCACTCTGAAGGTACTCAAAACCACATCTGGACATCATTTCATGCAACCTGATTTAGGTGAACCTGCTTTAGCTGAGGGATTGGACTAGATCTTCTCTAGAGATTCCTTCCAAAAAGCGGCAGTGCGTTACATTTCCCGGCCCTGGTTGGCTCCCGAGCGCCCAGCTTGGGTGCCTTGGCTTCTCGTTGGGGTAGGTGTTTGCCACTACTTCTGGGTGCTTCTGCTGCTGCGCCCCAGGGTGGGCTGGCTGCATGTTGCCGTCGGCACGAGGGAAGAAATGAAGAGGCAGGAAATTCGTCCAAATCCATCCGTGTAGCGGCTGGATGCTTTATTGGCCAAAAGAGCCGCGACGGAGAAGTTGCAGCCCGCTCCCAACCTTGCTTGGACGAACCTGGCAGCGAGGCTGGGGAGCTGCAGAAGAATATAGAGGGAAGGATAGGGGAGGACGGGAGCCCTCCGCCCAATGAATACAGATGCTGTGGCGGTGACATGTACCACAGTGACCAACAGGAACACGGCGGGGGCAGACACGGGGCTTTGGGTTAATGAGACTGCGGGAATGGGGTGATGAGCACGGAATCCTCAAGAGCTGGAAGGGAGTGGTTACAAGAGTGACAGGGGGAAACTCCAATGGCAGGCAGCCTGGAGCTAGCCACTGCAGTGGGGGGAAAACACGGGGGATGCATGAGGGTACACAGAACCGGCAAACTTAACAAAGATCAGAACCCCTAATCTGAACCCAAACCCAGGATGCAACACCAATACTCCATTGCATAATTCTATGATTTGAAAAACAGATCACCCAGTTTTATGACTAGCAATAGTCAGTCACACATACACACAGTCATAATGTAAGCAATTGCTTTTGAAACTTTGGGGCAGAACTTAGTCTCTGAACTGTTGAGAAAAAGTTGTTCCCTGTAGCATAATACTATTGGATTGGCCAGATTCATTATGGGACTTGGAAAGTTCTTTTCTCCCCAAATATCAGGATACTATACTTCATGGGACTTCATTGAATCAGTGACACACCATAATACTTGAGAAATGAAATGGTGTGTATTAGAATATTTGCATATATACAGAACTGTGGGAAAGTGTTCTCCCAGCTACAAAACAGACAAGCAACTCCTTCAAATTCACAGCCTTCCTATGCCAGCTGATTCGTGGTGAAGGCTGAACATAAAGGAGACATTAACATTGTACAACCAAGCTGATAAGAAATTTAATTTCAGGTATTGTCCTACATTAAAAAAAAATAGATAAAACACCAAAAAAACAATATGTTACATAAGAAATTAAATTATATTAGTGTCATTTTATTGTAAATGCATAATATATTTAAATGTTTTCTATCATTTTAAGCTCCCCTGTTTTCAGAAACTAATAATAAAATATATTTTCATGAGAAAGGATTTTATCCATGGTAAAATTAGTGACAACATGACCTCAAAGGTATTCCAAAATATTGATTCATTCAGGTGCAACTGGTGGAATAGTAATTAATAAAAAAGTAATTTTAAAAGTGTCTAGGAAATTTGTATTTTTAAGATATTTTTTATTCTTATAATGGTTTTAATTTTGAAGCTCTCATATTTTAAGCAATTAAAATACTTGAATAATGAATTCTTTTTTTCAAAAATTAAACAAAGTATTTCAGATTAAGCTAAACATGACAATTGTTATTTTTTTAAATTAAAAATAAGAAAAAACTGAATAAAATCAGCAATTTTCTAATATTTATTTTTTAGTTTTGCTTTTAAACAAAAGCATCTAATAGATAGTATCTGAATTGAGAATATAACTGTGTTACTGCATTTTTAGATGAGTGGTAGGTGGGTTATGAGGATGTAGGAGAAGGAAATCCTTTCACAAATACGTGGGTAATGATGAGGACATTAATTTTGTCCAATAAGTAGTGAGTCTCTAGGTTGCATGGAAGATTGTTCAAGTATAAATGTTGGCATTTGTGGTGACTGAAGTGTGATGTGAGGTGTAGCATTCACACTCCATACTTTGACCTGGACATGAAGGCATAAATCACTCTGGCAGGATAGCATGCAGACACCTGGCCTAGAAAAGGAGAGTGCGGAGTGGGGAACACCCAAGAACAGCATGTTTGGAAAATATAGTCATTAGAGGGTGAAGCATACAGGAGGTCTGAGCCAAATCTCTCTAGCCTAGTGTAAAATGGGTTGTGAGCGAGACTTTATTCTTGGCACACTTGTTTTGTCATTTCTTTTGAGCTAGCTAGCAGTGTTAATGATTCAGAAGGTTGATAATGAAGAAAAGATTTTTTTTTTTCTGTCTACATATTCAGTCTAGGATGCCATCTGAATATAATAATTGATGGAATAGCTTTTCAAACTGTGTATTGACAAATACTCTCAATTTCAAGATGAGACTATTTCAAGCATGTGGACTCTAATGACTCTAACTATATATATATTTTTTTCTCTCTGTTGCCTCAATAGGAGAGCTAAGAAGGAGAAGGGGAAAACAGGTATCATGTTTGAAAATAAATTTATCTGCTAACACAGAAATTTCCAATGAAATTACAAGAGTTTTACCCAGCTGCGGAGAAGTAATAATTTGAGGGAAGGAAAAATTAGTTTGAATATTTTTCTGTCTCCCTGCAACTTCAGTTCCTCTTATATACACAGTGAATAAATGTTTCTTCTTGTCTGTCTATAATTGTAAGGAAGACTGTACTATGAACTTCGATGCTCTACAGCCAGCATATAAATAAATAATAAATATTGAAACTGTGAGCTTTGTAAAATTCTCAAGGGGCTCTTGAACAGAAAGATGACAGTGTGGGCTGTTGGAAAACTCTTTCTTTCTTAGAAGTATTTGGTAATATTTGGTAATAGCAGTAATAATATAAAGAAGAGTAGAATCAACATGAATGACAGTACCATCAAATAATATTTTGCAAGCTATCAAAACATTAGTTAAGGGTCTTAGTTCAATAATTCTTGATTCACAGATGCATTGTTCCATAGAAGTTAGTAGCAATTAGCCCTATGATTTATGTTAAGAATCTATCTAGGTTTTTTGAAAAACAGGAAATGTTTTCTGAAATAAGAACTTTTTTCAATATAATAGTGGCTGAAGTAAAAAATATGAGAAATATATTTGACAGACAGGAACAAAAATTTAAAATGTTCAGAAAAGTTTGTAAATGGAAATTCATTTTATGAGTGATTTCAAGTTTTTGGGGTCCAAAATGTTCCATTTGTTGAAGGAGAGAACAAGGACATACTATTTATCTATGGTTAAATTCATGGAAATAAGACCTAACATATTCTGTATAAATCATGGTAAACTGGCAGGGTGAAAATCACAGAGAGTATTTTTCAGATCATTCTGCTTCAGACTGATCATTAAGCTGACACACATTTCATTTCAGGTTTGTGTTTTTAAATACTCACAACAGCTGTGTGCTAGAGATTTATGGATTCTAATTTTCACTGTATTGTGAATAATGAGCATTGAATATTTAATATTTTTGTATATCATTCTCTGTCGTACTTTGTAGGGGTAAAAAAGAGAGAAATACAGACTTTTTCATTTTCAGTCTTTATTTCCATCAAGTTGTTCTCAAAAATCTTATGAGTATTCAAGAAGAGATGGGTGTTTAGAAAAAAAATGTACAACCAAATAAAAACTGGAAGTCTGTTGATGTTTTTCAGTAAAAATGAAACCAAATTTTCAGTAAAACTTATCCTACTTTGAAATGTATTTACTCATCACTAATATAATAAATTTATTAAAACGAAGTAATGCATGGTCATACATGATTATAAATAAGATATATTTTGAAATTGTCCTAAATATATACTATGATGAAAACATGGCAAAAATCTCCAAACAAAAAATCACTCCCAAACAAAAACCACAAAAAAATCCCCAAACAAAAACAAACAAGCAAACAAACCTAACAAACAAAAAACCAAAAATAAACCAACAAAACAAAACAAAAGCAAGGAAAACAGTGGAATGAAATAATGAACCAGAATAAAGATCTTAATATTTTTTACCTGGCTGTTCATTTTTTCAAGGATTTACATGAGGTTTTTAATTCATTGTGTACTCTGTTTTCAAAATGCTACATTCCTGTTCAACCTTATATAAAATACTACTAGATAGAAGGGACAGATACTCTTCATCATTTTTTCTGATCAGCATATTTTTTCCTTATTCTTTAATTACTTAGTAATTACGAGTTTAGATCCAGGAGCGGGGAGGGAGGAGGGAAGAAAAACAAAAAACAAAAAAAGAAGTAAAAGAAAATAAAACAACCAAACAAGAAAACCCCCATAATTTTTAGCATTATGTTTTCTGTGTTCAGTAGTACAGCCCAGAAAATCCTTTCCCTAAAGTAAATCAGAACATAAGTAGGTAACATAAGTGAAATAAATGAGTTTTCTAGTTTATGTGTGTGATGCTTATTAGGTAGAATAATGCAACCTATAAGTGCAGATGTATAAGTGTGGTGTATACACACTTCTTGAGAGCTTTAAACAAATCAGCTATATATATGAATATTATTTTAGTCATTTACTTCAGAATTGCATGGCAGCTTCATTTAGAAGAGTATTTCACTACCAGGCTTGCCTGTCTTCTTATTTTATTGATTTATGAAGGTAAAGTTAAAATGTTATTGAATCATTGCTTCATCGCAATTTTAAATTTTAATTTGAATGGATCAGAAGACTGTCATGTTGTAGCAAGGACTTCTTAAAAACAGGAAAAAAACTATCTTTTATTTGTATTGAAAATTTGTCCTAGTAGGAAATAAAAAGTGGAGTCTTTAAAAGCAAAATATGTGCTGTTCTAGTAAAAAAGATTAGGCAAGAAATACAAGTTACTCCAATACCATGCAACAAAACAATACTACACACAAAATAGTATTATTCTAAAAGAAATAGTTCTGAAAATACATACTCAGAGATAAAAGAAATCATATTTCAGTGGCACCCGAAACAGAAATTAGGATTAAAACTATTTCCACCAAACAGTATTCAGAGTCATAGTAAAAATCTCATAGCCAATCTAAGTAAATTGCATAGAAAACTGGGCAGGATAGGGAACTGAATTATAAGAAGGCATGTTTTATGGACTATCAGACAAGACATCAAGAAAAAGATGTTGCTTTTGCTGGACTGAGAAGGCCCAGGAAATAACTGTGTATTTATAGCAGGCATCTAGACTTCTACTACAGTGGAAAGGAATACTTATTGCAAAGTAGATGAATTTGACCCATAGTGTGTTTTCTCCTAATTAATGAAATAAAGGAACATAAAATGACTGTCAGATGCTTTACATGTCTAACATGGGATGGATCCTTTACTATCTATGACATTATTTTTTGGACAATGCCATTTATAATAATGATGAATCACAGGACAGAAAAGAAAATTAATGTATAGATATTAATAGACAAAACCAAAATTTTTAAGTCCTCGTGTTGTTTGCAGCAACAGAGAAATTAATATCTTACATTTTCTTGACATAGGTAAAAAGACCTGAGTCTTGAACTGCACTTCCTTTTCTTTTAATCATCAGCAATAGGTGGTTTCAAACATATTTTTATAGCAGCCCATTTCCAACTGTATAAAAATCCTGACTCTAAATGACTTAATGAAGCAATCTGATGATTTTGATGGCACTTAGCTCTGCAGACACACATCAGGAAGTTTCTGTTCATACATTTTATTTGATTATTCCTTGAAAATAATTTAAAAATTTAAGATAGACATATCTATATATGATCTTTTGCTGTTCTTGTCATGATGCTATTATGGATCAAGTCACCAATTTAGACCTATTATGAATGCTGTGAACATTTCTGAGATGTTGTGCCCGAGAGGTGTTAAAAATCAGGAAAGCACAGCACCAAGATTACAGTCAAAAGAAAAAATGCTTTTATTTCCTACATTCCTTAAAATTTGCTGTTCATGTTCACATCTTCATATGACAGAAGATATGGGGAGATTGCTTTTCATTGTTAAAAAATGTCTTTTTTTGTCACTAAGTAGTTTTATAGAGCTCAGTATGTTTCTAACTAAAAATTCAAAGTTAACTCCTGTCTTTGAAAAATGTTTTGAAGTATGCCAAAGCTTCAGAGTTTTCTCTTGAAAAGGTATCTTCATAATGACATTTTTTCCAATAACTTTCATGTTTCAAAAGAACTCAAAAACTAGGAGGAATTGGCTTTCTTCATCATTACAAAAAGAATTTTCCTAATTTGATATTTCTTTTCTAAACACAGTAGTGATTTTGATCATGCAGATAAAATTCTGTGACAAGGTTGTTCTTTTGTTACCTTTTCCATTGCAGTCTAGAATGGGAATTAATTAATGGATACTTATGTATATATATATATATGTGTGTATGTTCACTGCCCAAAAAGTTTTATAGCACTAAGTGAAATAGTGATTGATCATTTGGTAAATTTAAAAATGTGGATAATATTTATTTCCATTTTTATCACATTCCTTGAAAGCATAAGTACGTCTCATTCTGCTGGTTGTGTGACTTAATATTATTTCAAGATCTAATCAAAATATAAATTTTTTCCTTAGAACAGGTTAATATTCTAGATTAAAATTTTTGAATGTATCTTTCACATGCATTTCAGAGGGATTTAAGCATCAAATGTGAATTAATAATATACATACTTCTCTGGATTTTAATTCAACTTTCCAAATCTTCTCATGAAAATTCAGTGGGATTTAAGCTTTAGGCAGGTATCAGAAGAGCAGTTGCTGCAGCTATAATTTAAATTCCCAACTTTATGGAATTTACAGCACTGAGTAAGGCGCTAAAGATGAGATTCTGTCTCACAGACTTCACTTTCTGTCCCATGGCAAGAAGAGTCATAGTCTTTTGGTGTTCATATATTATATTCTTCAAAATATTCCAGAGTAAAACCTAGTTGCCTTAATCATATACACTTCCATCATAAAGCTTTCTCTATTAAGAGAAGGCTTCTCTATCATAAGCTCCTACTTACTTTTGCTCAGAAACTGTACCACAGACAGCTGTTCCTGATGGATAGGACAGGGAATCATTAAACTCTTATCTAGAGATGTACTACAATGCACTGATTACCAAGAGGTCTTGGGAGGCATTAGGAAAAATTAAAATGGGGTTTGTTTCCAGCTTTTTTACCCTTTTTATTAGATATATAATGATTTTCCTTTGTCAACAGGGATTAAAAACATGAAAATATTCCCAGGCTGCAGAAAACTCCTTGACAATAAACAGAAATAAATAATAGAGAAAAATACATGCAAATCTGTTTTCCACTAAACACCCTCTTGCCAGGGATACTGTCAGATTATTACTAAATTTTAAGCATTCACAACTCCAAGCAGAATTAGGATAACTGGTCTACTATTTATTCTGCATGGACAGAGTGTCCACTTATGTCTGTGGATAATGTATATTATAAAATCCATCACTGGGCCCTATATTTATCCTATCTAGCCTCAAGAGGTGCCCTGAGTATATTTGATGGTCTGTGGAGAAAAAGAGAAATGCACATAGGATTGTTCGAACCACCTACAATCTTAACCGTATTTCAGATGTGACTATTTTGCATGGCTGATTATAGAATGGATTTAAGAGGATATGAATAGCAGTGCTGGCTTTTGAATTTACTGGAGGCAAGTGTGTGGGAAAAACCCACAGCCTTGCTTGAATGGAATGGGACACTTTTATGGAACTAGAGATTCTCCCTCATCATCATCAAAATTATAATTAAAAGCGATGATTTTAAGACCAATCAAACCTTCTGAGAACAACACAAGGCAATATTTCACATATTTCACAAAATGTTATGTACATATAGCTAAGTCTTAAATTTATATGGACTTTACTTGACTACTTCATAGCTTATATTGGAACATATTTGGAGGATATTTTCTTCCGTTCATTTCCCTTCCCTTTTTCCTTCCCTTCCTTTCCCTTTCCTTGTTTCTTTTTTTTTCCTTTTCCAATTTTTTTTTCCACTTTCTCCCTTCTAATATATATATTTTAAAAATTGTCGCCCTTTTTTTTACTTTTTTTTTGTAGTAAGTAACTTCCCTAAAATGCATGGAGTATTTGTTTATATATATCAGAGAGAATCAGAATCTTTGATGTGTAATAAACATGTTCTTATTTACAATCCTTCCTGGGAGCTTTGCATAATTTATCATTCTTCTTGGTGGTTGTGATAATGTTAAAAAGTGCTTCCCATAAAAGACTTCACATAATTCCTCACATAATTCAAGTTACATGCAAGAAATAAATGTTTAGCTATTTCAGGCTTGGCTATTTAATCACATAACTGGCACACTTAGAGGTTTTGTCAGTGCTCCCCAGAAAAATTTGTATGGGTAAGGGTTTACTATGGAACCTGCCATTATGTTATTGGTCACACTATTCTCTGACCCTGGCTTTGAAACAGCATCTGTAGTAAGATTGAGAAACTCTTTCAGATGACTGATGAAGTATAGACATTACCCTGAATTTGTTCTTTTTTATTTTGCCAAGTCATATAAGTTACTTAAGAACTGACTGTTCAAAAACAATGTTCTGTAACACTGTGTCAGGTAAGAAGTGAAGTCATGCAAGCCTCAAACATGTTTAACAAGCGGCGGCGGTGGCTAGTGCCAGTGGTTTGTGTGTGGCTATGGGATAAAGAGCAAATAATTAATACTTAAGATGTAGGAGGAAAAAGAAAAAGTTCATCTCAATTTTTCCTTTATTTCAATTCACCTTGGACAGAGCCATTGCTGTTAGGTTTATTTCTTCCAAGTGATTCTCACAATTCTAATATACCCTTTAGTAAAAATCCACAGAGTTGCTTGTGGATTTAGGATTCATAGCATCACTAAGGTTAGAAGAGATATCTGAGATCATTAAGTCCAACGTGGAACATCAAAAAATGTTCTCAGTTGAAACTATGCAAATAAGATGATATAACATGAATGAGATAATCACTGCCCCAAAAAGAAAATTGGATAATTTTTGAAAAAATCTATAGCTTGAGAGCTGAACCATAGGTTGAAATTTTTATTTAAAACAGAAGACTGTCCATCAAAATGTATGCCTCTACCAATAATTTGACACTCTAACAAATTGTACAGTACCATGTATAGTCAGATATACCATACAATGCTTCCCATTAATAGAAAATGGATGTGAAAGGCAGGCAGCCAGGATCTTTTTATTTAGATCTTTACATCAATTTTACATTGGTATTGAAACCTACCAAAGGTTATTAGGATGAAAGAAAAATCTATATTATTTTTTTTAATTTACAATGTCAGTTGATCTTTTGAGTAAATTATACAATGCTTATAGATGTATGTGGTATGAATATACACTTTATTTGACAATAGATTTTTCTCATTCTGGGAGATGAATTCACAGACAATGGAGGTACAGTTTTCAAGATATGCCATAGTATTATATATTTTTCTGATATTAAAAAAAATCTCTGCAAAAAAGGGTAAACTTCAATTATATTTTTATCAGTGTTTCCATCCAAAAAAAAAATCTTGACTCCAGTTTAATTGAACCTATGATAAAGCTATTCAAGAAGAACAGTATTGTGAATTTATAAAGAATTTTGCTTCTTCCAATTAAAATCAAGTAAAATGAATCTTGTTATTTTTAAAATCATATTTTAGTAAAAGAAAATCATACCAATAACATTGTTTTGTCTTACCTGAATTTTCCACTTCGTTGATCCATAATACTAATATTGCAAAATACTAATATTACTAAGTCAACTAGGGATCAAATTTTATACTTTAAATATACTGGTATTATATCTAATGTTCAGGTAAAGCATATGATAAAAGAATGTGAAACTGAATACAGAACTTAAGGAAAATACAGCTTAATAAAAATGAAAAGGCAAAGTGTTTGGGAGTATCATTTATCAGACAATGAATTCTATCTTGCTTCAGAGACTGTACATTTTGCTGTGACCTTCATTTGCTATTTCTACATCGTGCTAAAATTACCTTTGGGCTTTGGTACAAAAATTTTGTAGTGTAAGTTTGGCACCAAATAAAAAGGCTGAGAAAAGGTGATGGAACAATCAAGAGTCATTAATGATGAATGACTGGTGGCCCTGAATATATGAGTTTTCAACCGGGCTGTTGACTTTGACTGATATTGAGTATAAAAGTCAGGGGTTGAAGTGGAGCCTTTGATTTCCCCAGTGGAAACATTTAGGGATATTGCTTTCTAAACAAGGGATGGATCACTGACATGGAGGAAAAAGAGATCAAGATTCTGAAGGGCAATCAGCTCTGCTAATAATTTAGATTTTTTTTCTTGGGCCTTTAACTCTCCAGCACCATAAAAGGTGAAAGCCTGAGAGATTAGGAGATGCTTTTACAGGTCTGCTCTCATTGTCACTCCATTAATTGTACACAAAGACTTTAAGTAGAACTGAAATCTCTGGGAAAAAAAAAATCTGAGCTGTCGAAGGCTCAGGAGGACTGTGAGACCCCTCTTGAGGTTTAAGATTGCTAAGAATTTGGAGGACTTAGACCTGCTGAATAATGGGAGAGAAGCTGACAAACTTATAAACAAAAACTCATAACTAAGGAAAACCAGGAGAGGAAGATAGTGATGCCATCAGCATCTTAATCTTGTTTTACAAGGAGTTTGAATTGCTCACATTTAGCCATGGAGGCTTCTCTGCTTTGCATTTCTCAGAAAGACTGCTCAGGGATCTTTCATCAATGGGAAAGACTAAAAAGAAAGTCAGAAAAGTGGAGCAGCAATAAGATATCCTGGCCTGTATATTATATTTTTAATTGTATTATTATTTCTCTCTGCTTTTTGTTAATTATTTTAATGGAGGATTATGGATTTCTGATGTATAAATTTCATTTTAACTGAAATACCCATAATTTTTGCTTCAATTGGATTAGCAATAAATTACTGTATCCATAAATTGTGCTGTATTTTTTCCAATTAGAAATTTTATCTTAACAACTCAAGAAAGTGTAACTTGAGTATGGATTTGTGTGTCTCATTCATAGAATGCAGTACCATAAATGAAATTATCTGGATGAGTAAGGACTATTTCTCATTAATGGTCTCAAATATGTTAATTGTGGAAAATATTTATGCTTAAAATATCAGCTAGAAGCAGAGTACTGTATCTTTTGATGGGACTCTTCCAATCAAAATCCAAGGGAACACACACTGATAAAATCAGTACCATTTGCTCACAACTGCCTCTTTTAAATTCCTGGAGTGTTCTGTGAAGCCTCTGAGACATTTTAATGTAGATAGAACACATCAATGCACTGAAATAGGCTGAAATTATGGCAGAGTGATAAAAACCTAAGTGAAGACAAAAGTGGAGTTCAATCTTCTCGGTGTTCTCTATTATTTAGGGATTCCTTTCAAAATCTGTTTTCAACTCAGGATTTCAGGAAATCCTGAAATCACAATTATGCAACTGGAGTGATGCCGTAGCTTAGTTATTTAGCAGATTTTTCCTTCTCTGTTTATCAGTTTGAACCCTCTTAATGTGTATAATTATAATTAAGCCTCATTTCTCAGAAAATGAGATATCCAAATTGTTTGCCAAGTTAAAAAAAAACCCCTAAATGTATGAATGTTTCTTTTGAGATGATTTAATCTCTTACTCAGATGGATTTGATACTTGTGATGGTTTTTCAGAATTCAGAATGATTTAACCTGTTATTCTTTTCAAAAAACCACATAAACCTCTTGTTTCTGAAGCCACTGACGGCAAAAAGGGGAGGAAATTCAGTTATTGAAATAAATGTCTAACCAAAGCAAGTCTTCCCTAAGTTGGAAACATTCTTAAGTATAATTTGCTAATCCTTTCCAATTCCCAGTAGGTATTTGAAAAATGTAAATAGCATAGTAATACAACATGGATATTGATTTTGTGTGGTGTGGCACAGCACGAATCTTACTCCCCATGTAACTCCTAGGTATTCTTATAATCCATCAACCAATGCAGCATGCAAATTCTCCCAGGTTTTTTTCATATTAAACTCTGGTTTTACCCAAACAATTTCCATTACACTGCTAATGAGATGTCTTCTATACTTTTCCTCCTATTTTGTATATGTTATATTTTCTGTATTCCTTTGAGACTATCTCTGTGTCTCAAAGAGGACAGAATTTAAATAAAGAAAAACATTTTCAGTATAGCTGCTGACTACTTCTAATTAACTTTTAAAAAATATTTCTCACAATTCATAGAGTATTTAATGACCAAATTTTCCATAAGGTTTTTATGAATTCTTAAAAAATGCAGTTTACTATAAGAAAATTCATGGTCCCATGTTGGATAAAATAAATGAATGTAGAGAGAAATCAATTCTTAAAGCACAGGTTTTATCAATGTATCATATAGAGAATATATATATGTAATCTGTTACATTGATTTTTTTAAATATCCATAATCATTAAGAGATCAGAAACTTTCTACCTACTAATAACATAAAAGGTAAAAATTAAAAATATTTTAGTGAGTATCTCCTGAGTTATAAAGTATCTCTTTTTACATTTAAGATCACATAAATTGTAAAAGGAAAATGTTCATATATTGAAGCCAAAGGTAGATTCAAGTCTTTCAGAGTATACCTGTCAGAAGCTAATATTGATTTTATTACATGTAGTAGAAATATTGCTTCTCCTTGAAAAAAAATCATAATAAAATAGCTCTGTAATTTACACATTAATCTCTCTGGTTGGTATATTGGTTTTGTATATACATCATCACTACTTGTCCATTTAGTTAAAAGAGTATCTCAAGCATGAAGTGGCATTTAATTTTTCTCTTGCCTGATTTCCTGGACATTCTCAGGAAATTATTAAAGGAGTCTTCACCGAAGAAAGACTGAAATTTTATAATTAAATCTATTAGAATACTTTCTTCAGTCTTTTCCAGTACTAGTAAGTCTGATGGTTTACAGTTTTGTCAAGCAGTGTGTATTCATTCTATCTGAATGAGTAAACAGATGCTCAGAGTACTATATTATTTTTCAATTATGAATTAGTTTTTATTAGAAGATCATATTTCTCCTCTACTTGTTAACTGACCAAATTTTCTCACCAGTGTTTTCTTACACATCTCTTACCAATTCATTTTTATTTTTAATTGATAATATAGTTTGAAAAGATCGTGGTTTTTTCATATTCAGTCACTGAATATGATGGTGTTTTGGGTTTTATTTTTCAACATCTTTCTCATTAGGTCTTTTTCTGTTATTAAGCAGAAGATGGAACAAAGATGGAAGGATACTTCAAAGTTTATGGTATAGATCTTTCTACATCTATTAACCTGAAAGACTGTTTTTTGTAGCAGAATTATTGGGGAAAAAAGTAGCTCTTGAGATTCAAAGGAAAAATAGGACATGAACTAAGAATTAAGAAAGATGGAAACTATGGAGTCCAGTGCTTGAACTTAACTCTCTGATTTTTTTCCATTTATCAGCACAGAAGCACCCAAGACTTTGGAGAATGTTCCAAGTAAAAAGGTTTAATAATATAAAAGTTTCTGATGGATTAAGTAGAACAAGACAGAAATATCTAATTTTCAAGGACATTAAACAAGATGATTTATATTTAGGCAATTTATTTAACATTTCTTAGAGAGAAGATTTGAGCTCTTTATTTACAGGATTATCACATCCTACCATATTTTTTTTTTTTGTGTGTACAAATTAAACATAGCTTTAAGGATTAAGAGTTACTGGTGTATTTTCTGGTGTAAAATAAACACAAGAAAATAAATTTGTGAGACAGATTTACAAGAGCTCTATTCTAAGATATACATAAATTGGGAGTTTTTTCACATGTTTATGCTTCTATTTGTATGATGAGAATTGCTTTCACCTACCTAGTAAATATTAAAACTTAACTAATCAAAATGTATGAATACAAAATAAGAAACATATTTTAATTCTGATTTTAGTCCTTAATCAAAACATTAGTTTTCAAAACCTACTTATTCTGACTGATGTAAAGAAGAAGGGATTGCAGAAATGTGATCACTCCTTCAAGGTACTGCTATAGAGATGAAATGAATTTGACATTAGAAATATATGGAGAATGAAATTGAAAAAATGCAGCTCTTCAGAGATCAAGCTGTTGCACAACATGCAAACAATACTTTGAAAAAAATAAATTAAATAATATAACAAGAATAACAAGATGCGTGGTATAATAAAATACATAAATTCAAGAAGGATATAGTCATGAAAACTGAAAACTCACTTACAGAGACTATTGTTTACAAATTCTTTACCTTCTTCACCATTTTGCATCAATACTTCTAGTAAGGGTGGTACCAGACAGATGATTTAGACTATAAATTAGTAATTTATTTTTATTTATTTCAGCAGTAATTCAGTGGATTACCCTGTGTGCACAGAAGAAATGGTCCATGCATATAATTTATTTGTTGCTTTTCAGATCAAGCTGTGCAATTGTGTCCACACATGCAGAATTTCAAATGCAACTTGAATACAAAGACAAAAAATATAAAATAATGAGATTTCTACATATAGAATTTCAAGGTGTACAATGATGTTCTTATAAAAATAACTATTTTGTGGGGTAGATAAATAGTACACGGTCCTTTAAAAATTCCTTAGATACATTTTTTCAAGCTAAATATGAGTCATTTGTTATCAAAAACTATGTCATCTGGTAAATAAAGAATAATTTGTCCTGTCTCGTTATTACTAAGAAAAAGTTCAGTTTAGGGGGCTGTCAATCATGCCTTTTAAAATTTGATTGAAACGTTACTTTGAAGAACCAGGAGACATTTTTAGAACATTTTAATATGAAATAAACTCAATTCTTCCTTAATTTGCAAGAAAAGGTGATTGCTTCTCTTTGCATACTTTTCATAAACAAGTACATAATGCATAAAACATAAAAATTATTAAAACTGATAATTTTACATTCAGAGAAATATATCATAACTTTATGCTTAAATATAGAAAAGTGCTACAATATTTTACAGTTTTTGTTTTAATGTGTCTGAACTAGTGTCTAGAGGTTAGATTCTGCACTGTAACTGTCTGAAGATGTTGGAAAAAAGTAGGTATAAACTTGTACAATTTAGTTTGCCTACTTTCTTCTGCTACAATCCTAAAATTAATTTTGTTATGTTTATTACATTATTATTCCACTAATATCTTTTGTCCTGAATCCTGGGTGTTATTACCAGCATGGTAAATCAGAATGGCATCTTTACCTGCGGTTTCCAAGACTAGTTCTAGAAAGCAGCCTCTTTGTATCTCTTGCTGGCAAGGCATTAGTCCAGCCCATGTATGGCTAGCTAGAACTCTTAGTGATACTCTTACTAATTTTGAAGCTTCCCTAATATCACTTAATATTTCCTGAGTATAAAGGTCACTCTGCTTAGGGTGTTGATAGTTCAACCCTAATACTTTGTTTATGAATGCCACCCAAAGATTCTGAAGACCTTATTTTTCCTGTACTATCCTTCATATACAGTACTATTCCCTACTCTGTAATCCCTATTGCATCACTCTTATAAAGTTGACAGTCTGATAATGCTATAACACAATGATTATCTTCCTTTTAGCAGGTTTAAGAGATACTTGTTTTCTCAGAGATTTTTACAGTTTTGTCAAGCACTGTGTTTAACCATCTTATTTTTTAAGCTTTAAACATCAGTGAAAAGGACTCCTAAGACTTCTTTCTGTTCTGCCACTTAATTTTGTTCATGCCAGTCAACAGCACTGCAGTCTAATTTTGCCTGTGTTATTTATTGTTATTGTGCTATTTATTTCCCTCCTGATATTTTCAGATTTGTATTGAATATTGTTCTTTTACTATCCTTCAAGTCATAGCTTGTTCCCTAAATTAAGGATATTACTATTTTTCTATTGTAACTGTCCCTAACCTAAAGTTTATAGATATAATGTGTAAATGTATTTGAAATAGCAAAATGTACATGGTACACTGTTGCATCCCGGACTTTGGGTTTAGGATGGGGTTCTGATGTATCTTAGCAAGTTCTGTGTACCCCCATGTATCCCCCGGGTTTCCCCCCCCCCTCCCCCCCGCAGTACCCAGTTCTTGAGCTGCTTTACCATGTGGCCTGGCTCCTTTTGGGAGGGTTGGCCAGGGTCCTTTCCTGCTGTTACCCCTCCCCCATGGCCAGGGCCACCCCAGGCCCCTGGCGCCGCCCCTGGCGCCTCCCCATTGGCTCCTGCCTTCCACACCACACCCCCGCAGCCCCAGGACTGCCCCGGGTCCTGGCACCATCCCCTACTGCGTCCCTATTGGCTTCCCCAGACCACATGATACCCTCTGCTCCACCCCCTATAAAACTCCCATGCAGCTGAGGCCAGGTGGCCATATTGTCCAACACAGGGATTGAGGGCACATCAATAAAATGCTCTCAGCTCCTGCTGCAGGGAATTTGGTCCTTCCTTCACCCCCTTTATCGAGGTCCTTCGCGCGTGGTGGTAGAAGTGGCCGACCCACCTTCCTGGGGCCACGGAGCCCAGGAGCAGCGGCGGGACCGGGACTGAAGGAGCCGTGGTGCCCTGCTGGGCACGGAGGCTGCTCCAGACCCAGGAGAGACACCAGAACGCCGCAGTACACTTGATTTACCCCTATCATAGGATTTTTCCGAAAAAAACTTAGCTCAGAAAGGCAATATTATGATCTATATTATTCTTATATTGAACTGTTTTATTTGATTGGATACTGTGGTAGGAAACTGCAGGGGGTTATAAGACATTTACAATACAATTGGAAAATTAAACCAATAAAAGAATAAATATATAATTTTCTTCTGCACTCACTATACACACACACGCACAACCTTGTGCATACATTTTCACAATTACAATAGCAATAAAACCGATTATTGCAAGAAAAAAGTCTTCCTCTTCTTTTTTTTAGTTTCTTTTTTAATTTGTGAAAAATTGTAGGGTTATTAACATTCAGTCAATTTAATATCATGACTGGCTAAAACTTAGCAATAATACTACGAGTCTACTGATAAAAAATAAATTAGAAGTTAAATTCTCTGTAAAAATAAGCATAAGAAGCATATAGTTTTAAGCTGATATGCCATGTGTTGTTAAAAAAATTCAAATCTTATTGCAGGGAATAGCTAACAAATTGTTACTATTGTCTTCATAGTATTGCATGGGAAAACTCTTTAGCTGACTAGAAACTTTCAGCAGTGAATGAGCATGCATAAAATAAAGCTAAATGAAAATAGGTAAAGACTCTTCCATGTATGGAAATATAAATATTTTGATATACTGTATAAATACATAAGTGCAATGAAAGAAGAATGCACTAATTTTCTGTTACAATAGGTCATTAAAAACATGATTTCATAGATCCTCCATAATTCAAAAAAAAATTCTAAACATTATTCTTGAATTAAATAAAATGTTTGTAACTTATAAACAGATCCCTCCTCTCCATTAAGTAAATATTTATTTTCTGTCTAATAATAATTTACTCCAAAAAAAGTAGGTTTCATAAGAAAAAAAAGTCTTTTGTAAGAAAAAAAAGGTCTTTTTGTGAGAAATAAATGTTATTACACTGTAATATTTTCTAACTCTTTCAGTTGACCACAGCCCTTGTAGGGGAAATTGTGAAAGCAAGGTCTTCACAATAAGACCCATTTTTTGATACAAGAAGTATACGCCCTTTTTTTGGAGATTGTATTTTATCTATAATAGCATTTTATTGTTATATAGCTATATTATTGAAATAAACATCTTGTACAATTTTTGTACTTTTAAAAAGAAATATTCTGCTTACTAACAACAATGTGTATAAAATGCAAAATGTCACCTAGCCTTTCTTTTTTTTTAATTCCTCAACAGCAAATGTAAGTATAAATCCTCTTGTCAAATAATAAGATCCTATACTGAAAAGGAAGAAAACTTACTCTAAGGAACTACATATATCTAGAAAATTACTTGAGAAATGAGAGTATAATAGGTATTCTACACACAGTCTGGAAAGGTTTGACTCAAATTAATATTAAACAATTTATTTTGCTTCCAAAGGTTGCATTTCTGAAGTTGAATTTCCCTGGTTTCCTAGAAATGTCAGTTAAATTACATTCTTACCAAGTCCAGTATGTTTAATGAATTCCTTGGGGAAGCCAGAATATCTGTAGCACAATTAACTTCCCATTCTTATGTAAATGAGAAGTTTCAGTGTTCCTGATGGAAGTCTGCTTTTGGCTACAGTTAGCAAGTGTATGCCATTAAATGACACATGGAGCCTTGAGCTGAAATTTAGACTTCACTAATTTGTGCTGTGACACGTGCAAAGCTGCTTTAGAGGAATGTGAAACACAATTTTTTAAATGTACCTGATGAAATGGGGATTTTTACCCCTGGCTAGACTGTAGTCAGCAGTCTGATTACCTTTGTTTTTCCTTGGTCTTAACAGAATAAGAACACTGATACTCTCTTCACTCTTTTTATATTCCTTATAATATTTTTGGCAGCATTTATTTATTATAATTATCCAGTTGAGATTATTGATTTAAGACTGCAATAGTGTGAGATCATATTTAAAATTGTATGTATGCATTTGTATTCATGTAGTTAAAGTTAATACTGAAAATTTAATAGTGAAAAGAGAAATAAACTCCAAGTCATACAGATAGGCTTCATAGACAGATAGCTTGTAAAGGAAAATAAAAACACATACATAAATTTAATCACCTGAGTGAGATAGAACAGTGAGAAAACAATATCCAAAATGAAAAGAAAATGTTACTGAGTAGTTCAAGCTTTATTATTTCTAGTTAAGTCCTTTGAGATCTCTGGATGAAAGGCATTCTGTTAATGCAAAGTATTATTTTCTCAGAGGAAAAAAACTATATGCCAGTTCTAAAACATTGAAATACAATCAGATTCAAGCTGTAGTCACAAAATGGGATTTGGCTGAGTATTTTGTATCTAACTTTTGGTTACCTAAGAAGATTCCTAAGTCCACGTTGGGTTCTAGCTTCTTATTTTCATCAAACTTGTCAACTGAGGAAAATAAGGGAAAAGCAGAAACAAAATGTACAGAGACACAGATCTTAAAAACAAAACAAATCAAATCAAAACAAAAACCCCTCATGAAAACAATGTCAAGACACAAACCTTGTTAGTTACGCAATACATACACTACAAGCACCTCTTCCAAGAAATTCAACATGGACTTTGCAAGTAGGAAGACTGTAAACAATGGGAAACTCTTACTGGAATTAGTAAAGTTGTACAGACCTATGAAGGGATGTGCAGCAGAAGGAAAAGAAGAAAGGAACAATTGGTGGGGGTGAGACAGAAAATGCTATAAATAGGTCTAGTCATGTATAAAATGGGGCCAGTCCATACAAGTCTGTCTGAGCCCTATGCCTGCTCACTGCAGTCCGTCCAAAATTCTTATACCTTCTTATTAAACCTGAGTTCTCTATATATGTGTTGTTGAAGGAAGCATCTTGTCTGTGGCCATCTGTGTAGCCACAGCTGTGACTGTGACAATGTCCTCTTAGTGTTTCTTTGAGTCTCTGGGATACATGTTCAGCTTCATTAGTGTTTGAACCTATAAATTGGAAGCAGCATCCCTCAGCCCAGACAGAGATCCCAACAGGGATCATTGGTACTGGAATGGGCCCCAATAGCCAGACAGAAGGCTTCTGGGTCAGGGAGGCTGGAGGAGTTATCACGTGAATCATACACAAAATGTCAAAATGTTGTCTAAGGTACCCCTTGCTGCTTAACTTTAGCAATGCAATTCAAATGGGAATCTCTTTAGTTATCTTCAGTCAATTTAAGTATTTCCACTTTCATGAGAAACCATTTTCTGGGCATGTCTTTTTCCGCTTCCCTGCAAACATTCCAGCTCAGAAGTTTTTCCCTCTCAAGATTTTATGATTCTCTTTGACAAATCACAAATCCTACTGAGAGAAGAATGTTCTAACCCACGCTTTCTAAATGGGACTTAAATCTGATCCTTTTTCAACCCTTATGAGAAATATAAGCTACTGCAAATTATTAGTATATAGATTTATTAAACCAGTCAGCAAGTAAAAGGCATGTCTCTTTAACCCAGAAATACCAATGCTTTTCTAGCAGTGAGAAGGACTGTGATAATTCTTCCCTATGTAGAAAAGAATGTGTCAGTCACTAATTTCTAAATCAGACTCTATTTTTAAATAAAGACTTCACCAAGTGAAGGTATGTAATGGTCTTGGTGAAAGAGCATTTTTCGGACTTTGAGAATACAGAGAATCTCCTCATATTTTTAAGTATCTTTTTGTACCCCTTTGGAGAAAATACTGGAGATCAAAGTTTAAATAGTATACATCTTTTCATGTTTGGATCAGAATCTTGTGAACACAGTCAGCATTACTTACACTTTAAGGCCATTGTTTTCTGCTTAAAAGAAAACCAGAAGCAATTGACCAAAAAACCCTCAAAACTTTGAGAAATTCTATCTGTGCATTAAGTTCCAGTGAAAAAGCCGTTTTTCTCCTTCTCAGTCTCTGTTAAGTGATTTGGGATCTGTCAGATCAAGCAAGGAGAAAGCAGAGATAAACATACACAAGATATCCACACCACAACAAGAAGAGTAATACAGTAAGTATACCTTGACAGGTAAAGAAGGAATGATCCTTACCTAAAGGAATTAATGATGCCAAGAACAGACGGCAGTAAAAATCCCCAACCCAACCACCTTTATATGCTCCACTTCTAGACGAGGCAATATGCCCAACACCTAGTCAACTTCATGGATTCTAGTATTTAAGTATACACATGCTCATCATAAATGTGCATGTACACACACATAGTGAGCTACTTTTAATTTTGAAAGTTAAGTAGATAAGTATACCTTGGACCTGTCAAGTTCCATTCCCCTAAAAGTCATGTGGCAGTGGGTTTCTCCGCAAGAATTAAGAACTTTCCTGAGACAGATAGCTCCTAAACCAAAG
The DNA here is from genome assembly GCF_026979565.1 of Vidua chalybeata. Lineage (NCBI taxonomy): Eukaryota > Metazoa > Chordata > Aves > Passeriformes > Viduidae > Vidua > Vidua chalybeata. The sequence goes on along the minus strand of NC_071531.1, from coordinate 54,818,599 downwards.
TTACACTTCCTCCAGTTTGTTCTATTTCTATATTTATGCTTCTTATATTCTTTTGTTCCCTAATGATGTCATTATGTGGAAAATAAGGAATCAAACATGTTCATTTGGAAATGGCTTAAAACCTGTACTTCCATTTTTTTTCTTTTTTTTTCTTTTTTTTTTTTTCTTTTTGTGAAGGTGTAATCTCTGGACAGTTATGTATCAGGGGCACCACTGTTGCTATTAGTTGTGTCTGATTCATCCTTATGTTTTTCCCCAGAACAGTTATTAATACAAATTAATATATACAAAATGTGAATTCTAGATTGATTTTTTTTCTTTCAGAAGAAATGTAGCTGGTATGACACATAACATGGTAGAACTATTATTCATGAAAGCTTTAATTATGGATGGTTTTGAGAGCACAGAATAACACTGCTATTTTCTGGTTTGGGTTTTAGTTTTTAATATTAAGTGATCTAACGAAAAGAGCTGATGGTTCAGGCTTTTGCTGTCTATTTTTATGATTGCAGGATACCCTGCCACCCTTGGAAGAACTATTTGAAACAGATAAAAACAAGTATTAGTCTTACAAATCTTCTTTCTTGAGTATGGCTCTTGTTTATATGCAACATACATGCAGCTATTTGAATACTTAATAATAAATTGCTGCTGTTAATAATAAATAGCTGTTGTAGCTATCAAATTTTATCTTCTACTTTCTTCACACAGAGAAATTGTGTAAAGTGAAATTCCCTAGCCTTGTAAAGTTTTGAATCCTTTGAATATTTTGTGTCTTCCACTTGTCTGAAAACAACCTTGTTTTAATATATAAACATATGTTTTTGAGATACAGTAAAGAGAAATTTAGCAGGAAAGACAGAGGATCAGCAAATAGATATGTATAGTAGTGCAACACCAAAGAAATTTCAAGATCGCATATTTTCCATGTACTCTTCCTTAAAGTATTTATGTTGTTATTACATGTTGAGTGTGGGATAGAGTATGAGATCAAAAAAAAACCCCTCCTCTATCTTCTGCTTAAATTAATGAGAAAAAGCAACTTGGAAAAAAATAGTGTCACATGACAAAAGTTGAGCAATGAATGACATCATTGATATATTTGAAGAAGCCTTCTTACCCTTGACATCCTTAGCCAGATTTAATTCCAAATGGGCCTTGGCCTTCCTTGTTAGAAAAGTGAGCCTGTGCTTCGAATAATGCTTTAGTTCCTGCCTCAGGCTATGTGTCAGAAAGCATGAAATCTTCCTAGTGGCAAAAGAAATCATCAAGAAAAACAATGATTTTAACCCGGTCATTACAGTTCTCCTGAGACAAGATATAACATGGCTTGGGGCACTGCTCTGAAGGCAGCATTTTTTTTTTTTTTTATCAGTCACACTAATGAAAAATGCAAGTACAAGTCTGAAATACAGCTAAACATTGCTACACCTAATTTGCTTTGTTGGTAGAAGCCTAAATTACTACTCCAGGCTCTAATCAGAGACCTCATGAAGGATACAGAGCCTGGCTATGGCTGTTTAGTAGTAATGTAGATGTTTATTCTATGCTTTTGAGATAGTTTTTCCACTTGACAAGATTAGGATGAAGAATGATAATAGGGACAGGGCTATGGAGAAGGGTGACCTGTCTTTCCACAATACTGTGGCACTTGGGTGGAAATTAATGTAAGAGATAAAGCCAATAAAAAGTTTGCTCGTTTTTTTTTTTCTTTTTTTTTCCCAATAATTACTTTTTAGTGTAAGATGGGGTTGTTCCCTCAAAATCAGCATTTAGACTCAAATTTCACCTAAACTTTAATAAGGGACTGAGGACAGAATATCATGCAGATTGCTCTTATAACAGAGAAAGACATTTATAGTACTTACAGTCATGCCTAACATGAACTAAGTCTCAATAATTGAAGGATGAAGTCACTAACACACAGCTCCCTCTCAAATTTTAAATGTAGTTAAAAATTAATTGCACAAATCCACAGTAAAATGATTCTTTCAGTGTCCTAGGTTGTTCTTAGGTGAGATGTTTACTTGGCAATCTTTTAAGTAATATTTGAGGAAGTGTCTAGTAGGTGAAAAATTTAAAACTTTCCATTATTTAAAAAAATATTGTAACACAACAATATGAATGATAAATATATTTAAAACAGAAAGTAATCTCCCACTCTAAACCAGAACTAATATCTCCTTTACTGTATCACAGAAATAAATAACCTAAGCTCCTATGCCATTCAAAGCAATGAGTTACCTCTCAAAAATGTTTTAGGGGAATTTTAACTTCTTCCTGAAGCTATTAAATTTATTTATTTATTTATTTATTTTCTATTTTGGTTTTTAGTTGAATTTCTCAAGAGTTTCTACTATCAACAAAGCAGACAAAAAAGACACATAAAAGACAGTTTTTATTGGAACTGCAGGAAAAAAAAACTTGCATTGTGTCATGAGGGGCCCACATTTCTCAATTTTTTTGTGTGAGCTGTTGCAGAAATTATGTGTATATTAGGATTGCACTTTGTTATTATATATTCTCATCAACAGGATTATATATTTACTTCATTAAGCACAGAAATGAATGGTGACAGCCTTGTATTTAGTTCAGTAAGATGAAGAAACAGAAATACTGAAAAGTATTTGGGTTTTTTGTTTGTGTGTGTTTTGTGGTTTATGTTGTTTGTTTTCATGTGTTTGTGTGTTTTTTCCCTATTTTTATACTTATGGGGATATATGAAAGAGAAGGAAAATTATATTTTTAATCACACAGTGTTATTTGTCACACTGGTAAAAATTCAAGATATGGTGCTTTGCTATAATATCTATATTTAAAATTCAGAGTTTCTTTTCTGTGTATTGTGTTACACACCTGTATTAATTGATAGAGGTAAACTCTTGATATCCAGCATGGTTGTCAGCATCATCCTTTTAGCAATCTAGAACACCAGAATTATAATGAAAATATTTCTTCCATGTCAATATAGAGTAACTAGAGTGGATAGACAATGTTCTAAACATCTAACAAATGGTCAATATTTCTCTGACATTGTATATATTTCTGACTTTGACTTTCACCTTCCAAAACTAAAGTGTTAAATAGCCAGAAAGACTTGACCCTTCAACAGCACTATGAATCTGTATATTGTTGTAGAATTATATGAAAATGAAGTAAGAATAAAAAATAAATCAGATGCTTCTACCTCAATGATTTCTCAATGACGAGAAAGGCAACAGATGAAAGGAAACAGAAATGGAGTCAAAATGAATAAAAGGTTTAAATTATATGGATTAGGTTATTCTGAGAAAAAAAATTAAATTGATCTATAAGGAAATACACTGTTTACAGAGGAATTCTATTCTCAGTTCATTGTGAACCTAAGAAAGAAAATATTTTAATCTCTCACTCTATTCACAGTAAATTTTGCATAAATTAATTATAGTATCTTGGAAAAAAAAAAAAAAATCTCAAAATTTCATCTAATTGCCATTTTCTGCTTATCTTCATATGCAGTAGACCAGTAGACCAGCACTACCTGCTCTTAATTCACATAGAAAAGCATAAAGGGAAATAGCTTACATTACAGAAATAAAGAGTTCAGGATGGGCACATACATGGGCTCATTTGCAAATGATATTCTCAAATGCTGTGGTACTTTCTATTCAGAATTTTTTTCTTTGTATTTATCAGTAGTGCATTCTTCTGGAAAAGAAATGCCTTCCTATGTGCTAGCTTCAAAAAGCAGATCTTGAATTATCTGACATTTAAGGATAGCAGAGGGAGGACAGCATAGAGAAGACCAACTTCTCTTGACATTAAAGAGAATGATGAGATTAATACAACAGTTTTTGTCTACTCTCCTTCCATCAGATGATAAGCACATCATCTTAAAGTTTGATCAATAAACACCATCTTTCATTCAAGAAGAAAGACTGAGGCTCAGATTTATACTTTGAGAACATGTCCTAATTACTTTACCATCAGCTAACTTTTGTGTAATGCAATAAAAATAAAGAAGGGCAAAGGCTATTAACAGCCACTCAGTGCAATTGTCATTAGTAAAAAGACTTAGTGAGAAATTAAAATGTGCAAACTGTTAGAAATAGAAATCTATAAAAATTTCATGAGGTATGTAAAAAGTGGACTGGGTTTCTTCAGGTTGCAGGTACAATATACTGTATTATGTCAAATAAAATTGACACCTTGTTGTGAAAAACATACAAGCCTTTTTAAAAAAGAAAATGAGAGCAGCTTTGAATTATTATACACCAAGAACTGTTACACTGTAAGAAATTTCTACTGAAAGTATGAGGTCTATAAAGATTTGACTTCATTGGTTAGTACAACTGATAGCGAGTTATCAAAGGAAACGGAAGAGAAAATACTAGGGGGCTGCAAGACATATGTTCAAAATCCTAAGAGATCTATTCCTTTTATGCTTAACTCATCTTAATGTCAGTGGGAGTTATGTGCACAAGTAAAAAGAAAAGACACTTCTGTATGCCAACAGTAATTTTCAGACAAGAAATAAAAAAAAAGGGAAAATAATAAAAACCAGATTATTTAAATTTTAGAGGGCACTTCAAAAAGCATTGTACAGACCATGAATCAGGACGTCTGTGCAATTCTGATCAACATAAACAGAGATGACAGTAATTCCCTGTGCATTGACAGAAATCTAATTATTACTGTTACCAAAATACATCTGTTTCAATTCAAACAATAATGCCATTAAATGCATACAATAAACTTTAGGAACTGTATAACTTTTATTTTTAGCCCTTCTCTATCTAGATGTGAAATCTACATTTCTTCAAGTTGTTTTTTTGAGTAGTAATTATTCAGTTTTAAAGTATGTCTTCTCAGGATTATAAGAATCTAAGTTGTTAGATCTGTAAGAGTGTTTAATTGTATTTCTGTCAATAAAGGAGACAAAAAGCCCAAGCAACCAGGTAAGTAGAGAAAGACTCTAATTCAGTTTAATTAGGGAGGTATTATTTAACTCTAAATTTGACTAGACATTTAAAGTTTCAAATAAATCTTTATACTTTTGCTATTTCATTATTTCTAGTTCTTTCCTACTGACTATTTAGCAAGCACAGTTTTGCTTATATGAGAGAAGGACAGGCTACGGAAAGACACAAACAAGAATTTTAATTGCAAAATATTCCCTGGAGACCTCCATACAATGTTGTATGGAAAAGGATATAAGAGAAAATAGATACTTTGAAGACAATGCAACATGATTTGGAAAATATTTCTACTCTAGCAGCCACAGCAGAAGATTTGTGTTACTGCACTTTTAGATGAGTTGAAAGATGTTTTCAGACTGAGTAGTATCATTTCCTTCTTCTGAGTAATAGCTTCTCCAGCACCACCATGAAAGAGTAAGGCTTCTTTAACATCAAAACCAATAATCAGGCTCTCATGCAGAAGTATCCAGAAGACCTTTTTACTCAGCCAATAACAAATAATTACTGCGCTTTTTAAATATTATCAGTCCCTGGACATTTTTTCCTCTTTTCAAGTCTGCTGTGATGCCTGTTGTTTGCATTAATTTCTTTCAGGAAAACACTTCCTCATCCATTTTTCTTCTTGCCTTACTTTCCAATAATTTTCTGAGCTGTCCAGAAAGTGTAAATGTTACATCATTTTGGATCTTAGAACTGATATGAAAACAAGTGTGGAGTTTATTTTTCTTTCCAAAGGGAAACAACTTTTTTACTTATTTTAATGTCTTTTAAAAATTTCTTTCTTTTATTTTTTCCCCCTCTTGTTATAAGACAAGAGACTGCTGCTGTGGTTCAATGCTAGAAACTCCTTAGCCATATGAAATTCCAAAATGTACACATTGCACAATAATGTGAAATAAATGCCAAAATATTATCGGTATTAATTTTGGCTATTCCAGAACTAAAATTACTCTTCAGATTTGTTATCATGTTGTTCAAAATATAAACACAAGTGTTAACTGGAAAAAATATCAACCCTTCACTTAAAAAATGCTATAAATTTTTGCCAACCATATCAAGAAGGAAATTTAAGGTGATTTTAAAAGTATATACCATAAAAATATTGTAGCAAAGACATTGTAGATGAATGGAAATCAGACTTTGTCCATAACATCTGAAGGACCATGATACATGCTCTATTTTTTGTTCTTTGATCAAATAACAAACAAACATGTGTTACATATTAAGTAAAATAATATTTGAAAACATACTTTCAATAAGATTTAAAGTGCATTGGTGTTCCTATTCCCCTTATGACCTCTTCTGTCTCCTATTTCTATAGAGAGCTTCTATAGAGAAGTAGTTCTCTTCAATTTTTCCTTTCAGTTAAGTTAAAGTTTTCTGTAACATTGCTTTCATCAAGTAATAAATAGAGATCAGTGTGAAAACTTATAGAAGCTAAGGTTCTGGTAATTGAGATTCCATGCTTAGGACACATGAAAGGATGAAGTTGATAGCATGTTCCATAAATTGTTGTTTCTGGGAAACAAGCCATAGCATGGAGATGTATTTTTCATCTTGTGCTATGCAAAAACAAAGGATACAGGAAATGAATTTTTTTTATAGGAACATAATTTATATCCGGATTTTTTTGTTGAGTTTTTATTTGCTTGTTTGTTACTTGCTTTCCAAGTGTAAATCTTTCCTTCAATGACATTTAGTTGGAAATAGATTTTAATCTAGATCCAACACAAAATCTGTGTTGGCCAATATTTTTCTTTCTGTAAATTTCAGACCTGTAACTTCTTTCTTATATTAATTTAGAACTTTTCAATTATCTTACTTTGTAACTGATTTGATTTATAGGGATTTTGATGGCACTCATTGTGCTGGGGAATACTTTGTTTGCAAACAGTAAATATACCTCTGATGAAAATGAAATTTTAAGGTAAGTAAATATCTCCTATGGATCATTACAGACATTATTAAAATTATGTACCAAAGTGATAAATAGCATTACAAACTAATTTTATTTTAAGGAAAAAACTCTAATTTGTAAGTGTACCAACAAGCAAAAGAAAAAAAATAGATCACAAATTTGATTCACCATTCTGTGCAAAACCACCAAACTTGAATATTAAAGAAACATTTCAAAAAAAAAACCCAAAAAAAGGCATTCTGAACAGTTAGATTAATATAGAAATCTCCAAGTATGGGGGATCTGTCTACAACAAATAGTTTTCTTGCTTTGCAAGCTGCTTTTATGTATAAAAGTAGTATAGCTAGTAGGGAATATTTCAGTTTATCCTCTTTATATGTAATGATCCCTAAGAGCAATCCTGTTGGCCACACATTTTTCTTTATCAAAGAAGTATTTTATAATCTTTTCTGGAGGAAAAAACATTGAAGACTATTCCATATTAGGTTATGCAGACTATTCAAAACCTAGTAGAATGTTCTTTTATCTGTATTCTGTTCATTATCAGTGTGAAGAACCATAAATGGACAATAGGAAATATATACTTGAACAGAAAGCAATGGGAAGTATATTTTTTGTATATTACATTTCCCTGCTATGACTTAGACTTCAAAATTATGTTGCAAATAAATATTAAAGGGTTTTCCTGGTAAAGAAAACACAATAAAGAAAAAAGGAGGAGAAGAGATGGAGAAATCATACTGTTGACAGCTCTTCACTAAGGAATTCTAGAAGACACACAGGTGCTTTTTTCCCGTTGTCCCTTCACTACTAATTCAAGATCACCTTTTATAAAATGTTTGGGGTTTTGTACAGTCAGCTCTGCTTCACACAGTGAGTTTCATAACAATTGATAACTAACCTAAGAGGTCAGGATGATCTATAGCAGTGTTAGGATAAGGGTTTAAATCTTGTTTCCAGTGATGGTAATGAAATGAACCACTGGGTACAGAAATATATTGCTTCCTAGCTATTTGTATCAGTGTGTTAACATTTAAATCTAAAGCAAGCTCATATTATTTAAAACCTGCTTAGTGTACCTCTGTGTTTAAAAGGGTAGGCAGTCTGTTTGGCTCCACAGTCATGCCCCTCTCACAGTTTTTGCACTCTTCAGTTGGCAAATGACCAACCAGTTCCGAAAATTTATGCTGCACAGAGGATGTGCCAAGGAAAGCAGATCAATTAATTAGGTTTCTTAACTTTTTGGCCTATATGTAAAGACTCAGATGATAAGAGGTAATAAGCAGTAGAAATTTCCTGGAAATAACAGGAATGGCTTTGAACCTCCTTTTGCAAAAAAAGAGGTTTGGTCCCATGTGCCGTGTTTTTTGAATAAATTTATTAAATTATTTGATATTTAGGTAGGTGAGAAAGGCCTTCCTACATACAACTGATTATTAATACCTATATACTAATAAAAGCATTAGCAAGAGTATTTTCTTAGCTATACAGTTTGTGTTATCTAAGGTCTGGAAAGGTCTCTCCACTCACCCTGCCTTCTAATCACTTTCTTATTCACTCACTCTTATTGACTCTTTCATGAGATATGTATGTTACCCCATGTAGTTTCTAGGTCTGGTTGATTGTCATATTCACACCTAATAAGAAATTGAGCTGAAAAGAGTTCATAAACTTTCATAGTGTAGAGTAAGTTATCCAGGGATATCTATATGCTCTGAAGTTTAAGCAGCTGTATGGTATCTGTATTTCTGTCTGTATGGTGTTTGCCAAAGCTGGCAGTCAAGCATGCACTCTGCCACTCACTCATTGTCCTTGTTCCAGTGGGATGAGGGAGAAAACAGCAAGAACAAGAGCATAGAAATTCATCAGGGAAATCACTTAAAAATTACTGACTTCCTTGGAAAATTTAACTTACTTCATTGCTAGTTAGTATAGACATTTAATTACTGATGGAATATTTAGAAACAAAGCAGACAAATATTTAAACACTTAGGGAAAATACCTTTTCTTCTCATTTCCCATTCACTCCAGACAGCTCTCCTTCCGCTTTTCAAATTTCCACTCCCTTGTCATCAATGAAGGTTAATCTTACTCACCTTGGTGAGGCAATGGGCTGAGGAGGAGATTGGGATCAGGCTGCAGTGATTCCTTTCCCCTGTTCCTTATTCCTTTCTCTTTCTTTCTCTGCACAGGCCTTCTGTTTTCTCTGCTGTGGGCCTATCCATGGGCCCCAGTCCCTTCAGGAAGCATGATGCAGTATGTGCTCACCTACAGGTCACAAGTCACTTCAAGGGGTTTGCCTGTGGTAATGTGTTCATCCACTGGCTGTAGTTCCTTCAGAGGTAATATCAGCTCTACGATGAAAGAATTCCTTTTGCTATGGTACACTCTTCTTCTTCCTTTTTGTGTTTAAATGCCTTAAATATGTTTTTGTAGGCACCACCAACTCCATCTGGCAGGGTCAGATGTGTCCTTTAGTAACTCCCTTGGAGGTGGCAGAACAGGCTGTGTCTGGAACAGGGCAGCTTCTGGCCTCTTCTCTCAGGTGTCACCTGTGCAGACCCCACCTCACTGCCAAAACCATGGATTTTTACCAACCACCATCTGTTCACTTAAATTCTTTACAAGTGTGATTTGCAAGCTCATGAAAGCTCTGATATTACTGTGAAAGTTCTGTTACCCTCTTTATCCAGAATGCTAAAGATAAAAAGGATTGACAAAAAGGAATATGACTGTTTTGAATTCCATGTGGAGTCAAACTGAGTTATGAATTCACATAAGTCCCATGGTGCACCAGAGTAGAGGAGCATGTCAAAAGAAAATTGAACTATATAGAAGGTCAAAAAGAGAAAGGTCTGCTTGGGAGGAGCATACAGACACTACCAGAGCATGCAAAGCTGTAGTTAAGGAAGTGAAACTCAGCTGATACTGAAAGTAGGAAGGATTGTGAAGTGCAAGAAGAAGACCTTCTGTAAATATATTGTCAGCCAAGGAAGAATGAGGAGAATGTGGGCTGTAACTTGATGCGCTAAAGTATTGTAGAGAAAAATAAAATGTCCTTTTTTTCTCTTTTAAATGATAATATTTGTCTTTGGGCATCCTAGGCCGTCACATCTTTAAATAGCACCTCTATGAACAAGTCTTTACCCATAGCACAGGAAGCTAAAATTTGGGAACCTCTTAAGATAATTGGACATATAGGTGTCCATGGGACCAAATAATCAGATCCAGAGCTGCTGAAGAAGCTGACTGGTGACAGAGTGAGGCCATTTTCTACCATCTTTACAAGTGATGGTGGTTAGAGGAATACTGAAAGACATGAATGTAATGTTTATCTTTAATCAGGGTTAAAAGGAGTGTCTGAGTAACTACAGGGCAGCCAGCTTTCAGCTCCTGGGAAGATGATGAGCCATTGTAAAATATATGAAGGACCAGAAGGTGATCTGGAACAGTGAGCAAGGGTCTACAAATGGCAAATGACAACCTGTTAAACTTGATTACCTTCTGCAATGAGACAAATCTCTGCATGGAAAAAGCAAGTGCAGTGGCTGCTGTATACATAACTTTCGAGATTAAAGATTTTTAACCTTTTTTACACTGTTCCCTCATAGTCTTCCAAAAATTGGAGAGGTATAGACTCGAGGTATGGATGGAAAATTTGCTTGACATCTGGTCTCAAAGGGAAGTGATCGGTGGTGAAAATCATCTAGTTGTCAGGCTATTACAAGTGGTATGCCTCAGACATCTATATAGAGGACTGTTTTATATCTTTAACAACAACCAGCATGTGGGGATAGAGTACAATATCAGCAAGTTTGTGAAGAACACCAGTGGAAGCACTTAGGTCTGCTATTCAGAAGAACCTTTACATACAGGAGGAATGGGCCAACAGGTATCTCAAAAAGTCCAGTAAAGAAAAATATAAAGTTTTACACCTGAGACCCAATACTTCCATGCAAGAAAATAAGCTGAAGAACAACTAAATAGAAAACAACTTTCTAGAAAAGGATCTGGGGTCTTGATAAGCAACATGTGGAACTTGAGTCAGCTGGATGGTCTCTTAGCAAAAAAAGAAAGGCCAGTTCCCTGTTGGATTGTACTGTATCATGACAGTATAGTCAGGAGGTAAAGATCCTCCCCTTCTATTTGGCACCTGTTAGGTAATATCTACAGTATTGTGCTTAGTGGAGAGAACTTTAGTACAAGACAGGAATAAACTCAAGCAAGTTCAGCCAACCTTGACCAAGAGGACCAAGGGGCTGAAGAGGAGAGATTGAGAGAATACAATCCTTGAAAGGAAAAGTTTAGGGGGAAAATATTATTCCTTTCTTCATACACCTATTGGGTAGTTGCAGAAAACATAGAGCCAGACTGTTTACAGGAGCTCACATTGGAAAGGCAAGACTCATTGGACAAAAGTGAGAACATAGAGAAATCCAACCAAATATTTAAAAAAAATTCAAATAAGTGGCATGAGCTGGTCAAACACTTCAAGGCTTTTCCTAGGAAAGTTATGGAATCTCTATCCTAGAATTTATTCAAAACTGAGTAGAAGAACTCCTTATCAATTTAATCTAACTATCCAACAGCAAGAAAGACAATGCAAAAAAGTACCTTCAGAGATCTCTTCCAATATGCATGATGCTATGATTGTATCTTCCATAGCATTTTACTTCAAATCTTAAAAAGAATGCAAGAGCTTGAGATTCTGCTATTGCATGAGCTTGAGATTCTACTATCACATAAGTGGAGATACCTGCAGCAGTGGTTCATTAGTTTCTTTAAGTTGTTGGGTTGTTTTGTTTTTCTCCTGAAGGAATCAATGAAAATATTTTAAAACTATGTATCTAGAGACAATAAAATGAGAGTTGTTTATAATTCAGGTCAAAAGAAATAGTTTAACCTCTATGAAAATCCACTGTAAACTGCATTTCTTTATATAATAAAATTTGGCGTGTCAGGGAACTTGTCAGCGATATAGCTACAGCTAAATTTGTTCGAACACCACCATTATTTATTTTCTCTATGCAACTGTAAGGAATGCAAATCCATATAAACAGCTATTGCTTGTTCAATTCTGCTGGTTACAATCCCTACACGTATCACTTTGGTCCTGATTGATTTGACTCCATGGGTCACAATGAGGGAAAGTAAGTCAGTGAAGTCATAATGCACAGGCTGTTATGGGTCAATGGTAAGAGTTTGTACAGAAAACGATGGAAAGGGTGTTGCAGTGTCTTTTATCAGTTTACTGTCAAGATTTCTGCTGACATAGAAAAAAATAAAAGCAGCATTTTTTCTCTGTTAGAAAACTTTGTCCAAGAGCAGAAGCGTCTCTAACAGACATTATGCTGAGGATTTTAGGATATATACTGAAAACAGAAAAATTTAATGCTCCCACCTTATCATCACTGTATTTTTCAAATTCTGCTGGTGCTATTTCAATTGTGTCTCAGTTAAATTTGAGCCAACTGTATTTAATTCGTATGCTTATATTTCTTGAGCGTAACATAGAACAGGGTGGTTTTGATACACATTACACCCTATTTCATGACTTCTCTCAATAATCTGGGGTGAAGACACAGAATGATTAATCTTTGTGATCTCAACAGTGAAGTTTCAATTTTACTGCATTAGCTTCTACTCTTTCCAAAGCAACTGAAGGAGGGTAAGAAAACAAGCAAAACAAAATATACATATGTTTTGAAGTTCATGTTATGGTTCTTGATTAATTTCATACAAACAGCAGACCACTACAGTTTATATAAACATAGATTTACAAGACTGTATGAATTTTAAAAAATGGTCTGAAACAGCAATTTTCCTTACAGTAAAATTTTTTGTTTTGCTCCATAGGAAACCACTAATGTGTCTTTGGGTACAGATGTAGGTCAAAAATCTGGGTCATTTTAAATTGCTACAAAGCTCCCACAAATATCTATGGAGCCAAGATTACACTCAGTCTTAAAAATTTTTATGCTTTAAGTTAGAAGGATGATGTAAATCTTATGTAACTTGTAGACCTTTTTATTCTTTTTGAGATTCAACATTACTTTCAGAAAAATGACATAATCACACATGCATAATCATTATCATAATCATTATCAATTATTACCATAAAGAATTAAAATAAATTGAAATGCAAAAATCTGATTTTTGAAGCAGCTCTTTAGCTCAATTAGATCAGTAGCTATGTACCTTAGCTCAAAGATATAAGGATTTGCATCCCTATACTTGGAAGTGTTAGGCAAACATTGATATTTTATAAAGAAGAAAGGTTTCCTAGAAGTGCAAGCTTCTCTCTTTTCTCTTTGGGTTCATAAGCTACTTCTGAAGAATCATACTGAAGTCACCAGGAGCCTTAATAGTCAGATGTGAAGAAATGAGCTCAAAGGTAGGTCATTGATCAAATACTCTTCATTCTTCAACTTATCCTGAAGGGGTCATTTTATCATCTATTCCAAACATCATATTCATGAAAGAAAACAAACAATGTTGTTGGATAACTTTGAAACAAAATCCTCAAAGCAAATTATGCATGTATTGAGACCCATCTACTACTCTCCGAAAGTTATATTCTCACTGTTATGTTCATGGTTAGCACAATCCATTCCATTAAATAATGAAATATAATGAAAATGTCCTTTTTTCTACTAAAAAAATTGCATTCATAGTTCAAACAATAAGCAATCCAATTGTTTTCATTTGTTTTGTTTTCACTGACCAGTGTAGCATAATTAAACATAAATAATTGTTCCTCTCAGGAAGCCATTTTTATAATATTAACATCACAAATCAAAGTGAATTCTTAGGAGACGAAGTAGAGGCAGAGAGGATATTATTTGTTCATACCTTGTCCCTGTAATATCATCACATTTCTGGGAAAATTAAAAAATAGAGCTATCTGAGCGTCCCTGCTTACTTCAGTTCTAACTTTCCAGCTGCATCTGATCTGTCCCAATTTATAAGCACAAGTTGAGTCAATTCAAGAAAATTCCTGATCTGCTATTCCAAATCTTCATTTAAGAGTTTTTGAGATGTACTTGCCCTCATCTGCCAAGTTAGGTTTCTCCTTTTCTTGGTTTTATGTCATCAGGTTCCTAGTTGAGGTTACATCAGTTTATCTTAAGACTTCTCAGAAAAGTAGGAAATAATAATATGTAGGTCAAAAGGAAGAAAGGATTCTTCCCAGTTTTGGTCCCCATGCAGAATTAAAACATTTGTAATGTGCATTAATTTCTTTGATGATATAAAAAATATTTATATTATGTACATTTGTAAATCAAATTCCACTTGATGTTCACAGCAGTAAACCTTTTGAGAAGGTGCCTGAACATCTTGGGAATTATTAATCTTGAAATTTAGATGTATAAGTGTTAAAATATGTGTATAAATCTGGGAAAAGAAGGACAAAAGGTAGAACATTCATAGGGATGGTATTTGTTTTCCCAAGTAACTTTTAAGAGTGGTGGGGCCCTGCTTTCCTGGAGATGGTTGAACACCTGCCTACCCACAGGAAGTGGTGAATTATTTCCTTGTTTTGCTTTGCTTGTGTGCACAGCTTTTGTTTTACCTATTAAACTGCCTTGACCTCTACCAATAAGTTTTCTCAGTTTTACTCTGATTCTTTGCCCCATCCCAAAAGCAAGCAGCAGTGAGGATCTGAGGAGCCTACTGGTGTAAAACAACAGTCTTCTGACTTCCTTCAGTTCTGTTCATTGTAACACAAATAATTTCAAGTTTTCTTCATACATCATATTTATACATTTGTAATATTCTTATCATCTCTCCTTGAAGCTTCTGTGAGCTGGTCTATACGATTACTAAAGTGACATTGAGTCTTGCATTAAAATTTATCTCAAAGTGTATCACTGTGATTTTTTGAATTTTAGGGTTTTGGGTTTTTTTTTTACTTTATATGTTTCTGTACATTTTGAATATCCTGTTTTAACCTTTTGAATATCCTGATATGACCTGTAGGATTTTTCAGGCATCAGGTAAGTCTGGTAGTCTGGAGGTGTTTAAGTCTGTATTAGAGTTTGGTTTTGACCATGCAAAGGGACTTTCCATCCTATTTTTGCTGGCAGTATTAAAGTAAAAGTAAAAAATAACTTCCATTATGATGTATCTTGGTTTCACTTTTTTTTTTTTTTTTTTTTTTTTTTTTCCCTAGGATGAAGGAAACTTGCAATTATTGAAACAGGTTTAGGTACTTCTTTCACTTTCACAATTCCTGCTGTCATTACTGTCTAGGGCTTTCATTTCTCAAAACCAGAGATGTTTCAGAAATGAAGAACAAAGTATTGTATCTTAATCTGAAGTTCTTCCATGCCGAAATACTGGATAATATAACAGGATTTCTATATTATTTTGTACTGAAACAAGTCTCTGTTTCGCATTTTAAAGGAGCCACAGTGCTGAAGAGTGTATATCTATATTAATAGCTTAAGGAATTAATGTTCTGGCTCTTAAATCTTTTTCTGACACCACCTTTTCCTATTTAACTTTTTGTACTAATCTGTGCTGTGCCATAGAACTTCATTTTATGATGTCACATTGCTCATAGATGAAGGAAGGAAGGAAGTTGCGGAAGGAAGGAAGTTGCGGAAGGAAGTTGCGGAAGGAAAAGAAAGAAGAAAGAAAGAAAGAAAGAAAGAAAGAAAGAAAAGAAAGAAAGAAAGAAAGAAAGAAAGAAAGAAAGAAAGAAAGAAAGAAAGAAAGAAAGAAAGAAAGAAAGAAAGAAAGAAAGAAAGAAAGAAAGAAAGAAAGAAAGAAAGAAAGAAAGAAAGAAAGAAAGAAAGAAAGAAAGAAAGAAAGAAAGAAAGAAAGAAAGAAAGAAAGAAAGAAAGAAAGAAAGAAAGAAAGAAAGAAAGAAAGAAAGAAAGAAAGAAAGAAAGAAAGAAAGAAAGAAAGAAAGAAAGAAAGAAAGAAAGAAAGAAAGAAAGAAAGAAAGAAAGAAAGAAAGAAAGAAAGAAAGAAAGAAAGAAAGAAAGAATTGAATATTCATTTCTCCCCAGCCATGGGACAGTTATCATTTTTACCAGGCTTTAATGTTTGCACAATATGATTTTATTTGAACTCGCTGCTGTCTTCACTAATTGATTTCTATGTTGAAATATTTTTTTAGTAACTTTCTAGGATACCCAGTTCATCTGAATTAGGCCTGATCTGTGTCACTTCTCAACCTGCTGATCCCAGAGATCTGGAGTGCTGGTACCAGGGGAGTCTCTCCCCACGGTCTCTGACAGCAGGGCATGGAACAGGACCTGTTCCACAGCACTGAGCAGGGCAGCTTGTTGGTGCCACAGCAGCCCCAGATCCACGCACTGGGCACCTCTATGGGGAGGGTGGGATGGGCAGG
Organism: Vidua chalybeata; assembly: GCF_026979565.1. Lineage (NCBI taxonomy): Eukaryota > Metazoa > Chordata > Aves > Passeriformes > Viduidae > Vidua > Vidua chalybeata. Next base: position 54,802,362 of record NC_071531.1, on the reverse strand, counting down.
GCTGGCCCTGCTGTGGCATTACAGAGGCAGGGGTTGATGTCTCTGGAGGTTGACATGGGGTCCTGAGCCACGTGCGATTTGGGAAAAGGCCCAAGGGAGACTGAACAGGGACAGTAAAGATAATAATGACCCCAGGGCCCTGACACTCATAAGTTCATCTCAAACAATAAGCAATTTCCACCCTCCCTTTCCCTCTGCAACTGCATTCTCTGTCAATTAAATATATTGAAGAAACCTCAAAAAAAACTTATTCATGGTAATTAAACAGAAGCCCCTTAAACACACAAAACTGCTTTTTTTTAACTCATGTTCCATATTTTTGCATGTTAAGAAATTAAAAATTCTCATTTCTATTTTTCTCTTTTTTTTTTTTTTTTTTTTTTTTTTTTTTTTTTTTTTTTTTTTTTGTGGGAGAGCAGGGAGATGTATGTAATCTTTGTTTTCTGGTAAACATTCTATGTTTTCACACCATTATTTGAAAAAGAAAAGAAGAAAAAGGTTTGTATTCTGAATGTCTTAAGAAATTCAATAAGACTAAACCTAAAATATGTCTCAAATATTTCTTTTTCCTTTATTCTGAAAATATTCTGGGGTCTCCTGTGCTGGTAAAATGGAAATAAAAGACAAGCTTGGGCATTTGCCCCCCAGTATCACTGTTTCCATTTAAAGTATCAGAGTTGTCATTAAAATCTTTTAGTGGAAGATTTTCATGACACTGTCCTCTACTGCTATTCACAAGACATGCTTATTTCTTATTCTTTTAATTTAATTAAAATTTTATTCAGAATACACTCTTCTTCACTCAGGATTGAAATCCCATCTCTTTAAAATTATTTCATTTATATGTAAGACTTAATTTCTTCTTGAGATCCCACTGTAAATGTTCAATTTGTCAAAAAGTAAACTTCTTCAGATTTCAGTTTTTGCCACTGTCTTTGTATACCAGCACACCTGTATTTATTTACATTGTTTTGTACTTTTTGCTTTCATTTAAATCTTACGCTGTCATTCACTTTTCCAGTCTTCTTTCTGATGGGTGCTCTCAATGTTATTTTCAGCCTCAGGTGTCAACCAGCATTTCTTACTCACTGCTCTTCCAAAGTTAGAGCAGTCCATTCTCCTGTTGGAGATCTTCATCTGTTGTTTTTGTTGCTGTAAGCTGTTCAGTCTTTTTTTCTCACTCTATTCTAGTCTAGACATATGCATAGAATCTATGCTGTATTTACTTCTCTCATTGGGATATTAAGAGATACATTTGTGTTAGAATGAAACAATTTTAGAACCCTTAGAAAATCATGTTTTATAAAAGTAGTAAAGAGGAGTAATGTTACTTTTGACAGACATTTGTAAGCAACATATCTGCTGTTAAACTACTAAGTGTTTTTTATTTATTCTTTCTCTGCCAACAATATCCCAAAGCATTTAATTTACAATTATCTTTACCACCATATTGCTGAATTGTGTTGATTCCTTAAGAGGCTACCTAGAACAGAGGCTACCCAGTGTTAAAGGAATAAAGTAGATATTTATATAAAAAGACCTTCAAAGGATACACCTTGGGCATACACCAAGAACCCGGCCAAGGCTATACCCAAGATGTACTCCGAGTCAAAAGTTTTCACACTTTTATAAGTTTTGGTCCATTTACAAATTGGGGTTAATTGTCAATTACAGCTTCAGGCTATGAAGTCCCAGTCTCCCAGATGGCTCTCCTCAATTCGCTGTTGCTTACATGTTTTGGGCCTGAAGCTGCAACGGTGTCCTTGGTTCTCGGGCTGGAAAAGAATTGTTCTGTCAAACTGAACTGTGAAGAGAACTTGCTAACACTTTATATGAAGTTCAGAGTTATATACTAATGCAGTACAGAATCTGAAAAATATTAAAGCTAAAACTTCAGGTATCAGTGTGACTCTTTCTGCTTACTTTCTATGATCACATTATAAGCTGAAATGAACTTCCCTTTGCCCTTACCTAAAAACTAAGTAAATTTTAAATTAAACAATTATTTTAAACTTGTTTCTAAGACATTATGTAATTTTGCTTTAGATACAACAATAAAAAGCTGGAAAATATGCAGTGTTTTATGACTATTAGTACATGTTTATTTTTACTTGAATAAATTATTCTGTTATATATGTTAAGCAAATATATGGCAATACTTTTTCAATGACTACAGACTGGTATTTTAATAATAAGTTTGTAATTTAATGACAGTTCTTTTTGTTTAAAAGTTGTTTAAAATGCACTGCTTTTTAAGGAAATGCACTAATGTGCAAAGTCATCTTTTTAAGAAATTAACTAGACTTTTTGATATAAAAAGATCTTTTGAATGTCAAGAATTATTAACAGTCAAATTTAAGACTTAAATGGCAAATTAATGTCTACATAAATCAATATGGAATCTGCTGTAAAACCAATTTTTGCATGCATTTTTCTTACTCAACATTATGCAGTCTATTTAAACTTATGAGGATTTTGAGACAAGTTTATAGCAAACAAGTAACACCCCCTTTTGTATAACTAACCTACTTTTTCGTCATTTTCTATATATCCATTTAAACATATAAACATACATTTTACACACAAGCAGATCTTGTGTGTAGACCTTAAGCATTTCCAAATCAATGCAACTTGTATTAAAAAGCACCAAAATAACTTTAAATTGCTCTTCAAAATCCAACACTGAAATATGATGAAAGCAAACCCTGCTAAACAATCCATTATGGCACGCATGCCAAACCTTGCACTACACATAATACTTTCAGAAATTCCTATTATCTAAATATATTGGCTATTTATTTTTTTATCATTTCACATATGAGTTTTTTTTGAGGGAGGTTTGGAAGTTTGATTGATGAACACATATCAGATGCTGAACAGTGGGAAAAGAAACTAGTTAAAATTCTGCTGCTCTTTGCAGAAAAAAAAATGGATTATTCTATTTCAACTTTTCCAGTTCTCTGTAGAAGCAATTATAGAATGCAAATATTTGCAAACCATATATATTTACCAACTTCAATATTGTTTTCAAAAACCAAAGTTATATTAAAAAAAAATCAATATACCTTTCGTATTTGCAGTGTGCAGATGCTCAAACAAAAGGAGATAAAAGTCTAGAAGCATCATTTACTTCTTACAAACTGCTTTTTCATTTCTATCTGAAAATTATTTTTAAGTGCTGTTTCCAGATGATTTTCAACCCTTTTCTCCTAACACTTTCAAAGGCTTATTTCTTTAAGGAGTATGTCTTTATATAGGAATGTATTACTTCTACTAACAAAATTCTATATAAATTTTGTGGTCAAATTCAATTATGATTTTCATTTTATGTAATCATAGATATGCTAGCAGAAGGATGCAAATAACAATGTCTTGTTTGATATTGGGGTTTATGAAGTCTTTGGATTTCTATAATCTCTATAAAAACCCATGAAAGTATTCTAAAAAATATTAAATAAAAATTGTTTAATGAAGTTTGTCTTGCACAAAGGTGTTATATAAACATAACATAATAAGTAGCAAAAACCTATAGCTCAATTCCAGTAGCCAGTCAAGGTCAATAGACAGATATATGCTGCAGGGGTGATCTGTATCAGATGAAAATCACTCTACATTCTCCTTAACAAAAAACCTAGCTACACAGAGAATTTACTGTTGGCAGTTTCTTATGCACTCCTTCAAGCCCAGAGCGCTTGTGGTGTTGATTTTTTCTGTCATTTGATTATCACCCTACTTAGTCTTGTCAGGGAGATGGAAAGATCATTTTTGGTTGCCTAAAGAATCTGATTCTAGAAGTATTACAAAAAATAGAATACACAAACTGCAAAATGAAAATAACATGAACCATGGAAGGATAGCAACCACAATAACAAAACTCTTTTTGCAAAAGCAAAAATTCTTAATTTTTCAATATTTCTAAAAACATGGAAACAGTCCTTCATAATGCAGCTTAGCATCTTATCTAACACAGAAAATAAACATATTCACAGCAAAACAGATATACTTTGTTAAAGTGATAGTAATGGAATTACTATTACTTGTGTTTTTAATGTGGAGGCGACATGGTATTTCGGTCTCATTTAGGTATCAGTGAAGTCACTTCAAAAATTTAGATGGACTTTTTGTTATTTTTCCTTGCTGTAAAATTACTAGCAAATGCAACAGATAACCTTAATTTTAGTGCTGCATGACAATGCTCGAACAGTGTGATGAAAGATGGACTTCTCCCTGTGATGACATTCATAGGAACAATAATTTCTATCATGTTGTTTTATAATTGTTTACCTGTGTTGACTGCATTAGCTGAAGAATGACAAAAAAATTCAAGAACACATCTGTCTTCATTGAAATATTTAGAAAATGGTTTCAGTTTTAGTGTTTCAGTGGAACTATATATGGAAACATAATTGTACATGCCGATCACACACAAAGTCACCTTCAAGTTGTAGAAAATTAAATTGTCATACTTCAGAATGTAGAAATTTAGAATATGTGATGAGATGATGGTTTCAGTATAGCAGGAATAGACCCACTTTTTTCATAATTAGTTTCAAACAACAGAACAGTTTCACACAAATAAACAGTAAGAGTCTCTTGGCACACTGCTGTCTCATGTTCAGCACCTGTTGACCAGCACTCGCAGGTACTTTTCCACTGAACCATTTTTCAGCTGTATGGGCTTGTTGTGACTGAGGTGCAGGACCTAGCACTTGACCTTGTTGAACCTCCGGCAACTGGCTTCAGCCCATCCAGCCAGCCTATCCAGATCCCTCTGCAGATTCTTCCTACACTCTGGAAAAAGGAAACATAATCTATATGAGGAAATGAGATCTGAAGAACCAAAATTATTGTGCCTGCTCTCAATAAGGAAGGAATAGAACTCTGCTGCCATTGAGAGAGGACCCTCTCTCAATGCCCTCTCAAAGCCAGATGCGTATTACACACAGTAATTTTTTGCTCAATGGCAGTGGGAATCAATGAGTAAAACCTACAATGAAGTGAAGGTGCTTCTGCAAGAGCAGTGAGGGGAGTAAACCTAATGTATAAGGCTCACTCCCACCCAATTTGGTATTCTCTGCAAACCTACTGAGGATGCACTCAATTTTCTCATCCAAGTCATTAATAAAGATATTAAGCAGATCTGGGCCCAGTACTGAGATTTTGTGGACCCCACAAGTGACTGGCTACCAACTGCATATGTTGGATCTTTTCCATAACAATAGTTTGCAAATCTGAAAATACCAAGTTGAAGGAAAAAATTAAATATATCAGGAATTTATTTTAACTGGAATATAGAACTTTTACTGCTTCAGAGTCTGACTCTCAGTTTTGAGTAGTAACACCAACTTCATTGTATATTTCCTCAAAGTTATCAAGTAATGTAACTTTTTTTTTTAATTTTCAGCAAGTCTATGCTAAAAACCTCAAAAGGAATCAGTTTCTCTACAAAATTTAATTCTTCTATCATTTTCCCTTTTTTTATTTTTTACATAAATGTCAAGGACAAAATCTTTTGCACATTCTTTTCTACATATTTTAGATCATAGACAATGCACATTGGAGTGACCTTCACAGATAGAACAATCGGCCTGTTTTTTTTTTTTTTGGTTTTTTTTTAAGGTGAAGGTTGGGGTTTTTGTGTGATTCATATAACTTTCATTCACAGCTAGGTAACTTAGTATTGGATTTTATAAAGAAATTAAAACACCAGGCATTTGGATTAGTAGTGTTTGCTGTCATTCATACTCAATAATTGAGGTCACAGGGATTATAAACTCTAATGTGTCAAATTGAATTCACCAGCAACACATTTAAAATCTTTTAATTATCTGCTTTGGGGGTAATGGATTAACTAGAGCCTGTCAGGAACAAAGAGACATCCTGTTTACTTTTCCTCTTTTTAATTTTTTTTTTAGTAGGTACCAATAATTATTTAACCAATAAATATAAAAACAATATATAACCTTAATCCTCTCTCTTTCTTAATAGATTTTACATTACCATTTAATCATAACCACTGTATATCTACATCCCATTTTACACAGCAGATAACAAATGAAATAAATTATAGGTCTTTCTCACTTTCTATCATTCTTCACAAAGAATCATATTAGACATAGGAACTTAAAATGTCTTTTGGTTTGGTCATAAAATGATAATCAAAAAGACCAATGTGGAAAGAAAGATATATAAGTAGTTACAGTGTTCACCATTTCATTTCCTTCTAATCTGATTATTTTCTCAAAGTTTCTTTCTGTTTTCAGTTACTAGAAGTCAGGCATAGTTCTTATTTTCTTCATTTTCTTCACACCAGATGCTTCACATTCACCAATTAAATGCTGTCCAGAATGTCTCAAATGCTTAATGGTAAACTTCATTAGTAGTGAAATTTTTGTTGATTTAAAGTTTTGTCTCAGATTCTTTCATAGTGTTGTTTACATCTTTCATAGTGTTGTTTGCAATCTGACCTTATAAAGCTGCAGGTCCATTTTCAGTCAATATTGTCCTAGAAACTATATATTTAATTCAGCATATTATGTAATTCCATATATTGTTATACAATATATATATAAATATATTTGAGTATATATTTTAATAAAACAAAGAAGTATTGACTTCCTCAGAAAATGTTCTCTTGTTAATTTCCTCCATAATACCAAACATCACAAATGTTAAATAAGAAGCCTTCCTCCCTATCATTAATTAGTATATTACTGCACATAATTTCTGGTTCTGGATTTATATTTTAAAATGTAATTTTCTAAAAAAGTCTTTTTTATATAAGATCTTCCATATTTGATACCTCAGCAGAAAGACCATAAGAGGAGGAATGTTTAGCTAGCTTTTAGTCTCTGCTTCAAGGTTTCCATTGTCGTGCTTTTAGTAGCTGATTCAGAAGACTTTTGATTCAAGTCCTGTAACTGTGGTGAATATTTAACACATCAATAGGCATCATACTTTAGAGAAAGAAGCTCATGAGAGGTTATGGGAAAGAAGAAAGCTAACTCATTTACCCACTCACTCAGGTTTTCAAAGCCACTATACAAAAAAATAAACAAAAACACATGCAATATTGTGAGGCTATTTCATTAACAGCTGAGGGGCAGTAGGGATTAAAAGGTGAAGATGGAAAGATAAAGGCTTGAGAGATAAATGATATCCATTGCTACAGAATTTCAAGAGTTTTTACTTTTTTTTATTCCTTCTTGTACCTCAGTGTGGTATCTGCTTTTCAGAGATGCATTTAAAACAACAGAAGACAGGTATTTCAGTAACTATTTCATTATTCATGAAAGAATAAAATGCAAACAAGGACATAAGTAAATATTTTTCTCATTGCAAAGTGAATCCATTGTAATAGTTTAATTTTCATTTTTTTCTCTATGCTTTTGTCCAGTGTTTCAAGTACTTCAGCAAAATTAACTAATGTGAGAAATTTATAGATGAAGGATTGTCCATTCTCACTACTATTTGACATTGGTTTACTATGATAATAATTGTTCCATTATTTAATGAAAAAGCAATGTCACATTTCAGTGGCAAAGCTTCATCTTCTTAAGACTTTATTACACAATTGAAAAGATTGATTACTGTTGATTGGATTTTGTCTGAGGACATAGTCACTTTCACATGATGCTGGATTTAACAGCCACTTTTTCCAATCTTGAGTAAATCAAAATCTCTTTGTTCATCCTCTACATAATCCTTTCTGCAGTTGATGGGAAAAAAAGAAAAAAAAAAAAAGAGAAAAACAAACTCATTAAAAATATCAGTCTTTTTCAATTATCATTACAGAAGTTTCTGTGTTACATCTCATAAGAAAATCTGACTATGCAACTGGAATAACATTTTACCCCGCAGTGTTTGAGTGGGTCTCTATCATATAGATGAGCCTTATACATTAAGTTTACTCCTTCTCTCACTGCTTTTGCAGAAGCACCTTCACTTAATTGTAGGTTTTACTCCTTGATTCCCACTTCCATCAAGCAAAAAGTTACTGTGTGTAACATGTGTCTGGTTTTGAGAGGACATTGAGAGAGATAGCAGAGTTCTATTCCTTCCTTGTTGAGACCAGGTACAATAATCTTGGTTCTTCATGACCTTTCTAGCTCACATAGATTATGTTTCCTTTTCCAATTACTTTGCCTTTCCTGCAGAAAGAAAAACCAAAACACACCAACAACACTACAACAGGAAAAGTTTTTTTTTTTTCTGAGTAAAACAAAACTGAATTTTGCTTAGACAGAGAAATGCTGGCATTTTTAGTTACAGTGTGCGCCTTATGCACACAGATATGGCTGTTACAGGACCAGGGGCACTGACCAGCAGGAAGGACTGAGATTCCCAAGAAGCTGGGCATTGTAACAACCAGAGAGGCCTGAAATAGAGCGAGACTAAAGTGTCATTTCCTTCAAAGAGAAAATACGGATCCTTTTTACCCTATAAATATTAATGATTTCTTGTTTAAAGGCCGATGAAAGAAAAAGCAACAGATATCTTTTAAATATCTCTAAATTCTGGATGATCAGATACATTTTTAATTAATTCCTACTAGAATGTCCTATATTTGTATGAATTATATTAATATTCTAGATAGCCCTCAAAAAACCCCATCCACCTACAACTACATCACAGTACAGCTGTGAAATATTTTTGCTACAATAATTGTATATGTAATCTAATATACTGTATACTCCTGGCTATGTTATTCTTTACAACATTCACAAATAGTACTGTTGCATGCAATTCCTCTACCTATCTTTCTGTTGTTTAAATAGCAAATTTATAAAGAATCATTAAAATTTGGAATCCATAATATTCTTTTGCACTTTTTGCAGATTATCTATTTTTATTAATAGGGTGAAGAGATGTTTTTCTGTTAAATTAATCTCTTTTAATATCTGATATATCAAAGTGCAGTAAGCCTGAGAACTGTCACTTAGGAATTTACTTATTCTGTAGTTATTGATAAATCACATGAGTTCCTGTTGTAATCAATATAAACCAGAAAAAAACTATTTAATTATTTTATAATTGCATACAATTATGTATTTTCAAGATGCTTAGCTTGGAATGCTGAAGAAGAAGCATATAGAGGTTAATTATGTTCCCCTATGTTAAATATGCATAGCATGTTATCTGATTTTAAATGCAAATTAGTAGAAGACAACATAAAATGCATTTTAATGTAAAGATTGCAAAGTAATAATAATATAGTAAATGTGAGTCGACTTCTAAAATTAAAATTTCTTTATTAATGATTACATGTATCTATTCTAGTACTCCAAAATAGCAACATACATATGAGATTTGCAAGCAATTTTTTACATAGTACAAGTCTAATAGTTTTAAGATTAATTTATTAGGAAAAATAGTGTTGTGTGAAACAAAGAGCAATGACACATTAATAAGCAAGTCATTTTTAGCTTTTGAGAATAATGAACATCTGAACTATCATATTGTAGCATTGTCACACCAGTAGCAGTACGGCAATTTGTATATCTGTAGTATGTTCCATTCCATTCCTTTTTTTTTTTTTCCTGTAAAGAAAATATCATATGAACCACAATTCAAATTTGAAATACATTGATAAGATGTGAGGATAGAATTTCAAAAGTGATTTAATACTTCAGGAACCTAGATCTCTCCTTATCTCAACAATCACCAAACTAGAAAACAATCAGTAGTCTAAACATTAAGGAACATACTGTCAGTAAGCTATGGGGAAACAGTATAAATGGTACTTCACTCACAAAACCTGACTGAACACTTCTGATCCCTTCAGATGCTCCTTGCCAGGTGTGTACATGGTATAGATGCATATAACATCAGGATAATACAAGATAGGTGCATGTCACTTCAGTTCCTGGTATTCCAGAAATTTCCTTTAGACAATTTGCATTAAGAATTATTGAAGAAACCCACAGGAAAACAAAATACAGTAATACTAAATTAGAGGAATTTGTTCTGTGAAGTAATAGTGCAAGATATAGGAAATATCCAGTTGCTTGTGTTCTGGAAATCATATACGGCTTCTTTTTAGAGTAACAATTGCAAGGAAAAAAATCATGCTCAACCCATATGGCTTTGGCTGAATATGAACGGTGAAGAATGAATTTTCAGATAATTTGATGCCAAGCTATAATTAATGTCTAGTGAATGAGTGTGAATTAGAAATGGAAGCTTACCTGAACAATTGATTTTCTTGTTCTTCCTTTTTTTTGTTTTTTTAATGAAATAGCAAATACATTTCCTTTATTTACTTTATTAGGCAAAGTATCAGCCTAATGTCATATGTCTGCTTTTGAAGGAAGAAAATTCTTTAAAAAAATGTATTAATGCTTTAAGAAAAAAAAAAAAAAAAAAAAAGACAAAAATGTATAACAGTATGTGTTCCCTTAATGCTTCTGGGGAATCTGAATGGTTTCAGATTAATCTTTCCAAGGAAACTCAGACCTTTGAAAAGTTTCCAGTGTAGAAGAGGAGAATATTTGCATACCTGTGAAATGAAAATTAAAAACAAAACCAACAACAATGAACAACAGAAGATTCATCATTGGAAAAAAACTGCAATGCAAAATATTGGTAACTGTCAGTGTCAAGACTCCTGCTATCTATCATAGCACATTGCCCCAGATCTTGAGTTAGTCTTTATGCTGCTTGAGCATAAAGTGGTTCTTCACAGGAGTGATATTAGAAAAGTTTTTTTTCCAGCTAGACATGGTCATTTAATGGCTGCCACAGAATTATTCTTACCTTACTATCTCCCCTTGATTCAGCTCTGTAGTATGCAAAGAAGGATTTACAAGCTGCCAAAGTTTCTACAACATTGCTATTGGTTACTACAGTAAGATTGTTCCACAGATCCGCAACTACAAACTTTATAACCACTTAACAGAAATACTTAACAGAAACAGGAATCTAATTTCACAGTTGTACTTCTAAATACCATACAGCTTTATTAGTTTTGTTAATTCAATGTGTTTTTTTTCTGTATTTCTGACATTTAGAGCTAATTATATCTAATCTATTAAGACTTTACACTTCTAGCATTCTCTGTTAAAAGAGATTGGTTTCCTAGACTGAACTTCAGATTAAACAAGAGCTTACGATCTTTATTTGGCTGGGTACGAGAAGTCAGAAATGGTCATTTGCATCAGTTACTCAAACTATTCAACAAAATAATTTACTTTTAAGACAAGAACAGGGCAAGTCAGAAGTCAGTACTTTAACTCCTTCTGATAGGTTCTTTCATGAAAAAGTATTTTATATTCCCTGGGAGTGACACTTGAGGCCATGGTACTTTTATGAGTGATGATAAGTTTCTATTTTTCAGAGCATTTGCTGAAGTTACATACAAAAATTCCAGTAACTGAAAGATGACATTAAAAAAATCATAAAAATATTAAAAATGCATGAAAGAAACAAATTTCAAAATGCTGTTATGGATTTAAGAAAAGGAAAAAAAAACCACTATGCATATAATTAATATGAAACAGAAACTTTATGCCAAAACTGAGCTAAAATTACAGTAAATGCTCCTGGTGGCCTAGAAGCTAGCAGACTGGGTTACAGAAATAGTCCAGCTGATGTAGTATCTTGGTTTTGTTATGGCTGATATCAGATAGGCATCACAGAAAGGGGCTCCGTTTAAGGACAATCAAGTATGATTCATTCTTTCTGTGGACTGTAAGATGTAATCTTACAGTTCTCTAATGGTTCTCTAATTCCTTTCCAAAGAAATGCAGACTTTCCATTAAATATAAAAAGGAAAATATGCTCATTGACATATAGAAAAATCTATCAATATCTTGATATACTATCTAACAATACTGCACAGAACCACAGAATAACTGAGGTTGAAAGGGACCTCAAGAGACAGTACAGTCTAACCCAGAAGCCTCAGGAGTCTTTGCTGAATACATACTGGTTCAGAGGAGAAACCTGAACTGTTAAATGACAGGCTGAATTAAAGTGTTAATAGTGGAGGAATTTGAATCAAGGAGTAAACCAGAGCCTATTTATTTGTTCCCATGTTCCAGCCCTTTGTGTTTAGGGGAGAGAGACAGCAAAGGGGTTCTATGTAAAACTGACTCGTAATATCATCCCCATCAATGATCTCTTGGAAGATTAGCCTCCCTGTTTTTTAAGTCAGGTCAAGACTTGCCACTGATACTAATATGATAATTTTTCAGACTATGTTTTGGAACATTTTGAAGAAGAAAAATTGGGTAATTAACAAAACGCCCAACAACTGCCTTTGCATCTTTAGTATACAAACTGTACAGTGAGGTTCTTGTCAACTAGATTTTGTTCTTGATGAGTATTGTCAGTTGGAATCCCTCTGGCTTAGCAAGGACACTGATAAACTACACAACTCTGGTTTTCTTCTGATAAGTATTAAAAAAGCTTATGGTTAATTTACCCTTGGGAAAAAAAAAAAAAAAGCTTAGAAGCTAGATATTCATCGGTAAGGTTTTTGTCAAGTTAAGAACACATTTTCAAAGAGCAGATACCAAAAGGTGACCTAGACTGAACAATAACATAATAATATCCACAGTATCTTCAAGGTACTAGAGTTGACATACGCTTGGCAAGCACTCAGCCAGCCCTGAAAACCCAAACATTTAAGATAAGTATCTTCATGCAAACCAGCAATAAAGCATATATTTCAGAATGACTTTTTTTAATTGAATCACGCAAAGTGATGAGTGAGAGGATATGGTCAGACATGCAGTCAGGGTGCCACAATTAACATTTCATGTGTAGGCATGGTATTTGTTTAAAGATTTTGAGGTAGATTTTAGCCATAAGCACCAGGCACGTCTAAACATCCCATGTTTCCAAACTACTACAATGTAATCATTTGGTGGTTTTTATTTTGTTTTAACTGAAAAAATTGTGCTGTTTAAATGTTCTATGCCAGAAAATTGCAGCTGTTGCTGGAAATTTGGCAGAAAGAATGTTATAGAAAAAAGCAATTTTTAATGATTCTTCATCAATTTATAACTTTTTAATGAATATTGTAGTTTACATGATTTTGACATACTTTTTGATAAATGTTTTAGAAAAAACTCCCCCCTCTTACAGCTATATGCTTTTAGTGATTTATAGAATATATAAAAAAATAGTACTTTCGATAAAAGTATACAATACCACACCAGAATTTTATAGATTCTAACATTTAATGGTTGGGTGTTTTTCCCTAGGATTCTAAAATCCTATACGTAAGTTTTTATCTCTTTTGTCTGGACTTAAACTGTAAACAAAAAGATTTAAGAAAGCTTTAATAGTGTTTAGGTGTTTTGTTGCATCCTGGAGTTTGGGTTTAGATTAGGGTTTTTAATTTATGTTAAAATAAGTCAAGTTCTGTAATCCCGCGGACCCCCCGTGTTGTTCCCCCCCTGCAGTTTCTGGCCCCACGCTGCCTGCTGCCAGATCTTCCCCCCTGCAGCTCCTGTAACCACCCGCCCGTCCAGCCCCGAGAAACCCCGTGCCGGCCACCCCAAGCCACACGATCCCACTCAGCCCGAGGCTCGGTGCCCGCCCCTGCGGGGTTCTCTGGTTGGTTGCTGTTGCTGGCGTCACCGCCACGGCAGCCGCCCCTATTGGATGGCAGGTCGTGGATCCTCTCGCCCCGCCCCTCCATAAAATCCTATCCCGACGGCACCCAGGCGCCATTTTCTCCCATGCGAGTGCCGGGAGTGGTCGCATTCTTCCATTGAACCGCGCCATGTGTTCAATAAACCATTCCTGCTAAGCACGGAGTAAATGGACAAATTCCTTACCTCTTTACTGGATCCCTAGCGCACGGTAACAGAGGCTGGCCAGCCCACGCGCCCAAGACATGGAGCCGTGTCCGGGAACCTGCGGCAGCAAACCCCAGCAGCACGTGGAAGCTACACCACAGCCGGGCTCCCAAGAGCTGCGTGCAGCCGGGGAAAGCAAAAAGCCACGCCGCAATTGGCGCCCGAACGCAGGGCCGAGGGCAGCGCTCAGCTGATCGCGTGGACGGAGGTTCACCGCGGAGCTCCAGGAACAGCGCTGGGAGCCGCCGCCGCTGCCGGGCTGGGGCCGTGCGCCGCCGCCAAGGGGGGAGCGCCGCCGCCAAGCCAGAGCAGGCAGCGGTCCATGCCAGATCCCTGCTTTATGCCGAACGGAAACCGAGAGCAGGGGCTCTCCAAAGTACGTCAGTGAAGTCTCCGTCACCCACGGGGGACCAGACAGTGTGCCCTGCGTGGGACAGGAAGTGCAAACTTTTGCAGCCAAGAGGGCAGCAGAAAGGACACTTCTCGGGACTCCCGGACCCTGGTGGCAGCTTTTCTTTGTAGAGACTTCAGACTGGTAAGTATTAGCCGTGGAAACGTGTCCAGATAATATGGGGAGGGCTGGCCGTGCTCCTGAGGTTGGGACGTGCGGCGCGCAGCACGAACGGCAGCTGCTGGAGTCGCCTGCGTTTTTTTGCTTTTTTTTTTCTTTTTTACTGCCCCAGGGGTGAGGTGGGTTGGGTGGAAGGAGCATGGGGACCATGCTATCTGCCCAACAAAAGGAATTTTATTCCCAAGTTAAGGAAATCCTTTTGATGAAGGGCCTCTACCCAAAAAATTTAGTGAAGAAATTTGTCCGGTGACTGTTCTTTGCTTTCCCCCGTCTGTCTACCGAGGACGTGCGCAAAACAGAATTTGGGAGCAAGTGGGAAAAAGGCTAGCAGAGAGGATCGGTAGGGATCCCTCCATAGATGACTGCTTCCCTAAATTCCATTTGTTGATCTCAGATGTGGTAAAATCAGACCCCGTGCGAAACTCGGTTGGGGAAAGGAAAGAATCATCTAGAAAATCTGTTACTCCCCCCGAATCCGTTTCGCCATCCCCTTCTCCTACCCCTTCTTCCCCTAACCTGGGTGGGCGGCGGGGGGGGGGGGGCACCCCATCGATCTGAGACGCAGGGCAGCTCCACAAACGTGGACCGTGCTCCTGGCTCTCCTGAGCCACCCCGGCGTCCCCGCCTTAGCGAGATCAGTCGATTCCCTGATGCCACGACCCTTAACCCTCCTTCCAATCCCTTTTTCCCAGTTGAAAATCCCAGTTTTGGCGCTACCCGGCGCAGTTCTGTTTCTTTAAACCCCTTCCTTTGTTCCTCTGAGGAGGCCGATGCCTCGTGGTTGATCTCTTTGTCTTCCCAAGATGGAGGGCGGCCACATGGCAAGGCTTCCCCTTCCCACAATCCCTTTCTTCCCTTTGTTCCCTATGACCCCACCCCCTCCTGCTTCCTGGTGGGTGTGGGCACCGCCCACTCAAGGCATTGGGTTACCACCCCTCCCCCTGTCCCTCCTCGAGTAGGCATAGGCGTTCCCTCCTTGCATGTCCTACCTGCCGCGTCAGCAGCCCCATCCTTTCCCAGCCGGGAGGGCTCAGTAGCCTCCTTCCCACCTTCCGAGGAGGAGGATTCTCTCCACCCTGTCTGTCCTCTCCCTCGCGCTCCAACCCTGCATCCTCCCGCTCCTCGGAGACCTAGGGTGGGGGGAGGGGGGGATGGGGAGGAGGGGGGGTGCAACGGAGCCCGGTCCATGAGATCGAGCATTCGATCCACACACCAGTCCCCTACACAAGGGGAGGGGAAAACCCTACGTGGACACCCCTCTCCTATGATTCACTCAAAGAGGTCTGCAAGACATTGCAAAAATTTGGCAGAAAGAGTCCTTTTTTTAAAGGGATTCTAAAAGCCACTTTAACATCTAAAACAGTAGTGCCGGCTGACTTTAAGCTTCTATTTAAATGCATGGAAAAGGCTAGCAGCAGACCTGCTTCCCGAAATCCACGAGGGGCCTTATGGCCTGGATTTCGCGGAAGAACAAATCACCCTAGACCACCTTGTGAGTGAGGGAGAATGGAGTGAGGGGCGACTGCAAGCTCGGGGAATTCCCACAGCAGTGTTGGACATGTCCAGGAGTGCAACAGAGCGTGCGTTCCTGGGCATGCCCGCCAGGGATCGGAGGATACCCTACATGGCAGTCAAGCAAGCCGTGGGGGAGCCTATGTTAGATTTTGTAGATCGGATCAGGGCAGCCGTGGAGAGACGCATAGAGGTACCTGAACGCTGGGAAGGAATGATCCTAGAAGTGGTGCACATGAATGCCAACACCATGTGCGAAAGAGTCATCATGTCAATGCCGGCCTCACCACCGCCAACCCTGAGCCAGATCATTGAGGAATGCACGCTGAAGGCGCACCTGATGGATGAGGAGGAGGCCCCAAAGAAAAAAGACAAGCAAGTTGCCCTGGCTGCTGCTCCTTTGAGCAACCCAGCACTGAAGCGACTTCCATCCACACGCTGGTGTTACCATTGCCATCAGGAGGGACACTTCCAGGCTCAATGCCCACTTCTAGGGACTGCGCTACCTAGGGTTGTGGGAGGGGGGAGGGGGGATGGGAACCCCACGGTCCAAAAAACTGACCCATGAACACGCACTTGCCGCGCGTTCAGACAAAAATAAGGCAAGTTGCGGTGCTGCAAGAGGAGCCGCAATGCACCATCTAGTACCATCAGTGAGCAGCTGCCTCTCAACTAGTGACAACCGGGAGCCTTATCGACTCCGACTCACTGACTCTGTTCATTTCCATTCCCAGGACTGGCAGTTTTTCATAGCAGATGCAGAGCTTCTATCGCACATCTGCTACTGTGAGACCAGGAAAAAGGAAGATCTCTTAAACTGCAGGTACCTCGTTGCTGGGGACACAAAGAGCACTCCACTGGAGATAGAAGTCCCTCCGATAATCTCCACCCTCAATCCGAGGCTCTTCTATGTCTCAGCACGCTGTGTCCACCCCCACCTCTTCCTGCCTAAGGGCCAGGTAATTGCACAGGCAATTCCCATTCCTCGTGCTCTGTGCAATGACCTGGAACGCTCAGTCTTTTATGCTGGGAAGTTGGAAGAGGAAAAACCCCTCATATGGTGCAAACTCAAATGCGAGGGGCGATCTGTACACCTAGAGGGGATGTTGGACACAGGGGCAGACGTGGCAGTCATCCCACCACACAAGTGGCTGTCACACTGGGAGCTGCAAAGCGTGGCCACACCAGTCTTAGGACTAGGCGGGTCACAGCCGGCAAGACAATCTAAAAACATTGTCCAAATTCAGGGTCCGAATGGGCTGCTGGCCTCAGTGTGTCCATTCGTGATCGACTGCAAATTTACATTATGGGGGAGGCATGCCATGTCGCAGTGGGGAGCCAGATTTGAATTTCCGGTCCCCCAGCATTTTTTGGTGCGGCCACTGAAGAGCGCCCCACACAGAAAGTAACATGGCTCACAGATAAGCCCATCTGGGTGGAGCAGTGGCCGCTGAGTAAGCAAAAGCTGCAGGCGCTCACAAAATTGGTTAACGAGGAGTTAGCAAAAGGACACCTTGTAGAAACAAACAGCCCCTGGAACTCACCGGTGTTTGTAATAAAAAAACCGGGTGTCGTGGTTTGACATGGAAGTGAATTTTCTCCAGGAAGTTGGGTCAAACCAATCAGTGGTCAGGTTTGGATATTGGCACCTGGAGTGACCACTGAAAGTATGGACACGCCTCTGAGAACACAAGGGGTTAAAAGCAAGAACTCCCAGGGGAACTGTCTTTTTGGTTCCGGTCGTCAGAGAGTGCAGACTCTCCCCTGCCCAGCCATCGGCTGGGTGGGGGAGGGGAAGCCACGCGGCCTTGTCCAAGATGAGGCCGAGGGGCTGAGGGTCTGGAACTGAGCCAGCTCCTGGACGGAAGGGTAGAGAGAAGCGGAGATGCCTTTGTTCCCCCCACCCCCCACAGAGGGAAGGTGACAGAGAGCCTGGCGGCACTTGGAAATTTGCTGGCAGAGGAGAAGGAGAAGGGCGGGGGGGATGATGTCTAGCGTGGGAGACGGAACACTGGACTGAGATATCAGCCATCCAGGAAGTCTGAATTTTTAACCCTTTCCAGGAAATGAGGGCTTTGTAAAATATTACTCCTCCTTGATTTGTAGTGGAAGAGAGACAGTCTGGGACCTGACATGTTAGAAGAAGAAATACTTAGGTGGGAGGAGATGATGAAGTAGCTTTTGGCTGGACTTTTCTTGTTAGTCATGGACTGAACCAAAATCTCCTGCAATAGAGACTGCATTTTAGGGGGATGCAGTGGTGACCCAAGGAGACCTGCTTCAGCTTCTAAAAGCACAGGAATGGCAAGAACAGAAGAAAGTTGAGGAGGGAATGGTGATGCCCTCTGTCTTCGGGAAAAAAGATGATTTCTGTTCTTGGACCCTTGGCCCCAGGGGAAAATGGGGCGGACTGTAGTCCCAAGATGAGAAGCTGAACTGTTGTATCTTTGGGTCCGTGGCAAAGCATCCTTAAAGGAGCCCTATGAGTAGTCTGTCCATGCACGGTGGTGAGAGCACTGTGACATGGAAAGGAGAGTGTCACACTGGCAGATTTTCTCTGGGCGGTTGCCATGTGTGACAGGGAAACACAGGGTGTGGCAACTGTGTTTCCTGGGAGGTCTGTGGTGCAAGAGAGACTTTTCTCTCCCTTGATAGTTTGAGTATTGATTATCTGAAGGGTGGTAATTTGATCAGGAATCCCAGGTGATGTTTCATGGTGGGTGTTTTAGGAATTGGGAGGAGGAGGGGTGTTTTAAAAGGTCTTCATCCTGGATTTAGTTTATGTGTTTTCTGTATTAGTAGTAGTTTAATAAAGTTTTTTTGCCTTTGTTGTTAAGCTTGGGCCTGCTCTGCTCTGTTCCTGGTGGCATCTCACAGCATTTGTTTAGGGAAGGTGCATTTTCATGGGGATGCTGGCATTGCGCCAGCGTCAAACCATGACACCGGGGAGAGACAAGTGGCGACTCCTCCACGATTTGAGAAAAATTAATGAGTCAGTGCAAGATATGGGCTCCCTCCAACCGGGTATGCCATCTCCATCTATGCTACCCCAGAATTACAATTTGGCTGTAATTGACATTAAAGATTGTTTCTTCCAAATCCCACTCCATCCGGATGATGCTTCCCGTTTTGCATTCTCTGTGCCTTCCATCAACAGAGAAGCCCCAATGAGGCGCTACCACTAGATGGTACTACCAAAGGGTTTTAAATGTTCCCCTACTATATGCCAGTGGTATGTCGCTAGGGTTCGATCCCCAATGCGTGCCAAGTGGACATCCTGTATTTTCAATCATTACATGGATGATGTGCTGATTTGTGCCCCTGACAGTGAGATCCTGCAAGTAGCACTGGAGGACACTGTTAGGACCTTGTCGGTGGCCAGATTTGAGTTACAGAAAGAAAAGGTACAGTTGCTGCCACCCTGGAAGTATCTGGGACTGGAAATTAACAACCGGACGATCAGACCCCAACAGATACAGATAAATGATAACCCCAAGACGCTGAATGATCTCCAGTGCCTGTGCGGGTCTTTAAATTGGATCAGGCCATGGCTGGGACTCACTATGGGGGAACTATCCCCCCCTCTTTGATTTGTTAGCAGAAAGGGAGGGGGATGAGGGTTTAGGTTCCCCGAGAGTCCTGACCCGGGAGGCCAGAGCAGCGCTCGAGAAGGTCCAGAAAGCCATCACGAGCAGGCAGGCCCACCTTTGCCAACCAGGGCTGCCTTTCCGATTCATCGTCTTGGGTGAGTTGCCCCATTTGTATGGTGTGATATTTCAGTGGGACAAGGGTCAACGGGGCCCCCTCTTAATAATAGAGTGGGTGTTCCTTGGCCACAGGCAGTCCAAGAGTATCACCAGGCCACAGGAGCTGATGGCGCAGCTCATAATACGGGCCAGGGCTTGTCTGCAAGTACTAGCTGGCTGTGACTTTACATATATCCATCTCCCCATCAAACCATCCATGGGGAGGATGACCAAGGAGGCTTTTGAACACCTGCTAAGGCAGAATGAGAATTTACAGTTCGCTCTAGACAGCTTCTCAGGCCAAAACGAGATCGGACATCCTGGCCATTATTTGTTCAATACTGAATTCAAATTGTTACCCAAAGAATTACAGAGCAAAAAACCCCTCTGAGCACTAACAGTATTCACGGACGGGTCAGGGAAGTCCCACAAGTCAGTGGTGACTTGGAGGGACCCAGAGACTCAGGTGTGGGAATCAGACATTAAGGTAGTAGAAGGTTCCCCACAGGTGGCTGAGTTGGATGCTGTAGTGAGAGCTTTTGAGAGGTTTGAACAGCCGTTTAATTTGGTAACAGATTCGGCATATGTAGCTGGAGCAGTGTCTAGAGCTGAACATGCAGTTGTAAAAGAGGTGCCAAATCAGGTCATCTTTGGGTCATCATCTCAAAATTAGTACACCTGGTTTCTAACCGTGAGCATCCCTTTTCTGTGGTACATGTGAGATCACACACAGATCTCCCAGGCTTTATTGCCAAGGGAAACCGCAGAGCAGACGCCTTGGCAGCCCCTGTACAACTAGGAGGCCAGCCGAGCATAGTCGAGCAGGCCAAGCTGAGCCACCAGCAGTTCCATCAGAATGCCCCGGGGCTGGTACGCCAGTTTAATTTGTGGCGTGACCAAGCAAGGGAAATTGTGGCCTCATGCCCCAACTGTCAGGAGGCAGCTTTACCAACACTGGGAGCAGGTGTAAATCCCAGAGGTCTCTGCAGTTGTGAGGTGTGGCAAATGGATGTCACCAAAGTCCCTGAGTTTGGTAAGCTCAAGAATGTCCATGTAACTGTGGACACCTTCTGCAGGGCAGTTTTTGCTTCAGCACACATAGGGGAAAAGGCCACAGATGTCAGGAAACATCTTGTCCAGGCCTTTGCCACCTTAGGGGTCCCAACCACGATTAAAACAGACAATGGTCCAGCCTATACTTCCAAGGTATTCCGCAGCTTCCTGCAAGACTGGGGGGTTCAACATAAGACCAGGATTCCCCACTCCCCCACCGGCTAGGCCATAATAGAGAGAACCCACCAGACTCTAAAGCAAGTCCTCAAAACGCAGCGAAAGGATGCACGAGAGGCTCTGCAAGGCATTGTTTACCATCAATTTCCTGAACTGTTCTTTTGACAGACCGGAACCGCCAGCCCTGAGACATTTCAAACAACATCAGGAGCTCCAGCCAGAGGAGCAACCTCCAGTGTTAGTGAGGGATCCGGACTCTAAAGAAATCCAGGGTCCATTTCCACTTTTCACTTGGGGACGGGGATATGCCTGCGTGTCCATGCCTTCAGGAGTCAGGTGGATCCCCAGGAGGCATGTTAAACCATACACAGCAGAGCAGTCAGTGAGTCGGAGTGATACGGTGCCAGTGGATGCAATCTGTGATCCCACCAATCTAGGGGTTGCATCCAATCGCAGACGCCGCAAGGAAGGAAAAGATTCTACCTCTCCCTAACCAATATTTCCCTTACAACTACCTCAGCCCAGTTATACCCCCAGTTCCTGTGTTGGTAATAAAATTGTTTCCCTAGTTTCCCTATCCCTAAACACCCTGAGAAGAACCAGCCCCAGTACCATCTGCAGGCCCTCTCCACCTGTGTAGCAGTCACCGCAGTTGCAGCAGCAGAAGAAGCTGGGAGAAGAGACTACCGCTTGAGAGACTGAATCAACACCACTGCTTTCTTTTTATATTTTATTAAGCGGGGAGATGTTGCATCCTGGAGTTTGGGTTTAGATTAGGGTTTTTAATTTATGTTAAAATAAGTCAAGTTCTGTAATCCCGCGGACCCCCCGTGTTGTTCCCCCTCTGCGGTTTCTGGCCCCACGCTGCCTGTTGCCGGATCTTCCCCCCTGCAGCTCCTGTAACCACCCGCCCGTCCGGCCCCGGGAAACCCCGTGCCGGCCACCCCAAGCCACACAATCCCGCTCAGCCTGAGGCTCGGTGCCTGCCCCTGCGGGGTTCTCTGGTTGGTTGCTGTTGCTGGCGTCACCGCCACGGCAGCCGCCCCTATTGGATGGCAGGTCGTGGATCCTCTCGCCCCACCCCTCCATAAAATCCTATCCCGACGGCACCCAGGCGCCATTTTCTCCCATGCGAGTGCTGGGAGCGGTTGCGTCCTTCCATCGAACTGCGCCACATGTTCAATAAGCTGTTCCTGCCAAGCACGGAGTAAATGGACAAATTCCTTACTTCTTTACCGGATCCCTAGTGCACGGTAACAGAGGCTGGCCAGCCCACGCGCCCGAGACACGGAGCTGTGTCCGGGAACCCGCGGCAGAAAACCCCGGCAGCACGTGGAAGCTACGCCACAGCCGGGCTCCCAAGAGCTGCGTGCAGCCAGGGAGAGCGAAAACCCACGCCGCAGTGTTTCCCTTATGTCAGGTTTATCATTAAGATATTTAATTTAAAACATTGCAAAGCGATATGCCTCATTCTTGACAAAATACTGATAAGAGAATTTGTGGAGCTGGAAAGTAGTCAATTGTTGCCACAAAAAAAAAAACGCAACAAAAATGTGCAGGAGGAAGAAACTCAAACTGTACAATTTGCAGTATGTCTCATAAAGGGGGAAGCACTAAACAAGTAAGATTACTAAGGCAGCTACAAATAAGGGTGTGAGAGAGTAAGCCTAAATATAAAGGAAAGAAGGTTTTTGATGTTTGAAGGTTGTTTTTGAAAGGACAGTAAATGTGATCTCAGTGATGATTAAGAAAGGATATAAAAGATCAAGCAGTAAGTACAAAGATGACAATAAGGGAGTATGTATCTTCTGTCCTGTTTTCAACCTCTGCAGCTTGGCCCAAAACAGTAAACCTGTTGCATGTCTGCTAGTCTGTCTGAATTATCTCTGTGATTAAGGAACACCTGGAGTGACTGCTATAAAAATAATCCCACTAGAAAAAAACACCTTCATAAATGTGAAATTTAGACATTAGGATTATGTAAATAAGCGACATCTCTGTTTATGAAAAATGTCAACAGTCTTCTTAGTAAGATACTAACAACACTTAAGGTCTATTTGACTCTTTCTATTCTTCAGTAAAGTGGGAAACCTTTTTTTTTTTTATTGACTGTAGTAAGAGAAATACAGCTTTTTGTTAGCATATATTTCCAAGATTATGATAGCAAAATATCCACCTATTAAGCTCACTGCATTTTTTTCTAGTAAGCAAACATATGGATCAAACAGTTGTGCTATTCTTTCACAGGCCTTTTCTTGGAATTCTGTAACTAGTATTTACTTCAAATATATATAGGAATAGCAGAGAAGCACAAGTAACCCACTGAAGAATATACTACTACATACAATGAACAACAAGTTGCTCTCAGCTGTCTGCTCACTAGAACTATATATGTGCATTTAACAGAGGGGTGTATAAGAACATTTAAGAAAATATGAAATTATACTTTTACCACTAAAGTGCCAAAACCCACAAAGGTGAAGAATTTCAAAAAGAAAATTTCTTTGTTTCACTTTTTGACAAATTGTTTTTGCTTTCCTAAGGTGTTTTCATATCTTAAATTGGATACTCACCTAATAAAATAACTTTAAAAGATCTGCTCAAAGCAAATACATCATTTAAATTTGTCCCCTGTAGAGTGTTACTAAACTGATCCAACCCCATCACTACTAACCTGGGTGTCATACAAGATAACTATGGCATTACTGTGATATAGGAAAATATGAACCACATATGAAAACTCAGAATTATTCAATTTGCATTAACTCAAACTTCTAATATTTTCATATGCCATTTGCAAATACCTCTGTGATAAGCTAAAATAGTGACACATGAATAGTGTCTTCTAGTAAACTGGGAGTTGCATTTCATGGTTAGATTATCTGATGTTGAAAGGGTATCACTGTCGAATATTCTTTTCTCCAAAGACAGATAGGGACACTCTCTCTTAAACTCCTGCCTGGAAGATTTTCAATGAAATGGTAGTAAATATAAGGACGGGGGAGTGGAGAGGGTGGTGGATGTGGAGGTGTCTTTAAGTAAAAGGTCAACCTTGCCTAAGGCAATAACTGTACACTTTGAAGTTCTGCTTTCTATTTTAATCCTTTTTAATTATTATGTGGTGGTTGAGTTTAAAAGTGGGACAGATAGTTACCCTATTAGCTACTATAAAGCTTCCAGCTGGAGCCCCCAGAAGTGTTTGAGTGGCTTGCACATGTCTACACTGCAAACTGAACTAGCTGTAAGTGAATTGTTCTAGAAATGGAAAGCAAATTAGCTGTTTCATCTGAGAGTAACTGCACCACAGCTAAGTGCAGCTTAATGCCCACTTCTGAGAGCAAGAATTGATACACAGTGTGGTGGATGGTAGAGCTATTAAACCTGTTTATTTCAGATCTTCTAATGGGTTCATCCTAACATGGGTAATGTTAGGCAGTAGAGGGTTACCTTGTCTTGGGCAGTACACATTTAGGAGCACCTCTGTAAAGAGAAAAAATACTTTATATACTTTCACTGATATGCTTAAAGAAGCCTTTGAATTACAGGCTGAAGAAACACAAAGTGTCATTGAAAGGAGATACCTTTCTCAGGAACAGAGAGGCAGATGCATGGATATAAGGTCAGCTTGCAACAGACTCACAGACAGGTCCTGTAGGGATGCAGGGAGAGTTCGGAAGGATTTGTCAGCTCAAGAAGTCCGTGGGATCTGTCTGATTGTAGTAAAAGAAAACTGAGCTTTCAAATGTGAGGAAAATGTAGATTTTTTTTCAAACCTTTTACCTAAACAGTGTCATGCAAACCATGTTTGCATGTGTTTATGTAAACAATTTCATGCAAACCATGGTGTGTGGTTTTTCTGCATATAATTGCAATTAATATAATAAAGTCCTTTTAATTGCAGTCCCCTAAATGCATACAGTTAGACATCAGAAGCGTTTAAATCTTTTTTCACTTCACTTCAAAAAAAACAAAACAAAAGGCATTTTTTGCTTCAATAGAAATTTATTTTTACCAGTTTTGTGTTCCAACTGGAAATACTGAGTCTAGTTGGACTGGAGAGATTCATGAAAGACACAGTTAAAAGAGATCATTTTTACTAAAAAAACTAACTACTTTTATTATCCTTATGCACAAAAGACACTGGTCCACTGTTGAAATAGTTATTGCTGCCTCCATTTTTGCATCATGCCTTATGGTAAGTAATATCAAATAATTATACTCTAAACCAGCAGCAATGATGATCCAACAGAAAACTAATATTTTACAATTTTTAATGTATGTATGCATGTGTGTAATTTTCTACAGCATACAGCAGAATTCTGCTGCCACTGAGACAATTACCAAATTTATATTTATTTCTCTGAGAACGTAATATGATTTTTACTTGATACCTCAATTCCTCTTCCGGGCTACTCATTGTCATTTATTAAGAGTATTTTTTCCCCTTTTTTTTTTTCCTTTGAAGGGCAGAGAAGAAAGTATAAAGTTCAGAAATAGATTAAAAAGATGATGTCAGCTTTTCAATTGATGAGCTGATCTGCATACTGAGGGACAGCAATTCATTTCCATGGAGTAAAAAAGGATCAGTGAGCATGAAGCTGAGGTTTACAAAAGCTTAATAGAAGAAATAGTATGAATACTGATTCATTTTTAAATAGAGGGAAACTGCCAAAAGTAGTGAACTAAGACTGTTGAGGGTAACTAAGTATGCTGGGAAATATTTTCCTACAGAAAGTTAAAACCCCCAAACAAATAATAGTCATTAACAGGAATTTTTGTAGCATCATCCTTAGTTCCGATTTTTTTTAATGTTACCTTTGAAGGACTTTCCAAACATTTTTAATTTATTTTGAAGAGGCAAAATCAAAATGAAAGTTAATCATTAAAAAAAAAAAATTACGGGTTCTTAAGTACCATAGATTAAGGTGTTGTAGGGTCCTGAATATTTAAAGGGGCCCTAACCCAAATCCTCACTGAGATTTAGTTTAAGCAAGAGATACAAAGTTCTTTACAACCTCATCTCAGGTTAGACTTTCATGACACACAAAACCTTGGAAATTCAAATCAAGAGAAAAGAAAAATATTTCATAAATAAAAAAGAGATTAATTTAGAAAAAAATTATGTTGAACACACTTCACTTATAAATCAACGTTTTATTTGAGCAGATTGATTTTCGTCTTATCTTGTGTTGTAGAGGTTTGTGACTTTGTCACCCTCTATAAAACAGAGCAGCATATATGTTTCATTGCAAAGATTCAAAACAATACTAAATTTAAGATGAGATACAAATAACAGTGATAAACACAAGATAAATTTTTTCAGACAAGTGAAAGAACAAAAAGATTATTCTTGATAATTCAATTAAGTTGAACTAGATGTATATGAAAGGTAAAGGAAACCTGATTGTGGAGAAGGACATCAGTTTGGAAATGAGATTCTGCCAGCTGTACACCAGAATGAACCACTGAGTCATGTGACTCCTTGTGAAGAGAGTACCTCCATCCCCTCTGTAGCCATTGTTATTGGGATATTTTGATGAAGATCCTCCTGAATCTTCTTTTCTTCAGGGCCAAAACACCTAGTTTCTTCAGTCTTTCCCCACAGGGCAGTTTATCCAGGACTTTCATCATCTTCCTTGGTTTTCCTGTCTGAACATGTGTTTCTTCTTTTGTGGGACCAGAGCTGAACACCAGTTGCCCAGGCGTGGCCTGACAAGCACTGAATAGAACAGGATGATAATTACAGAATGGCTTGGGTTGAAAGACACCTTCAAGATCATCTAGTTCCAATCTCCTTGTTCCAGCCCTCAATCTACACTAGAAATGCCCCTACAAGTGCAGCCCAGGTCCAATTTGCTGTTTTTTTGCTGCAGCAATGCAATGTTACCTTGTGTTCTGGTTATTTTCCACCAGGGCCTCCAGGTCCCTTTCTGCTCAGCCACACAGATCCTAGTCTGCACTGGATCTTTGGCTTATTTGCTTTATTTTGTCCCAGGGGTAGGGCTTTCACTTGTCACTGTTAAACTTCAGAGTGAAGAAAAACTAATTCAGATTTTGCAAGTTTTTTTTCACTCCATTGAGTATTAATTTATTGACGCCGTGCCCCGGTCGCAGGAGAAGGGAGTGGCGCTGGCTGCAACCAAGCCCCGACCCCGCTTTCCCCGGGGCGCGTGTCACGAGCGGCCGCTCCCCGCCTCAGCCACCGGCAGGCACAGTGTGGCAGTTCGGCCGTCGGCTGCGTCGAGGGACCGAGGCAAAGGAAGAGGGAAGGACCCTTCGCTTGCGTCTCCGAGCAATCTTTATTCTTCCCCGCGCAGCAGATACAGGGTAACGGCTCGAAGCAAAGGCAAGGGAAAAGGCGCGAAGTAGCAAAAAGGGCAGCTTTTAAGGGCAGCACTGTCCCCGAGGGGGGCCAGCCTAACAACAAATCAAAGGCTAGACAGGAGGAGTATGGAGTGGATATATTTAAACATAAAACCAGCAGGGAAGGGGAGAATGCATATATAATGTACCAATGAGTGAAGGAAAATATCATAACTCTCAGGGAAGCTTTCAGATAAACGGGTGTAGCAAATAATGACAGACAAGCTGCAGGGGCAGGATTTAGAAGATAGACAGGGAAGGGTCTGGAAATAAGGGAGGTATACCCCAGGATTGACATGGGGAAAGGCGGGAAAGCAGGTGGAAAAACAACTTTGGGGAGAGACTCTTAGGAAAACCGAACAGGGGTGAATAGGGACAAATTTCATTATAATTATATGAAACAATTTCTTAAACATAAACTTCAAAATCCCACTACAATTTATGGGGAAAAAAGCAAACAAATAAAACAAATAAAAATGGAGAGTGTGCCTGAAAAAAAATAGCTCTCTACAGCAGTTTATTTAAAAAGTATATGCAACATTTGACAACATAAGGTTTATTTTATAATAAGTAGGAATTAAAATCTCTTGAGTTTTTTTAATGCTTGTTCATGCTAAAATGAAAAGTTATTACTATCTCTAATTCTGTTTTAAACTCTGTAAAGAGAATTTTTCATTTTGCTCCTGCAGATCAAACCACATCATCCTGTGAGAAACTCCCCAGTTAAATTTTTCAGTATTTCTCTAAAAATACCATCTGTTGTTTAAGCCTTGTATAAACATATCTATTATCACTTATTCTTTGTTTCCTGTACTAGGAATTGATTTAATGACATCTCATCCAACCCAGGAAATGCTGAACAATGAACACATAGTTAATTTTTTTTTTTTAATTACCTATTACATGGTTTCAAACAACTTTCTCAGCTTCTATAAACATGGAATTACCACATCATTATCTTATAGAGCAGTGCTATTAATTTTCAAAATTAGACACATGATGTGTTGAAATGTACATTTCTAATAAAAAAATGTTTAGAAATATTTACAAATAGGATGATGTAGTAAAAAAATAAATTGAATCTCAGCAAACACAATGAATAGAAAATGATGCTGTAATTAGTGTTTATTAAAATTCTAAATCAGTGAAATTCTATCTATATTCTCTATCCTACCCTAACAGTAAATAGCATAGAAACTGAGCCTTAGAACTCAAGTTGAATTTTGTCACATTCATTGAAAAACCTTTGTGAAGCTGCTCTACAGAGAGGAGGACTCTTGACAGACCAAATAACCCTGATAATGATTGATAATGCAAAGTTTTGTTATATTCTCTTTTAACTTGGGAAAAAAATCTATCTGAAAGTCTACAGTAGCATAGAATAATGGTGTCTCTTCCCATTTGCGAGAACTATATGCATAATTTCTTACAGTGAAGAAAAGAACAATTAGTTCACTATATTATAAGTACAAATGAATAAATTAATTTATTGAAATGTCTAAAACTTGAACTTAATGCAGGGAAGATCCCGAATATCTACCCTATTATCTACACTCGAAAATACACGTGCCATTTTTTGTGCTCTAAAACTTCTATGTGAATGCTAAGGAGTGTTCTAGAGCTTGGTAAAAGTTTCCCTAGTCCCATTAGGGTCCAAAGGCTGAGAACTACTGTGAGCTTAATGCTTTCTCAGTCCTGCACAACTTTCTCATCAATAAACTCTTGGATCAGCCTCTGATGGTTTCTGCACTTTATGATGATGGACAAAACTCAGGGCTTGCAGTCCAAAATAAGTATCGGCTTTGCCAATTCAATCTCTTTTTGGGTGTATAATTGACAAGTCATTTCATATTATTGAAATTAATACTTTGTGTGTCAATATCTCAACTATATTCCTTTGTTATTAATATGAAAAAAATTGTAAGAACTCCTTCCCTCAGTAAACTTCTGCTGTCAGTTCTGCAAAATATTATTTCTTTCCCAGGACCTGGCTGATGGCCTTGTTTCTTTAATCTCAATAACATTTAATTAATTAATTTCCTTCTGTGCCAGCTGTGATAGAACTTTTTAAACTGGGAATTTTGAGGTGTAGTGGACTGACCCCAGCCAGCAATTGAGCATCCATCAGTTTCTTGCTCTTCCTCCACCGTGAGATGGAGGAAAGATTCAGAAGAGCAAGCATACCAAAAACTTGTGAGCCAAGATAAACTGAGTTTAATGATTGATGGGAAAAAAAACAAAATCAAACCAAACAACCAAGCAAACAAAAGACAGACAAAAAAAAAAAAATTGCCCACCACATGCCATAACCTGATATAAACAAACAAGTGATGCAAAGGCAATGACTCACCACCTCCTACAAACAGACCAATGCTCAGTCTTTGTGCCACAATCCCTTCTGAAAAATTGTGCCCCAAACTTGTTGCTGAGTATGATGTCATACAGTATGGGATATCCCCTTGATCCATTGGGATCAGTTCTCCTGTCAGTGTCCCCTCCCAAATTTCTACCTATCCTTATTCTACTTGCTCAGGGTAGAGTAGGCTGAGAAGCAAAGAAAGCCTCAATGTTGCACAAGCAATATCTAGAACAATTGTATCACCAACGTTGATTCAATTACAAATCTAAAGCACAACACCATACAGGCTGCTATAAAGAAAATTGTCTCAATTCTAGCCAAATCATGGGAATGTAAATTATCAGCTATATGGATTATATATGGCTGAAATTACTATATATATACAAATTTTGAACTTTTGAGACTACAGTGGGAAATCAGTAGGAGTAATCACAGTTTTAGTACAAGAATATACAAAGTACACAATATATTTGCAGAAATATACTGTCACTTGCAAGTATCCTTAGATCTTAATAAATGCTCTTCATGCATCAATCCCAAAGCACTTTATATATCATGCAAATAATATCCTAAATCCTGAATAGGAACCATCTACTATGAGCATATCTGAATCAAAGTTTTAGTCTAGACCAGAGGAAGCTTTTGAAGCAATCTGCTTATTGTCAGTCCCTATTAAAACTATTTCAGTTCATTGTGAAGCACTGTCTTCACATAAGAAGACAGTGAACTTCACATAAGAACTGGGCTTATTTCAGAGAAGTGGAAAATGAGTTGCAGGAATGCACTGAATAATCTTCAGCTGAAAATATGTATTCAGTCCATATGACCAAATTTAATTTACTCTGAAATAAAACACCTCAAGATGTGTGATGTACAGGGTGATTATTATATCCTTCATAACAAGATATTTTTCTCTACACATTAACTCCTTTTCATCCACATTGATTTCAAAAGTAGCTGTTGACTATGTAACTAAGAGTAACACACTACAGATAATTTGAGCTGACTATATTTTATTTATACTCCAAAAATATTTTCTAGAATCTCTCTCCATCCCTCTCTCCCTCCTCTTTCTCAGTCACATACACTTACACACACTCACACCTCCCTCCTTCTTGAACTGAAAACAGAAAATTATCAAATCTTGCAGTTAACATTTTATCAGAACAGAGATGATATTTAAAAAGTATGAGAAAATAGGGATAACTCTTTGATTGAAGCAATTAAATACAAAATTTTCCTTTTCCCACTGTGCCATTGCAGTGATTTTGCATTTTTTTTCTATTGCTTCTTCCAATCTAACAATTTTCAGTAGTTTCCTGGGCTGAATAAATGACAAAGAGTTTCCTTTTTTGTTTGTAGGAAAGTTTCTTATGTTACCTCTGAGGTTTTTCTTTGGTCTGTTTTCTGATTGTAGACAGACTCCTTCTCTTTTGAGGGTCTTCAAAGCTACATGGCAATATCTTTAACTTCCAGTTTTCTCTCTGACACTTCAAATACCTCTTTCCAAAATGGACATGCACATATACAAATGTGAAGATGATGAGTTGTATTTAATAAGGAAATTTCCCCTTTCCTCTGGAGATTATCATTGAGCTAGAATAAACTGATCAGAATAAGTAAACACAAAATATATTGAATTGCTGTGAAACTCACAGTGTTTTATTATGCTTGGTTAAAAAATACTGTATTTATACTATAAAGCAGAAGATTACAAATTAAATTATTCCTCCTTCTTGAGAAGACTCAGATTAAAGACAAGAAGGTTAATACAGTTGGCCTTAACTTGAGCAAATTAGAGAAAGATGCATAGCACAAATGAAAACTTGTTAAATAGAAAGAAAAACAAGTTATTACTGTTTCTAAAACCCCAAAAGGTATTTACAGTAGATCTGAGAAAACTGTAGGAGTATTTAATTAAGATCTCTCATTATATCTTTTTAAATCTTTGGAAAGTCTGTTTATTCTTGCTTCTAGCAATGTTGCAGTCAGTGCAGTCAGTGTAATTATCATTATTAAACACTATCTTTGTTGCACTCCACAAATGTATGGCAGGAAAAAAATCATGAAGACACGATGGCTGAATTAACTCTTTGATGATTATACTCTCTGAAATCATGGCTCTTTACTAATCAGTATTTCAGTGGAATTCAATATATGAGAAGCATCCCAAGTCATGAGATTCAGACTGTCACACATTCAGCATTTCATAAAATTCTCTCTTTCTGACTACTCTGTCATCTTGTGGATTCTAAAACTGTTCCATATTTGCCAAGATTTTTAGAACTAATGCAGTTGAACAAAAGACCTTTTAGAAAGTCTATGCTCTGAAGGAATTTACAGGCTCATCTATCCCTGCCCACCCCCTGAGACTTCCCCCCACATTGCACATGTCCCAGGACTCCACTGGCTGACTGGCTGTCAGTCCTGGTGCTGTGACAGCAAGAACTGGTGCTGGTCAGGAATTAGCTTCCTTTCTCAAATATAAGTGAAATTGTTTCTGTGTAAGGAATGACTACATAAGCAAGGGGTCTTCATTTCAGAGGAAAGGTGCCTTGGGTAAGTGTGAAATGTGTTTTCATAAGTGCCATGGAAAACTAAGGAATTGACTGTTTTCTTTGTCTTCCAGTGCAGGAACTAGGAATCAGATCCCAGTCAGAAGGTGGTAGTTCACAGAAAGCCATTGTCCTGTGTAAAGCTGTGCAAGGTCTTTTCCAATCTCAATGATTCTATGTTTCTATGAAAAGAATGTCATAGGTCTGCTTGGGTTCAGGTCCCCGAAGTTCTGAATACAGCTGAAGGTAAAAAGGATATTAAGAGATGTATGTTCAGGAATTATTTTTGTCTATTGTTCTCCGCGCCTTTTTTAGCTAAACAGCTACCCTTGAAATCAAAACACTGAACAAGATCCAGCTTTGGTCTGACCCAATATATCATCTCTACCTCATACAATTAAATATTATACCTGTCCTTAATCAATGAAAAACTAGTATGCAGAGCTATCTTAAAACTTCGGACGCACTCTTCTTAAAAAGATCAATCACCTTTTTTTTTGGGGGGGT
This sequence comes from Vidua chalybeata, assembly GCF_026979565.1. Taxonomy (NCBI): domain Eukaryota; kingdom Metazoa; phylum Chordata; class Aves; order Passeriformes; family Viduidae; genus Vidua; species Vidua chalybeata. Next base: position 54,769,711 of record NC_071531.1, on the reverse strand, counting down.
GGGGAGGGCATTAGGGGACTGGGTGCAGGTGTCTGTAGGGTTATTTTGTGGGAGGGTTGGGGTTTTTGAAAAACTAAAACACTAAGGAATAATTAAAACCCAGAAACAATCTCTATTACCAAGAATACATGTCATAATGGAAAGTTCATATCTACATGTAAACACTAGCATTAGTCAGCAGTGCTGCACAGAAGGGAAGCTGTTCAAAATAACATTCTGTTTTGTAAATAATATGTTATTTTGAATAGTTGAAATGCATATACATGACAATTGATAACTTCATTATTATATGTACATACAAGAGAGTTAATACTATTAGGTTTTAGCATCTTCAGCCCCTTTTAATATATAAAAAATAAAAGTAAGTATAATCTCATGTTGAATATAGCTATACCAAATATATGTTGGACTATTAATATTTCACAAATTTGTAGCTAGTGTATTTAATTAGAAAGTTGAATTATGTTAAAAGCACTGACAGCCCAGGACCAAATGTAAAGAAGACTTTGAGTTATTTTTTGTGATTTATAAAATGTATGCATCAATCTATACCACATGTACCACACAGGGAAATACTGATATTTGTATGCTAATTAATTTCAGAACTACTGGTAAATTCCCAACAGTTTGCCTGCCTTGTAGAGTTTAAAACTGCCATCAATCACATTTTTGCCTTTGAAAACCTTGCATTTAATTTAGAGATTTTCTTTATATTTTGCATTATTCTTATGTTTTGCCATGTGACAGCAGTAATATTTTTGTTTCCCTATCCCTCAGTTCTGTAACTCAACCATAACTGGAGATGGCACTAAATAAGTTAGACTGTAATTCAGAAAGTATGCAACAAATCCAAAAGATACTGTTTTCTGAATTAATAAAAAATGAGACAAATAGAAATGTAATTCTCAAAAATGCTTTCAGTTCCACAAGTGTAGATTGGGAAAGAATGTGGGGGTTTTTGTCACTGCTTATAGTCTCATTCTTTATTTCTATTTTGAGGAAAATGTAATATATTTTGAGAAATGTATTACACAAACATAAAATCAAATAGAAACTGAACATTCAAGATAACACCATGTGATGCATAATTTATATTAGTGAAATAAACCACTCAATACATTATTTAATTAGGAATGCATATGTACTTGCCATTGACTCCCTCAGACTTTTAATCAAAATCTTTAAGATCATCTTTTGCTCATTCTATTCAAAATCCTATCTGGCATCATGTACATACCAGTCATTTTGAAAACTACTTACAGCAGTGTTCTAACCAAGTACCAGAACCACCACCAAGTGTTTCAGAAAAGTTTTGAAAGAGGTCATTGTTTCTTTACGTCAATTAATGGACCAGGAAAAGAACCCATCATTTCTTGAAGAGCTCAGTAACTAACGGTGTCCTTCGTGGCTGTAGTATTTTTCAGATAGATTTGGATTTTTTGTAATAGTGGAAAGACAGCTATAATTTTGTTTATTTGCTTCTCTGCTTGTGTCAGGAGTTTAAGGAAATACCAAACAACTTTAGATTTTTTCTGAGTCATCTGAATTCTGTGGTACATTATGACATTTTTCAGATACTGAGTTTCCCCACAACCCAAAAGGGTGGATTGTGCCAGAGCCAGAGATACAGAGAAGAGATCTGATGAGCTTGTAAATTGTTTTTGCATTGTGATGTCCTGAGTATAGGAAACTGAGAGTTTTCTACAGCACATTTCCCTAAGATATATTTATTTGACCAGCTGCTGATGCTAGTCAGCATTTATAACAAATGATATTCAGGTATACCCTGAAGGCTGCCACTTCAGGCTGACAATATGGATGTCATTGACACTGTCTGAGAGAAGAAAATTTGATAGAATGGGTACAAACTACTTCTCACCCATTGGCCCATTGACACCCTAGCAGAGACCAGACCCGAACAAATCAGGTTGTGGATATGCACATAGGAATGGCTCACTTACTAAAATCTACCCAAGGCATAAACCTTATCAGTAAGGTATCTCTGGATTACTTAGTTTCAGGTGTTGGGATCATGGAAAGTACTATGGCGAGAGGTCTCTCAAAAAGTATGTGAATTATCTGAACCATTGTGATATGACTTCAAATGCTGAAGTTTTCTCTTGTGCTGTCTTGACATATTTTATACTATGTAACGATTTCTACATGGTCGTAATATATAATGAAAAAATATTGTGCATCTATTGAAGGAAAAGAAATGAAGTGTAAGATTTATAGATGATATTGTATCCTTTCCTGTTATTGAGTTTTTGTTTTAAATACACCATAAGAATTATATACTCAAAGAAAAAGATAATTGTTCACAATATAGCAATGTTCAAATAAAGATTTTGTAATAAACACCTTAGTTTTACAATTAATATGATGTAGATTTAAGTGAACAATATTTACTTTTATTACTATTTTAGTAAAGCTAAAGCATACATACGGTCTACTACTTTTGATACAAACAAGCTCTGCACCCTGTCTAAAAAGAGATATTGAACAGTACAGCTATAGGGAATGTGTTACTGGATATAGCACCATATACTGCAACATAGGGTTTAGGAAAATATACTTTACTATGTTACCCTTTTGAATCCAATGGAAATTCTAAATATTTGCAATACAAAATTAGAAGAAATAAAAAGTCTTGAGTGTAATTTTTTTGCTTGAGGAAATTTGAAATTTCTTATGTTAACAATTAAGAAGAATAAAAAATATAAATATTGAGATCATTTATCCTGTTTTCAGAATTTATTACTTAATTTTTAAAAACAACCAGATTATTACTTTTGGACTAGCAGAAAAAAACATTAATGGTAAATGGGGATTAGGGATTGTTTTCTAGTAATTTAGTAAAACATTCACTTTTTAACCTTTTTTTTTTTTATTCTCTACAAAATTATATACCTAAAGTTTTATTAAAATTAAGTATTTAAAAATAGAGATTATTCTGGGAACTCCTACTCATGCATATATTTTAATTATCTGAGGTTTTGTATCCCTATTCCATAGCTGTGGAGAAGCTTACAGGAGAAGGCATGTGCTATATTTTTACACTGCATTTTTACACACACAGTCTAATAGAAGAATTTGGTAAACAGAGGTAAACTGTGAAATTTCTGATATCAGACCACCTAGAAAATATCAAAAATCCTGTTGTGCTGCTGAGGTGCTTGGGGATTCAGCTTTGGTTTGTAGAAGAGATGGTGAATTAAAAGTTTGGTAATCATTATCAATTTTCAGATGAGATTTTTTCTTAATGTGCTTTTTGTTTACAGCTAGACAAACAACATTTTACTTTATAAAAGTAAAAAAAGTAAATGAAAAATGAAAACTCAAGATCCTGTATTAAAATATATCAGGTAAAATAGGTACTAAAATCAGTACCTATCAGAGATTCCAATTCAATCCAAAAAATCATAATCCTAAATAACTTTTAAAATGCAATATACTAATACTTGAAAGGAAAATGGTATTTGGCTTTCATATGAGACCAAATATAACTTATAATTTTACATAGTTATGTTCCAGTCAGTTTTTCTTATAGATTAATCTCTTCTAGAGAAAATGCTGTTTGAATTTCTGGAATATTTCAAAGAAACCTCACTAAGTATAAAAGAAAACAATAAAGTTATCTGAAAAAGCATTCTGTCTTATAAAACATTAAGAACATTAAACACAATTACATGAGAATTTATGATTTGTATTATTCCATATTTGATATAGTCCCATGGTATTACCCTTATTTGCCCCTTTTCTGGGTTAACTTTTCTATAGGAGCATTTAAATGTCCCAATCAGTCTTGTGCTCTGGTTCCCATATTTTTGTGCAGTACAATGAAGAGTATCACCCTTTTGCTCTCTAAATGGCCTCCCTTGCTCCTGACCGTGGCAGGTGATGTTAGATGGTATCTTTGAGACACTGAAATGTTAATGGTTCATGACAAAACAATCAACCATTTGCAGAAGTGGCAGAATGCTTTGATGCGTTTTCAGCACCTGGATGTGGGGAAAGGAGTATTTTAGTGGGTGTGATGGTGAAACCTCTGAGCCACATAAGAAAGAGGGAGTGAGTGCCCAGCACTGGAGGCTCTGAGTTTTGAGCCAGATAAGGCAGAAAGCAGAAAAGAGCACACCCTGCAGAGGCAGGCTAGTGCTTTTATAATGCCAATATCCTCCCTTATGTGATGGGCTCAGCTGTAAAAATCCCTGCCCTGAGAAAGGTCACACTTACGAAGAACATTCCCACCTAGACCTAGGATTTTTATCCCTTCTGATGAGATAAAAATCTGGCTCAGCTTTGCTGATGTGAGGGGCAGCTCTCATGTCCTAGAAGTTGTCACAGACCATCAGAGACCCTGCACGTGCCTCAGACTCATTTCTGAGGCCTTGCAACAGAGGACAAGCGTATCAGCCACAGTGTTGGAACAGATCCACAGTGTTGGAACAGAGAGAGTAAAACTCCCCCACCCCAGGGGAGGTACTGAGCATTCCCATGGAAGCGTAACTGCACATTAACCCACTAAAATTTGTGTTTCACAGGCTTGTCCTAACCCCAAAGGATCAAGACTGTGGCCATCACTGACCAACAGATGTCAAAATTGCTACAATCCAGTCTTGTTGCTGGATCCGGGTGATGAAATCTTTCTAGTCTTATCCTTTCTCTTTCTTTCATTTCCTTATACATTTTCTTAAGTGTTACTTTTATGCTTTTATATTGCTGTAACACTATAGATAATAGCCAAAGCAGCAACATACCTACTTTCCTTTGCAACCAAATTGTTCTAAAATAAACCCTACACATGTAGATGTATGTATAGATCACACAATATTGTTTCACTCTAATCCATTCCGAAAGATCTATTAACATGAACCTTAGTTACTTCTGTCTTCAGGGGCTGGTCATAACATTATTGAACAACAATAAAGGTGTCTGGCCATGCCCCTTTACCAGCTACTGTAAAAAATTAATTCTGTCCTGGCCGAATCTAGGACACGGATCTAGTTCTGCATAAGGTTCTGTACATACATAAGGAGGAAGTGAGTGGAGATACTGTCAAGCTAAAACATAATTCAAATAAAATATAATTTTATAATAGTTTGAAGAAAATTAGAGACTTCTTTGTAGACATGTTCATTTTCTTTGTCCTTCACATCCCCCCTTCCTCATTATTAATTTAATTTTTATTGAAGTATAATTTCAGTAAAGTCAATGGCAAAACTTTTAATAATCCATTTTATTATAATGATAGCACAATTTTTACTTCTTCTGTATTGCTTTACTCATTAAGAATTCAAAGCTGGGTAAGTTTGTCTTGTTTCCTGAGTAAAAAAGGCCAAGATGACCTATAGAAGATATGTCTACATTTTATGAAGCACTGACATGCACTGAACTGGTTGTGTCCCAAACAAACTCCACAGCCAGAAACAGAATAGATACAGCAAAGAAAAGCAGATAATTTTTTCTGTACATAGCACATCATAAGCAAGTTTCTAGGACGTGAGCTAGCACTGTTTCTTTGTGAAATACTCTGCCATCAGGTTTGTTGTTAATTCTGCAGACTAAAAACACTGCTGTATATAGAGTTGTAAAAAAATGCAGAAAGTCCTTCCACTGTCATAAATGACATTCTGTATAGACCCTTAAAACTAATTAAAGCCCAAAGGAAAAATATGTATTTGCAGATTCTTAATCTCTTAATCATATTCTTTGCATTCTTATTAAATTATACAAATACTTATGTCAGTTACCATAGGCACATAAAAAATTAATGTTGGAAGGCACTCAGGAAGTCATTGTTTCCAATTCTCCACCCAAAGCAGCATCAACTTTGATTTTTATCAAGGTGCTTAGGATCTTGTTTTTAACACTTCCAGGAATTAATTTCTCACAATCTAGCTGTCTTCACTAAACCACTAGATTGAGGGTTATATTTCCTGTCCCACCTACGAATGTAAGCTTCTATAGGCATCAGAATGATCCAAAGTAGAATTTAAAAAGTTTCAGCATTTACAGAGTAATTATTTTAGAGCAAATATTCTAATGCTTTTAGGATTCCTCTTATCCAATTTTAACTTCTATATAACAGTTCCTTTATGCCCTTCATCTTTTATTTTGACTACTTATAAATTGTATTTCAGATCAAAAATTATTACTAAAGTTTCCTGTCTATCCTTTGAATAATATGGTGATGTTATCTTAATATTTACAAATTCACATCACTATATTTTGTGGAGATTCTACACATTCTGCACCTAAACGTTTTAAGTTATCATCATCACTATTCAGAAAATTTTACCTTGCATAAATTACTCCATAGATCAATAGTGAGAATCATTATCATTTTCTTATTTATCATGTACTCTTTCCTGATGTTTATCCCTCTCTTAGCTTGAAATTGCTCAGCAGATAATTTAAAGTTTTTCTATTTGTGCATAAAATGTATCTAGTTAAAGATTTTTTTTTAATTTCCTTTTTTTCTTAGCGTGATATTTCATCACACAGACAAAACCCAAGAAGGAGGATGAGCAAGAATGACATGATGGATGAGCTCATGTCATGTTACTTAAATTTCAAGGAATAAAATGAAAGATGGATACTATAATTAAATTTTGTAATTAACAAACCTATCTAGTGTGCCTATGAGAATAATATTAGAAAGTTGTGTCTTTATATATTTAACTTTTTTAGTCCTGCATTTTATCTAGTTGTAGTGAAGGTATGCATGCTGTAAGAGTGAAGAATAAAGAAAAAGTTTGATTTCTAGTTCTTAATAATTTCTGATCCCAGTCTTTCTAAAATTCTATATATTTTTTTTCTAAACTGGAGATAGAAAAAAAAAAATTGAGTTCCAAAAGATGTGAATAGTTCTTCTGTATTTACTTCAGTGGGATTTTTTTTTCCTAGTGAATAATAATAGAATAAAGTAAAATAAAATTTAAGAAAACCTGCAGTCAAGAACAAGTTTCTTGTTAAATATTATCTATTCTTAAAGAATATTAAAAAAAAACAAAACCAGAACCAAAACCACCATTATATCCTCAGAGAGCTCATGGGATCAGATCAGACCTGGAACCAGTGTGTCAGAGAAACATAGAATTATTTGTAGACAAAAGAACATGTGTGGTTCTTTTCAGGAACTTGATAAGACCATTGTGCTCTGATACATTCTAGATCACTACTACATTATGCATACTAAAAGTAAAGAAACAATCCAAGTCTACTTTTAAGTACGTGGTGCAAAATATCTGCGTCACCCAATGTCACAGTTTAAGCCCAGGTATCAACTAAGTCCACCCAGCTGCTCAGTCACTCTCACCCAGTTGGGATGGAGAAGTGAATAAAAAAGGTAAAAGTGAGAAAACCTGTGGGTTGAAACAAAGGCACTATAATAGCAAAACAGCAAAAGCTGCTTGCTCAGCAAAGCAAAACAAGGAACTTATTTACCATTTCCCAGCTGCCGGGAGGTTTTCAGCCATCTCCAGGAAAACAAGGCTCCATCATGCTATCAACAAACAAACACCATCATGCTGACTGTTGCTCTCCCTCCCTGCTTCTTCCATCAGCTTTATATGCTGAGCATGACACCATATGGTCTGAAATATCCCTTTGATCCATCTGGATCAAGTGTTGCCTCTGTGTCCCATCCCAGCTTCTTGTGAGCACCTAGTCTCCTCACTGGTGAAGTGGACTGAGACAGAGGAGGTCTTGAATCTGTGTAAGCACTACTCAGTACCACTGAAAGCATCTCAGAGTTTTCAACAGTTTGTAGCACAAATCCTAACCATATTCCTATACTAACTACTATACTGGACAAAACCAGATACTGGACTATCCCAGCCAAAACCAGCACACCTCTCTTAACTTTGTAAAACTAAATGTAAAACCTTTCACATGAAACAGAGTTTTTCTCTTAGACCTTAGTTTAGTGAATATAATTTTAAGGAAAGTTAACTCACTAACCTAATGGAAGGACACATGAATACTAGGAAATAATAAAACTGTAATGGAAATGGAGCAGGTAGGAATCTCTTTGTGTCTAAGAATTAAATGACATGTTGGGCAGCGTTCTGCTGTTTCTCCCAGGTCCGGGGCAGCCGCCCTGCCCAGCGGGGCACTGCTGCTCCTTCGGTCCCGGTCCCGCTGCTGTTCTCAGGCTCTGCATGCTCTGGGAAGGTGGGTCAGCCACTTCTACTGCCACGTGTGAGGGACCTCGATAAAGGGGGTGAAGGAAGGACCAAATTCCCCGCAGCAGGAGCTGAGAGCATTTTACTTATGTGCTCTCAATCCCTGTGTTGAGAAATATGGCCGCCTGGCCTCGGTTGCATGGGGGTTTTATAAGGGGTGGAGTGGGGGGGATGTCACGTGGTCTGGGGAAACCAATAGGGACGTGATAGGGAATGGCGCTGGGACCCGGAGCAGTCCCGGGGTGTGGCATGGCCCGGAGGAACCAATAGGGGCACGGGAGGGATGGTGCTGGGGCCCGGGGCAGTCCTGGGGCTGTGGGGGTGTGGTGTTGAAGGCAGGAGCCAATGGGGAGGTGGCAGGGGCGGTGCCGGAGGCCCGGGGCAGCCCCGGCCACGGGGGAGGGGTAACAGCAGGGAAGGACCCACAGGAAGAGACAGGGAGGATGGGAGCTGGGCCCGCATGGTAAGGCAACTCAGGAACCGGGTACTGCAGCGGGAGGAATCCTGGGGGATACATGGGGGTGCACAGAATTTGCTAACACACACTAGAACCCCAACCTAAACCCAAAGTCTGGGATGCAACATAATTGCATGCTTTTGTTGTCACTGGCTTTTTTGACTAGACCTGAAAAAACTTACATCTCAAAATATCACATTAGAAATACCCAGAACCATTTCTGTTTATCCTTTAATTTGAATTAGTATATGTATTTATATTAGTAGTATAGTATAAATTAATTTGTTCTCACTATTTCCATTACAATTCATTAATTGACCCCTTTCCAAAAAACTGAATTCACACAAAGTTTTGTGAATTGAATACTAGAATTTTTTTTAATAGAGCAAATAACATTGAAATTTCATTGCTAGAAAATATATTGTATATTTTGCATTGGTTTTAGTCCCAGAATTCTAATTCTTTACCAAATGTCTGAAATATATAGTGTGCAGAGAGGATTTGGCAAACCAAAGAATGAGTGCACTGAGTGGTGAACTGTCACTGGAATATGAAAAATCAGTAGTATAGTTACATTCCATGAACTTCATCCAGAGTCAGAGGGAGGTTATTGAATGCCTGAATCCACAAATAACCCTTGAAGACCCTTTAAAGCTCCACCTCCAACATGTATTTTTCTCATAATTCATAAGTTTTACCTAGATATTTTCCATATTTTTTCCCTCTTAATTCTCTTGCTTCAGTCTCTTTCTCTGAAGACTGGAAGTTCTTGTTTACCATTGTAAATGCAATAAAGTTTTTTTGGGCTATGTTTCTTTTAATGCACTCTTTTAGTTGTCGATTTTGTTTACATGTTCATTTTCTCTGTTCTGAAATTTTAAAGGGTATTCGATTGCTGAAGATGTTTCTCTTTTCACATGCATCTTTTCAATGCATTTTTTATTTTAGTACTAATCTTTTTGAAATACTCATTTTTTCTGTAATACTTGCTTGAAATTTTAAACAAGATTAAAATATCTGTACCCATCATCATTCCTCAGTAGCCAGTTTATGAATATATTATACCTGTAGAATGTACTTCAAGATTAGCAATGACCTATGTCAATCTTCAACAAGATTTTAAAATAACAAATAACCGTTTCTCTATTCTGCTGCTGCGCCAAAAAGGGGAAAAATTTAAATATTCCACAAGTGTTAAAATTTCCTCCCTCAGGAATTATCATTTTTCTCATATTCTTAAAAATTTGATGACATTAACACAAAGGTGTCAAATATGATTATGATAAAGTATATAATTACCTGATTAATTATAAATTATATTATCATCTCTGAGGTTAGCTTGATGGAGTACTACAGTAATTTTCACTCACTGAATGTAGCTTAGGCTTTTTACCAGGTGCTGTGGCTGACAACTCATGGCTGACTTGATAGTCATATGAAAAACCAAAAAAAAAAACCAAAAACCCTTATGGTCAATGCCAGTGGGAAAAAAAATGTATTTGGTAGGGACTTAATTACAATGTTATTTGCAGTCATATCTGATTTTTTTTCTATTTCTAAAAGGTAAGTGTCACTACTAATACTATAAAAAATGTTCAACTTAAACTTCCGGAATCAAAGCCCTGCCTCCTCCACCTTGTGCTATGCTCAGTGTTGAAATGTTCCTTTGGTTCCAAAATTCACAAATGCTAGTCTTACTTGAGTTGAACTGTGTGAGGCTTAGGCAGCAAGAAGACAGAACACAACAGAATTATTTGAAGTGGAATATGAACATAAAGGAACTAAATTCAGATCAGGACAAGACAGATCCTTACACAAAGTAAAGTACTGTCACGTAAATAAATACCCTATGAACTTTCACTACTAATGAAAAAACCATGCCTATTCCAAAACATATTTATTTGAATATTTAAGTTACACAAGATCTGACTTTATAATTTTTATCACTGAAATCACCCAATGAATTTTCTAATAATTTTTAAGCCATGTTTGTACCAAATGAAAAATCTGAGTCAGCATAAAACTGATAAAGCTAGTTATAACTCCTTAAAATTCTAAGAAGTGATCCACAGTAGACACTGCAACATTAGAGGGAGCGATAGAAAAATATTATTGATTTTTAAAAAGAAAGGAACAAATAAACCAGCTTTTTAATTGTTGAGAATAAACTATTGTGAAATATGCGCTAGCAGATATTTATAATAATAATAATATGCTTATTGTGACTATAATAATAGGCAAGAATGCAGCAAAGCTATACTCTCTTACTCTAAGTTTGTCATAACTCATTGTGAGAAACTGCATATGAAATCAGTGGATGAAATGTAAATTAAACGATGTGTTAATACTTACCCAATTCAGATAAGTAAGATTAAAATATTATTTAAATTATATTTCATTTCAATTAGATTCTCCTTGTCAAACATTGTATGTATTCCAATATATTCAGAAAATTAACTGTAGTCTTTGGAATTAATTTAGCAGTTTAAAATAAATCTCTTACTTTATTATGAAAAGTCTACTCTCAGCAGTAGTTTTATTAACTTGTTAGGTTTTTTTATAAAATAGATTCCAATTCTTCAGATAAGATTTTGATTTTCAAATTCGAAGCAGATAAAACTTTCAGGATGGTATTTGAAAACTGTGGTATTTGCTGTTTCCCTAATCTACTAGAAAATTTTCTTAGGCTTGACATTTTGCATGGCAGTGATTCATAACAGAATCTATTTGTATATTGAATGTAACTATCATGAGTCAAGTTAATTGCTTTCTTGACTATCATAAATAATATTATCATGTTTTTACTAAAGATAAAATTTTTAGTAAAGTGTAGGTCTGATTATATTTTTTCCCTCTAGGTTTCAAATAGTGATATTGTATATTTTGGCTTTTCTCTGGGTCTTCTATTAATTTGACTAAATGTTCCTCTGTCAAAAGAATTACAAATATTTGGTTGTTGAGTGAGAAGTTACTCAACCTACAAAACATTATTACTATTTTTATTATTACTAGGAAATATGATCTTAGATTGTGATTCAAACATGTCCATAGCGACAAGTAGAAAATAAAAATACTTTCAGCAGTATAGTTTGGAAATCTAAGACACATAACAATAGACATCTCATGTATTTCATTTCTAAGGTTTGAATATTCACCTCTTACGTGTGTTGAGAAAACAGAAACAAGGAATATATATTGTTGATTTTTCAAAGAGGTGCAGAAGTATCAGGTTTATATCTACCACTTTTTTTATGGACATTAAGATTATTGAATGGAGTCCTTTGGCAGGGTGAAATATTTTCAAGTGAATAAAAAAACACTCAAATGTGATAGAATTTTAAGTAACTGTCATCTTTTTTCTCTCATAACTTGCAGTTAGTTTTGACAAAACTTACATTTTGTACACTATTTCACCTTGAAATTTGCTATGACGGCTACATATCAATGCACAAGCAGTCTATGATTGCATTAATGACAATTTCCCAAAAAAGTTGTTCAAGAAGCTGACAAGGAAATGTTGTCACCTGAACTTGTTATTTACAAATGAGGAAGAATGAGGCGTGTATTAGAATCTGGGTCAGTCTTGTCTGCAGTGACCATGAGAAGGTGGAGGTCATGATACAAAGAGGAGGAAGCAGTACAAAAAGTACAGCCAGAACCCTGAATTTCAGGAATGAAAACTTTAACCTTGTATTAGTTTTGTGTGGCAAAGTTTTCAGGGATAGGAAAGTCGAATGACTTCTCTATCAATATATGAAATACCCCTGCAGACATCAGTCAAAAAGAAAGAGGGGGAGGAGGTGGTCCATACACCACAGCAGAGATTCCATTTCAGCCTGTGATGAAGACCGCAGTGAGGCAGCTGTTCCCCTGCAGGGACCCATGCTGGAGCAGCTCATGAAGAAATGTAGACTGTAGAATGAGAAGGACTCACATTAGAGAAAACCAATGTTCCTGCCCATTAGGTTCAATTTTTTAACCCTCCTTCTAAACAGGAAACTAATTTTTGAAGAGCATTAGGTTTAAAGCTTTTATCGAGCTAGTATCATCTTCTTTTATCAAATTAGCTGCAGAATCATTTTCTAATAATTTCTCATAGAAAAATCAGAAAAACTGTGGCATAAACAAATTTTGAACTAAATTGAGCCTTCAAATTATTAACTGGATGAAAAGGGAGTGGAGTAGGGAGTCATTTTATGAGAATACTGAAGTATAATGTTAAATAGGAAGTTGCTTTTATTCTCTCTATTAAGCATGCAATACATCAAAGGAATGAAAAGAATGAATCATGATGTTTCTCAAAATTGGGTTATTCACTTTGGGAGAAGTTTATTTTTATTCCTTAATAATACAATTGCTATATTGTAGTGCAGAGAATTAGGGTAGTTAGTGGGGGTTTTTAAGTACAGAATGGTATGAGGTTTTTCCTTTTTTTTTTTTTTTTTCTCCTCCATGAGTTAGATGAAATAATAAAATTCCTGGGGTTTCTGTAAAATTGCTTTTGTAACTTTCTTACAGTTTCCTAAATTCCATCACTGTGTAGAAATTATTGTTCCCTTGATAGATAAAGAAACTTTTGAATAGGCTTTCATTTTTCTTTTTCCTTTTTTTTTTTTAACAATTTACACGCATTAACTAAATCTCTCCTTTCTTGGTAAGTGGACTTTATGATGGGAAAAGCACACTTGCCTCGGAAAGTAAGGTGAATATAATTGATGAATTTAACTTTAGTTTTAAATAGTTTTACATTTCCAAAATGACACTTTACTATCCATTGCATTCCTGGTATATATTAACAGAAATAAATAGTTTATTTGTATGTACGAAGGTGACCTATACCTAGAAAGGACACCTTTTTTTAGTAAGTATAAAATGCACTCCATATGTATATTTTCCAAGTGGAGATAAACATAGTCTGACGGGGAGTGAGGAGCAGCAGCAGAAAGGGACACAATAAAAAACCTGCAGAGACCTCTAAAATAATTACCCTTTGTCAATGAAAATCCTCCTCCAGAAATCAAAATCGCCTTGGGAAATTATGGAAGTTTATACTTAAGCCTTAAACAAACAACAGTGCTCCAGAACACACCACTGTATGTAATAAGGTGATACAGCTTCAGGATCAGCAAGGTGCAAAGCCGGATATAATGGTCTGGTGACAAAGGTCAGGCAAGAGCTAAGGGCCTGGAGTTAAATGCAACCCCATTGGGTAGAGGACAATGGCTGGAGATTCCAGGGGTGTGCTCTTGCTAGTCCTTTTTCACAATGTCACAATTCTTCCAGGTTCCAATGTCACAATTTGATCCAGGTTTGCACAGTTGCAGTACATCAGAGATGACCTGGAACATAGGTAACTGAACTTCTGGCAGGGGAAGCACTTGTTGAACAGGATTACAGAGAAAGATCTTTACAGCCTGGTCAGGACCATCAGAGCTTGTTGGCACACTCAGGGTTCTGATATAGCCTCCATTAGCATTGAAAATCGTGTAAAATGTAGATTAGGCATTTCAGTGTCCTTTGTCATCCTGGACCGAATATGATTCTATTGGATTGGAAAATAATTGCCTGTGCTGATGTTATCATTGCTATTTTGTTGTTGTTTTATTAGAATGTTAGTGTGCTACCAGAGTAGTGAAAAGGCTTCAGTTTGCTGCTAATTATTATCCCCCTATGCCACTGGCTTTGTCCTGGGACAGCAAAGACAATTTTGTGAATTTGACAGCTATAATGGAAGAATGCTGGAGGAAGTCCAGACGAGTGACACAAAGGTGATCAGAGGGTTGAAGCACCTCTAACATGAAGACAGGTTGAGAGAGCAGGGGTTGTTCAGCCTGGAGAAGAAAAATGTCCAGGAATACCTTAAGGGGCTCTACAGGACAACAGGAGTAAGGTTTTTACAAGGACAGAGAGGAAAAACTGAGAAAAGGTAGGTTTAGAACAGGTATTACGAAGGAATTCTCTACTGTGAGGGTGGTGAGACACTCAAACAGGTTGCCCAGAGATGTCATGAAGGCCCTATCCCTGGAAGTCCAGGTTGGTTAGGTCTGTAAGCAACATGGTCTAGCGAAAGGTGTTCTTGTCCATGTCTGTGGGGTTGGAACTAGATGATCTTTAAGGCCCCTTCTTACCCAAAACATTCCATGAATCTATGATATGACTTGAGGACTGTATGCCTAAACCACTCTGGAGGGGCACCTGAAATTTAAGCCAAGAGTTTAAGAAGTGCAGGAGGGAAGAATGGACTGTGAGGTAGATTGAGAACAGTATGAATGGAAGGTCTCAGAGGGCTGTGATCTGCTACAGAGAGTCTAGTTGCTGTTGCATCCCGGGTTTGGGTTCAGATTAGGGGTTCTGTTATGTGTTAGTTAGCCAGTTCTGTGTACCCCCCATGTTCCCCCCCCGCGGTGGTCCGCTCCGGCTTACTTACCATTGGAGCTCACCATGCCAGTCCTGTAACCACCCCCCTGTCCACTCCAGAGAGTTCGGTGTCTGTCACCCCGCTCCTGCAACCCCATTCGCCCCGGAGCCCGGTCCGCCCCTGTCGCGTCCCTGTTGGTTACCCCGATCCACATCACTCCCCTGTAGCCTGCCCCCACTGGGCGAGGGGGGCTTCTGCCTCCCTCGGCTCGTCCTCTATAACACCCTATGCTTTCCTTTGTTCGGGGCCATTTTCGTCCACGCGGTGTTGAGAGCGGATCGCAGCTTCTCCACTGCAGTTCCCCGCGGCCATTAAAGCTTTCCAGCCATCCATGCGGACAAAGTGGACAATTCCTTCGCCTCTTTTTCTCGTCCCTTGCACCAACGGCAGAACGCGGCCAGCCCACCCCGGGCAGCAGAAGCACCGGGGAATTGCGGCAAGCACCAGTCCCGCTGAGAAGCAATGCCCGAGCTGGGCTCTTCGGAGCTGCCCAGGACTGGGAAAAACAATGCATCATTGCAGGTGGTGTCCAACGTAGGGGCCAGAGCCAGTGGAGCCGCCAGCGCAGGTGGAGAATCCCTGCAAAGTACCTGGAATCTGCATGGAGAGCCGCCGTTACTGGCACAGGGCCACGCCGCCGACCAGTGAGCGCCGCCGCCCAGCCGAGAAAGCTGTGATCTATGCCAGAACAGTGCTTCGCGCGAGATGGAAAACAGGACCACAGACTCCCTGAAATAAGTCAGTGACATCTCCACCACCCCACAGAAAGCAAGCGGTGCTTTCTTCACGTGGGAGAGGAAGTGCAACTTTTCACGGATGTGAAGACCGAAGAAAAGACACTTCCCAGGAGCGAGGACCCTGCTAGCAGTTTTTATTTGTGGAGATTCTGGTTTGGCGAGTATTTAGTGGTAGGGAGGGACCCAGTTAATACTCCCCTTCACATGGGTGGGCTTTGCTGTGCTCCCGAGGGGGAGGGGACGCATGGTGCACAACGCAAGTGGCAGCCACTGGAGTCTTTCTCCTTTTTTGGTTTTTTTCCGCTTTCCCTGCACTAGGGGTGAGGTCGGGTGGGTTGAAATAGCATGGGGACCATGCTAACCACCCAGCAGAAGGAATTCTATGCCCAAATTAAGGATATCCTATCGGTGAAGGGCCCCTACCCCAAAAGTTCTGTTAAAAATTTTGTCTGGCGGCTGTGCTTTTCCTTCCCCCACGTTTCCGCGGAGGACGCTCGCAAAAAGGAGTTCTGAGAGTCGGTGGGAGCAACGTTAGCAGAGGGGATTGAACGTAGGGACCCCTCCATGAAAGATTGCTTCCATGTGTTAATTTGGGAGGTTGTAAAAGCAGAGAGCATGCAGAACGTGGGCTGGGAATGAAAAGAGCCATCGGACAAAACTGCTGTTCCCTCTGAACCCATTTCCCCACCTTCTTCTCTTACCCCTTCTTCCCCTAACCCAGGTGGGCAGGGTGGAGTACTTCACTGCTCTAAGCCGCAGGGCAGTTCCACAAACGTGGACCATGCTCCTGGCTCCCCCGAGCCTCCCTGGAGCCCCCGCCTTAGCGAAATTGGCCACTTTGCTGAGGAACTGACCCCAAACCCTTTTTCCAATCCCTTTTTCCCAGTTAAGAGTCCCAGTTCTGGTGCTACCCCACGCAGTTCTGTTTCTTTGAACCCTTTTTTTTGTTCCCCTGAGGAAGGTGTGGCCACGTGGTTGTTGCCTTTGTCTTCCCAAGATGGAGGATGGCCACGTGGAGGGGCTTCTTCTTCCCATAATCCCTTTCTGTCCTTTGTTCCCTGTGTCCCCACCTTTGACCCAACCCCCTCCTGCCTCCCTGTGGGCGTGGGCACCGCCCCCTTGGGAGATCAGGTTACTCCTCCACCCATTGTTTCTCCTCGTGTAGGCATTCCCTCCAGTCCTTTACATGTTCTCCCAGTTGCATCATCGACTCCGCCCTCTCCCTCCAGGGAGAGCTCTGCCGTCTCTGCCCCGCTGCCTCAGGAAGGGGGCAGCCCCCATCCTGTTCCCCGCTCCCTGTCCCCATCTTCCCATGGACCCTGGAGATCCGGGGGGGCGGAGGAAGGGGGAGGGAGGAGTGGGGACCCCTACCTCCAAGTTGCCATGGCCCCGGAGATCCAGGGGGGAGGGAAGAGGAGGTGGGGAGGATGGGAAACCCTACCTCCAAGTTCCCATGGGCCCCAGAGATCCCGGGGCGGGGGAAAGAGGAGGGAGGGGGGCGTAGGAGTCCCCACCCCCCGCATTCCCATGGTTCCCAGAGACCCGGGAAAGAGGGAAACTGGGGGAGGTGGGGGGCAGGAGTCGCTGCCTCTGCATTCCCATGGTTCCGGAGACCCAGGAGGGAGGGAAGCAGGGAGAGAGGGGAGCAGGGACAGGTTTCTGAGCCTTTTGCAGATTCCACGGATTGGGTCAAGGGGACAGCTGAGAGGCATGTAGAGGGATCAGAGTTCCAAGAGAAGCGTGTCCCAGAAACAACATCCATGAACGCTGAAACACAGCTCGAGATCCCCAAAAAGCCCAGAAGCCACATGGTTGCCTTGGCTGCTGTGCCTCCAAAGAACGTTGTTCCGAGGCAGTCTCCATTGAAACATCAATGCTTCCACTGTGATCGGAAGGGACATTTTGTAATCCAATGTCCATTTTTGGGGAGGGCACCCCCAGGGACAGCAGAAGGGGGGAGGGGGGAGGGGGAGGGGGAGGGGGACCCCACTTTCCCAAAAAACTGACAAAGAAACGTGAATCTGCCTTGCGTAAAGATAAAAATAAGGCAGGCCACAGCACCTCAAGGGGAGCTGTGATTTATCAAGTAGTGGAGGTGGTGAGTTGCAACATCAGAGTGCCTGTGGGTGCAGCAGATGACCCCACCAATCGGGGGGGTGGCATCAAACTGCGGGTGCTGCAAAGAGGAAAAGATCCTACATCCCTTTAAAAAATGTTTCTTCCCCCAAGCCGCAGAAAAAACCCTTTCACCTACCCCAGTCTGTTTGTGTCCACAGTCCACGTGTTTGTAATAAAGTTGTTGTCCCAGTTCCCCTATCCCCAAACACCCAGAGAAGAACTGGTCCCAGCATAATCACAGCAAGCCCTCTCCATCTGCAAAGGGCAGCTGTTGCAGCAGCAGAAGAAAACACCAGGAGCAGAAGCTGAGTGAAGAAGCAACCAGATGAGCAGCGAAGAAGACCAAACAACCATCCTTTTTTGTATTTTGAAAAACAGGGAGATGTTGCATCCCGGGTTTGGGTTCAGATTTGGGGTTCTGATATGTGTTAGTTAGCTGGTTCTGTGTACCCCTGTGCACCCCCCATGTTTCCCCCCTCCCCCGCGGTGGTCTGCTCCGGTTTACTTATCATTGGAACTCACCCTGCCAGTCCTATAACCACCCCCCCCCGTCTACTCCGGAGAGTTCGGTGTCTGTCACCCCGCTCCCGCCACCCCATTCACCCCAGAGCCCGGTCCGCCCCTGTCATGTCCCTGTTGGTCATCCCGGGCCCTGTCACGTCCCCGTAGCCTGCCCCCATTGGGTGAGGGGGGCTTCCGCCCCCCTCGGCCCGCCCCCTACAAAACCCTATGCCTTCCTTTGTTCGGGGCCATTTTCCATCCATGCAGCGCTGAGAGTGAGCCGCGGTTTCTCCACCGCAGCTGCCCACGGCAATTAAAGCTTTCTAGCAGACTGCATGGATGGAGTGGACAATTCCTTCCCTCTTCGTCTCACCCCTCATGTGGCGACAGAGCGCGGCCAGCCCCCGCCCAGTGTGCAGAAGGCAGAAGCGCCCAGGAATCGCGACAAGCACAGGTCCCGCTGAGAAGCAGTGCCCGAGCTGGGCTCTCTGGATCTGCCCGAGACCGGGAAAACTAACACATCATCGCATCCATGATTATCAATTTTATTATCTAGCAGTTTCAATAGAAATGACAATTTTATTAAGGGTTCTGTTTTGCAGCCTTAAAACAGAAACCATTTGAAATTTTGCAGCATTATCAAAAGAAAATGTTCTATTTCTTACATTCTCCTTTGGAATGCTTTGTTTCAGTAATATTCCTCAGTAACTCATAGTCTTGTGAGTGATTTTTTTCTGGTTATCACTGATCACTGAAGATGCTCTCTCTGCTGACCTCTATAACATTAGCTCTCAAATTGATTTATGAAGCTTTAGTGGATGTATGACTTGCTACCCTATGGTCTCCTTGTGGAAATTGGTAGGAGTGTTGGGCTCTGTGTACAAATGCTGCAGTGACCTAGTTATTTGGATCTGTTCTACTTTGGTAAACATACCTTAGGTAGTTTTTTTGAAACTACCTTTAACTTAAAAGGTTATAGTAAAATGCAAATAAGGTGTTTATTTACAGCAGGTCATAAAGACAACATAGTTAGAAATGCTTGGAAAAGACAAGTGAAGGAAAATCAATTCCTAATTTACACTAACGTAATATAAAACACCTGTTTGGCTGCCCTTATGTTTTGAGTTGCATTTGTCAAGGTGAATCACATCTTTACAAATCCTTCTGGCTTTAACATACAGTTTTATTCTTAGAGTCCTCTCAGTATCACATTCAGATTCAACTATTTCACCCCATCCTTCTCTTTATCCAAGTTCTCCTTTCCAACCTGTAGTCTGTTTGTTATGCTATATCTATGCAAGGTGACAGCTGTGAAAATTCCTTAATAGAGGAAAAATATTCTGTGGGGAATATTACAAATATGTTGTATTAATTTTTAATTTGAAAAAGAAGATTAAAAGTTATATCATTTTATGAGAATGAGAATTCATTGGGTTGTGTTTTTTTAAAGGAAGTGAAGAAAGTATTTATTCCAAAAGTCAATTTCAACCTAGCTTGGCTCCAGGGCTCTCTGTCTACAAAATATTCCTCACAGTCAATATTTATATTGGCTGACTGGCTCTGTAGGGCAAATCCTCTTTTCACATATTCTCAGATTTACTAATACAAGAAAGGTTCAGCAGTGGGCTTAGGAACTTGACTTGGTGACATAGAATTCAGTTTAAATGTAAATTGTTTTGAGGAATTATCCTCATGATAACCATACTCCAATCTACAATACCATGGTGTAAATGTGTTAAGACAGTCTCTCCTCCATTTCGTAAATCAGACATTTAAACTGGCCTTTTTACAGGCCAATGGTGAAATATTTTTAGGATTTAGCCAGTGTAAAGGTGCCCACAACCAGCTGTGATAACCCCTTCTAATTATAAGTGTGGCTAAACTATATTATTCTTTTCCTTTTCTGCAGAATATTTTTGGGGGATTAGGTTGGTTTTGTTTATATGTTATTTTGTTCTTTTTTTTAAAAAGGCCACAACCAGCCAACCAAAAAAAAAAAAATGAAACAATTGAATAAACTTTTTGCTTTAGCCTAGAGACAAGTTACCACTATTTTAACAACAAATACAAAACCCCCAAAAAGAAACTGAAAGAAACAACCCCAAACCAAACCAACAGAGCAAACTCACCCGCACAAATACAAAAACAAACCATGAGCAGCTGCTTGGACACTGTAGGTCATTGTCAATTTCTGACATTTACAGAATAAGATTTTTTGAGCTAAAACCTATATTTTGTTTATGAATGTGCACACAATCCATAGAACAAGGGATATTGCTCTTGATGAGAATTATCAGCACTATAGCATGTTGAACTGAGCTGATGGGAAGAAGAGGGGAATCCAAAAAATAGTTTGCACCTTTATCATTCTTCAGAGATTACTTAGTACTTCTCTCTTTAGTATCTGTAATTATATAAATCTTAAGGATCAGAAGCTTGTATCTTTCTGAGCAGAGTGAGACAGCAAGTCTCTTTCTACAATACTAATAATTAAAAAATAGCTGGATGATCAACACCTTTTAAAGGTAATACTTTTGAAAATCAGCCTGTAGAAGTTGCAGACTTTTAAAGAGCCTGGTACATAAAAAAATCTAATTGAATCAATAACAAAATTTCTGATCTTCTCCAGATAGCAAATGACTACACTGACATTGGTTGTCATATATCTTAACACATAAATCCATCATCTCTGTAAAATGCTGATGAAACTACAACAGATATATTACAAGAACCTTATTCAAATTTATTTCTCAGAAGGACACAATAGGTTTATATTTCATTTTGCTTTTATGTTCAAGTGTAACTAGTCATTGACAGAGTTTGTAATCTTTGTGTATCCTGAAATCCTTGTTCACCAGTTTATATGGTTCTTTTCCTGCAGAAAAAAAAAAAAAAAGCCCCCAACCCCCCCCCCCCCGAAAAAAAAAAAAAAAAACAAAACAAACCAACCAACCAACCAAAAACATTAAAAATGCAGTGACAAAATAGAAATGTGTCTATGATGCATCAGCATAATATCTCCTGGAATTTCTTAATTTCTCATCATATCTGGAAAAAATTGCATTTATACTGGGTTTTAGGTAAATATGTAGAAAATTCTAGTTTTAGATGTATGAATGTGCATATCTAGTTTAACATGAAGTTCTGGTATAACACATATTCTTGCAGATGAACTGGATATCTAGATGATATTAGGTTTTTCCTCTGAAGGCAAAACCTGTACAAGTGGTCTTCATGAGGAAAACTGCCTCCTATGTTAAATTCTGATGGAATAAACTTTCTTGTAGTCAATACTTGTTTAATTTTATATATAGGTGGTCCTTTGTATAAAACCTAAGTGTAAAAATACTTACAGGATAAAAAAGTAATTTCTCTTAGAGTGCCTCTGTGGTTGCCCTTTTTTATATGTGCAAGTTTCATCAGTTTTGACTGTTACTCAGAAATTAACCTTTAAGGTGAATGAATTATTTTCTTAACATTTCTTATTCTTCCAATCACTTGTGGAATACAAGTAGATATTTATAACAAAATTATGGTCTGTGGTCTTTTACTTTTCAAGTACACTGGTTTCTTTAGTGCAAAAAATAATTCAAAATTACTTTAAAAAATTTGGTCTATTTTGTGTCACTTATTTTTGAGGCAGTTATTGATGTATTTTACCAGTACACAAAAAAGTTTGCAAGAATGATCTTTGCTTTCAAAAGAACATTAAGAGTAAACTACAGAATGATAAAAAGATTCTGCTTTGAAATAATTAAATTGTACACCTGATACAAAACTGGCCTGCAGGGAGTAACAGAACACAGTGTGCATGTGCTCGTTTAGGAATGATACTCCCCAAACCACACTCCCTTCCTATAGATGTACAGAGAGGAGATTTGGAGGCACAATGGGTAGAGGTCATGGTTTAAGAGAAGAATGAGATAAGAAAATGAAGAGTAACAGCAACAATATTAATAACAAAAGTATACAAAGAAGAGGATAATTTAGATTTAAAATGCTCAGGAACCCAACCTCAAAGTGATACTCCCTCTCCCTCACCAGCAAAAAAGTGAAGTGGAATCAAATAACACCTGGGTCCTGGCCACACCCCCTTCTCCTTGCCCCCTCCTGCTATTGCAAAAAGTCAGCCCTGTCCTTGGCTGAAACCGGGACAACACACAAAATTGGATGAATTACAAATAAATGACATATCCATATTGCTAAATAAACCCGGCTAAAAGCACACTGTGTCACTGGACTATTGGTTCTCCATATAACTTGTTAAAACATTGTCTGATACAGTTTTGATCCACAGCTGTAGAAGCCAGAAAATAACATAGTTCAGAGGACAGAATGTATCAAAGAACACCTCCAACAGGTAGTGCAGATAAAATTGGTCTGGTTTGACTTCCCAATCATTCAAAATTATTCCACTATACTTGCAAAGGCATCTCTACATCCTTTCACTCCTTCCAAGGCCATGTCTTCTGTGCCATGCTATATGTGTAAAAATGACTGGGGGCACAATTAAAGTGGAAAGTTATAGACACAGTTATAACTACATGGAAATTATTGGGGGAAATGTGTTTGTTGCTTTCTGGATGGAATGTGGTCAGCATGCCCAGTTTTCCCAACAAAGAATACAGTCTAAGGGGGATGAAAAGTTGAATTCCAAGAGGAAGTTGGCGGTACTTTTTAGCTGATAAACCTTGCAGCAGTTGACAACCAAGAGAGATAAAGGAAGATGGCCTTCTTTTGAATTAGCAATTGTGGCAAAATCACTTTCCTTGGACTGATGTGTATCCCTATCCCAAGGTTATCTCAGATATAATAGTGACATTACCCACCTCCAAAGTATGACTACTGCTCCCTGAATAAGATGTATGACTACAATCACTCACTCTCTACCTAAATGCAAAAAAAAAAATACTATAAAAGTAAGTTTAAAATAGTGAGAATTTAGGAAAGACTCCATGGTAGCTTCTTGGAACTGTTGTAGGGGTTAATGTGTCTCCTCTTCCACAGAGACACCTATGAGTAAAGAACGATACTCTACAGGCCCTGAATGATTATCTTTAGGTAATTTTTGTTAGGGATTAGGACTTGTCTTGTGCATTGCTTTGAATGCATTTTTGCAGTCAGGTACTATGACTGGCAATCCTCGAACCTTAACCTGTCATAATATTATTATTAAAGAATGGTGTTCTGTAAACTCTTAGTGCAAATCCTTCAAGGATGCTAGCATCTCCTGTGGTGAGTAAAGATTTGGAGACCCATGAGGAGATCTCTCTGTTGGCATCTGTCCCTGAATAAGTCAGTCAAATCGACCTCTGATCCAGCACACTGTTCATGGAGTCCCCACAATGGGACGCTGACAGACTGGTCAGGAACAAGGGTCTCAGCTTTCCTGGAGTGCTGACAGACTAATCCAACACTTGGGATTTGAGGACATGTCCCCTTTTCATATGACTCTGTAAAATATCAATCTGGCAAACTCCCACACAGATCTTATACATTTCAGATGTTTAAAACCAGAAAATAATATGTGCACATGTACATATATGCCTGTGTGTGTATATAAATGTATCTCCTTGTGTGAATATAGGGACACCATATGCAATCCAGAGGAGCTACAGAACCAGTGCAATGTCGTGTGACTATACTCAAAACTATTTCTTTTAGCCTCAAACTTAAAGGACAAATCCTTTTATTTTGCAGTATTGGCATAATTCACTGTACTCTGTTGTATGTTGGGTTGGTTCAGTTAGGGATTTTAATAAATGTTAGTTAGGTTGGTTCTCTGTACCCCTATTTTCCCCTCACAATGGTTTGCTCTAAGTTGTTTACCACAGGAGCTCTTACATGTCAGTCTTGTAGCCACTCCCTGATTCTTCTTGAAAGTTCTGTATCAATCACCCACCTTTGCACTGCTATTTATCCCAGAACACTGTACCCACCTCTGTTATGTTCCCATAGGTTGTTATGTTCTATGTCACTCCCCTGTCATCTGTCCCTATTGGGCGAGGGGGGTTTCCACCCCTATCTGCTCACCCCCTACTTAACCTAATGCTTTCTTTGTCCCATTGCCATTTTGCCCTGCACTGTGCTGGGAACGGTTGCTCCAACCATCGCTGCAACCATGCGTGGAATAAAACGTTCTCAGGCAAGCAACCAAAGTGTGCCTCTCTTGATCCTTCACTTCCTCTCAGCATGAAGCTACCAAAGCTGCGTTACCCGCACCGGAGCACTCAGCGCTAGCAGGGAGGCAAACACCATAACCCTAGAGCGCCCATTTATGCGGTGGCTACGGTCTCTCAAAGGCAGCACTAGATGGGCTTTCAAGCACTTGAGGTCGTAGCAAGTAAAAGCCGCAAGTGTCGCCCAACCTGAGGCGACCAGCGACGTAGCCAGCGCAAATGGAACTCACTGCAAGGCACTCTGGAGCCGCACAGAGCCGTGCTGTAAAGCTGCAGTGCTCCACCATTATTTGCCTAAGGAATCTTGTTGAAGTCAGTGGAACTGTTTGTATACTAACTGCCCATGAGCAGAGACACAAAGAATTCCCTGAATCATTTCTGAATTTAGAACTGGTGAAAGTCAATGTCAGAAATAGATTCATTTCCACCAATACATTTCCCAGCATTTCTTTCTGATCCATTTCATGTTTGAAGGATTCAAAATTATTTCACAACATTGATGAAAATTCCTTCTTACAAGAGAAAAAAGTCAGCTATCAAACCAAACTCAGAACTGTCTTTATTATATTCTTTTGTTTTGAAAGAAATTTCATGTTACTGAATTTACAGAGGTTAAAATTATATCAAAGGCATAAGGTAATGCCAAAAATAGTGAGTATATGTGGGTATTCTCAAGTATAGGAGAGGAAGTCACTTATAAAAAATGAAATAGCATTCCTGTTTTCTGAAGCCTGGAGGGAAACATCCTACTATAAAAGTAAAGAAAAAGGCAATGGAGGAAAGCCATTGCTCAGGAGAAGTGTCTCACTAATATACATTTATTGGTTTCTGTGACCAGACTGAATTCTGACTTTGAAAGGAGACTAGTGGAAAGAGAAAAATGTATTCTTTTAGAAAAGAGATATTGGTTTCTTTTGGAGTAAAATGATCTATATTTTCATCCAGATGCTGAACTAAATTTTCTATAGATACTGGTATGTAGCACATTTATCATGTTCACATTTATCAAAATCAAGGTGTCTCCATTCTATTTCAGACAGGAAAATAATGCTTGTTAGATAATATATTACACCTAATTACATATTTTTGACAAGCTGTACATGTACATCCCTCAAATGTTTATGTGGAAAAATTAGACCAAATGTGACAAATAAGACCCAAAACATATTGCTCTTCTCTTAATGAAAAGTATTCTGGATTATTTTACTCCTTTTTTATGTGTTATAGAAACTATGCATGCCAGCCACTATAACAGAGCTGGACTAGGTTTCTGCAGAATAAATAAACCAAAATATGTATTCCACTATAAAAATACCTTTTATTAATAGCACTTAAGTTCAAGCTGTCTGTGTCTGAAGAAGGACCCTGAATGAAGAAATCTCTAGGCAGTCAGGCTTCTATGATGTAAGAACCCTCACCCCTCACACAAAATTTGGGTCAATAGTTGTACTAGGTCTAGTGTATTCCTGTTCTTCATTGGGTCCCTTCATAGGTGAGCAATTTCTTTCCTTATCTCTGGGCTGCAGGTTCCTCTGGTGATTGTACCTTTCTTATCTTCAGTCTTGAACAATCTCTTATTTAACTAGGTAAAAGTTCACCATATCTAGGTGAAAGCTCAGAGCTTGCCACCTAAGGCTTCAGCAAATTGAGCTGCTAAAGCCAGGCAAGTTATGCCAAAATTTTTTTTTATGTAAATAGTATCCCAAATAACACAGAGTATGTCAAGGCTTTCTCCTTATTTTACAGAAATGTGCAATTTATCAACATAAAAAATGCAAATAATGCCTCATTTAATTTAGTAGGTGATTAACACTTTGACTAACACCTGACTAAAAATCTTTCAACTAATATCAGGGTGTCCAGTCTATTAAAAAAGAACTTTGCAGTATTTCCAAGCCATTCCTCAACTTAGAGAAACTATTTTCTATACAAAATACAACACAATTTCTGAATGTATAAAGCATTCTGATAGCCCTTGAAATTCTGTATGATTTATATTGCTTTTGTATGTTTTTCTGATGAAATTCTTCTACTCAGTAAAAAATATGACATTAAATATGACATTGCTTGGTCTAAAATAACAATAAAAATATCATAGTTTACATAAACATCCATTTGTACTAATTAATCCACCAGGGAAAAAAAAAAACCTCATCTCCTACACATAAATAATATGTAATTTAATGAAACTACAGGACACTGGAGAGAAGGAATTGCTTGTTTCTTTGTTTTGAGCATTTAGATTATTTATTGGATCTTGATGCTTAATTTTAAAATAGGTTATCTTATTCCAGAAATGTATTTTCCTTTTATCTGCAAAGACATAAAAAAATTTCAACATTTCAACCTAAGGACAATTCCCATTAAACCAAACAGAATCTGAAATGTAATGGCAAGAAAGAAAAAATGAAAATGAATGCATAAAAATGTAATATATGGTGAAATGAAAATAAAAGAGAGCTAGAATATATCCTTACACTTTGCTATGTGCTCTTGACTTCACTGAAGTACATCAGAACATATTTTTTTATCATTATTACTAGTTTAAACATAATCATAAAGAGATAGTACATTTAAATCAATGTCCTTTAACAGAAAGGATTATAATGCTGTGTGTTTACTAGGTAAGAACAGACAAGATCAGAATCTTTCTGATTTGTATGTTGCTTTTGGTATCTTTATTAGACCTTGAGTAAGAAACTGAATGAATTTCACACTAATACCAGATGCACACATTGCAGTCAATTTTTGCTGCTGAAGAGGCTCATGATATGACTTGCTCCACTTCCACTGAGTGCTAAGAACTTGCACTGGGTCTTAACTAGGTGCAAGAACTCATCAGATCAAAAGTATTGCAATCATACTCACAAGATTCATTAATACATTAAAAAAATGCAAAATATTATATCAGCTGAAAACTTTTCAAATCACAATTTTTATACTCCTAAGTTGTGGGTCCACAAACATTTCCCTTCCCTTCCAAAAATTCTCTTAGAGGAAAAAAAAAAAAACAAAACCACTGTACAAGTAAAATAATTTTTTTCCATATCTCTTAATATGCAACCCTCTAATGTTACTAGAAGAATGTTTTTCAAGAATGAGAGTATTTTCAGAACTTGTGCTTACAGTCAACCTTTGCAATATTTGCACAATACTGTGCCCAAAGCACAGTATTGACAATTCTATATAATTTACTTTCAAGTTGTAAGACTCAAAATAAATAAATAAATAAATAAATAAATAAATACAGTTTTTGTTTTAAAGATATTCTCTGAAGCAGATAAAAAATTGCAATTTTATAGTCAGCAATCAAAGAGTAAGCACTATTTTTATTGAAGTTTTATTTATTCGATAAAGTCTGGAGGATATGTAGAATTTGTAAAGGCTATTTATACAACTGTCAATTTATCATAGCAATGGATCTAACTTATTTATCACAGCTATGTCAGCATTAATCAAGTTCTAGTTTTTGTAACACAGCCAGGACAGACATACAGGCTGAGTGGATCTTTTTAACAAGTCAGAGTACCTATCTTTTGCAGCCCCATTGATGAATGTTGTCAGATTCAAACTCACAGCACCACTCTACATCTGAAAAGTTCAAAATATAGCAAAATATGTAAGATATTTTGCAGACTTGCATTTATAAACTAGCAAATATCTAAAGACTCGTAGGACTGGCCTTTTAGACCATTTGGTGCATCGGAGAATGTGTCGTCTTCATAACCACTTTCCTAAATTAAATTTTTCATGCTATGGCCAAGATTAGAAAAAGAAACTGAAGAAGGAAAGAAAAAAAAAAAAAAAACAAAAAAACAAAACAATAACAAACAAACCCCAAGTATTAGATTTCCTTTTTTCACACAATATTGCTTATTTATTATATCCAACATTGCTTGTATAACCTAATTTATCAGTTTTCAAGGAAAGACTAAAGCATGATACAAATAATCTCCTCTCAAAATAAGAAATTGAGATAATAAACCAATAATCTGTATGAAATAAATAAAGTCAGGCAATAAAATTGTACGTAGAAATATATGACATTTTAAAAATCCACAACAAAGGCTAACTAGCAGATAGTCTAGAATTCATGGCATTCCTGCAGGAAACACAGTCTTCATTCTGCCAGAATCCCTTAAATTATGCAGCTGATATCTTGCAGACCCCCCTGAACCATTAGGTAAAATAAAATTTTAAAGTAAAATAGTTGCCACTAACACACATTATTTTCTTGCATTACATTCTTCCTTGAATTTCACTGTCAAAAGAAAAAGAATCTCACAAAGCGGTGTCTAAGTGATAGAAACTTCAGACAGGAATAGATGCTCTCCTAAGGAAGAGAGAACTTGTAGTCAGCATGCTGGAGCAGGAGCTAGCTCTGTGCATCATGGATACAAACTGGTTAAAGGATCTGAGATTGTTTATCCACTTTTGTTTAGCTCACAGGCACAGCCAGTGGCATGAAGCATATCACCATGCACAGAACTGAAAGTAACTCAGGGATATCACATGCTCTTTAAGACTGGTTGTTAGGTACATTTGAGTCTCCGAGAACACCCCTCAACAGACCGGTGATTGCTGGTTGTCCTAATTTTGGCCAAGGATGGTGGGAGGTGGAGCATGAACCCATGTGGGTGTGTCCAGGTTGTTATTCTATATCACTCCCATCATCACTGCAGGAGCATAGATAAGAGATTCTCACTTCCATGAAGAGGGGTCTACGGCTTCAAGTGGAAGAAAAAGGGGATGCACAGATCCTCCACCACCATATTACCTCCTTCTTTCCAGGGGAGTAAATGGTGAACAGAGTGGTGGGCTTTTCTGTCTTTTTTTGTTGTTGTTGTTGTTGTTGTCTCAGGCTTGGGGGAGGAGCACGGGTGCAAACAATTTGTCCAACATTGTTGGTTTCTTTCCTTGCCTTAGGGTTGTAGGAAAAATGTGGGTGCAGATGGGTTTGTCTGCCATTTTCTGCTTTGTCTCAAGAGCCACATGGCACCACCTCACAATGGTTGGTTGGACTCTGTGAGCATTTTGCATAGAATAACTGGTTTTGTATACATTTGTTAATACTATTGTTGCTGTTATTGTTTATTTTCTTATCACATTGCTGTTTCAAATAATTTTTTTTCCTTATCCCAGCTTGGGTAGGGGAAGGGGAATGGCTGCATAGAGCTTGATTTCCAGCTCAGTTTAAATCACAACACTGATACTGCTCAACCTCTAGATTATTCCCTAGTGTGATTTTTGTCTTGTTTAGCTGTTAAGCTTCAAGGCAAGACCAGGACTGAAAGCAGATATCAAAGAAAGACTCATCTGAAATGACAGTAGGCTCCTACAATGCATTTAGCTCTTTTCACCTCCATAATCTTCAACCACTCTTCAATACACTGAAGGCATATAGCACTTCTTCACACTATGGTCTGTTCCAACACACACACTTATTTCAGGTAGATAGTGACACTGTTCATTGTGGTATGATGTATCCAGTAGATAGTCAGAGACAAGTGCTTTGAACCAGCATGGATATTAATTTCAAACACAGGTGACCTCTCTCAGGGTGATGAGTATAGAAGGTTTTATAAAGAGAAAAGCATAATTTTAAAGCTCAGTTGCTACTCTTTCTAACTCATTCAGCAAAACCACAGTTATCATTAATTTGAGACATATATAGATTTGCCAAGCAAACCACTAGCTAGACTACTACCAGATGTAACATTTTCCCTTTTGTCATTTGGGTAGATTTAAACAAACTCAAAGGCATTCTCTTCCACAAATTTAGCATGGAAGAAAATTGCAAAACATCAGATGAGTACTTTACTGCTCTTTTCTTTCTGCACTAGTCCATTTTACATATTTTTCACTAGCTACTAAATGTGTTGTCACTACTTTTAAAGAGACTGATGATCCATTTGGAATTCTGAGTGTCTTTTATTAAGCATAGGGTGATTTATATGGAGAGGTATGAAGGTGACATATTTTGCCCTGAGGCACAAATGCCCAGTGAGATCAGTTAAAAAGGGATGGCCCATCTCTAAAGTTATCTAAGAGTGAACAGAGACCACTTTCCTTTTCTCAGATAAGATCTTTAATAATCTTCAACAATTTTTGAGAAGCAGACTATACAAGGCAACCATGACAAATATAGAAATCATGTGAAGGTGACTTTGCAAACTGCGTCAATCTTTCCTGCACCAGTAACTGTAAGAAACTTGATTTTGTGTCATTCCCTTTCAGTGCTCTTTTTGTACCTTTTCTTGAAGACAGAGAAGGGGATAGTAAACACTGCAACTTTGCTAAATAAAGCAAAAGAAAAAGCTCTTCCATATTTACATTTCTTGTGTCATATACTCCATTTAAAATCTAAAAATGCAAACCACTTGAATTTTGAATGCTTCATATGACTGTCAACTTGAATATAGATTTGTCTGAGTTGATCTTCAGGGCAATCAGGATTAATATTGAATATACTGTTCTGACTAGGTTAATAATCCACTTACTATCAATAACAGCAACATATCTTCATAAAACATGATGTGTTTCCATTTACTGCTTCAACCTATCTATTTTTAGAATTTCTTGCCATTTCTCTCATGGTTTCCATTACTATATTAAGTAAGATAGCTGAAAGAAAAATCAATCATTTACTGTTATTTTACTGAGTGCAAAATATAGAAATAGAACTAAAGAAGTAAAAAATATGACAATTTTGAAAATTACAACAGTTATGAAATGTATGAAATTTACATTTTGAACTAACATTGAGTATATGTTATGTACAATCTCACCATTTAATTCCCTCCATCCTAGCCCTACTTCTCCAGGAACATTCAATAACTCAATAGAATTAATAACGTCCATTATAAAATAAAAAAACTGTATGTGAAACATAAGCATTATGGCCAACACTGCTACTGTATCTCCCATCAAGCCATAGCATATGCATCCTAGGTTCCAATAAAACAACCTGCTGCATTTTTTTTTCTTTTTACTGTGAGAATATTATGTTAAATCCTTAGGTTAGTAAGGATAAACTGAAGAAATACCAGAAGGGGGATCAGGAGAAAAGAAAAATTCATATTTTTCCCTCCAGGACTTAGTGCTTGAGGGGATATGTAGATATCTTTTGATGTTTACAAGCTGATCTGCTTTGTTTATCAGACATGGAAAGTATACCCATGTAGCCTTGTGATATGCGATAATTTACCTGAAGTTGCTGCTTGTTTTGTCTTGATTTAACCCCAGCCAGCAGCCAATACCCAGACAGCCACTCATTAATTCCCCCACCAGCAGGATCAGGGAGAGAACTGGAAGAGTAAAAAGTAGAAAACTCATGAGCTGAGTTAAAGGCAGTTTAATAGGGAAGGCAAAACCTGCTCACACAGGCAAAGCAAAACAAGGAATTCATTCACCACTTCCCATGGGCAGGCAGGTGTTCAGTCATCTCCAGGAAAGCAGGGATCCATCCCCGATAATAGGAAGACAAACACCACAGCTCCAAACATTCCTCCTTCTACATCCAAATTCGTTTACTGAGCATGATGCCATATGATCTGGAATATCCCCTTGGTCATTTTGGGTCACCTGTCCTGTGTGTGTCCCCTCCCAACCGCCCATGCACCCCCCCAACCTCCTTGCCATTGTGGGAGTAAAAAAAGCAGGTAAACACTGCTCAGCAACAGCAGAAACATATCCATATTATCAATCCTGTGTTCAGCACAAATCCAAAACAGAGCCCCAAAACAGCCACTGTGAAGAAAATGCACTCTTCTCCAGCCAAAGCCAGCACACATACACATACAAAATTAAGGGCTACTACAAATTTGACATAAAAATTTTTAAATATCTTTAAACATCACCTTCCACTGTCCTTCAGATGCCTTTCATATAAGAAATGTTCTTATATTAAGAAATAATGTTTTAAAGAGATTGAAATTATTTAATAAAAATTATTGAAGTATTGTTCAAAATTTTATACCATAAGTTAATCATTAGGCACTGATGCATGCCTTTAACACACAAAATTCTACTTGGGAAGACCTCTTTTGAAGAAACACCATTTGTATACATGCAAAAAGTAGTAAAAATATATAAATATATGTGTGATTTCATGTATGTATAGATATGCACATGTATGTTCATATATATGCATATATATGTATTTGTATGTGTGGCTTTGGCCATGTTTTGATAAATTTTAAAAATTAATTATGCACATCATATATGAAATTATCATGTTTCCTTATTATGTAAGTGAAAAAAATATGAAAATGTGAAGGAAAACAATTTTCATCTTTCAATTTTTTTCTACCTTTCTGTCATTCACTGCTACTTTGAAATAGTAGAGAAACAATGATAAACTTGATGGGCAAAGAAAAAGAATATGAGAAAATCAAGGTGCACAGGCTGAACATGGGGCAAAGCATGTTTTCTGTTATGAAGATATACACAAAAGACAAGAACTTGGACAAAAATGAAGAGCAGAAGGCTAAAGAAGTAGTCAGGAATGGATGAATAATGATTTTAGAGAAAACCTCAGGGCAGGTGGATACAAGACAGCCATTGCAGATGAAATGGGGTGTTTTGAAAGATTAGGAAAATGGTGAGTTTGAACTAGTCTTTTCAATTAATAAATGGATAGTCTACTGCTGAGTTTGAAGGAGTGTGTTACTTACTTGGTAAAAAAGTATATTTGAATGATGTAATACCATGTAAGTTTATGAGAGCCTTGTAAGTAAAGATGAATAACAGGAAACATCAGGGAGCTATTGTACTTCCCTGTTCTGCAACTAGAAGTTGGAAGGCATTATTTTAATACTTTTCAGATTCTTGGTAGGCATTTTAGTTTTTCTTTGATGTACAGATACTTTTATGATTGTGAACAACAGCACCTTCTCCTTCACTCCCCTACTCCCTCTTTCCAGAAATACAAAGTGACAAATAGTGTTGTCCTGTGCTGCTGTGGGTCAGATATTTGTCACAGTTTTCTATAAATAAAGTCTGTTATTTCACAAACAGAAGTTTGACTTCTGGCAGATATGGTTTTGCTTCTGTCTTCACTGTATGAGACATAAAGTATATATCTGTATCCAAAAGTAATGTAAATAATCACCCTCCTTGAATAAAGGACTATTTCTACTTATTGCATATCTGTCTCAAAGGAAATAGCAAAGTTCCTGATGAAAGTCAGCGAGTTAAAATATTACAAGGAAGAAAATCAATCTAAAAACTACTCTTATGCTTTGCTTTGAACACAAAAAAATGCTTTCTGAAATAATTTCTTCTTCAAGTCCATTCTTACAGAAGTTATTGAGAGACTAAGTGTATCCCGATTTTTTTGTACTCTTCAGTCTGTTTGGCTCAATATTGATTATATCCCATCTTTGCTTGTAATTTTCTTCTTTCATCTAATAAGAAAGGCTTGATATGGCACTGAACAACCTGAGGAAGATACCTTATTACCCCTTAATAACGCATCAGATTTATTTCCAAGCAATGTTTTGTCATTGCTTTCTTTTTTTCTTATTAAAACCAGAGATAAGATTAAGAGTATTTTTTCTTTTTCTTTTGCCTTATTCTAGTCAGAGTAACAATGGTGTGATCTACCTAAGAAATGCTTACTCTCACCCACTGTTCTTGTTGTGGGTCACACTTAGGTTCTTTAGGCTGAACTCAATTGCCTAAGGCTGTAAAATGCCTTTTAAAATACTCCCTAATATCACAGAATCACAGAAGACATAAGGGTGAAAGGGACCTCAGTAGATCATCTAGTCCAACCACACCTTGTCAAGTAGTGTCTCCTGGAGTGCATTACTCAGGGTTGTGTCCAGTTTTTGAATGTCTCCAGAGAAGAAGATTCCACAACCTCTCCAGACGACCTGTTCCAGTTCTCTGACATCCTCACAGTAAAGAGGTTCTTCCTTATGTGGAATTTTCTATGTTCCAATTTCTCCCCATTACCACTTGTCTATGGCTCAGCACTCCCAATAAGAGCCTGGCTCCATCCTCTTGAATCCTTCCTTCAGATACTTACGCACATGGAAAAGACCTATTCTCAGTCTTCTCAAGCCTGAACAGACCCAACTCTCTAATAAGACAGATGGTCAAATAGCCTCATATGCCACAGCACATGCCACAGTCGAGACAGCCACAATACATAGAGCATCACTATACAATTTTAGAAGGCTTCAATTCATACAGAGTAACATCACATCAGAAAGCTTCAGACATCTGCCCTTCTTATTCTTTAGCCCAACCTTTTACTCCCCTGACTGTTCATCCATTGCATCTGTGTGCCTTCTGTTCCCTTTGGTGACTGGTCAGTGCACCTCAGCACTCCATATCTCATTACCTTCAATACTGCTCACCTGCTTTTCACAGCTGTAGCCCATTAGGGATGAGTTCAGCCACAGCTCCACTCCCAAATACCACAAACTGTGTGCCTACACTAATCATATTCATAGCCCTCTGCAGGACCTCCTCAAGGAGCTCCATGTCTCTCTTGTGCTGAGGAGCCCAGAACTGTTCACAGCACTCCAGATGTGGCCTCACCAGGGTTGAGTAGAGGGGCAGGATGTCCTTCCTCCCTTGACCTGCTTTTTCTAGTACACCCCAGGATGCAATCAGCCTTCTTGGGCCCCAAGACACACTGCTGGCTCATGGACAGTTCGTTGTCCACCAGGACCCCGAGGTCCTTCTCTGCAGAGCTGCTTTCCAGCAGGGAAAGTGGGGTCCCCCTCCCCCCTTCTGCTGTCCCTGGGGGTGCCCTCCCCAAAAATGGACATTGGATTACAAAATGTCCCTTCCAATCACAGTGGAAGCATTGACGTTTCGATGGAGACTGCCTCAGAACAACGTTCATGGAGGCACAGCAGCCAAGGCAACCACGTGGCTTCTGGGCTTTTTGGGGAGCTCGAGCTGTGTTTCAGCGTTCATGGATGTTGTTTCTGGGACAAGCTTCTCTTGGACCTCTGATCCCTCTACATGTGTCTCAGCTGTCCCCTTGACCCGATCCGTGGAATCTGCAAAAGGCTCAGAAACCTGCCCCTGCTCCCCCCTCCCCCTGCTTCCCTCCCTCCTGGATCTCCGGGAACCATGGGAATGCAGAGGCGGGGACTCCTGCTCCCCCCTCCCTCCTCCTTCAGCCCCCCCCACCCCAGATCTCTGGGGCCCATGGGAACTTGGAGGTAGGGGTCCCCACTCCTCCCTCCCCCTTCTTTCCCCCCCCGGATCTCTGAGGCCCATGGGAAGATGGGGACAAGGTGTGGGGAACAGGACAGGGGCTGCCTCCCTCAGGCAGTGGGGCAGAGAAGACAGAGCTCTCCCTGGAGGGAGAGGGTGGGGTCGATGACGCAACTGGGAGAACATGTAAAGGACTCGGACAGAACGCCCACAGAGGGGGAACAGTGGGTGGGGGAGTAACCTGATCTCCCAAGGGGGCAGTGCCCATGCCCACCGGGAAGCAGGAGGGGGTTGGGTCAAAGGTGGAGACACAGGGAACAAAGGACAGAAAGGGATTATGGGAATAAGCCCCTCCATGTGGCCGTCCTCCATCTTGGGAAGACAAAGGCAACAACCACGTGGCCACACCTTCCTCAGGGGAACAAAAGAAAGGGTTCAAAGAAACAGAACTGCACGGGGTAGCACCAGAACTGGGATTCTTAACTGGGAAAAAGGGATTGGAAAAAGGGTGTGGGGTCAGTTCCTCAGCGAAGTGGCTAATTTCACTAAGGTGTGGGTGCCTGGGGGGGCCTCAGGGGAGCCAGGAGCATGGTCCACCTTTACAGGAGCTGTCCTGTACCTTAGAACGGTGGAGTACTCCCCCCTGCCCACGGGGGTTAGGGGAAGAAGGGGTAGGAGAGGAAGGTGGGGAAACGGATTCAGAGGAAACATTTTTGCCCTATGGCTTCTACCCCTCCCAGCTCACGTCCCGCGCGGACCCTGCTTTTGCAACCTCTGAGATCAGCAAAGTGGAGCGTGGTGAAGCAACCTTTAACGAAGGGATCCCTACGTTCAATCCCCTCTGCTAACGTTGCTCCCACCTGCTCCCAGAACTCCTTTTTGCGAGCGTCCTTCGTGGAAACTTGGGGGAAGGAAAAGCACAGCCACCGAACAAAATTTTTAACAGAATTTTTGGGTAGGGACCCTTCACCAGTAGGATATCCTTAATTTGGGTACAGAATTCCTTCTGTTGGGTGGTTAGCATGGTCCCCATGCTATTTCCACCCACCCGACCTCACCCCTGGTGCAGGGAAAGCGGAAAAAAAACAAAAAAGGAGAAAGACTTCAGTGGCTGCCGCTTGCATTGTGCACCATGCGTCCCCTCGCCCTCTGGAACGCAGCAAAGCCCACCCATGTGAAGGGGAGTATTAACTGGGTCCCTCCCTACCACTAAATACTCACCAAACCGGAATCTCCACAAATAAAAACTGCTATCAGGGTCCTCGCTCCTGGGAAGTGTCTCTTCTTCCGTCTTCATATCCGTGAAAAGTTGCACTTCCTCTCCCATGCGGGGAAAGAACCATTTCCTTTCCGCGGGGGTGGTGGAGACATCACTGACTTACTTCAGGGAGTGTTTTCAGTCCAGCGTGAAGCACTGTTCCCGCATGGACTGCAGCTCGCTCGGCTCGGCGGTGGCACTCGCTGGTCGGCGGCGCGGCCCCACACCGGTGGCAGCAGCTCTCCACGTGGCCTCTGAGTGCTTCGCGGTGACTCTCTGCCTATGCAGGCGGCTCCACTGGCCATGGCCCCTATGTTGGATGCCACCTGTGACGATGCGTTAGTTTTCCTTGTCCTGGGCAGCTCCAGAGAGCCCAGCTCGGGCACTGCTTCTCAGCGGGACCTGTGCTTGTCACAATTCCCGGGCACTTCTGCCTTCTGTGCACTGGGCGGGGGCTGGCCGCGCCCTGTCACTGCGTGAGGGGCGAGACAAAGAGGGAAGGAATTGTCCACTCCATCCATGCAGTCTGCTAGAAAGCTTTAATTGCCGTGGGCAGCTGCGGTGGAGAAACCACGGCTCACTCTCAGCGCCGCGTGGATGGAAAATGGCTCCGAACAAAGGAAGGCATAGGGTTTTATAGGGGGCGGGCCGAGGGGGGCGGAAGCCCCCCTTGCCCAATGGGGGCAGGCTACAGGGGAGTGACATGGACCGGGGTAACCAACAGGAACGCGACAGGGGCGGACTGGGCTCTGGGGCGAATGGGGTTGCAGGAGCGGGGTGACAGACACCGAACTCTCCAGAGTGGACTGGGGGGTGGTTACAGGACTGGCACGGTGAGCTCCAATGGTACATAACACAGAGCGGACCACCGCGGGGGGGGGAAACACGAGGGTTGCACAGGGGTACACAGAACTGGCTAACTAACACATAACAGAACCCCTAATCTGAACCCAAACCCGGGATGCAACACATGGAAGAGGAAAAAAAAATGTATCAAAATACATAAATCCCAATCTATGACAAATAGGGTAAGTATGCAGTCAGCTCCTGGACACTGTACAGATCAACCATATGGTGCTATATAGACTGTCATTGAGCAGCCGAGGTGACTGTTGTTATGTATAGTCTTTGCTACAGCACATTTTATCAGGTTAAATCCTGAGAAATGAGGAAGGAGAATTGACCATGATTTGATGAGAGCTTTTTTGACTAGAGGTTAGGGACAGATTGGTGAAAAAAGATAGCAATCAGGGAATCTGCTGCAGAAAAACCAACCAGAGGAGAAAGAGGAAATTTGTATGCAAAAGGGCGGAAGTAACACTTTCAAACTATAGAATTGCAGTGGGAAGGAAAAAAAGATTTATTTTCCAACCTCTTTTTGTCTTTATATTCAGCAGTTCAAACCCTTTATATATATATAGATATGCATATATATAGTTGTTCAAGTTAAATAAAATATAAATTTAAATGTGAAAAGTCACTGATTTTTTTTTTTCACACATTCTTATCTTCAAGGAATGATGAGAGTGTTATCTCAGGCTTTTGACTCTTTTTATTTGTTTGTTTGTTTGTTTTTTCACCTGGGGTTTCGTTGTTTGCTTGTTTGCCTGCTTTTATTCCATAGCTTTTAAATATTTTAATCTCAAAGTTAAGTGCTTTAGCATACAACATTTTTGGGGGTAAGCAGTGGGAGGTACAGACCTTACTCTTGAATTT
Source organism: Vidua chalybeata (assembly GCF_026979565.1). Lineage (NCBI taxonomy): Eukaryota > Metazoa > Chordata > Aves > Passeriformes > Viduidae > Vidua > Vidua chalybeata. The sequence continues at coordinate 54,730,957 of NC_071531.1, read as the reverse complement.
CCAAGATCCATGGACTGCCAGAGGGGAGATTTAAAGGAAAAGTTTCAGTTTGAAATAGCATGTATGTTTCTAGCATCTTCCTACAGTCCTTGATACCCAGGAAACAGAAGGGTTTTGAAGGTCATTTAGTGTGTTTTGCTCTCAGCTGTATGAGAAATGCTTTAATTAATTTCTTTTCTAGAGCTAAGCCAATCAGAATAGTTTATGGGAACTTAAACTGAATATTTATCTCCCTGTGATCCTCAGGAGAATTTGAGAAAGAGCAAAAATTTGCAACAAATTATTTTGATACTGTCATTTTTCCCGTAACTATAGCTGTCTTTCCTGAAGATTGGCCTTGAAAACCAAATACAATCCAACTCAGCCAAGCATATCATCAGAAGTGGAATGTGTCTGAATTAATATGTGAATTGATGTTCTTGTTGACTATGGTTTTCAGTATTTTTTTTTCCTTGGAAAACAGATACCCATTACAGTATTTCTTCCATGATACCCCTTGCAGAAAAGGTATTTGTTAGATTTATGAGACACTGCTGAAAATTCATGCACATATTCAAAAGAACAGAAGGCCATTGTATTTGAATACTATGCAAATAAGAGATGAAATAGTTAGTCATACTTCTATGAAGGTATGAGCCAGATTCTGCAATGGATTAACTCTGTTCTAAGCAGCTGTATCTGAAAGCTTTAGATATTGTATAATTTTACTAGATAAGTCTTTGGAATCTTTATTGGGTTTACACGCCAAAAGTTTCGGATCAGGGAAACTTCAGGGGTGACTTCTATGAAAAGAGAATACTAGGAACTGCCCCTATGTCAGGAAGAATCAGCTCAAGCTGGCTCAAAAATGGATCCACATCTGGCAAAGCTGAGCATGTCATCTATGTTAGTGGCACCTCTGTGATATCATAGTCTAAAGAGATAGTAAAAAATGCTGTGCAGCAGATTTGAGAGAGGATTGAGAAATATGAGAGAAACAACTGTTCAGGCACCAAGATCAATAAGGAGAAGGAGGAGGTGCTTTAGGCATTGCAACAGAAATTCCCCCTCAGCTCATGAAAAAGACTGAGGTGACACATGGTGTCCCCCTGAACCCCATGGAGGACCACAATGAAGCAGATATCCACCTGCAATCTGTAGAGGAACCTACAGTGGACCATGTCAACCATGAATGAAGCAGCTCACGTAGACCCCACACACGAGCAAGTTCTTAACAGGAGACAAGGCCCATGGAGAGAAGTCCACATTATTGTGAGTTTTCTGAAAGAAGCTGTGGGATCCATATTGGAGCAGTTTGTATCTGAAGGTCTCTAAACCCAATCACAGGGAAGAAGCCCACAATGAAGCAGTTCTTGAAGCATTGCAGCCTATGGGAAGGGATGTTGGAACAGTTTGGGAAGGATTGTATCCCACTGGATGGACCTCACACCATGGCAGAGTACCAGTGTGGAGAGGAAAAACCAACAGATATGAAGCCTTATGAACTGACTCCAATCCACTTTCTCCAGGCCCCTGAGACATGTGAAAGGAGGAGATAGAGAAGACAAGAAGAAAATTGAACCTGGAAAGATGTGAGCTGGGAGAGGATAGGTGATTTTAGATTTGTTTTTAATAGCTAGAAATAAGTTTAACTAAATTGAATCCAATCTCTTTCGCCCATTTGCCCAGGTGAGTGAACTCTGTCCTTATTTCAAACTATGACCTTTCTCATTTTTGTCTCAGTTTTGTCTCTCTATTCTTTTGAGGACAAAGAGTGATAGAGTGGCTTGGTGGGAACATGGTGGCCAGCCAAGGTCAGCCCATCACAGAACCACAAACATTTTCAATTGTTAGAATGCTATTGCGCACATGCACACACACACACACACACACACACACACACACACACATACACACACACAGCGGAGCCTTCTCACTTGCTGAGGAACACGCATTTTCCTTCTAAAATGATAGAATCAATGCAGTATGGCTTTAAATTCATGGAGATCTTCATGAGTTAATCCTTAGGGTCTATAAATTTGTGTTCATTCCATGTAACCAATTTTCAGCACTAGAAAAACTTAAAATTATATGCCTTGCACAATCATTTGATAAATAGGATCAAGGTCAGCTACTGACACATGAATACAGATTTAGCTGATTCCACTTTCAAACAGATGTTTCATTTGTATACTGAATAATTTCATATAACTGATTTGGTATTAAAATTACAATAAAATACATAAGTGTTTTATTAATAGCTACCTGTTAGATATTGAACCAATTTTATTTAAAACAACAGTGGCTGAATAACGGAACTTATTTCAGAAAGTGCTGTAATAGGAAAGAAGTCAGGTTCCTTAAAAAAATCTCGAAGTAGAAATATTAGTGTTTTTTGCATACATTGTCCCTCTCTTTCTAAACCGAGGTTTTGAATGGCTTATGCAGAGAGAACTAACACTAAAAGAGCTCTGTTTTGCTGTATTTTAGTATAGGATTACTCTAATATTGCTACCAATTTGAATGCTACTGAACAGCCTACAGGAGATCTGCATTTTGATGCAAATAGTGTTATCTCAGTCATTAGAGGTTTTAGGGTATAGGCTAGAGATTAATATTTATAGCTGCCTAGAGAAGTGGAAATTAATCTCACTGTGTATTTTAAGACTTGTTTTCACTCCTTATTGGAAGGTAAAAAAAGGGATAGAGTTCTGAAACACAGCTAAGATGCCTGGAACACTAAACATCACTGAATTTTGCATGTCTGTAAGGTTAAGTTTTCTGCTCTAAAGAAGATAGGTCAAAAACATCTCAGAGTTTTGATATCTTTTTCTTTCATCAAAATTCTTTTTCAGAACAGAGAGATAGGTTTCCAAACCATGCCATTCTTCTGAAAAGAAAAATTGCCAATTCTCATCCACCACTGCACCATTATTTCTCCCAGATCACTTCATAGCTCCCCAGTGAACCAAGGAAGATGTGTTGAAAGCATTGTCATACCATGAACCTTACAAGAATTTTACATTAAGTTAATAGTAAGAGAGATAGTATTGACTATGGTCCCTCTACCGTCTATCTCTCTAGAAAAATATCTCAGACAAAACACCAAAGAATCAGTGTTAACAGATTTATGCAAACATGAATCAAGACAAGGCAATGATAAGAAAGTTAAGAGATAGAATCAACATATTCATTAATCTCAGGTTTCTGTGGATTTTAAATTCAGTTCCACAGCCCCATTTCACCTGTTCCTTTAAAATGATTCTCAAAAGGTAAAATCACTAAGGAATATGGCATTTTCTTTTGAACAGTAAAGTGAAAATATTTATTTCATACAAACTTTAAAAGATGATCAAAAAAGAAATATAGATGTGAAGCAGCTAATTTTTTTTTTTTGGTTAATTAAGTCAGGTACCTACATTTAAAACTTAGAGCAGTGAAGAAAATTCTCAATAAAGAAGAGACTCAGATTAGAAAGAAAAATCCCTCCAAAGATTACCAGACACACTTGGCAAAGCACAAATGTGGTTTCAGCAGTTTTTCCCTGGTTAATAAAAGGTTAGATTCACCCCCTTATATTTTAAACACCCCAAAATTAGATAATCTTTAGCATAACTGTAACCTAATTTTTTTCACCCTCAATATTTAAGAAAAGTAAACATACTATGCAAGGCAATGTGTCACACTGAATACCTATGAAACACAATGTTCATGAAAAAAATTGCAAAGAGTTAAAAATTTGAATAAAAGCACCACTTATTTGCTTTTATGAAGAGTGAATTATTGAGCTTTTGGGGATGAGAAGTGATTGAGCAGCCAGGTGGGATTTGTCCCTTAACCAAGGCAACCCACCATATCCTGCTTATATTTTGAGCCAGTTGTAGTCTTAAAAGGTGCATTAGCTTCTTCGACTGCCTCTGACAGGCCTGAGGATGAACTCTAAAAATTTTATCTATTTCTGTCTAAGTTTGCCCTTAAAATGGAAGTTCAAAGCAACCTTTTCCATGGCAACTGCAGCAACAAATTTTAATTCATGTTTTATATTCCCATATAATATACTGTCCATGACAACTTGACCTCAGAATTATCACTTTCAGCCTCTTCCCCTGTTCTTTTCAGCCCTTTCACAGAAATGCTGACTCGCTGACTTTCTTTTTCCTGGTGACAGATATTACTTGTATTTCAATGAGTTCAGAAATTGCTGCTTGCTGTGACTGTGTGTGCTGATAGGCCAGCTTAATAAAGTATTTAATTTTTCTTAATCTGTCATTTTTTTCTCAGAATCCAAAAGAACATCTTTTTTCATTTTGAGTCCCTCATCCTCTGCAGCATTTGAATGAAATTGATCAGTTGCAAAGTTCCTGATGGATAAAAGAGTGTGATAGGGCAAAAACAGTTTAAGTCTTGTTTTCTTAAATACCCAGGAAAATCTAAGAAAAACATGTCAGAAGCTAATCAGTAGAGAAAATTGCAGCTAGACTCAACCCACTCACATTGCAAGTATTTTCCTCTGCCTTTTCTCCATTCTTGACCTAGGGTTCAGATTTCTTCACTACAGAGCAGTGTCTCAACTACCTTTTGTGTAAAACCACATATGAAGAGCATTTAGAAAGATAGTGGGACATTTGGGGTCCTTTTTTTCCTACAGCCTAATGTATATAGAGACCATGCTGCTTTACTGACTTCCATAATCAGTAAATTAGATACATTATGTCCCCTTTTTGTGTGTCCTTTTTTTTTGTTGTTGTTTGCATGTTCGGGAGGTTGGATTTGTACGGTTTTTTGGGAATAATTTTTTCTTATCTATAACTTCTTGTGTAACAATATTAGGTAACAAAATATCCACAACCTTATATTCAGCCTGAGTAGTAGCTTCCTGATAAAAATATTCCTAGGAAGTTAAAGATTATTTTTTTTTTTTCATCTAGAAAGGGCATTGAACTTAGCAATCTTTGACAAAGGCAATGTCTCAACCAGAGAGGTGCTCTTAGAGCATGACTAATACACAGTGACAGGATCTGACTCTTTACAAACTATCACTTACTTTTAAGTGCCATAACTGTCAGCCTATAAGTTATTCATGTCTTTTGGACTACTCTTCATTCCTCCTATTGAAGCTATGTCACTATGCAGGAAAGAATTCAAGATTTATGAGGTTAGAAAGACTGCTGAGAAGTGAAAATAGCTAAATATCTTTACAGCTGGAACATCTACTTCAAAGATGTTGAACTTGATTTTCTTGGGGTTTTATTCAGCCTGCTTTGACAGAGAAACATAGTTTATTTGATCATAAACATTTTTTTTAAAAACTGAATTCCGTATCAAACAGTGTGGACAGATATGTGAGAGTTCTAAGTTTATTTTTTCAAGCTTCAGAAACCTCCACAGGCTTAAAAGCTAGACCTTGGAACAAGGAAAAAAAGCTTGTGCAAGTTCATTCTGTTAAATGCTAGAGAATGAATTTAGGAGAGAGAATTTTTAAACCATCAGTGGCTGAACTTCTGAGGATACACATTTTGTTTTCACATGTCCTGGCCTATAACCTCCTAAGTTCAAGTGTTATGCTTTCTACCTTGATTCCTAGTTCTTCCATCTCTGCAAAATAAACCCTCAGTTAAATGTCTCATATTTCTTTCAAGTTTTCCTTTCTATTACCCAGACTCTTTCCTTTCCAAGACAATCTGACATAGGGATAGAGTTTTTGAAATATCTGTACTATCATCCCTGTTGATTTGGTGAAGCCTAATTTCCATCATTATCTTCTTTTAAGTTGATAGACACATGGTACCTTGTTCACCAAATCTTAGAAATCATTACTCTTTTACTCCTGACAACATGTAAACAGTCATAGTTAAATCTCAGGTTTAAATAGATAAGTTCTCAGTTGAAGGTCATTGCCCCAACCCATTTATCCCCTGAGAAAGAAAGAAGAATTAAACAGAGCATATACCAATTTTTAAGGCATTCTTTAAATCTTCCTGTGTTGAGACTGTTTCATACAGACAAGTGTGACTAGCCCTTTGCTGATAAAATTTGCCCACTGTGAAAAAGCTTCAAATAATACACTAGTGATGTTTACCTACTCCATGTAGGAGAAAAACCTTTGTGGTAGCATAAGTACATAAGTATCACTTGGGTTTTCAATGATGGCAAAGGGGATTATTTAATCTGTATTTCTGTCTGTATTTCTCCCTTCTGGAGAAATTTTTGAACCCGCTGACTGATTTAAAGCAGATTTAACACAGAGGTAGAAATCTGAAAGATACGTGACTTCTAGTTTCACAGAAATAAAGTGGATGGCTAGTGCTGGGACAGAGGTCTAATTACTTTGAAGCTGTCACACAACAGTCTTCACTAAGCCATCCTATTTCTTTGGGGAAAAAGATTTGACAATTTATTTTATTGAATACAAATTTACTGAAGATTTGCTGTATTAAAATTAAATTCATTAATCAATGAAAAGACATATATCTGTATAAACAAGACTTCTCTACAGCCAGTACTTTAATTGCTATGACACAGAGGACTGCATCCTGACCTACTAAGGAAGTAAATTTTTTTGTACTTTAATATAGTATTTTAGATTTTTATTCATTCACATTTTAAGTCTGCTTCTATTTGAAAATAAATTATTGACTTCTGATTCTCAATAGATTTTAATATCATAGGTTTTAAAGGTCTAAAACATGATTTCAGGGTACTTTGAGGAAGCAAATTTCTCATTTAAAGAGCAGAAGGTTGATATTTAATTTGAACCCTGTCTTTAGAATTTCCTAATGGCTATGTTGTTGCAAACCTAGTGATTTTAGTTGGTATCTATGTATTGAGATACTCAGCATTTCCACTGCAGTTTGGATAACTTAGACACATTATTTGAGTTTCTCTATTCCTAACAGGGGCTTATATCTATTCCTTTATTTCTCTATTCCTTAACAGGGACACTATCTATACTGAAGCATCTCACTTTTAGGCATATTTAACTTTCTCTAGATCTAGCTCACAGATAAAGATACCAAAACTAATGAAAGCAAACTGAATTTGGAACTTTTTTTCACCTATAAAGGAAAATTTATGTTTTGAACAAATTTCTCCACCAGGGCCATGTCCTTCTTATGTTGGGGGCCCCTGAGCTGGATGCAGCATTCCAGGTGGGGTTTTGAGAGAGCATAGTACAGGGGAAGAGTCACCTCCCTCTGCCTGCTGGCCATACTGCTTTTAATAGGTTACATCTGGATATCTAGGCTGCGAGTGTGCATTACACATTTCTAAGACAGTATTTTTTAACAGTATTATCTGAGTGTAGATTTTCAATGAACTCTAATTATATTTAGGCTTTTACAATCAAACAAAATGTGAAAAAGCACACTCCATGGAAATTAGTGTCAATGAAAAATTATTTAATTTTTAATCTTTAATGTACAACTTTGAATAAGTTGTTCTCTTATCATTATAAAATAACTTATTGATAACACTGAGACAGCAGATATAATAATATAAAAAAAACCCTCTATCCTTTCTTAAATGTCCCTTGTCTATCTTAATAACTTTTGATTTAATTTTCTAGCCCTTTTATAGTCTGCACTCTACCTCCAAACAATTTGCAAATCTGCTTTGAAATGCCTTCCTCTTATTCTCAGGCTGTACTCCATAATGCCAACTCTGATTTTCTGAAATCAGCTGCACAGTCCTAGCAAACTTTACAGGAAAATTTGCCCTGTTAGCGGCTACTATCAAAAATTGAAAAAACAATCTGAAGTAGGGAAATTAGGTCCAAAGGTAGAAGGTGGTGTTAGGGTAAGCTGCAGCATACTGGAGCCGTAAGGGAAACATAAGAGGATTAGTGTAAATAGCATGTGTGTGCCTGGAAGCAGAAGATATTTATTTAAAGGTCACCCAAAACTAAATGTTGCCAGTGGACTTGCAATTGTCAATATAGTTTTTGTTACTTGCATGCTTGGAACTCTATCTATATAAATCTTCATTCCAAAAAAAAAAAAAACAAAAAAAAAAAAAAAAAAAAAAAAAAAAAAAAAAAAAAAAAAAAACAAAGAAACCAAAACAAAAACAAAAACAAAAAAAAAAAACCTGAAAAGGTAGTCTTTTCACACTTTTCTTTAAACATTGATTTAGACATTTAGGAGAATCACAATGAATTACAATATTATATAACAGTAAAAATGAAGCTGATATCCAGTCTTCTCTTCTATATGGCTAAACAATATAGCTGCTACATAATGCTATATATCCTACAATATTATTTGCCATGTCTTTTTAGAGGTTATTTAATTTTCCTAAGAAATAAAAACATAGAATCTTTGAATGATTCACAGTTATAAAACATAGAATCTTTGAATGATTTACCAGTACATTATTTTCTATTAATTTGATAATATCAGGTATATAATTTCCCTATTGGTTCAACTTCAATGTCTTAGTTAAAACAGTTCACAAAACCAAACTGAAAGCTGAATCCAGTCTAAATTCTGCTACTCTGATATACTATGTGTTCCAATAAAATAATGGTATTATACCTATGTGTTCCAATAAAATAATGGCATTATACCTCATATTCCTAGAACCAACTCTTGAATTATTTTCCTAATGGTATTATTTAATGGGAAATAAATTATAAGTTCCAAATGAAATTTACCTACTTACTTTGTTTGTGTACTTCCTGTGACTCCACTCTATTGAAGGTCTGTAGCCATAAGAGCCACAGGCTACAATCCATCAGCTTGGAGGATTAAATTTTCTTACTATTGTTTTAGCATTCATGCCATAGAATTAATGAAGTTCACACAGGAACATTTTTGATTTAAAGAATCTTGCACCATGTTGATAAGTTTAATGGATAGCCCTGACCTTTAAATGATTACATGCATTCAATGAATCAGCAGATTAATAGGTCATCTAGCAAACATGAGTTTTACCTCCAGTATATAAAGAACAAGCATCTAACAAAATCTCATCAGATCATTGGTAAAATACTCCACACTGTACAAATAAAGCATTTGTTTATCCTATTAAAATGTCAAGCTTTATTAACTAGAGGAGGTCACCAGCTAGAGTTTCAACACATACGCATGTTAATTTACTGTGATATAAAGGTAAACAAGACAATGCAACCAATACATCTTGACACAGATTTATAGTCTCAAGTATTGGTGTTCTCAGGGGAATTAATAGCTGAATGTAGTTAACCATTAAGTTGCTCTAGAAGTCCGATGCCTGTGCAATATATGAAGCCTGCCTCAATGCACTCTCTACTGTGGTCTCAGTAGAGGCCAGGCAGCATGGTGACCTAAAGGGAAGTGGGGTAAAAGACACTTATATTAAATGTAAAAATAAAGTGTCACCTAAATAAATTAATACAATCAAACACATGAGTTGTTTCTCCCTTTTTTAAATAACTTTCTTTCTTATTAAGCACTGTCCCATAGTTTTCACTTCTAATTTCAATACAACATGTAGGAAATCTATAATGTATATCAATAGAACACTGACAAATAGGTTAAAGTGGCTTTGTACAGAAACTTATTTATAAGAAAAGTGAGGCTTTGTTCTTTACAAAATAGCAACAACAAATCAGTAAAAGCATGTAAAAACCACTCTATAAGCCACTAATTTCCACTAGTCCTGTTTCAAAGAGAAAAGCTGATGAACTTTCAGCAAATGCTCCCTGTAGGAGCACACATTTCCTTTTAGAGCCTAAGAATAAGAGAAGTTCTTAAGTAGAGATACACTTGGAAATGGCAAGAAGGAAAACAGGAGACTGAATAAGGTCTCATACCACCATTTCCAAAGGGGCAAGGATAGTCTGACATGCTCTTCATGCTGAAAAATTTTATTCTACAACTGTGCACATTGGTTGCAATAGTAAAGTTAAAAGATACAGTATTAAAACCTGCTGTGTTGAGCCTTATTACTTGCTGGAAGTTATTTTCCCCAGTATACCTCAAAATAGAAGAGCTGAATTTCTTCTGAAAGGCTAAATATTACAAAAGGATATTCACTACTGACAACCAGATATATACTAATTTTATCTCACTGATGTACTACACATGACTAGTGTCCAAAAGGTTTTATCTGCCAAATGAAGGTTTCTGTTATGATTTATGATCTCTGTGAAGAGTATCTATGAAAAGTAAAGGTGGACAAGTATTTTTTGATCTTAAGAAGATCACCCTATTTTGTTATTACAAACAGGAGGTATTACTTTATTTGTCCCTAACACTATTTAAGAAATAATATACTGCCAAAAACCTCATGTTTCTTGTTTTTTCCTCCATTTTTATTATTGTTGTTGCTATTATTATTACTACTATTAATGATAATGATCATAATAATAATATTCTTATCATCACCATAGTAATATTTTAATGTGTTTCAATTATTAAACTATTCTTATGTGAACCCACAGCTTTTACCCTTTTCTGATTCCCCTTCCCATCTTACAGGGGAAAGGGGAAGAGGAATGAGTGAATATCTGGGTGGTACTTAGTTGCTGGCTGGAGTTATAAACACAACAAAAACTAGAATTTGACAAGTGTGCAAGACCATATATTCAGAAAACAAACAAACAAAAAACCCACAGTTTTATTTTATTGCACTTCCTCACAGATGCTTACTATTGTAGGCTGACAGCACCTATAGAGTCTGTTGAAGGGCACAGTTCATAGCCAGACTTCAAAGGACGGGTAATAAAAGGGCAGCAGAAGGAATCATGGAACCTGCCCTTACAGAAGCATCATCAGCTAACAGCACCTGAAACTGCATCAGTATTCAAAGTGGAAAAATGTACGGTTGTCAAGTACTGGTGACCTATTAAATAAGAAGAAAAATTATAGAAAAAGAGCTTGTTATCACCTGGAGATAACAGGTTTGATAGGTTAAAGGATCTTCTCGGGAGAAGACAAACTTGAGACAGGTTTTGTGGCTGACCAAGAGAAGTCAAAAGAATAAATACAGAAAAAAACACCAGAACTGCTTAGAGCAATCCATTCTATGCAATAAAAATGAAAGCCCTGATGGGTTTAAAATAATAAATCTTAAAATCAGAAAGAACATTGAAAAAATATTGGGAAGAGAGTTATATATATATTCCTTCCTTAATATAGATGCATATTTCTTTAGACTATTATAAAGAATGTTTTTCCATGAAAATCTGTCTTATTTTTCAACTTTATTGTGCTTTTTAAGTAGACTTGTAAACTAGAGGATCTGTGAAAGGGATAGCAGGGTACTTGTGAAAGGACAGGAGTTATTTGGAAGTATTGAACATGTGTCTGGTAGGACAAGCAAATGGGTTTAATTATGGGCTAGATACCCAATTTGGAAAGTTCTGAAAAAGTGCACTTGATTAAGGTTTTGAGGAAAAGATAATGAGGACTAAGGAAAGTCAGAACTGGGTTTTACTCAGATCAAGGGAAACTTGAAAAAAGTGAACCGGATTTTCAGATCCTGGAGGGAGTATTTAATTAATAATTGAGATAAATTAAAATATGTGAATGTCATTTACAGCACATTTTCCAAGAGAACTAATTAACAACACTCATATAGCTATTGAAAAATACTGTGGGATTATTTTTGTTATTTCTTTTCTATTGTTTAGTGCTGTTATTAATTATCTTTCTCTAAAATTAATATTTAAAATTTTATTTAAATTATGTTAGAAACTATGTTGATGTGCTACATAGTTAAAAAGAAATAAAGAAATCAGACTCTTTTATGGTCTTATTGATTTGACTTTTAAAATATTTTCTGCAGCATATTCTGTGACCTAACAGCAGAAAATCATGTTGTAATGACAATACTTAGCATTATGCAATCACTGTTTATGAGTATTAATAGTTGAGATCACAGCTTGACTGTTCTATTTAGCTGTAGTTCCTCATTGCTATTCATTATGAGCTGAAGGGTTACAAGAGGGAGAAGACAGAGAAGAACTAATTTTGTGCTGCTTTTCACCAATATCAGTGGTTAGAAATTTTTGCTCTATAAGCATGTTATGTTTCCTACAGTGGGAGATACACTGCAATTCAGAAATGGACAAATTACTGCTTGGAAAGAAATGCCACATTTTGAAGCTATCTGGGGAAAATTATGCTTGCTTGAGTTTTACCTGAAAGAGAAAAAAAAAAAAATTGCTATTCCTTATATAAGCAGTAGGGTATTTTTGTACTCAAGAGAATGGAGACACAAGAATCAATGAATTAAATAGTGGTCATTCTAAGAATAAATTTTCAGCTGCTGTTTACATGCAACCTAGGGTACAGAAGAAAGCAGACCTTAAAATATGAATGAACCCAACAGCTAGCCACCATTTACTTTTCTTTCTTTCTTGAATTTGAGTGAAGGGAATTAATATATCCTGTAACTGCCTAGCTAGTCTTATTAAACTGAATGTAATATATGATTCAGGTGTGGTATTTTCTCAGTACAAATTACATTCAAGGTATTTTAGTGAGGAAAACATTCTGCTTTAGTTCATATTGAGGCACAGGGTAAAGCACTAGCACAACTAACTCCTTCTTGTGCTTTGGATAAGGCAGCTGTGACTGGTTGTTTTGTTCAGGAAACACAGGCATGGAATCTGATTAAAAATAATTTATTTAGTATCTGTTTTTTGTGTGATCAAGTATATTAATCTGCATATTTTATTCAAATAGACAGTGACAGTTATATCTGGATAGACTGAGTTCTCTGTAGCTTAGATTTTTTTTGACAGCAATTCTGAATATTAAGATTAATGTATATATCTATAAAGTCACCAGATGTCCCTTTGTCCTTCATCACCACCTATTTATGCTGAAGTATGCAAAATACTGCTGAGCACCTCTCCATGGTGTTTTGCACTATGGTTGCTCTTTGGTGTTCATTTATGCGAAATTCATTTGAAACCATAGCCAGATCTGATTACAATTTTGCAGGTAGAAAAAAAAAATACTGAACCTATTTACTCTTAGCTGTTTACGGGTCCTAAATAGTGTCAGCAAGAGCATCTTTAGGATTACATATTTTCTACAGATGATTATGCAAATGATGTCTCCATGCAGCTTACCATGCCTCCATTTTCTTTGTGATTCTTTAGGACAAATCTTCTGGCACTTAATATCAGCTGTTTAGCATCCTCTGGAAGTAGAGAAAAAATAAAGAATACATCTGAGAAATATGTTCCCCTGGAAACAGGTGCACAAGAATTTATGTATGCCATTTTTTGCATTCTGTGACTCCTCAGAAAGAGATCTTTATATTGGATGAAAAATCCACCTGTAAGTTGTCATATGAATAATACCTTTTATTTTTTGAAAAACTGTCCTGTAAAATTTTAATTCTGCCCCATTTTTTCTTTTTAATATTTAGTAAAACAGAAAAAAGGGAAGAAATATTTCTTAAAACTGTCAGCTCTACAGCTGTCATCCAATTCTTTTTAACCCAAATCCTCACTTTAGCAAATGATGGTGAATGTTTGGGTAAATTGAATTGGTTATACATAATATTAAGAACTTTACCTGTAAATAAAAGATTATGTATTTTCAACACAGCTGTTAAAGCTATCAGTACATTTTCTCTCTGAAATGAATGTGCTTTGAAATAACTTACTCACCAATTCATCTGAGTTTTCCTCAGTGATTGAATAATGTTAATGCAGCAACTGTGTGGGAAGTGCTTGTGGTGTCCTCATCAAAAGCTCCCTAGTGGAAGTCTCTTCCCTTCCTTCCCCAGGCAGCTCTGTGGTTCTTCTCTGAGAAGGTAATGATGGAGTTGAAGACTGTAAATGTAAGTTTGTTTTCAGGAAATAATGAAATAGTAAATTGATTATTATTGCTCAAAATAATCAGTACACTGACTGTAATTTTAAAAAGGAAAATATGATTGAAAATTTTTAAAGATATATGAAATTGTAAGTGAAGAAGACCAGTTAGTTCAGTGATGACCGATGAAAGTTTTCAGTACTGTTTATTCTCCCTCCATCTTCTGACAATGAAGAAATATGGATGCTGGCATGAGAGCAACTATCTAGAACCTAGAGCTGTATAGAGAAATTACCCTGATCATTTGTGTCTTAAGCACATGCTCAGGACTGACTGCCTACTTGGAGTTAGGGAAATTTTACAGTATATACGTCCCTTGTCAGATACAGTCTATAACACTGAATGACAGAGTCTACTGGAGATAAACCCAGGTGGAAGCTTAGCAGTTTACATGACTTGGTGTTTGCCAGTAAGTTTATAAAAGCTTGCCTGCTTACTGGTAGAGTTTATGAACTAGTACTCTTGATTCGCTGTCCATCTTGTGGTACAGAATCACAGAATGAACTAGGTTGGAAAAGATCTTTAAGGTCATAGTCCAACCTATGACCTAACCTAACACCACCCCATCATCTAAACCATGGCACTGAGTGCCATGTCCAGTCTTTTTTTAAACACGTCCAGGGACAATGACTCCACCATCTCCCTGGGCAGATGATTCCAGTGCGCAATCGCTCTTCCAGTAAAGAACTTTTTTTCTAACTCTAACCTAAATTTCCCCAGGCACAGCTTAAGAACTCTCATTCTCATCAGTTGTAGCCTGGGAGAAGAGACCAACCCCCACATGGCTACAATGTCCTTTAGTGGAGTTGTAAAGAGTGATAAGGTCACCGCTGAGTCTCCTTTTTTCCAGGCTAAGCAACCCCAGCTCCTTCAGTCGTTTGTCATAGGGTTTGTGTTCCAAGCCCCTCACCAGCCTTTATTGCCCTCATCTAGATGCATTCAAGTATCTCAACGTCCTTCATAAATTGAGGGGCCCAGAACTGGACACAGCACTCAAGGTGCAGCCTCACAATCTGCTACCCAGCCTCCCAAATCATTGTGCAGTTATAATCATTTGTCTAAAATATCCATTTGTCCAGAAACATCTTTCATAGTCTCACAGTCCCTAAGAGATTTTATCTAATTTCTTTTTCAGGCATTTTAGTGCATTCAAGACCTGTATTCCTAAGGTAGTCACACTACCTAGATAAGTCCAGTTTAAAAAGAGGATTTAGAGGTGAGGAGAGAGTAATGTAAACAAACTTTTGCTGGATATTTCAAGTATTGTCATAAAACTTACACAACAAGAAGAGAGGTGAGATCCACAGTCTTCCCCAAAGAAGATTTTGACTGCTATAGAATTGTTGCCAAGTTAATCAATATTTTATGTGTCCAGCAGGATGTCAAAAAAAAAAACAAACAAAAAAAAACCCAAAAAAACCCCAAACTTTTCTCTGTAATATGGACATTAAATAAACTGTGGGGTCAATATCGCTTCTAAGTTCTAGATTTTGAAAAGGTGGATGAAAATTCATTGTTCCCTACTTCCATACAGAGGAGTGGGTGGGAAGTTTAGAGTTTTTACTGGATTATAAAACCTTAGCCTAACTTTTCTGTTAGAGATTGCTCTCTATTCCACATGGGATAACTTCAGTAATGCATTGTTTTTTATAAGAAGAAATAGATTACTACTTTCAACTTTCTTTTAAAGTTGCTTCCCTAGAGCTAGCAATTGCTCCTGCAGTATTTCAAATGAATCTTTTATAAAAGTTTTATAACCCAGTCTATTTCTCAGCTTTGATTCTGCAAAGGATTCTATATTGAAATGCTTTCCAAAGTGCCTTCACAGGTCATTTGGATCTAGCTTCTCATTTTACTTAAGCCGTTCTCTGAAAAGATAGTGAGAGCTGTTTCAATACTTTTTTGAATTCCAAACCTGCACTTTATCCATTGTATGATTTTCAGTCATACAGTGTTCATATTTTCTCCCTTTTCCAATAAATCCCAATCTACCAGATGTGGGATAAATAGACATTAGTAGATCTTCCTTGCTCAAGAAGTTGAAATTATATTTTCAGACTTTGTGTAAGCTGTACACAACTGTCTTACTGTCTTACACATACTGTCTTTTTATGGATTTTTTCCTTTCAAATATGTAAAATATTTTAATTATGCTTTTTATACCTTCCTTTTGTGTGATGCTCACATCTGTCCCTTTAGTAAATAGACTTTATATCCTGATGGGATCCAAGAATGCCATATCTGTCTGTAAATTTAGGATTTGCTTTTTTTTTCATGTTACACACAACATTTCATTTTTATTGAGAGTATATGAAAATAAAGCCACTCAGGAAGCTGTTGCTCTTTTCAGAAGTCTAGTTTTCACCTCCTGCTTCTCATGTAGGTTCAGATGTTTTAATTTAATAGGTATGTATTTACATATGTGCTCCAAGAGGGCAGGATGACCCACCTTCTGGCACTGCAAACCTTTACTCTTTCCTCTTTAGTTTATGCTCCCTTGATAGACTGTCTTTATGCCCTCTCATTTGTAGTATTTCAGTGCTCATTACCCCTTTAGGTCTCACATAATATTTCTTTTTGTTCTCTGTACTGATAACCGTTTTTCTTAAACATAATTACCTTTGTGTAATCTTTATTATTCTCCAACCTTTCTGTACAGCTTAACGTGTAGACAATATTTGAAGGTAGTTCAGATTTCACTGATAAGATACAGCTATTTAATTTCCTTCCTACACTTGAAAGGAGTGCTGTGAATTTAGAAAATATTGGGTGCATGCATATAAACTTACTGCTTGTAATTTCCTCTAATGCCCATCAGAAAGTGATCTTTGTAAGGGTAATTTTATTTGTATTTGATATCTTTCTTCTCCCAGACAGCATCTCTGTTTTCTAGTCGGGTGCTGGTTTCACACATTTTTTTCATCTTAAGCTTAAACAGTTGATAGAATATTTTCAATTCAAATCAGGAACTGCAAGATTTAGATACTTCCAGGCTCAACTTTAACATAAAAGTGAGAGCTGAAATAGTGTAACATGAAGGAAAACAGTGCATTTAAGC
Organism: Vidua chalybeata; assembly: GCF_026979565.1. NCBI lineage: Eukaryota > Metazoa > Chordata > Aves > Passeriformes > Viduidae > Vidua > Vidua chalybeata. The sequence continues at coordinate 54,714,106 of NC_071531.1, read as the reverse complement.
CATAAAATTGTTTTCCTTTTTTCAGCTGATTACGAGATAAGGAATTCTTCTGTATCTATTATCTTATATGTATATCAGTATCTCACCAGATATAGACAAAGCTACCAGTACTTGCCCTTTACACAAGGGGCTTTCCCTCTAGGCCATGTCTTCCACCCTTTAAGAGGACAACCAAACTAACTGAAAAATGGTTCATTGTTAGCAGTATATGTCTATCAGTATAAGTTGGTCACAGAAGGAATTGAAGGATAAGTAGGGATCTAAGACTTCTCTGAAAATTTCAGCTCTATAAAATATAAAGAAATATTTTTTTTTTTAAATTTTGTAAGCCTAAAGGCTTTTGGATAATGACACAGGAGAAGGAAAAGTAGGCATACAATAGAAATATATACATGGGTGATTAACTATGTATAACGTACATAGTATTTCCAAAAGGCAAATGAAGTTACAAAATGTTGGAATTAGTAACAAAGTAATTATTCAACTTTCTGACTCTGTATATATAATTAATAAGTATAATCCAAACAGCTCATCAACTGGAAAGAAGAACACAAGAGAGCTTGTGAGAACATATTGAAGTATTGTTTTAATTCATATAGTTTTAAACACAGTTTATCACAAAGTAATGATTACTATAGAGATAACCCATGTTGTGGCCTGGAAAGCAGGGAAAATAATTAAATTAGCTAGATGCAGAAATTGCATAAATATTACAAAATCTACAAATTGTTGTTATGTAAGATATCTTGCAGGTAATCTTTATAAAAATGTAAATATTTTCACACATAAAAGTATGTACAACAGGATTAAGGCAGAGGGAGATACCAGGTAGGAAATAATAAACCAATATGAAAAGTTTGGATATGAAGAATGAAAAACTGCAAGCAGTTAAAACACATAACTAAAAAGAAGTGCAATCAACTCCCCATATTAAAAAAAAAAAAAATTACAAGAGCCATGGCTAGGAATTGAAGACTAAAATTGATATCTGTAGGACATTAGGAGAAATGCAAAAAATCAAATAATGACATAAAAATATAAGACTTTGGATGGCTTGGCTGATGGAACTTTCTCTCTTTTATCTTTTTATCTTGTATTATGATTTGAGCTTTTTTGCATTAGTTTTGATTTACTGGTAGTATAAGATCCTAGGTTTCTCATTACTTTTAGTGGTAATGTATCTGAATTTTTAAAAGAACAAAATAAAAAAATTAACAAAAGATAGCATCCATGCTGTCTTCACATCCATGCTTGTGAAGATGACCATTACGATTCCTGTAGTCATGCACACTTTTTGAATGATACGAAAAGAAAGAAATGTAAACCATATGCTTGTAAAGTTATTTGATATGAAACTACTAAAACTGATCGTTTAGCAAGGATAATATAATATTGATACTAGTTACATTACAACTTGGTACAGAAATAAATATTTTAATTCTCTGTGACACTTATGTGGATCATTGCTTACAGCTCTGTAAGCTAGATGGATTTTAAACACTGCCTGATGCTCATTTTAAAATGTTTCAAAGTAAATGGTGTATTTTTCTGCAGTTAAAAAGCACTTATATAATCTGCCTATGCTTTCCACTAAACTTAAATTATTGTGTACTATGAACATTAAAACTCACGTAGCTTTCTTGTGCTCAGCATTTAAAGATATAATGCTGTCAAATCGCAGTAGATATGATATTACATTGTATAATATTAACAAGTCTAGCAAAAATGCTAGAGATGCTGCAACAAGGAAAAGATTTTTTTTTAAATAAATAAAAAAAAAATTGTAGGTCTGTAGTAGAGCAGACCTGTAAATTTCAGTTTGATGACACTCTGTGGTATGTATTTGTTTACTGTTTACTGCTTATAACCTGAAAGTGCACCTAAAGCAGATGCAGGAATACAGGAATTTAATTTCCATTAATTTGTTATCTAGGTTATTGGAATTTCAATGAGCATTTCTGTTCTACACTCCTGAATTCAGAGGGAATAGAAACAAATTTTACTTATATCTATAGATTCCACTCAACATTTAGGAATATTTTTACTTGTAATTTAGGCAATCAGTACCTGCATTATATACATAAAGAAATGCAGTGAAATCTGACTGCTAAAAGTAATCAGTTATGAACATTTATACTTTTTAAAGTAATGTTAAACAATAACATCAGCTTGTTTCCCAGTTAAAGCCATTTCAAGCACCTCTTTAAGCTAGCATACATAATGAAAATCACAATATTAGGGTTCTGAAGTTCTCTATTATAATGTATTTCTGTTGGGACTACTGCTGTGTAGAATGTGTTGAATGATGGTCACTTTAAAATACTTGTTTGAAGGCTCTAATTCATATTTCCCTACTGTTTTCACTCTGCATAGGAAAATCATTGTGTACTATTACCTTTTCCATATGGTTAAGTTAAATGAAAGTTTATGCTCACTTACCCTTCCATGGGAAAAAGTTGGTGTTGTATGAATTTAAAAATATCATATATGGCATATACAGATGTGAAAAGCAGTGGAGTGTATTTTCTTGCTATAATGGATTTGTAACTTCACTGAGTTAATGGCTCTTTTAATTATTAGCAGTGTTAGGAAAACTATGGTATAGCTCCATGTCATAGTTCTCTACTCATTATCTAGTGTTATGAAAGGTCATTAAATTAAACAATCTGGATTATTTACATTAGTTTTAGAACCAAAGAGTTTAATTCACCATAAGTCATCTCTGAAACAGAAAGTTTAAGAAATATAATAATGTGTGCAGATGAATAATGTGTAACTTATCTTTATATCTTAGAATATAAAGTCTATTTCATCCTTTGAATAATAAAATCTATTAAATAAAAAAAATCTACAATCCTTCTAATTGTGCTTTTAAGGCTTGAAGTTGCTACAAAACCTAAGATTCTGCCAAGATATTTCCCATGATATCTTGTAAGACATAAGAAAATGGGGTTTGTGTGTTTTAGCAAAGATTTAAAAGCAATTCAGTGCATGTTATCTAACTTTATATTTTAGGTTGATACTGAGATTGTACAAAAGACTTAATTTTTTGTAGAGCTGTATAACTAATGTCCATATGTTATCTACATATACGTATTTCTGCACACTAGAGTTCAGTTATCTATAAGAAAAATATTAGAGGGATGGAGTACCTCTCCTACAGGGAAGGGCTGAGAGAATTGGGATTGTTCTGTCTGAAGAAGAGAAGGCTTTAGCATGACCTAATTGCAGCCTTCTAGTACCTGAAGGGAGCCTACAAGAAAGAAAAGAGACATCTTGCAAGCACATGTAGTTACAGGGCAAGGGGGTATGGATTCAAACGGAAGAGCAGCTTTTGATTATATGTTAGGGAAAAATTCTTTACTGTGAGCGTAGTGAGGCACTGGAACAGGTTGCCCAGAGAATTTGTGGATGTGCCATCTCTATAAGTGTTCAAGGCTAGCTTAGATGGAACTCTGAGCAATCTGCTCTACTGGAAGATGTCCCTACCCATGATTCTATATACATACAGTCAGGAGAATTAGAAGTATAAGTAACATCATAAACTGGCATCCCTATGTGCTGTGACACAGCTAGATTATATCTTTTTTCAGCCCTGTGGTTTCCCTCACAAGTTTCAGTAGCCCCTTCAGTAGCACATGGCTAAAAGTCTGACATTATTTCAGACAGATCTACACAGGGGCTCTGGATACTAAAGGGCACCTCAAATGTACTAGTGACCCACTCTATTAAATTACATCCCTTTTTTGGTGACTGTTTCTATGTTCAACCTCATCTACACAGTACCACACAGACTCTGGCATGAAGATTGTTCTCGCTGGAACCAGGTCCAGCCCTTCTCACAAAGACCACCCCTGCAGCCCCTGTCCACCTCCAGTCAAAATCTTGACACAAGCACCCATACACTGGGTCACTAAAAGATAATAAAAACAGATTATGCAGGTTTCTTTTCTCATGAGTCATGTTTAAGAAGAAAATTACTAAGTCTTGTCAAAAAAATTCCCCGCTTTTCCCTGTATTACATGGTCTCATATATGGTAACAGCATGCAACACAAACAACAGAAAAATAAGTCAGAGAGATTGTACTGGGTTTGCATGGCCAAGCTTTGGTAAAAGGGGAGCTACATGGGTAGCTTCTGTGAGAAGCTGCCAGCAGCTTCCTCCATGTCCAGCAGAGCCAATCCCTGGTGGCTCCAAACATGGACATGCTGCTGGCCAGGGCTGGGCCAGTTCAAAATGGTGATAATGCCTCCATGATAACATATTTAAGAAGAAGAAAAAAAGTTATTGCAGAGAAGTATTTGTGGACAGAGAAGATCAAAGTGAAAGTAAATGACAGAAATCCCTGCAGATACTCTAGTCAGTGGAGAAGGAGTGGAAGGAGGTGCTCCACACACTATAGTTGATTCCCTTGGAGCCCATGGTGCACACCATGGTGAAGAATCCATGCCTCTGCAGCCCATGGAGAACCATAGGCATGGAGAGATCCACCTGCAGCCCATGGAGGAACCACACACCAGAGCACGTGGATGCCTAGGAGGAGGATGTGACCTTATGGGAGCCCCACGCTGCACAAGGCCTGTGGAGAGGAACCCATGCTGCATAAAGTTTCCTGGTAGGATCTGTGTCCCTGTGGGGGACCCACTCTGGAATAGTCTATTCTTGAAGGACTGTACCCTGTGGAAGAGTGACTCATATTGCAGCAGTTCATGAAGAACTGTCTCCCCTGGAAGGGACCCCACATTGGAGGAGGGAAGGACTCCTCTCCCTGAGCAGCAGGAGAAATCATGTGTGATGAACTGACTGTAAACCCCATTCCTGTCTCCCTGTGCTGCTACTGGAGCTGGGGAGGAGGGAGAAGGGGGCTGAAGGTCTATTTTTACATCTTATTATACTGCCCTGATTTTGTTAGCAATAATTCAATTAATATCTTTAATTCAAGTCTGTTTTGCCTGTGATTATATTTGGTGAGTGATTTCTCCCAGTCCTTTTCTCAACTCATTTCCCTTTGCTATATTTTCTCTTCCCTGTTCAGCTGTGGAGGGGAGTGAGAGAGAGGCTTTGATGGGTGTCTGGCATCCAGCCAGGATCAACCCACTACAGAGGTCTAGAAGTACTTATTTTACCAGAGAAAAAGGAGGTGGAATAGATTAGCTTTCAAGTTCTAACAGACCATCCTTTGCTATTGTTTTTATGTATGTATGCATTAGATTTGAAAATATCAGCTCTGTGCATGTCTTGCATTATTGTAGTATCCGAACACCATCTGTTCACAGAGGCATATGACTGTGTATGTGCATACAAACCATACAAACTCACACTCTCCGTACCTTAGCTTTTAATCTTATGTCCAACAGGTTACTTACTGTTCCTTTCCACAAGCAAGAGGAAATGGGCATATGCTGTAATTCCATTAAAAACTGAAGCAGGGACAATTTCACATATGGCACTATTAAAAAAATTAAATTTGAGTTTTATGTGTCTGTATTTTGTGGAGTATTTAGATCTTAGGAATGTTTTTAAAATCTCTGTACAAAATTCCAGGTTTTATGAACCTGGATGGATACAAGTTTACCTTATTAATAATAGCAAGTCTGTCTCTTAGATGCTAGTGAAACTTCCAGACAGAAATTTTAATAATTTAAAAATTTCAGAAAACTGTACCGAAGAATTAGTTAAATGAGAAATCTTTTACAATTTCTTATTTCTAATTTTTCTCTATTATCCAATTTAGATACATTAGACTTTTTTTTTTTTTTCCTAGAGGAAGGGTATAATCTTGTTAACTGTCTAAATGTAGCTCTACTGCATATGGAATTATCTAGGCTGTCATAGATATCTGCCTTTGGATAAGCTGAATTTTATTCAAAATAAGAAGTTAGAGGATGAAAATAATCAACCTTTTCTTTCTGATGTCTTTAATCAGAATTCTCTGTCCTTGTCCCTTCCTTTGATCTTTGTTGCGGATGGAAGCTGATGGTATCATTCTCACCTCTAACCCATCTTTTGACTGCAACTTTATGTTATTAGGTATGTTAGGCAGGTCTTGCTTAATGCTTATGGAAAGCTTTTGTATTTTATGTCCTGATTGGCAATTGATTGAGATGTGGCACCATGCTGCAGATCACGTCCTCTTTGCCACTCAACCTTGGGTTCTGCACATCCTCAACTTTGCTCAAAACTGAGGAGGGGAGCACCTCCCCAGATGATCACCAGAGGTCTCCAAAAAGGCTCATGCAGGCAAGGTGAAAAGTGTTGTGTAAGGCTGTGCAAGCTAAATAATTATGCATTAAGTGGGAGGTAAAAATGTACTAGGTAGGTGGGTTTATGCAGAATTCCATGTATAAATTCTCTCACTTTTTATTCCTTCGCATACTTTATTTGTGGAAAACATTCGCCTTGCACCCTGCACAGAATAAACAATGTCTCCGTTCTAAACCTGACTCTGTCTGTGTTGAGAGAATTTCTAAAATATAGCACCACTTCCAGAGCAGGTGGAAGCTTAGTATGCTAAGATAGGTCACTTCAAATAATATCCAAATACCATGTTTAAGAAACTGAATAGATCTTGAAATATCTGAAACAGTATATATGTAAAAAACCTGAACAGTCTTCACTTACATTATAGAACATTGAACAATCTTTACAAAAGAAAATATAAGTAAATGGGACAGCAAAGTTATTTGTTTTAGAAGCGAGCATAGTGAACTCAGAGGACATTATATTCTCTTAAAAATATTATATTCTCTTAGAAAAACCCAACACCTCCTGTTCCAATACTCAACACAATTTCACATTCATATATACAACATAGCTGGGAACTTAGAAATGCTAGATGGTCAAGGGCAGAGCGTATCCTTCATTTTCACAAGAGAGAGCCTTTGTTTTTCTCTTTTGCAGCATAGCTCTGCTATATGATAAGGGCCTCACTTTTCCCCTTTCCCAAGCTGGAATTTTTTTCTTTTAGGGTTGAAGCCACCTGATTCATTATAAATGGTTTCCTCAGGACAGAATCACAGAATCACAGAATATGTTAAATGGAAGGGACCTACAAGGATCATCGGAATTCAACTTCTAGCCCTGCACAGAATTACACCGTGTGCCTGAGAGCATTGCAAATGCTTCTTGAACCCTGTCATGCTTGATGCTGTGACTGCTTCCCTGGGGAGCCTGTTCCAGTGTCCAACCGTCCTCTGGGGGGAGAACCTTCTCCTAATATCCAGCATAAATCTCCCCTGATACAGCTTCAAGGATCCCTCAAATCCCATCACAGAGTGTCTAGATCAGTGTCTGCCCCTCCTCCTCCTCTTGTGAAGGTGTTGCAGACTGCAAGAAGGTCTCCCCTCAGTCTCCTCCAGGCTGACCTTAGCTGCTCCTCACACAGCTGCCTCCTAAACCTGTCACTGTTTCAGCAGCCCTCCTTTGAATGCTTCCTAATAGCTTTCTGTCTTTCTTATATTGTGGCACCCAAAACTGCACACATAACTTGAGGTGAGGCCACACCAATGCAGAGTAAAGCAGGACAACCACCTCCTTTAAATATATAAAATTAATAATGCTTTAGATGTGCTTATTTCTGTCTATTAGCCATAAAGACACTTTTGGGTAGCTCAGATGGAGACACTGGAATCATCTGCTTTTATCAGATGAATTCCATACAAAATATCTTTCTGAATTCAAATCTGCTGCTAATTTCCATTGAAATAGGTTACTTTAACAGAAGGTAATGGCAGAATTTAGCAGAGAGCTAAAAAGAAACACATACTCCAACATGCCTTCCAATCAATAAATTTAAAAAAACCAAAACCACTTCTACAGAGCCAAGATCAATAGTCTCTTTTCCTTCAGGGAAAGCCTTGAGAAACCTCCTTTGCAGGACCTTGGTACCTGGAAATTAAAAATGGAATGTCAATGGGATAACAGCAGTAGGAAACTGCAAGATACTCAGTGAGAAACTGCTCTAACATTAGGAGGCAATAAATGTAAATAAACACTTGATTTTTTCCTACTTTATTTTTCTGCCCCCAAGGAGAATAAGATTAATGTACCAGTACTAATAATATTAGTGAAAAATAATTCATTTAATCTCAGTCAGGATGCTTTAAAAATTGACATAGATATTACCATCCCTCTTATGTCAATGGAGAAGCAATCACAACACAAATATCTATATAATTACCAAATGGTAATTCAGAATAGAGGTTAGAAAAATATTTGAACTTCCCTTCCTGCCACTCCTGCAAGGCTATCTGTTGCTTCCAAACAGTGATGCAATGTTTCAGGAAGGAGAGAGCACTGGGAAGCAGAAACTTCCATGAGGCTTTTTTACTCAAAATTTTCCAGTCCTTATTTATTAAATTGTTATAAATTCTGACTTTATTTTAGCAAATACAATCTAAAATGCACTCTTTACCATAACTAAATACACAGAAACACATGGGAGAATATCTGAGCTTTAAGAGTTTTTATTCTTATTGAATTAATAAATAATAAAGTAAACAGTAATAACTATGTCAGTAGTTCCTGCTGGAATTCTCAAATAGTCTGCAGTTATGCTTCCAACTTCTGGTCAAACTGATTACCCAGCCCCAGTAATTAGTACCACTTAATGTAAAGTGCTGTTCAGTGTATTAGAAATCTCTTGTCAGAAGATGCCCTGGGCTGACAGCAGGGTGACCAAACTAATTCTCGCTTTTAGAACAGACAGAAATTGTAGGTCAGGGATAAGCAAAATATGCTCACATTTCAGCTGCCTCAATTAGAATCTGTATCTAGGATAAAAATGTCCTGTGGTTAAGTCATACATGCAACTGACCCTTTGCCTTCATGAATATGAATGCTTACAGAAAAGTTAAGCTGGGAAAAATACAGCAGTAATTTCTCAAGAGTAAGTTGGCAGGCTATGCTCATTTATTTATTTATATCTTCTCCAGTCATAATGCCTGCTTCAGGATGCATTGGATTTCTTTTATTCACACATTGTTTAGAGATATTTAAGAGTATAAAAAATGCTCAAAACATTCATAAAACAATGCAGCTGATTTTCAACATAAAAATACCTTCAGAAAATGACCAAAACTTTCCCAAAAACTACCTACTGAACAAGAGAAGACTGTGAGATTTATGATGAGAAAGTGTTTCTTCACATTTTTCCTTTTTTTACTTTAACACTAGCGGTTTTGACACAACATACATTTTGTATCATTTCACTGAAGTTCTAATCTTTGGAACAAGCCTAAAATCAACAATAAGACTGGCCCTGTAAAATAGCTGATAATAAAAAACCTGATATCATTTCACTGAAGTTCTAATCTTTGGAACAAGCCTAAAATCAACAATAAGACTGGCCCTGTAAAATAGCTGATAATAAAAAACCTGATAGAAAATACATTCTTAGAATCAATGCTGAGGAAAAGAATTTTCATAGTCCTAATATTGATCATATTTTTTTTATTTTTTTACTTTTTATTTATCTCAGGGAGAATAGGTCTATGTTATTTGAAATAAGTTTTAAAATTCCAGCCTCATAACAAATGACTGAAACATTGGTATCTTAATCAATCAATCGTAATATTTTGGACCTTGATATTCAGAGCTAAGGATATCATATTGTTTGATATTGTAATTTTCAGTGATGCAATTCCAATGGCAGAAATGTAGATAACTAAAAAGAAAATGGATAGTAAACTAAATTATTTCATAGTGTTGAATTGGCCTTTCTCAGTGAAGTCAAAAAGCAGATTGTAGGTCAAACCATAAATATAAATACATTTATATGAGCAGTTTTATTATATTTCAGATGCATTAATTTATATACAGCTTTTCACTGTTCTGAATAACTTTAACCTGAAGGAAGTCTACACGAAAGGTGAAAATGGCTTTTTCACACCAATATGTAGCGATGGGACAAGGGTTAATGGCTTTAAGTTGGAGAAGGTTTATATTAGATATAAGAAAGACATTCTTCATTATCAGTGTGGTGAGGCACTGCAACAGGTTGACCAGGGAAGTTGTGAATGCCCCATTCCTGGAAGTGTTCAAGGACAGGTTGTTCTGGGTTCTGAGCAAACAAGTCTAGTGGATGACATCCTTGCCCTTGGCAGAGGGTTGGAACTAGATTACCTGTAAGGTCCCTTCAAACCCAAACCATTCTATGATTCTGTGGGCATAAAAACAGAGCATGCTATTGAATTCTGAATGACATTCTACAGGAGTGATTTTAATTAATATTAAAATACAGCTTTTTGTCTAATGAACTGTGAATAATCAAGTTTTATTTAAAAAGCCCTAATTTGTTTAGGTACATGCATTGCCTAGTTATCCAATTATTGCTGCAAAATTAAAAATGGGGAAAGTCAAATCTGTTAAATTAGGAAGGTCACCAAAGTAATTAAGACTGCTGAAGCATATTATTAATACTTTACAGTAGGTGGGGCACTGCTGAAATTTACCTGCTTTTCCTTGTTATGTAAATTACAGGCTTTTGTTCCATCTGTGTTTAAATGAGTTAATTTACAGATAAAAGAATTGTAAAAGAGAAGGCAAGGTTCTGGGCAAGAAAATTCTTATCAGCAACAAAAATAAATTAAAACTGTTTTCTTTCCTTAGTGAGATTGTGTGTTATTAATTCTGTGTTGAGAATGTTGAAATTTTTCACCTGTTCTTCAAAAGAAATAAGATAACAGAAAAAAAAAAGTGTTATAGGTGAAAAAAAAAAGTGTTATAGGTGAAGAAATTTGCATTGAGGATGAAGATAATTATAATCATACTCGTGTGGCAAATTTATTTTTCTGGCATTTAATAAAGAACACAGAATTTCATGAATAAGAAATAAGTCACTATGCTCCTCCAATCTTAACCAGAAGTAAATTTTGGTTTACTACCCTTATTTTGGTGTTGGTATTTTGCATTTTTGACTACAGGAACAAAATAGAGTTTCAGACATATACATTAGATACTCTGAAAAATAGCATCAAGCACTAACTGCTTAAGACATATCAACACCTAGAGTTTTAAACAGTTTGGTACAGTGACATAAAAAATCATCTGATATAGAAGTATATAAGGTAACCATTAGGGAGTTGCACAGATATTTTACTAATGCCATCCTGAAACATTTTCATATATCACCAGTTGGTGTAGTATCAGCCACAGAAATAACTATTACAGATATATGGATGTGTACATTAGCACCCATTACCATACCACTCAGTTTTATTCAAACAGTAAACTAACTCATAATGTATAGGAAATGCAGCATAAAAAGCAAGGGAAAAAAAAAAAAGAGAGAAGGCCATGGTAGAAGATCTTGAAGCTGATAAAGTCAGACAAAGTAAAAGTGAATATTTGCATGTACATGCATGTTTATACCTGTCCTTCCAAGTCTGACACTTGCGCAGTGAGCAGTATTCATGGTCAATCTTGACATCTTTGAAGACTTGAAAACAAGTTGCTAAATACCTATGATATTTATTTAATTGCATGTCAAACTATATGACATTAGGATTCAGGATCACTCTCAGTTGACAGACAACACTTAGATGGGTAGGAGTTTTGATCTGCTGGAGGGCAGGAAGGCTCTGCAGAGGGATGAGGACAAGCTGGATTGATGAACGAGGTCAATTGTATGAAGTTCAACAAGGCAAAGTGTCAGGTCCTGCACTTGGGTCACAACAACCCAACATATGCAACAATATAGCATTTAACTAGAATTTGTTTG